>NC_141362.1:12632958-13250458 GCF_057382095.1 Aulonocara sp. 'chitande type north' Nkhata Bay
GGTGTTGTTTTCCAAGGCACAGACCTATGAGCTGGAGCGCCGCTTCAGACAGCAGAGGTACCTGTCCGCCCCGGAGAGGGAGCACCTGGCCAGCTTGATCCGCCTCACCCCGACCCAAGTGAAGATCTGGTTCCAGAACCACCGGTATAAGATGAAGAGAGCCCGGGCCGAGAAAGGTATGGAAGTGACCCATCTCCCTTCTCCCAGGCGGGTGGCCGTGCCCGTCTTAGTCAGGGATGGAAAGCCTTGTCACACTCTTAAAGCTCAGGACTTGGCGGCCACTTTTCAGGCCGGGATCCCCTTTTCGGCATATAGTGCCCAGTCACTCCAACACATGCAGTATAACGCGCAGTACAGCGCCGCGGCCACGCCACAATTCCCCACAGCACATCACTTGGTGCAAACGCAACAGTGGACTTGGTGAGAGAAATTATAGAGACTTGGCTTGGAGGCGCGGTAGGGAGTTTCACCACAAAGCAAAGAAAAAATAAAACACACAAACAAAAGACTTTTCATTTTTGCAGCTTGACTCATATATATACTACCATTTTTATTCGGGGCTCATGTGTGCGCCGTGTTTACATGTTTTCGTTAAGAGAACTGGGTCCAAACCTCTCCCATATAGATTTTATTAAGAATGTCAATGCTCTTCTTGTGATTTTTTATTTTTTATTTTATTTTTTTGTAAGTATGTTGTGTGTTGGTTGTAGAGATGTTTCCTCTTTTTTTTTCTTTGTCCCTTCGTGTTATTATCAGCACGTACGAACCACTTTATAATTATAGAAATTTTAATTTCTTGCTTCTTTTATGGACCGAAAAAAATATTTATGGCCATGAATAAACACTGGCAAGTTTTCAGCTTTTTCCCTTTGGTTTTTATTTCTTGTAAATAATTTTGTGGCAGGTGTTTGCAACGCAGAGCAGTTGCGGGAGTGTGGCGATGAAGAGGGTTGTGTAGCCTACATTTCTGAATCTTTTAATTAAAAAAATAAAATAAGGGGACTGCCGTGTAAATAAAAACTGTAGCCTCGCGGCGACGGTAAAATAACCGATTTTGTTTTTTTAAATAAAAAAAAACATCATTTAAATAAAATGCGTTGTTTCTGACACCAGGGTTTGGTTTATAGCCGCCACTGTGAAAATTCTATTTTATTTTAAAAGACACCGGTAAACGTGATGATAAAAGGCGATGATGAAAACACTTTATTGTGGCACAGAATGGAAGTGAGCACGGGAACGAAAAAAAAAATCTCCAGCGCACTTCAGTTCTTTCTCTTTCAGGCAAATTTAATCCCGAAAATATTTTTTCTTAATCCGAACACCTCGCTAATAAAGAGCCGAAAGTCACTTGTGAAATGGGACTAAAATCCACTCACTTACTATAAGTGGGCTTCTCAACATAAGAAGCTTTTGAGTGAAAAGCTCTCCTTTTTGTCAGCATCCCCAACCACCCCCGGCCTTGGTTGTAAAGTGGTAGACTGCGAGGAAAAACATCGTTTAATGCAATAAATGTTTTGTTATCTTGTTAAGCGCTAAACTGCAAACAGAGCAGGACGGATCAATGACTCACCAGCCTTCTTTGTTTAATCACGGCAGCGTTCAGCTAAAATTCGCGTGGCTTACAGAGGCTTGAAGGGACTAATAAAGACATTTTTTACACGATCATATAACATGTTGGCAATCATAGCCCGCATTACAATATACTTTACGCTATTAGGCGTTCTTTACCGTGGGACCAAAACGAGCACAAATGGCTCCCCAGTGATCCGCAGAGCGCATTGCGGATTATCAGACTCCAGTCAATATCTTGAGTAAATATGATAACCTAGTTGAAAAAAATCTATGCATTTTGTTTGTCCCGGGCCAAAAAATCTCACAGCAGATGTTAGAGTCGCCCCTATCATCACCGAACAAACAGCTAAATTGGGCAGATTTGCTAATTATTTACAGAATTGAGTCTCAGGGGGCTACTGCTTTTGTGGATGACACAGACTCAATTTGTCGCTGACAGAAAGGTTTTGTGTTTCGAGCTTCCAGGTCAAATAAATCAAACTTTATTTTTTTATTTCTTTGTCTTAAAACCCCCAGAAACGTGTGTGTGCGTGTGTTAAATAAGCAGACGCAGTTATTATAGAAACCCGCCACATGCGAAGAGAAAAATGACGTGAGTACCAGTGCGTGTTATGAGAATTATAAAGAGAACCGATAAGAGTCGATGATAAATGATTGCCTGTCTGTGATTGGATTTTAGTGAACTCTGACTGGTTTCTTTCAAATCAAACTCAAACTGAACAAGTCCCGGAACAATAACGCAATTTAAAAACTCATAAGTGAAAGAATGACGCTGACATTTGTGTCAGTTTTTGTCCAACAGAGAAGGCAGCTCTGCGACTCTATCACTGCGCAACGCAAGTGCACGAGGCAATAAAAAAATAAAAAATAAAAAACAAAAGCCCAGGCCTGGTTTCTGTGGATGTTAGAGGCGTGCATGCTAACGAGCAGCAGGAGTGGAGATGCAGACAGTGTAGATAGACAGAGTTTCTTGGTGCTGTTCAGAGTCAGGGAGATGTATCCTTGGGCTTTTTGTCCTGCCTGTCACTTGGTGCCATTGTGATCCTTGCTGCACACGTTGTGTCCCATATGGGCAGCTGGGCTCGGAAAAGGAGAAAAGAATCTCTTACAAGCCCCAAATTGTATCAAGCTTTCAAATAAAGCATTGTTGTCTCTCAAAGAAAAACGAATTAAAAATTCGTGCTATATCTATTCTGGTCAAAAAAGAAGCCCCATTCACACATAACAGGGAGTCCTTCTTCCTTGATAGAGCTATGCCAACAACAGCCTTCTCATTTCTCTTTTCCCTCTATCCTCCCATTCTCCAACGTGAAAGGCCGATTATTGTCTGTCCAAAAAAGTGGCTCGTCAAGGCGCAAAAACTATTTTTAATTCTAGACAGTGTTCTTCCTTGTTTGCTGTGCGTGGGCCTGTTTCTAAAATGAACACATGGAAAAATATTTGACACTGTTTGGCCCCCGTCCTTTTTTAAGGACTTCCGTATCGAGCGTAAACTTGATCTACTATTAATTAACAATTTACGGTTAGATTTCACAGCAGCTCTCCTGACTTTAAAGCCAGTGCCGCGCTGCTGTGCGATATACGGATGTAGAACAAATAATACACCTGACTAATAATTAAATGCTGAAGCTGCCATTTGCACTTTTATTTTGCTGTGATCTCTGGAAAATGCAGATGTTTTTCCGTGAGGACAAAAACTGGGTTTGTTGGCAGGTGTGTTGTGGACTTTTGCGCATGAAAGACCGGAACTGATCCCATTCAAGTGGTTTCTTTATTCATAAATTGCCTTTACATTTTCATATTTAACAATATGATATTTAACACTTTTTCGGAACCATACAAATCTGCTTTCAGAAATTATGCTCACTTGCAAATATAAAGTGATTTAAACCAGCTGGAAGCTCCCTGCGCGTTCAGTCAGGCTCTGTCGTGTTTTCCACAAAACTGAAGTAAAACCTCAATAGTGTCTTCGTGGAAGCCTTTACGATAAACTTTTATGACGAACAGCATTCTCTTTGCACCCCCGTATTGCCATTAACGCACCAGAAAATTACACTACACCTCTATCCGCTCAGCAACAGGGTCAGATTTATCGGAAATTGCTTTTGGCTGCTTGAAGGGATAAAGCAGTACGATATTAAAACAAGCATCTTGGCGTGCAGCATAGTTCAACCTGCGTGGATAACTCTATTATATACCTTGGAATACAATACTTGAGGAAATATGCACTTGGGACACCGTGAATCTTCGTCATCCTGCCCATTTGAACCTCGACATGAATCATTTTTCTATCACGCACATCGCCAAATAAACGAGGATTTCAAAGCTATAATAAGCGGTGCTTTTCATTTAAAGGAAGCGATCTGGGTTTTATTGCCTTAAAGGAGATCCAGATTAGATTCGCCACAGTGCCGATATTAAAGAGAAAGGGGAGTGATGGAGGGAGGGGGAGGGGGAGACGGAGAAGAAAAAACGTTGCGCCAGGTTGCCACAAGATGGAAGCAGAGGTCTTCAGTTGGCGCCATGCAGCTCTTACCTGCAAATGTCGCCTTACTGCATCTAATTCCATCGCTACAAATTACTGCAGCTAAATCATATTCCAACTGCTGAAATAATGCGCCTTCTTTTCTCTTTAATGAACCAGCAAACTTGACTGTCTTTTAAGTGCATGATTGCGGTTTATGACATTGTTATGGATCTTGAGAGCATAATCATATCGCTCTTCAAAACAAACTAGGCTCGACGTAAACAGTCCACGGGCAATTAGCACAGTTTCCATTTCACAGTCAGAGAGAGGGAACTGGCGGAGAAATAGTCTGCGTGTCTCCACGGTGTGGCGCAATTGGATAGGGGGAGAAACGGGGTGCAGCAGCTCGCAGATTAATTCACTCCAGTGAAAGTGAACAATGGGGGTGAAGTAAGGTTTACCAAAGAAAGTCTGAATCAATCATCGCCTTTTACAACAAAGAAGGCTGTGAGTCATAGCTGGTCACGCGTGTGAAAATCTAAATCTACACCGCTGCTACGTTTTGTGCCAGAAACGCAAAGGAGAGGTGTGTGTTTTTGTTTTTTTAAAAATAAAATCAAACAAAATAATAACTAATAATCTACTTGGAGCATCAAATAAACTCAGAGAGGGCTGGATCTGTTTCCTTACGATCAAAGGAAAATAATGAAAATTAAGCATCATATTTGGTATCAAGAATCAAATCGTTAGCATTTTGGGTTTTTACATGTGCATCACGTCCTGCAGTCACATAGACTTACTTTCCAAGCTGCAAAATGCCTGAACACATCCCTCCATGTAGAGAACTATGCAAAGCACTGCAAAATGGGTCAAATGACGTCAAAGTAAAAGCTACCATCTTTATGCACCTGCTCAGTTCAGCGTCAGTGAGCTTGCAACTGTAGGGGGCCTCATTGGGTTAGAAACGTTTCGCAGCAGGGGGTGCGGAGATGCTGAACACGGTGAAGGAGGGTTGAGGGGAGAGGAGATAAATTCTTAATCTGCTTGCATTGTGACCAGTTTTGACTTTGGAATAAAAACAGCGGTTTGAAACAAACACACACAGCGCTGAGAGCAGAAACATATCAAGACATCAACACTGGGGCTTCTTCTGTTTGCTGTTTTGGTGTCAGCCGGTGGGCATGTGAAAGTAACACGGTCATATTCGAATCCACGAGCTGCATTCAAATTGGTGCTGTGTGTATTAGTGTAGGCGGCAGGCTGCTGTGTGAAGCAGACAAAGCCCACATGACACATACACAAGTTGACTCAGCGAGCGTCTGCAGAGTACTGTTCACATCAGCAGCCCATCTGCGTGAGAAGAGTCTGGAGAGGTGCGAGCTGCCTAACACAAACACCAGCATCTATGACTTACACAAGGAAGAAACCGGAGAGCTGAAGTTTTCTGTGGAGCTCAAAGGGGAATCCTTCCATCGTCTCCGAACAGCTCCAGCTTCTGTCACACTGTGTTTATCTATAAGATTAAATAAAACAGGATTGTCTTTGTCCACTTCAATTTGAACTGTACCCATTTAACAGTCAAGAGTAGTGCTTTTCTATGATACACTAAAAGCAAGTATACGCCTGCAGCGCTCTGTAACAAATCTATTTGATTCACAGCCGATGATAAGCTAAATTCATAAAAGGCTTGTCATTGTTCTCACTGAATGAAGTCACTATTTGTAGATGACTTATCTAATGTGTCTAATTAAAGGAATAATTGTGAAAAAGCATTTTAAGTTGCGCACAGTTTATTTTCTGGTATGAAAGATTTCTTGATGTTAAATTGGCACTCGTGTTTGAACTCCATTATTGGGGGAATATATACTAAATATGAACACAGCTTGTGTTATTGCAATGACAAACTATATGCTTCTACCGTGAGCACATTAGGAGGGGTGTAACATATACTTACCATTACTTGTTTAGCTCATTAGCATGTACACGTAAACATCATGGCATCCATTGGTTTAACAAGTGGACACCAGCTCTCCATGCAGCTTCTTACTCTGCAGCGCTTTGACTTGTTATTGCTTCTCCTTTCTTCCCCCCTGACTGCAGTTCTGTTGCACTATAAAATCTATTCGCTTGAGTTTCGTCATCCATGTAAGCCCACGGTCACAACCTTCACTTTACTTCTATAACAGGGTTTTTTTTTTTTTGGTGCTTTTTTCTTTCATATTTGTCTGCATTAGAGGTATGAAATGCCAAGACAGGAAATGTAAACACAGTGACGTTATTCGGAAATTTAATGATTTTAAGGAAAATCCAGTCATTGGATACGATCTCTAAGTAAACACTGCAAGACATCCGCATGTATTCAGTTTTCATTCTTGCCTCCACACGCAAGAGAAAACACGCCACGGTGTTTTGCCGTGGGAGACGCTGATCGTGCAGTTCTTTAAAAGTGGCAGGTCTGAGTTTAAAGTGCTGCAGATGACCAGCAGCCAGCTCAGAGTCATCTCACGGAAAAGGGGGGGGGGGGGGGGGGGGCGTCAAGGTTCTTGACTTTGCTGAATGTTGAGATTAAGAAAACAGCAAAGAGATGAGGAGAGTGACAGGGTGAGTAGAGTGCTCAGAGACTAAAGTTTGGATTTTTCTTCTCAAATAATTTACTCAATCTAATCTACTCCACGAACCGATGTAAAATCCTATAATGTGTATGATGAATTAAATAAAGGACTGCAAAAAAAAATCACGTTGTTTTGTTAATTTTTGGTATTTTCTGACGAGTGTGCTTAGGATCATAATGAAATGATGATAAGTGGGATACAAATTTAATTTACCTACCACGACATGGGTATGAAACGCAGATAGTGTATGTCATAATTTTTCTTAAAATGTTCCAAAGTATGAATCATTAAGTCATACTGTAGCAGCCAATGCCTCTGCTTCCATGAGAGAGAATTACAAAAAAAAAAAAAGGTTGTTGAGTGCCATTAACAACTAAATGTGTCTCAAGCAGCAATGTTTAATTGCTTCTCCAGCCCTCACTGATGGGCAAGCTCTGATGCATTACTGAAAAAATAGATATAAAATCATTCATCCATCATTTTTAGCTGGTGTAAAGTGTAAGGGCAAAGGTCAGGGAATACGGTGATTATTAGTTTTATACAATGACCTGCGAGATCAACTGAGATTCTTGAGCCTGCCATTTTAAATATGTAGTCACACTACCTTATTCTAATGGAAAAGATGTTTAACAGTCAAGCGCTGGAGCAAATATTTCTTCATCTTTTATCAACTTAACTTTTTAAATCGACCTAGTAGCTCTGATGCTGTGGTATTAATGCACTGTACAAGTGAAGGGGCGTTAAGCCCTTTGCAGAAGAAGCAGGAAAAGTAGATGATTCAAATTTCAGTGTCTATAGTATGAGTGGACTGTTCATGCACCCCTTTGGTTTGCCAACAGTGTCTTTTTTTTCTTTCTTTTCTTTTCTTTTCTTAAAAAAAAAAACAAAACAAAAAAAACAAGACTTAATTTCACACCAGGTGACTTTTTCTACACATTATATCCAAATGATCCAGAGTCCTTAATTTGTAAATTAAGGCAACATCATTCACAGTCTGTGTACCTGTGCAATGCCTGTGGGACAATGCAAATATGACACATTACCTTTTTGTTTCAGATATGCTGTAATTAATGATTAATTAGATAAGCTGATCTACATGCCCAAATAAATATGCAATAAAAATACGATAAAGATAGGCACTCTTATTTGGACTTGAAACCGTTTCATAGCACCTGCAGGTAAATTTCAACCCACGGTGAATGATAATGTTCAGAGCCGACTAAGCTCAAAGTCGACTCTCTCTTGCATCTCTGAGTTCTATTAAAAGTTGTGCTGCTGTGTTATGATATGCAAATCACCATATGGTCTTATTTCCCTTTGTCTTCTCTTTCTCAATGTTCCACCTCAGGACTTGAATTGTCTTGTATAAAACCCACAGTCCGCTGCAGTCAGGTGGGCTGGATGGGGGACAGCGCCAACAATCAGGTTCCCAGAGTTGAGTGTTTATGCCTTTCACTTAATGGATTGTCTCACCTTCTTCAGAGGATGAACATGAGGTGCTTGAGATGCCAGCACTGCAAATGGATCCTGGGCCTTTGAGGCTGATAACGACTGGCCGTCATCTGTTTCAGACATGCTTCAATCAGCAGGCGTGATGATCAAAGAGCAGCAATGTAGCAGCAGTGTTTTACCAATTCAAATCATCTAATTAACTTCCTGTTTAAAGAGGATGTAAAATATGTGTAGCAGGATGTGCCTATCATGTGTTTGTGCACTTGTGCTCTGTGGTGAATTTTTAATGTGTTTCATGGCTCTCTGCAATAGATGGAAAATAAAAGTTTCTCTATGATATTTCCTTTTGCACTGCCTGACTTCATTATACAACGTATCACATCGCGTGCTCTTTGAAATGTATGAGTATGAAGCAATAACCTTCAACGTATTCATCTGTTGTAGTCATTAATGCATAGATCGTCCTACCAAACAGCATGGGTGCCACAAACATCACAAGCATGGCCACAAACTGCTGAAGAACTCTAACACTAGCATGGTGATGCAGAAAAATCCCTCTATACAAGCTCATCAAATATGTAATCATTTACATCTCGGGGGACAAATTCATTATTATGAATTTGCATTTTTTTAATTTATGCATAAAACTCTTTTTTAACTCGTAATGTGGTCCAAATCCAACTGCAAAAGTTTAATTTGTTTGATTTTTTTGTTTTGTTTTCGGCTCCATTCATGCTCCACGTTTCTAAACGACATCAGCACCCTCAACCCTGCAGGTTCCTCAGATCCTCTGCAGTCCATTGTCCTTTTTCCTTTACTCAGAGGAAAAGAAAAGAGGCAGCTACATTTAACTTTCAGGTCGTCAAGTGTTCCATTTCTTTTTGAAACCAACACTGTACATATGAAATGTTATTTATTATGTATTTGTATCTGTTCTTCCCATCAAAGTTTGCTTTAAATGTGAACTGTACAGACAATTACCCAAAATTTATTTAAATAAATGTTATTATTGCATTTGCTTTGCTATTTGAATTTTATTGGTTTTACTAAATGACAAACTTGTACCTCATTTGTACATCATTCATATTGATTCAGAAGAAAAAAATGACCAAATATCTGATATCATGCAGCACAACAGTACATCACATACTGCATATCTGTAAACAATATATTTATGTATCTATATATTTTACTAATTTTATGTTTGTATATGTTGTATTTCATTTCATGGGGAAATAGCATCCTGTTTTGCAGTGCACACAGAGAGAAAGAGAGAGACAGGCTATTGTGTAGACTGTTATATAACTGAAGCAGTGGGATGTGTTCAGGGTAAAACTTTAAGGAAGGCTGTACGTTCAGTTTAACACACTTTGTAAATGCTTCAGTTACAAGAGTTAATAGTTTCACAGATAGTGTTACTGTTAGTGTTCAAGTGCTTAGAAAAGTAAATAATAATCTATTTCTGGTGCTAACGCATTATTTTTGCCTTATATTGGCAAAAATCTTATGTATAAAGTGTATAAAATCTCCACTAATAAATGAAAGGCACAGTCACAGTGCTGATTTCTGTGCCTTCTACAGAAGCAGAGTTCTGGTTCGTGATGACAACTCTTATGTTTATTAATCTTCAGTTATCTGAGATGCAAAAAAGTTTAAAACAAACAGAGGTTTAATACTTTAGTGTAATTTGATTGGATGAAGAATATGAAGAATCGTGGTAAATGTGGCAAAAGGATGAACTGAAGGACACATCAAGCGCACGCATGGAAAAGGTGAAAACATCAAAGCACATTTATTTTATTGTAAGGTGCACACAGTGAGTCAGAAACACTTAAGAAACAATGTAACCACGCCCTCAGCATTTTAGACTGAGGTACTCTTGAGCAAGACAAGCACAGAACTCTGAGGCATGATCTGTTAGCTCTCGATTATCATCCAGGTAACTGCAGAAATGTTGCTGCGTGATTCTTTTTAAAGTTGTGTCTGAGTGAGTGCAGCGTTTTAATAATGTTTATTCACTTTCACTCAATTCACAAAAGCTTAGAAGAACTTTTGCATTTTTACAAAAAGGTACGTTTATTAAAAGTCCAAAATGAGATGATGTGCGTGTTGTCAAACACTTTCATCTATGAATGTGTGTCATATTATTAACCCAGCTAACTTAAACAATACTTTCATAATACGGTTTTTAAAAAGTGTATGAATTGAATCCAGCAGAGAGGTCCATTGAAGCAGGTTCTGTTTGCAGTGGTCAGTCTTACTGATCAGGTAAAAATCTCTTCTTAGTTTCTGTAACTGGGAAAAATCCACCGCCTGCAGAGTATATATGATGTTTCATCTGTGAGCAGACAGATGCCAGAAATAGTTTCTTTAACATGGTTCACTTTCCATTTGATGGTTTCTCCTGTATTATTAAATTAGCTTCACATGCAGAGCACTGAACTGCATTCAGAGACACTTTTTTAAAGAGAAAGCTTTCAAGGTCTCTTTTTGGAGCTCAGGAATGTTTGTTCATCAGTATCAGTGATGACTGGAGCAACAATTTATTGGATAACCAAAGAGACATTTTACAGTTACTTAAAAACTCAGAACTGTTTTTGGCAGTTCACTTTTTGACTTGCCATCATGACACTCATCTGTTCCTGTTTAGATTCATAATGGTGGCGACAGAGCAGCAGCGTGGGAGTTTAAGAAAGGAGTATTTGAATGCAGTCAGTAACAGCATGTGTCCTTTCTTCATGTGAGTTACTGAACTTTTTTACAGCAAGAAGGCCTGATGTATTTTTATAGCAATAATGCCGATGCAGCGACTCCACATGCAGACTGAGGCTCTTGTTTACCTCAAAATATGAAATACTGAGAATCCATTTTACTTCCAATTTATTTGCAGATCAGAAAGCTGACATATTACAAGTCTTCACATTCCTTGGGATTATTTAAAAAGGCATATTAAACATATATAATCTCATTCCATCATTAAATATGTTGCTGACAAGATGTTAGTAACATAATAGTAATTTAAAAATTAGTTTTACTCCTAATGGCCATGTGTAATATATCTAGGCTTGCTTTTAAACAAGTGGTCACATCCATGTAATTTACATGAAGTGTTCTGCATTTCTGCAGTGTAGTGAACGTCAATAAATCAAGTAAAAGCTGTGAGAGGTGAGCTGTGGCGGGCGGCTGAAGGGTGTTTTGTGTGTTTTCCTGTCGAGTGAGCAGCAGCAGTAGTCATCCGAGCTGAGGAATCTTTTTATGACTCCTGCACTCATGGCTGGAGGGAAGAGAGAGGACGAACCGTCTGCAGCGTTTTAGCACACAATTTCCTGATGGTTTCAGAGAAGAGGCCAGCCAAGCATTTCAAGTGGCGGAGCAGCGAGAGGGCAGTATTGCAGAGGAGAGCAGGTAGTGTAATGATCAGGTAGACAAGATGACATCGAGCGTCCTCAGAGACGGTCAGACACACTGAGTTCACATCCTTCCAGGCAAAAAGAACCACTGAAACAGGACGAGACAAAACCAACAAACAAGAGAGCCATTAACCACGAGAAGACTTGTTATTACTGTACAGCAGCACAAAGTCAGCGCAGTCTCTGTGCAACACATACAGGAGCACAAACACCGAATACACATGAACTGTTGGCAATAATAAACTGGTATTTGCAGCATGTGTGTAATAGCATGCATTTCTGAGTAGTCACCAACAAAATGGACAAACAACTTCACAATAAAATAAACCATCTTTACGAAGTGCACATGTGCACAACTCATAAAATAGTTATTGCAATCTCTGTCTGCATCTCCTGGGATGAGATCTGATAATAAATGCCAAAGCATAATAATATCTGCACATGTATGTGACTATTAGTTTCTGATGAATTATTTTAGAGTTGTTTTTTGAACTGCATCTCAATAAATCACAGTTTATGGTGCAAATTCTTGCAGGGTTTATATTGTGTGGCGAGCCTCGTTTCACAGTTTGTGATGATCTGCTGTTGATTTATAAAAATCTGCCAGACGTAACAGGTAATTTAACAACTTCTAAATGATTCTCATGCATTGACAACATGATTAAATCCAGTGGAGTATAAACAGTTTTTTCATCACTAACTTCAGCTCTAAACAAACTGTCCAAACTTTAATGAATCGACTAAGGAAAAAGTGTCAAAGGTGCACTTTGACTCACAGGTATGTAGATTTTTAAAAGCTGTATTATTATTTTATATTACACTTCTCATTAAACATGTTTAATTTAAAAATAAATGTTATTCACAGAATAAAAAAGTGTCAATACTCGAACACTCTTTGGTCATTTTCTGCGTTTTAATATCTTTTAAGCAACCAGCCGAGTTTGCTACAGATCACAGCCTGACACAGTGCTGAGATAATAAACCAGCATCTTAATCTGAATCTGAATTTGAATTAGCTGAAGTGGCAGTTGGCTGTTTGGTTAAATAAAAACTGTCCTTAACATGTGGACAATCTGACATTTTCTTTCTGTAGTTCCTCAGAAGAGCACTAAAGAATTATAGAGAGACTGAACTGTTGCATGTTGTTGTTATAGACGGGTGTATTTTGGCCTGAATTTGATCGTTTTGCACAGGTTTTACTCTCTTGCTATGATTCAAGCTGAAACCCATGTCACACTTTTTACATTTATCTCAGAGGTACTTTTTATAGTAACATTCCTCTGGTTTCTTTAAAGTTTCTTTAAAGTTAACTTCCTCCTTCTAAAATAACTGCCTGGTAATTGGTAGAGCACTCCTTGATTCACTTGATTTGCTGCACAAAGTCAATATGGGAAAATATCAACCATTCTAATAGACACACAACACACAAAATGTGTAATGATATAACAGATGTACTGTGTGAATAATGGTTTAAGACATTAAAAAAAGGATAATCCATTTATAAATAATCCGTTTTTTTGTAAACGAGGCAGGACAGAAAATGACTGGTTATTTATTCAAAAAGCTACTTACTATGAATAAATATTTTTAAGGGGAATAAGGATATTGTTTTTTCTTTTGGACAAATTCAAACCACACAAAGCAAAATTTAAATGAAATAAACCCGTAAAAATAGATTTTATTTCCAAAAACAAAAATTTATTCTTTGTAAAGAATAAATTTCTGAAAGTGTGCTGGATACAGATACATGCACTGCAACTGTACATTTGTAGTAGTGTAAAAGTATATAGTAGTATATTCCTTATTTGTATATGTTATATATAATTTGTTATTTATTTTTCTATAAGATACAAATAGCTATGTTTTTATTTATTTTTTACGATGCCATTTTTAAAAAAATAAATTCTGCATACAGTCTTCTACCTTTTCAGGATTACAGCTACCTGGCATTCCCATCCAGCATACAGCGTTTTATTCAGACAGTGCTCAGTAAAAAACGAATAGAAATTAGAGTTTTAATCCTTTGACACTTTGCAGGAAAACTGGACTTTGACTTCATATTTTAAATTGCAGCACATGGTGCATTCTTGTAACTGTCAGGATCAATACATTCACAATTTGAAGTAGTTTTGCGATGTGTTTATGTGGATTCATCTAAATAATGGTAGGCTGTCAGGTGGCCTACTGGATAAAAGCATCCCAAAGTGGGGACAAACAGACAGGTAAAAATGCCACATTGATATGCAGCTTCTGCTCACATTTCCATTGTTGAGTTGTGAGGCCATTTAAAAAGTTTCCGTCTCCACGTTCAGCTCTCAAAGTGTTTTCAAACTTTTGATTAGAAGATACATCTCTTGACTGTTAATGTGAAAATAAGCCGAATAAATGAATTCCTGGCATAAATGGACATCAGGAAACACTTGATGCAAATTGCAGCTATTTGCATGCATTTCAGGTGCAAAACCATGTTTGATCATTATTATTATTATTATTTATTTTACGGCACTTTTTTTATTCAGAGGTAAAATATATTTATATATCTAACTTTATACTGTTTCTACATTAACAAAGCTTTCTTTTGGGGGGGGGGGGGGGGGGGGGAGAAGAAGTGCACTTAAATGTTTGAACAATGTTTTGAAGCTTCTTCCAAAATCCAAAAATTATCTAAATTATTTTATTATTTTAACTTTATGCAGCCTGTAATGACTAAAGCAGACATGATTGTAAATCTGAACAGCCTCTTGATTTATTAAGAACAAAAAAAATGCAAATTTGGCTCAAGAAAATGAAAACGGAAAAGAAAAGTCAAAGCAGAACATTGCAAACACTTACATGTCACTGGAAAATGCCAAAAGTCCAAAAAATTATCTTCTACCTTATAATTCTAAGAATCCTCAGTACTTGAACTATGTCTAAATATTGTTATGTAAAACAAGTAAAACGGGGATCCACTTCAAATTAAACTACAAAATTACATTTCAGGACATCAAACAGATTTCATCTTATCACAATAATTGAATGCAAGGGCAACCAGATACAGGAGAAGGACTGGCAGATCCATTTTGCCATATGAGTAACTGGGTGACAAATCCAGAGTGAGCCACGGTTGAGTCACAACTATACTCTCTAACAGCTTTGTTTACCTGCCCTTACTGCTGCCACAATTAATGCAGCAGAGAAGTGGACGAACCAGGTACCCTTGGAACCAAGCACCCAGTCCAAGTACACTATCTGCTTTGTTCTGCCATGCATTTGGTAGTCTGCACTGATCTGCTGCTGTGGTTTTTAATTGTTGCTACAAAAGAGAGCAGCTATGCTAAAATATCGCCACTCAAAACAGTGCAGAGGACAGTGGCACTCACAGAACTCGGAGGACCTAAAATTTCAGGGAGCTAAATCAGTTTCAAACATGGAAGGGCACAATTTGTTGTCTCTTTTTCCTTTGTTGTTGTTGTTATTGTTGTTTTGTTTTTCAAATCTCAAATAAAGTGACTGGTCATAGTTACAGATACAGGATTTATTAAGTCATGTGTGTATAAATTATATGCATAAAAATATGATCTATAAAGTTAATCTCACCAGTCATTCTTTAAAACTCATCATGACATGATTAATGGATCACTGACAGCCTGTCCACGCTTTGCAGTGCCACTGTAGCTTAACGAACCTTAATTAAGGTTGTTATATGCCTTGCTAGTCTTCAGCTTCAGTTTGAAAACTGGAATCACAATCACTTGTTGTCATAAATGTGTACTACAAGGTACAATTTTTATACTACTTTTAATTTCCTATCTGATTAGTTTAGCATATGGTTCAATAATTAAAAAAATTGTGCCAACTGATGTGAAGGTAATTTTTTTGCAATGAGTGTTCTTGAGTGAATAGAATAGAATAGAATTCAACTTTATTGTCATTGCACATGCACAGGTACAGGGCAACGAAATGGTGTACTCAACACATCTTTGACTTAACTTTCCACTCACATTGATGATTTTATTACATTGATGTGATATTAGAAGAGTTTAACATTTTTGTAAAAAAGCAGAAAGAAACTGTTTGGGTTTTTTTTGTTTGGGGGGGGGGGGGGGGGGGTTCTATGGCATGGAAATTAAAAGAATATGTCCTCTTTCAGGCAACATAGAAAAGAATTTAACACAATTCAGTATCTTAATTTGCTTCCAAAAACAAGAAGGAACATTCAGTTTTCTACCACCAGCATAGCTACATATCCCACATGCTGTTATCCCCCAGCTGCAGCACATAATCCAGTCTGATTGGCCTTTACTGCAACTTTATCAACTTAACGAAAAGCTGTATTGTAATACTTTAAGAATAACTTCTAAACGTTAATCCTATTACAGTATGTTAAATTCTTCTTTCCTCCATTTTCCACAGCTGTCAGATTATGGTCAGTGCCCATTAAAGCCCATATTCTGTTTTTGGCACCCTATTAGCATCATTTCGTCCATCAAGCGACATTAATTGTGAATGAATGCAAACTCCTGCAGAAGAATACGGTCTTCAAGAGGTCTGTCACATACTTTCTCCACTTGGGAGGACCTTTAACCTACTTAGCTGAGGAACCGGACCGTTTCAAGTAGTGCAGCTGAAAGATATGCACCTGCCCGCTTTTTACTCTCACACTGCTCTGCGATTTAAGAGGAGAGAAAGTATTTGATCTAAATGGTACTACACTGACTGCAGGTGTGGAATTTCCTCCACAAATCTCAGCAAAAATTCACCCTCTGGGCCGGGCAGTATAGAGATGCGCTTTACATGAAGAAAAACTGATTAGAGTTGTTGTAAGACTGGTGCGTTTAATACCAGTATTTGTGTTTATTTTGCGCCATGCTCTAATATACGAGCCTTTTTGATTCCATGCGCACGAATGTCCAAATACAAATATCAGTAATCTGGAAGAAAAGCTGTACATAAGATCCCCCACCTCCCTCCAGTATCCTTCAATTTACAGATGTAATAAATATCGTGGTGGGTGTTGTTTGACTGTTAAAGAATACTTGCTGCTTTCTTCTTTTTCTTTTCGTTGACAAACCCTGACATGAATTTATAAATCCCTGGCTTCTTTTCCGTTAGAATATGTTTGAACTTAAATTTAAAAATAAGGATCCCAGTCTACAAGGTTCGGTGTGTATTTTCAGGTTTTCCTTCTTCTCCTTCTTCTTCTTTGTAAACTCGCCACACCAAAATGCGTCGTTTTGCAAATCCACCTTTTTCTTAACATACCCAAGAAGCTGTTTTCTTTTAACTAGAGGCCGGTGTACTCACAACGAAATCTAAACGAAAACACTAGAAATCTAAGGAAGATGTCCCAGACAATCGAAAGAGAGATTCACGGTTCGCGCGTAAATTACGCACAGAAAAATTTACCCAGATAAATGATTCCCGTAGCTTAGATAACATTACAATAACGGCACACGTTTGTTTCCACTTTTCAAAAATCATCCAAACAAAGAAGAAGATGAGAAGTAAGAGAAACTGGAAACCACTTTTAGTGTGATTAATTTCACTCGTATTATTTTACAGATAGAAGTGGGAAATGTGAGGGGTTGTAGGAGCTGCAAGACGAAATCGTTTTCGTGTTTTCTGCACTTTGTGCTCGGCCGGTGCGTGGTTGAGGTGACAGGTCAGGACCCTGGCCCTCTAGCCATCTCTCCACATCTCTCAGGGTATTGAACTAGCATCGAAGAGATGGAGAAAAGCACTTCAGTAACCAGGCGCTTGAATCCATCTGCTGTGCTGAGCTGATGGAGGCGAAGGTATTGAGCAAAAGGCTATCTGTAGGATACAAACTACATAAATGGGTTGTTATTAGGTTCTCGTTAACAACACTTAAATGTTCCGATAAAAGCGTAGATATAGAGAGAAAAATGGTTAGAATGTTGTTATAGAAAGTCGCCGCTGTTTATCTGAACACCGCGGTTTGCGCCAGTAATCTCTATCGTTAATGAACACAATTTAAGAGATCATTTAGTCCCTGGTGGCAAGCACGCTGATGCCTATAGAATATTATGTAACATACTTCTGTTTGTCTTCAGGAATAAAGTCACAGAAGCATGTGAACTGATTTGCTCTGTGACTTAGTGAGAAAGCTTAACGTCTTCTTTAAGGAAAAATGTATTCCATAGACACTAACTAGCTTCCCATTTGGAATTTTGGGAATAAAAAAGCAGTATTCTTCGCCATAGTGCCAACAATTTATTGATTGTATTTCTTGTGATGGAAAGAATCAATGTGGGCTAATTTATATGAATAATTCCCCGATGTTTTTCAGAACGCATCGTACCCGTTTGCTTGACTAAGCAGACAAGCGAAACTAAGCACGAGACAAAAATTATTGCTAAACATAGTTTGAAAAGTGGAGAATATTTTAAATCTTTTTCTCTTTGTTCGTCTTAGATTTGTGAACCAACCTTGGGTGGGCCTTCTTCACGAGTCCCGGCGCGTTCCTTTATATGGCTCCGGTTGCATTTTCCGCATCATCTCCACAGGATGTAAAAGTTAACTAGGACTGAAAACTATATAAAAATGAACTATAAGCGCCTATAAGAGTTGCATGCAGCCTACCAGCTCCACATTTTTATGGGATCCTAATGTGGAGGGTTTGTGGACCGGGTCCTGCTCTCTGACTCAGTAATCCACAAGGTTGAGAGGTTTGCCTCATTTACATAATGTTAGAGGTCTGGGCCGAGGCCTACTTTTCTTTTCTACTTGAAAAGACACCATGCTGCTGTTCCCAAAAGAGTGGAAAAGGCTCACAGACGTCTGGACAAGCATAGGTGTATTTTCAGGTAGGAAATATTACTCTAAAAAAGGCTAATTTACCCTAATTTATGTTCTAATAGAAATAGCTTTTCGGGAGATTCTTTATTTTACACAGGTTAGACCGCATTCTTTTCAAACGCCATTTTTTCTTTTCTTTTTGTCTTCAGTGTCTTTCTGACAACTCCAGCTGACTTTGGAAAAAGCACGCACTGTTTTGTTTTCCTGAAGAACAATAAAGCCCAGCCACTTCACATTAAATCCGCCGCGGAGTGCGGGCATCTGGGGGGAAAGAAAAATAAGAAATCCGGCTTCTGAAATATGCATAGGAAAAAATGAATGATTACAATCAGCCTATCAACTTAACCGCAGATTGCTGTTCTTGATATTTCTCTATAATTGATGGCTGACCATGTCACATCTTCATTTACTCAATTAGGGTAGGTAGCTACTTGCTGCCATGCCATGGCAAATTACATTAGTGGCTTCATGCAGACGAGTGGTTCCTTCCTACAATAATGAAGACAGCGACACATTTCACGTCTGGAAAATAACCTCCGAGCAGAGCACCTGTTCCCATTGTTGTCTGCAGTATTATGGTGATGATAAAGTTAAAAAAAAATTCAGAGGAAACATTATCATTGTTATGAAAACATATTTTCCAAGAGGAATTGTAGCGGCAAGTCTTTATTACTGAGTAGTTATCAGATATAGGCGTCATAAATCAGTTTAGAAATAAATGACAAATTGAGAAGTTTTTATTAACCACTGTTCGCCGTTTCTAGCGGCTCTTTTCTCATTTGACCCTCTTGTTTTGTTCCTCTTCCTCTTATTCTTCCCCTGGCGCCAGTCAGTTTGCTCAGAGATTACAATGTCAGGTCAAGACTGCAAAGTGTCGTTAATGCATGTTGACCAGACTCGAGGGTTTGAGGCTTAAAATAGTGCACCAAGTCTAATATAATTGTAGATGCCTAAGAAGTATAGGTTAAAAAAAAAAAAAAAAGAAGTAATTTCCTCCCTTTTGATCCTAAATTAGGTTATATGGAGTCGGATGCTGTATGATTAGTTTCGGAAAAATATAATTTACAAATTCGTTTATGTCTTTTGCTGTGTGAGTGCTGTGTAATGGCAAAGAGTTTTGGACCCATACTGCATTTTTCAACATATTTTTCTTTCTTTTCTTTTTTTCTTTTTGAGCTTATTTGGACTTGTTCCTCTTCGCTGGGATAAAATGATGCTCAAGAAGCATAAACGAGCATACAACTTCATTGTGACTCTTTGATGATACTCGGTGGCCCTTATGTCTGTTCAAAGTGCTCTCAAAGTTTCTAGAAAGAGTGGAATTCCCTACTGACGCAAAATAGTCATATGTGGTCAGATCAGCTGATGTGCGGAACATAATGGGATATTCTCACCTGTATGTAGCTGCTGCAAACACAGAATCGTGAGTATGTGTCGTAGTTTTATTCACGTATACAAGTTAATACAAAGCAAAGTGTGTTTTCATGAATTATTTCCCTAAAATGTCAATGACTATTGTTTGCTGGTTTAGGAGTTTTGCTCCGCCCCCTGTGTTTGTCGTAAACCTGGCTCCTGGCTCCAATAAACCCGGGCTAAGAGCGCCCTGGGCTCGCCTCCTTCTCTAAGGCGATCAATAGGATCTCAGGCGCACTACAAGCACTCTCTTACGTAGACATCCACCAAGGAGAGAGCCGATACAACAACACGGTTGATCTGCTCAAACACAAAAATCTACCTGCTTTCTGAATCATGTCGTTGAGCCCAAAGCACACAACGCCTTTTTCAGTGACAGATATTTTGAGTCCAATCGAGGAGACCTACAAGAAGTTTAGTGGCATGGACGGCGCAGGGAACCTAACCTCTCCACTGGGAGCCTACCGACAGCCTCAGGTGTCTCAGACCGGCATGCAACAGCACTCCATGGGCCATAACGCCACGGTGGCCACCACTTACCACATGCCGCACAGCGTCTCCCAGTTCTCCCACAGCGCAATGGGAGGATACTGCAATGGAAGCATTGGCAACATGGGAGATCTTCCGTCGTACCAGGAAAGCATGCGGAATAGTGCAGCAGCAACAGGGTGGTACAGCGCCAACCCTGATCCAAGATACTCCACAAGTAAGTTCGATTCTCCTTTTATCAACACTTTTCACACTTTTTTTAATCTTCGTAAAACCACAAATGAATTTTGAGAGTGACCGTTAAAAACGCACACGACTAACCTGTAGTTTCTTTTTGTTTGTTTTTTATATGTTAATTTAAAAATGATATATATTGTCCGCTATTTTACAAAATATCTTGTTTTAAATGACTGTTTATGCTGATGAAAACCGAAAAGGAGATCATTCTTTGGCTCAGTCTGACTCGACTTTTTTAAAATTTTGGAATAAGAAACAATTTTAAAGCAATAATTTGATAATTTATTATTATTATTATTATTATTATTATTATTATTATTATTATTATTATTATTATTATTATTATTATTATTATTATTATATGTTTTTGTTTGTTTATATTTTCCAACTTCAGCCAATAATCAATAAAGACTACTTCAGGCGAAATAGTGTTCTCCTCTTCTGTTTATTGAACGCATGTATATGTATGTATATTTTTAAGTTTCTAGATTCATGGGACCTTCCACAGGTATGAACATGACCGGCATGGGGAGTCTCACAGGAATGGCGGACGCCACCAAAGCCATGCCGGCTCTCCACGCTGCGCCCAGGAGGAAACGGCGCGTCCTGTTCTCACAGGCTCAGGTCTACGAGCTCGAGAGGAGGTTTAAGCAACAGAAATACCTGTCTGCGCCTGAAAGGGAGCACCTGGCCAGTATGATACACCTGACGCCGACTCAGGTGAAGATCTGGTTTCAGAACCACCGGTACAAGATGAAGCGCCAGGCCAAGGACAAGGCAGCGCAACAGATGCAGCAACAGGACGGTTCTCTGTGCCAACAGCAGGCGCAGTCCCCCAGGCGCGTAGCGGTGCCTGTTCTGGTGAAGGACGGTAAACCGTGCCAGAACGGCTCAAATACGCCAACGCCGAACCAGCAGCAGGTACAACAGAACCAACAGCAAAGCCAACAACAGAGCGGAGCTGGAGTCGTGCTCGCATCCTCCACCAACAGCCTCAGCCAGCATCAAAGCCAGCAGCAGGTGAACACTTTGGAGCTGGAAGAGATGTCGCCCAGCCCTCCCTCGCTGCACAGCCAGCTGAACATGGCACAGATAGACACATCTGCTGTAGATTACACCAGTAACATGGTCAGCTCAAACCTCCTGTACGGCAGAACGTGGTAGGACCTAATACAGTACTGTCACTTTCCACTTTTTCTATGTGAACCTGCGGATGAGCCCATGCAAAACAAAACACTGCAATACATACATATATATATATATATATATACATACACACATATATATATATATGTATATATATATTCTCGCTGAGGGCTTAAAATGGGGCCCTTTGGCTTTGGAGGGTGTTGAAGTGGGCAAGGGGCGCACAGAGGCGCACCAGCTGATCAGGGCACATTTTCTTGACATCTCTGACAGGGGAGTCTATTTTTGAACTTTGCAGAAATGGCCGCCCTTCAAAGCAATTATGTCGTTTCTGGACCTTTTGTAATCCATGTTTTGGACCTTCCTCATGATGTTTTAAACGTAGTCTATGTTGGTGAAACAAAAAGGAATGCTGCTTCACTTGAGTTCGGACTGGGGGAGAGGTGGGATCAGGTTCGAAGTACACTAAGCCACCACTCCTTATTTGCGGTGATAACCTGGTATTTTATCATATTAATATTGTAAACTAATGTATTCATTTAGACTTATTGAATAAAGTAGGGACTTGTATATTTGGCTAACACACAAGAATGCGTTTAACTGTATAATAATCGTTATTGCGTCCACTTTTATGTTTTCTTTATTCTTTTGTAAGTTAAAAAGGAACAAATGCGTGATGGCTGCTGTATATGTTTCAAAACCAATTGAACGTTAACAATAAATAACTTGAAGTGTGAGAGCTATTCCTGAACAAGTAATTTTTTAAAAGGCATCTGTTTTGGAGTGCATTTTCATTATGTTGTGATTGAGACCAAATTGAGCTGGAAAGCAAGGTCGATGAGGGAGCCAGCATTGTTCAGGTGACATTTTGGAGGGCTGCCTTTCATGGGAAATGTCTGCAAGAGTCTAAGACCGGGAAATCACCCTTTTTTTAAAAAAAAACAAAACAACAAAAAAACTATCACTTTTTAGCAGCCTCGATCTTGGGATTAATTCATGCTTCACTACATTAATAGATATTTTTTTCTTTCCTTTAAATCAACTAAACAATTCAATCATATTGATCTTAATCTTTTTAATAGGCCCAGACGTTGGTTTTGCGCTGTGCAATTGGCCAATTTTATTGTGAATGCAAGCGTCTGTGGAATGCACAATGATCACCAATTATTGGAAATGGGAATCTTATAAATAGTAGGTATAGTATGTAAAAGAACGAGATGCATGCTCCACATTATTATTATGTGACCTCAGAGTTAATGACAGTAATCACAGAACAGCTATTATTATTATTATTATTATTATTATTATTATTATTATTATTATTATTATTATTATTATTATTATTATTATTATTATTATTATTATTATTATTATCACAATAAACATTTGTATCATCGTTGTAAAATCAAATAGGAACAATTGTATTATTACTTTTGTTATATTTTATATATTTTTTTAATGAATTAATGTTTTTTTTTTTATTATTCAAAACTGAAAAAAGAAGTCCAAATTATGTTTTATTAGTAAATGTAATTTAATTATAAATGGGGGGCTGTGTTGTAATCCGTAAAGTTTTAGGAATCATTTTGACGACTCACAGAAAGTATGACGAGGATATTTCTCTATTAGCTAAATTATTGACCGTTATTATTTAGAGTTAAATGTCATTTATTTGCAGTTAATTTTCTTTTATAAACCCACCTTTTCTCTGTAAAGCACAGGACCAGAAAGGTAACATGAATCTAAATATAGATAAAGAGCTAATACTGGGTCTTGCTCTGTATTTACTTTTACTTGATTAATGAAATAACACTGATATATCCACTTATTTATTTCTAAAGCGCTGAACGACACTGTAAACATATTCAGTAGGCTACTTAGTGTTATTCACACACACACTCACGTTTGCACGGACTGGCCCTGTTCTGTTTAATCTCTGTCGAAGGTGAATGATTTGTGCAAACAAATTCCAAAGTTTTTAAGGTCATCACTTAGCGTCGTTGTCGGTTCCCCTTTGCTTCTGTCCTCCAAAAGCTTTTTCCACACCAGCGGCGGCTGATAATAGAAAGTAACATTTCATTTCCTGTGGTCATTTAAACACGTTCAGAAATTACTTCTCAATCCCCTTGCTGATGACACCCTGCGATGGTGATGATGATGGCTATCAGTGTGTATCAGTGGAGACCTTGGAGAGCCTCCATTTTCAACCCCTTCACATACCTGGCAGCTGTATGTATATGTGCTATCATCCCTACACTTGAAGGAAGCGCCAGAGCCAATATGCACCTGACATTTGGAATTGAGCGTGGCAACTCTATCAGAAAGGAGTTTGATAAGAGCATTAAAAAGAGAAATGCATTCCACAATATACACTATGATGCTGCAAGATGCTTCTGATAGATTTTGTCTCTAAATTGAGGGTATGAATGAGCTGTCAACAGAGCTTTTGATGGTGGACCACATGAAATGAAAGTGGAGGTGAAGCCATTCTTTTCTCTTTTCAATAGCCATAGTTATGGCGCACTAATAGGCTATGCTTGGTAATCACTGGCTATTGTGCCTGTTGCTTCTCTCAGTTTATTGGGGGGGTACCTCTCTTTGTAAGGATATATGAGACAGGCTGGGCACTGTAATTGGTGCTGGCATCATCATTTCTATGTGGAAACTTTCTGGAACGGCAGTTGCTGCAGTGCACTCTTACCTCTGTGTGTATAGTTGCAGAACCAGCTTTAAGTCCTTGCTAACAACGTCCACACCCACACACATTTGCACGCGCGCACACACACAGTTCACATTTACATACACAAACAAAGCAACTGAATACGTTAGACATTGTGTAAAATTGCCTCTGTTGCAAAAAGCAGATATTTCCATCATGGCTGGAGGAAGTCCATCACTACTTCAATGTCATGTTAGCACAAAGCACGGAGCGGAGGATATTCCATTTCATGGATGCAAAGAAATTTTTAGACTATTCGTCTCAGGTAATTGCAGGTTGCACTGCATAATGTGAACGTAGAAGGAGTCTAAGCTTCTGTCTCTGTAACCCCCCCTCAACCTCCCCCTGCCCAACTCTCTTCCTCCCCATTATTCTACTTAATATGTCAGAAGGTCTGATCGCAGAGAAACCTTTTCAAGTCCTATTGATGTGTTCCTCAATTGACCATGGCGACCTAGCAACCTAGAGAGCGCTAATTGGCAAAGGCTTAATGTGATTGGCTGCATAGTTTACACAGAAACACAGGCCTAACATATAACCATCATCATGCACAAGAGAGTGCTTTTTGTCTTGTTTGTTTTGTTTAGAGTTTTTTCTTTCATTTAAATATATATGATGGCAAATTGTTTCATTTTGTTAGTCTCAACTAAAAAACAATATTTTGACCTGGATAACTTTAAAATTTTTCCTGAAACGCACACATGTTTTTGGGGAAGAATAAATGTAAACAAATGCTTCATAGAAATGTGTTATTCGTTATGATTATCATGATATTGATTCAGTAGGAACGTGGGCTTATGGTAGCAAGTTTAACCTCCGCTTCTATTCCTCCTTCCTAGAAATAGTCCTCAAATCTTGCCACTTATGTGAAATGATTAGGAGAGGTGAGGTCCGCTTTTTCATTTCACTGAAAGAATGAATGCATTGAATTGGCAGGTTCTGAGACGCACAGAGCAAGATTTTAATTAGTGTATTGCCCTCTTATTCTGCCAAGGAGAGACAGTCTTTTTCTTCTCTACGACAAACCTGTGCCTGCGTGATTTGTTTGGTTTCGACAGAATGAGTCACTGAAAGCTGGATATCTTTGCCCCAGAAAGCAAAAAGTTCTCTAATTCCAGCCTTTTTCAAATGGGAAAAAAAAATAATCATCTTCCTACAGAGTGGGAAAAACAACATTTCAAGTAGGTCATAGGACTCTGAAAGCATTTCTCACTCTAATAGATTTTCATGAAATTAAATACATGAAACCATATTTTTAACATTGCTTTTGGTTTGACAATAACATCAAACTCCACATTTACACACGTGGTTATTTCTATTCCTGGGCTTCCACTGGCTAATTCCACTGGTTACTATGAATACCATTTTAGCAATATTAGGTACCTCAGGACCAAAGCAGAGGCTATTCACAACTGTCTATAAGAGAGTGGGGGCAGAGGTTGAAGAACCTGGTTTGGAGTGTGTGTGCATGTGCGTGTGTGTTTATGTGTGTGTGTGTGTGTGTGTGTGCGCAAGGGGGGGGGGGGGGGCATCCCTTATTAGAAAACCATGTCACATTCTCTCTCTGTGGTGACCAGACCCGCTACACTGCCAGTAATCCCCCTTCCAAGTCCCACTATGCATGTTATTCAATTCTCTCATAAGTATTTAGAGAAACTGTTTTCAGTTGCTACTAATAGCTACTGACCTCCAGTGACACAGACCAACAATAGGTTTGTCAGGCCTGAAACGCACAACTAAAGAAGCTGATTAGAAACTCAAGAGGTTTGAAGCAAGAATCAATGGCTGCTCTGTGCTACCACAGTGCTTCCAGCATGGTGCTGATGATTGTGGGACCTCCATTAGTTATGCCTCATTAAGTCCCACAAACTGTTCTTTAAGAAAATTGGTTTAGCCAGTTCTGAAATCTATTACGGTTTTGAATCTCACACTGATTCTGTTTAGACAGCAGTTTGGAGGAAGACCTTGTTTAGTCTGCAATAACTTTTTGAGAAACGTTTGAAAGCCTTTGACCTTCAGTCAGTTTTTGTGTCCTTTACCTCCTTTTAATAGAAATAAATTTTAGGTCAAAATTAATAATTCCCTCATTTATATATACATATTTTTTTTAAATCCTCATCTAATTCTTTAATTTTACATTTAGGCGACATGCTTTAATTACAACCGGGCCTCTGTGTAGTTTCAGGGTATTATACACCATACCAGTGTAATTTAAATGTAGCAGAGCCTCTTTTGGCCATAGCTAAGAAATTTTACTTATCTTTATTAAGGTCATGTTGGGTTTCCAAACCTCAATATGACCTTGGTCTTTTATATAAAATATTTGTCGCCATAAAAGTGAAAGGAGAAAAAAAATGAATCTGTCAAAAGGCGTCTTGAATCCAAGAGTGCTGAAAGTTTAATTAACGCTTCTGTTTATTTAGGGTTTTTTTTTCTCTGGTCGGGGGGGTGCCCCACCCACCCACCAGCACCATTTTTTTCTCCTTTACCTTGTTACACCACTGCATCACTTTTTCTGTTAAAGGTTTTGTGTTTTCTTGTTGTCCGGTGCAATCTTGTGTGCTTCTGTTTTCTCGAGTTGTTTAAGGATTAGTTAGGAGCCTCCAGCTTTCAATGAGCAGACGAGAGAGGACAATACAGACCATCTGAATTCTGTTCCATTTTTCGTCTTTTTTTAAACATGTAGCATCTGGGTTTTGTGTTTATCTGTATGCATGAGAAAAAATGGCTAAATAAAGTACTTTTGAAAACAGTAGGCGAGAGACTACAGCTTTAAACTCTAAGAGATTTGTAAGCCAGCCTTTATGCCTCCTTTGACTACACATAATATAATTTTACTCCATCCTTGGAATGGGTTTCAATCTATACAAAACAAGAAAAAAGGAAATTATACAAGCATGCCTAGAAGATATTTAATCATCTCCACATATGCAAAGAGATGTTTTTTTTTATATTCAGAAATATGAAAAAGACACATTCACAGGACAAAAGAGTTCACCTCCGTCCTTCGCAACACTCCTCTTTACTTTTGAACCAGCAAGCACTTTTCTCCCAGCTCACCGTTGCCACGGCAATGGCCAGCTGCCAGTCGAAGGATTACCGGTTAATAGGGCCAGGGCTGAAGAGCAGTTCAATGAAGGTAAGCAATGGATAAGATCAGTGTGTGCTGGTTACGAGAAAGTAATTTGTATGTCCGTAAGGGCGTTTTATTTGCTTCATTTCTTTTTATTGTTTCATTTCTTCTTATAGACACAGTTTATATTTATATTTTCAAAGCGTTGTTGGATATAAGGTCAGGAAATCAGCTGAGCGGGGGCAGCGGTTCAACAGTAAACCAGCACAGCAAACACGCAAATTAACACGAATGACAAAAGACAACAGAAACAGCTATCACTCGAGCTATGTCTGTCAAATTAAGCCCAGAAGGATGTAATCATTTCTTCAAATATAACATTCGATAATCTGCCCCCTCCAAAACACACAGGAGTCTCAATATAACTGTCCCAGAGGGCCACAGAGGCCAAGCAGGACCACCCACTTTCTTTTCAATTATCATCTTGCAGCAACCTGTCTCCTCTCCAGCATTCAGCAAGAGACACTGACTGCTCTCCAGAGGGAATTACAATTAAACCGCTGGTTGTTCCTCGAATAAACTTCCAGACTGTAGCTGACAATCTCAACTCTGTAGAGCATGTGACCCCAAGGACAAACAGGATTACGCCCCAAATCCCTTGTTGCTTTACTCTCTCCTCTTAAGTTACTGTGGTCTGGAGGTCTCAGGGTGGAGACGGGGAAGGAGAATGTGTGGACGGAGATGAATTCCATTTGAATTCTGCTTTTAGAGAAATTATTATGTGGCTTTTTTTTTTTATCCCAATGATCTTTTGTATGTTGAGGGTGGATAAAGGTTACACAGAAGAAGAAAAAAACACATTGGTGTGGTTTGAATGAAGTTTAAAAAAAAAAAAAAAAAAAAGAATGGCCGCAAAAGGCCATGAGATAAATATTTATGGTATGAACACAAGGACAAGGCAGAGTTACAAATCAGAATCAGAATACTTTATTAATCCCTAAGGAAATTATGTGTAATATATAACCCAAGTTTAAAACTATAAAAATGTGTTTAAAAGTTACCAATTAAATATCAATTTTAGGGGACGTGAACATGTTGGGAAGCCATTAAGCTTGAGCTCAACCTGAAAAGGTCTTTTTTTACATTGCAGACTAATTTGTGTCATTTCAAGTCACAGAAATGTCTGATGATGTCGTTACACTGGTTACAAAGGCATGACATTGAGCTCAATGCTATTTCATAGAGCAAATCTATAATTAAAAAATATATTTTTATTTTTATTGAATTATAATTTTTAGTTTGGGGACGATACACTGAGCGTTTGCAATATTCTAAACATTCCCTACTTGCATTACTATTCAGAGTAGTCTATTATTTACTTGCAGCTTGCATCTTCTGTGTATTATCTGTCCATTAAAAGCTCATCAGTGCTAATAACCATCACACTGAGAATTTCTCTCAGGGATACCAATTAGGGAACAATCCATATGGGACAAACAGCCCTGTCTCAGATGGGAGTCACACTGGCCGGTGGGCCTGGAGTGTTTATTTGCCCTGCTGCAGCCAGCTGGTCATACGAAGCCACAGAAAGGGTACATTGACTCCACCCTGCAGGGGGTAGTGGCACAGCAAAAGGGAAATGGGACTCTTTTTCAACTACCCACTCCACAGTGCAGCACACCCAATCAAAGAGCCCCCAGACGCTTTTGTGGGGGTGGTGAGTGGACAGGCGATGGAGGGAGGGACAGTGAGGGGGTGAGTTTTGGGCTGCCAACCCCTCCTCCCACCGCTGTCCTGTCTGTGCAGCCAGCCACACTTCACATCTAATTAGCGGTCAGATCCACTGGCCCCTAATCAGCAGGACATGTTAAAACTGCCCTAATCAGGCCTAATCCTGGCTTTGTGTCACACACACACACCCCTGTTCTAGCTACTTACTCTGTCTGCAGTATTGATTGATGCATCATTTGGGGATTTAGTGGTCAATACACTGCAATCTGCAATGAGCTATGGGTTTGAGCTTCGTATGATGTCATCTAATGACACTTAAAAAAAAGGCCTAAACAGTAAAAGTAAAGCTGGCATGCGTGGTGTCAAACACCGTAGCGACGCTTTCTTTATACAGTCAAAACTAACTACGAGTAACAGATAAAAACAACTAAGTTAAACTGTGCTGTTATGTTAGTTAACGACTTTACTTTACAGCACAAGGAAGAAAAGTCATTTTTCTATTAATAACTATAATGTAATGTTGCCGAGTTCTGGATGTGTCTTTTGTCTCTGAGCTTTATAGGATGTCAACTTTATTCTGAAGCTCTTTGAGTTAATACAGATTACCCTCAGATGCCTTCATGTATTCTCTGCTCCAGTGACATAATTAAAAACTTCATCTTCAAAGGTTAAACTCCTTTAATAATCCCTCTGAATAAAAATGATTTGTTAACTTTGTGTGGACTGAAGTTCCAACAAACACAGAGTTTACACTGTGCTGAATAAAGACAAATCTGCACAAATAATAAAAAAACGAGTGAGCAGAACAATCGATTTCATTTAACTACATTATTAATCAGCTTTCATGCCTTGTGCTAAAACATCTTCTACTGCCTTACTCGTCTGATTAAACTGAAGACAAATGTATCATCTTTTTTTTTTTTTTGCTGAAATTGCTTAAAAAACATGTTTCCAAATGCTACCACTTATTATTCAAATTATTGAGCTGGTAATTTTGTTGCAAAGAATGCAGTAATTTATCACTTATTGCAGTCTTTTAGTCATTAACTGGACCATCGTGTTAATTAGACTCTAATGCAAAGACACTCAAAGATAGGTATGAATAATTATGTTTTACAGTGAAGATATTTTTCTTTCTTATGCAGATTATTCGGTGGTAAATTATGAGTACCGAGTACCGGTTCCTAAAGGAGACAGGAGGTAAATATAACAATGAGAAAATGCAACAAGAAAAAAACATTTTAAAAACTGTATCCTAGTGTTTCCTGTATATTTTTTTCACGCTATCACACTGACATCAATGCCGTTCATCTGCATCTAAATGGTGTCGGCCCTATTTGCTTGATTCCGTCAATTCAGAGACTACTTTAAGAAACTTTAGGAGGAAAAATGAGGTCGTCAACAGTAACAGTATGGATCCAAGTGCTGAGCTGTGGAGAATGGATTAGGTAATTACCATACTTTCCAGTGATATAAGGCCATAAATTAAAATCTCCAACAACTTCTCAAGTGACAACTCATCTAATCAGGGGGACAATCAAAGAGAGGCCATGCTGTTTACTGATTGCTCTAATCAAAAATGGCTTCTTCAAACACAGCTAATTGGTCAGTTTACTCACGGAACGGGAAGGCAAATGCAGAGGGGCTACTGTCGTGATTTGAAGGACCCAAATATCTCCTATTTGCATTGAGTGCCACCAGAATACACTTGACTCCCACAAGTTATCAGCAAACCAGACAATTATTCATCAGGCACAAATTGGCACATCAAAGTCAAATCAGAGAATTACCGTCAGGAAGACCCCAAAGCAAGAGCCGAGAGAGGGAAGGTGGCCTTTGATTGACCGCGTTGCCCTTCGTCCAATCTGTCAGCCTAAACTGTCGAGCTCACTCATTGACAGAAGGCTTCTCGTTGCTCTAAAATCACATAACAGTTAAAGTTGAAAATAAGCGCAGGAGAAAACAGGAAATCAAGGTATAGTCGTATAACATTAAAGTATTTGCTTCTTTTGTGAGCATGTATGTCAGAGTCAGAATTAAAATTGTTATTGCCCTTAGGGACAGAATTAAAAAAATATTTGATTATCTATCTTTCCGTTTTCTTTAAAATGTATCCAACTTATCCCGATAATCAGAGGAGCAACGAGGTGCCAGTCCATCAGAAGACCAACACGGAAAAATTCCCTAACAGCCAATTTAAAATTATTAACCTAATGTGTCTTTGGACATTTGGGAGGAGCCAGAAGAAACCCACAGAGCTACAGGAAAGGCACACAGAAAGGAACGAGCCAGGAGGGAGGTCCAAACTGGAAAACTTGAAAGCTAAAAGCAGCATGATGCCTGCACCACATTTATCATTATGGATTTTATGTGAGAACACACTGAACTTGACTTTTACTTACACTGCTGAATTTCTAATTATATCATGTGCATGAATTCTGTCTTTGGATTTAACTTAATTATCCAGAAGATGCACTGAGTATAGAATCATTAATAGGCTTCCAATTCTGCTTACAGGTGCATGTTGAAGCCCCACTCGTCTGCTCGTGGTCTCCTGAGAGTTTCTCCTGAATTTGTTTAGCGGTTTTGTTTTTGTTAGCTAAATACTTAAGTTTGAGTTTCTGTTCCAGTTTTTTTGGTATCCAAGTTCCAAGGATTTGTTATTATTCCAACAGTAAATTATATTTCTGGTCATATTGAAAGGTAGAAAGCATAGACGTAGAAAAGCATTATACAAAACCCAGTCTATTTACTATTTGTCAATCTGTGGTCAGTAATGCATTCTGGGAGTTTGTCTTTGCACTTGCCTATGATTGAGGGGTCAATTTGCCCCTCTCCATCGTTCTGAGCCAGACCATATGTGGATGGTAGAGCCAAGATACACTAAATTACCAAAAATATTCACTCACCAATCCAAAACATTAGATTCAGGTCTTCCAATCACTTCCATGTCCACAGGTGTATAAAATCAAGCACTTAGGCAAGCAACCTGTGTCTACAAACATTTGTGAAACAATGGGTCGCTCCCAGGAGCTCAGTGAAGTTCAGTGTAGTACTGTGACCGGTGTAACCAGTCCAGTTGTGAAATTTCCAAATATGGTAGCGAGGAAACCTTGTGGAAAGCCTTTCCCAGACAGATGAAGCTGTTATAGCAGCAAAAGGTGGGTCAATGTCATATTAAATGTATTGATTTAACACGAGATGTCACTCTAGTTCATATGGATGTAACAGCAGATGAACTAATACTTAGTATACTTTTGTTAGTGAAGTCTCATCATGAAGCTCCAAGCTGAGCATTTTGCAGATCTTAGTGTTTTGAAATTGCTCCTGAAGAGGAAGAGCTGGAAACAAGGATACCCCACGCTCAGCTGGTAATGACCTGTGATTGACAAGTCCTTAACATATGACCACATTCTCTAAGGCCCTGCTTTCTGACTCTAATAAAGACAATCATTTAGAAAATGAACTTATTATTATTATTATTATTTTAGGCAATATGATATGAAACCAGCAGCTGAACGAATAAAGTAATTAGGAAACTGTGTACTGAGGTAACAGAGCAGGAGCTGAGGGCTGTTCTCCCAAACTGTATATTTTAGTCATAAAGGTGGCTGTGGGAGTCCACAGGGATTGACTCGATTTTGGATTCAGCCTCAAGTGGCCACTTGAGGAAGTGAGGTTTCTGACACTTTCTCACTGCATTCATATTTCAGCCCTGGAGGCTGCTGCTTGGGTTCACCATTGCTCTCATTAAGGCTTACACTGAGTTGCAGATTATTCCCATAACAAAGAATCTAAACAGTTTAGACCCTGAGTTATTTTCATAAGTAATTTCCATGCAAAAAGTGCATATTCAGGCTACCCTCGTGTAAAACACTGACTTATCTAAATAGAAGTGTTAAGCACCTGCTGCTGCTCTCTCAACCTTCTCACAGAAGTAAGAAGTCTGGCACTTTGACTGTGCTTTTTCTGTTTTGGGGGTGCAGAATAATCCAGCTTTCTTTTTTTATCATGGGTTTTTTTTCTGTCTTGCCTGCAATGATTGCCGTTTCCTTCTTTGTTTTGGAACATTTGATGCCAATGTAGCCAAAAAGTGGGCAGGGGTGTAGAGGTTTGAAGAAACAATGTTGTGACTAATGAGTCGCACAAATTAAAGATTTATCAACGGCCTCAGTAGACGTTAAAAGTGGGAAACAAGGACTGTGAAAAGCTGTTGTAAAGTGTTGTTGTAAAGCTTTGGGTGTTAGATGTATACCGTACTGCCATAACTACCAGGTCAAGGTTTTCTTCTTCTCACTGTGTAGTCTTCCTTTTACCACGGAATTATAAAATAACTACATTTTTTATCATGTTTGGAATTTTTTTCACTGTCACTGTATTAACTTATTCATCCACTTATTACATACTTCTAAAAACCATATTGCATTTCAGGTCCATTGCCAACATTTTTAATAACTGCATGATGATTTAGCATGTACAGTCGTATTTATATAACAGGGGGAAAGGTGCAGAATGCACAGGAAAACATGCCCAAAAACACATTAAAATAATACACTGTAGGCATTAATTGAAAGTACACTTCTTCCTTATTTCTATGCCAGATCTGTTGGCACATTAAATTAAACTAGACTATCAACTGACTGCATATGGTGGCTCTGGTCATCATGGTCCCTTACATTACTGCTTTAGCTTTGTCATAACAGTTTGTATTTCAAATTGTAGGTTAGAAAAAAATACATCCACAGGTAGTAAAAAAAAATCCAATATTCAAATTGGCCTAAAATAAAATATATTTTGCATATTGTCTGTACTGGCTCTACATAATAAGGCCACGACACTCTTTTTGCATTTGCATTTGTAATGAGATTTGTCTGTGTGGAAATAAATCAGAGTGCAATTTCATTTTGCATCATTTCAGCTGCAGCTATATCACTGTGCACCACAAGTGGTTTCATTCGGAGCCTCAAAGGACGACATCAAAAGGAGGCCAAAAACTGTCTTGGAAGACTGATTAGTTTTGTATTATTGTAAAATAATAGTTTTAGGTTTCCTGAACATAATTACATTACAATAACTGGCTATATATATATTGCATATTCAGTAGTGCAAATTATGTGTCAAACATCTTTAGGCATGCAATTCATATAAAGATTTTAAAATGGAAATTTCAAATGGTCTTTTTGATTAGATTTCAAAAAGACTGATGTCACTGTACCAGTTATCTACAGTGGGAAACATTGACTTTGAAGAGTAGGTAATGTTCCTGACTTATTTTCATATTGATTTACTCTTCTGCTGCTCCGTGAACAATTTGCCAAAAATGAGTAATAACATAATTAATATTTAATACAGTTATTATTAACAGTTATTATTAACTTGAACTTGAACTTAACCCATTAAATCAGTTCCCGTTAAAATTATTTGTCAAATTATCAGTAAGTCTCATATAAATGACCAGGAACTGCTCATGAAGAGTTTTTCTATGAAAAACAATCTGTTTGGAACAAAGGCAAGGAAAATGAAATGCTCACTTCCTACTAAGATTTCGATTTCTCAGTACTGAGATGGTATCAGTGATAATTGCATTAGTACTATATTCTGGTATTTAATGGGTTAATGTCTTGAATAAATAATTCACATGAAATGATTCAGATTTACCCTCTGTTTGAAGCAAAGTCAGTAATAGATCGCCTATTTTGTTTCTGATGTTCTTAGAATATCAGTATTGTTCCCACTAAGTAATCGTGCCTGCTAACTACCCTGCAGAACCTCCACCCATGCACTTATTCAGTAGATGAATGGATGGGTAGGTGTGTGATGGATGGGTGGATTTTCTTTTTCCTAAGTAGCGCAGGTCAAGCAAGGTAGGCCTGAGGACACGCCTCAAGTTCTGGTTCTAAGGTCTCCACTTGGCATGGAAAACCTCCAACAGAAGGATCCCAGGGGGCATAATTCAACTGTGAAGGAGCACAGGCTCTACACCGAGTACATGTATATGTCCAAGTTTCTCATATGATCACTAAGGCTGGGCTCAGCCAGCCAGTGTTGGTCAAGTTACTTGAAAAAAGTAATCAGTAACTAATTACTGATTACTTCCCCAAAAAAGTAATCCCGTTACTTTACTGATTACTTATTTTCAAAAGTAATTAATTACTTAGTTACTTAGTTACTTTTTAAAAACACGATTTACAACCTGAAGAGGTGATAAAGCGATAGATCCTTCAGCCCAATTCTACTTTTTCTACATAATCCATCATACAAAATGTAATCAAATGGAAAAAATCTCTTTTTTTTAACTTGTTTTATCAGTTTTAATCTTTTAACTTTATGCATCAAGCAAAAATTTAATTATATGCAACATTCTCTGAGTTGAATAAATTAGTTTAACATTTAAACCTATTTTCTGCACATTCCAGCACATAAAATATTTTTTTGTGTGTGTTTACACTCACTCTTTCAAATAGATGCAAGTAAAACACAGCAGAAAATAAATAAAGTCAAAGACTCAGAGGTCCTGTTGCTCTATTTTCACCTATTAAGCAGTACTGCGGTAGGCGGAGGTTTACCCTGGTGCAGGTGTGCCGCGGTCAGTTGAAGAATCCGCGACTTTCTCTGTGAGTTTCCCATTACGTCATAGCGCACTTGGTGCTTGCTTGGAAGTTTAAGGGTTTTTTTTCGCTGTAAAAAGAAGTTTTCTTCCCACGCACGATGGACGCTAATGTTTTTGTCACTTTTTATGGAATCAAACTCAAAGTAAGGTCAGTACTTCCACGCTTTAAACGCTGCACGCTCATACTCTCTCCCACAATCGATATGTGATCCATTGTTGATCTGCAGACAGCTGTTGTCACTAACGGCGCACTCGCTTACGTCACTGTCGTGAGACATTCTGGCAAAAAATCACGGTTTTAGTAACGCAGTGTTCCTACGGGAAAGTAACGGTAATCTAATTACCGTTTTTGCAATAGTAATCCCTTACTTTACTCGTTACTCAAAAAAAGTAACCAGATTACAGTAACGCGTTACTGCCCAGCTCTGCAGCCAGCCCATGAAGGAAACTTATTTTAGCTGCATATTGATGATCTCATTCTTTTGGTCACTACCTGTAGCTCATTAAAATAGATAAGAGTTGGAACTTTGCCTTCTGGGTCAGTGTCTTCCTCACTACAATGGTGCAGAACAATGCCTGCATCACTGCAGACACTTGTAGCCCAGTGGAATTGAGCTTCCACGCTTATTCGTTTTCCTTTTCTGCCTAATCTATTTTTTTATGACTCACTATAGTTTGTTTGCTCCGTTTTTTGCCAACCATATTCTCTATTTGTCATGTCTCGTTTATAATATCCTGACAATAACTTGAACCTGGTATTCAATACTTACTGCACAATCCACTTTGTATTGTCTCTGTCCTGTCTTTGTCTATCATACAGTTAGTATTGTATAGTTATCATTATAGTATTGTATAGTTAGTAATTAGTACCCTTGTATCCCTTAATTTTACCGAAATTTAGCACGTTATTTATTTGTAATTTCTAGTTTTACATCTCTTGGAGATATATCTTTTATATACTTATAAATGTGCTTGGGGTGAAACACAATTTCGGTACACTGTGTATATTGCTGTATTGACAATAAAGCTCTTGAATCTTGAATCTATTGGCTCAATTGTATGTCTATCAAGTTTATTTCACCTTATTGTCTTAAACCATACATGCTTGCATGTGATTGGTTAGGAGAAGTAGATCCCGCCTCCTCATGCTGACTGAGCTGCAGTGCATTGGGTGAAATGCTAGAACAAGCAATCCCTGATTAGTGAGGAAAAATACTTTCTGCAGTGGAAAAAATAACAGCCTGTAATCGGGATTTGATTCAGGAGGATCAGAACGGAGTCACCAAGAAGACCGGAGGTTGTTTCTACGGGAATTGTAGTACTTCCGACCGTCTTGGTGAGTGTCATGAAAGTTAGCATTGCTAGCATGGTACCCGCTTTCCAAGTTTATCGGTGTGTGTGGGTGTGTCGGGTACGCACTGATGAAGTTTTCACAACAGTGTTTGGAGCATTCAGTTGTTCCTACTGATATTGTAAGAATGTGTTTTATGTACAAGTTAATCATGTGATAGTCATGTCTGAGCCAGCTTTATTCCAGCTTTATTCCTGCTTTATTCCACTTTTATTCCTTTTTATTCACCTGCGAAGGTTACTGCTGCTGCTGCAATGTGTAAAATTGAAAAGTATCCTGTAGCTGGATAAAGAGTGTTACACAAATCATTACAATTGTTCCAGAGGTTGATTTAAAAACATGAAAACATGGTTTTGTACATGAAAAAATTATTTTAACGATAAATGCTGACTAAAACTTATTGTGAGGTGAGTTCAAGTTGTTTCAGCAAAACTTGATAACTTTCTGGTTAAAGCTGATCAGACTTTGTAAACAACGGTTAAAACTTAATCACTTCTTCTGTTATGTGTTTTTCAGTGCAGACGTTATCAGTTCAATAGTGTATTTGCATTTTGCATAAGGATTGAAATAATGCAATGTTCATATGTTAAACATACTTGAATACATAAGTGTTTGTGTGAGCTGAATTCCAAAGCTGTATGCATTACGGGTTTTTATTGTCATGCAGGCTGGGTTTTGGTTTCCTTCCATCCCATTGGTGGTTATTCATGGACTTTTAATGCTGGAACTGTCCTCTGCGAGGAGATGGTGAGCAATCCCAGACCCTAGAATTCGTCTGCCACAAGGATCGTCCTTCGCTCCTTTGAAGATTCACGGTTTGGTAGGACCCCCCCAGACCAAATAACAGCGCTGACAGTAGAAAAAGAACTAAGGGTGCACCCACTAAGACTAATTTTCTATTTTTTTTCCTCTTGTCTTCTTCTCCAAGAAGAAGTGAGCTTGAGTTGATTTATTCTTCTGACTCTTGACTTGAGACTTTGGATCACTGACTCACATGGGGGACTCAGAGACACTTGATACAGACTATACATGTGTGATTGTTTAGGTTGTAAGTCGTTTTGCTGGCTATAGTTGTGTCTATGTTGCAGTGTTATCATCTGTGTCATAATAGTGTTCTCCTCAACTCACCTGTCTCCTGCAAATCATTCTCCCTTTAACGCTACCTGACGAACCTAGAACTGGCCTACCGCAGGGTATTAGCTGCATCAATCTACCCGCCTCTCTCACGTTCTGCTTTACAGTGACTCATGGGCCAGATCCAGAGATACTTTGCTCAAGATACTTCTTTGCTTGGAGAAGCCGAGATATGAGATTTGATTTGAATCCCATATCCCGATATAAGACATTAGGGCTGCTCAATTAATCGAATTTCAATCACGATTACGATCTGGGCTTTCAACGATCATTAAAAATGACTGAGCCGATTATTAGCCCCTCCCTCATGCTTTACTCTCGCGCTGCTCCGTGTGGCAAATCAAGCGCACTGCTCTGCATTTCGAACACGCGTCACAACAATTAAGAGGACCCGAGGGAAGCTCGGAAAGCTAAGCAGAAGTTATTTGGAGAGGAGTGGACTGCCGTTGGTTGAAAAGAGAGGTAAAAAAAACCAAAAAACTTCAGTGGTGTGGAAACATTATGGGTTCGCGGAGTCAGACGTGGATCAAGTAGACACAGTGTGTAAACTTTGCTATTGTGTCGTAGCTGCACCACAGAGCAACACTGCAAAGTTTACATTTTTCATTTATTTCTTTTATTGCAAACATTTGCACTGTTATCAGTATTTGCACACTATTTTATATCATTTTTTAAAGTCATTATTCAATACATTGTTATTGTTAACCCTTTAAAGCCGGTCAGAGCAGCATGCTCGTTTTGTATAACTATTTTTAAATCCCTGTAGAACCTGAACCGCTAAGCTAGCACAATAAATTTTTTTCCATATGAAACCAGAGGAGTTGTACTTACATCTTATGCCATCAGCTTGTCCTAGGTCACGGTTTCCTTCCACATATAGCTTTGCAAAAATTGCATAAAAAGCGCTTGCAGGAACAAAAACATAATATTCCAGAAACACGCTTTGCCGATCCGATCAGCTGTTCTTAACACTTCCCACATTGAAAAAGACGTCAACGCGAACTATCGCAAGTGACATCATTTTCGCGGAAAATGTAGTTTTTTACTTGTAGGCCTTAGAACTCGAATTGCACTGCTGGAAATAGTTTATTTTGATGCACATGCACATTCTTTGCAAATTTGCATCATAGGATTGTTTTTTTTGTTTTTCCTGCAGTGTATATAAAAATTGCTGTATCTCCAAAAATAAAACTATGAAGACACTCAAAATAAATTTCCTGTTGTTGTAAACTATTTTTTGCAACTTTTTTGTATTTAAAGTTTTGAGGGATAAGCCTCTTAAATTTCTCCAAGTAGAAATATATGTAAAAAAACAAAACAAAAACGATTTTCAATTTTTTTGTAGTTTATTGCACTTTTTTGCAATTAATGTAGTTACTATGGACTTAATACATACACATTTTTAAAATATGGGCTATAACAGTTGTATTGATGTATAGCAACTTGAAATGCTCCCACAAATGGCACTACAGCATGTAAAAAAAATATTATAAGCTCTGGCGGACTTGGTTCTATGGTAGATCTTAAAGGGTTAAATAAATATCGTCAAATAATCGTGATCTCAATTTCAGTGAAAATAATCGTGATTATCATTTTTGCCATAATCGAGCAGCCCTATAAGACATTTATCGTCCCGACAACGATATATATCACAAAAATGTTACATTTTCTGTAATTTCTCTAAATTCTGTGAATCTCAGGCAACTTGACTTGTGTGGAGTGTTTTCAGCTGGGCGTCGTGTTTCAGGAATCGAGTGTTTTGACCGATGCATGAAACTACACATTTTTAGACAGAAGTTGAAACAGCTGCCATTTTCTTTGTGAGTATTTATTACACAGCATCTGCTGGGAAAAGCCTGTTTTAACGTTTAAGTCTAAGGTTTATTTTGAGAACCTGACGGCTACTTTTTGCTTGTCATCCGTAAACTCTGTCCATACTCTTTTACGTGACTCTTGTGTAGAAGAGGTTTGAGTGTGAGGTGGGGACCGGTCTCCTGCATAATTTGCATAGTACAGTTTTCTGGTCCATGTCAGACTTTTCATAACCAAACCATGTCCATGCTACAGAGGTAGCCCCTCGTTTAGAAATAAAGTCCTCTGTTTGTTTTGACTGGTCCTTCTGTTTGTCATCATTTCAGTTTATTTTGAAAAATCTCAACAGGATTTTCAGCTTTATTGTGAAAGGTTTATCTGGAAAATAAATAAGCGAACAGAGGAGCCACACGCTGGGTTTACCGTCGTTGTTGCAAATAACGACGTGTAAAAACAGTTGCTTATCCGTCCGTAGTGTGATTATTTTAAATGTAAGAGAAAGAGAGAACTTTCATTAATATAGCCACTACAGTGACCATCAAAATGATGAAAAAATATTGCCGTAAACAGTTTATTTTGCGACACCACAAAACAAACGATAGCGTAAAATGAAACTATAGATGTTTTCATATTGTCATCATTATATCAGCCCTACCTGAGACCTGAAAATTAATCTCAGTAGCTTTACATTCAGCTGAAAACGGTCCTGGTGAACACTGAAAGTCATCTTCTAATGAAGCCAAAAGAATCATGTCATCTGCAAAAAAGATCTGAGGTTCCCAAACTGAACACTCTCCACTGTCCCTCTTGTCCATTATTATCATGAACACAGTAAGAGACAAATAACCTACCCTCCAGTGCCTCTTTTTGAAAATGGGAAACCCACTCCAGTCTGCCACTTCACAGTCCTCCACCAGAGCCTTCAGCACCTCAGAGTGAAGCTCATCCATTCCCAGCGTCTTGCTACCGAGGAGCTTCCTGACAGCACCTCTGAGCTACAGGCTGTTTTCATTCAGCAGCTTCTCCAGAGTGACTTTCTCGTTCAACCCTTCGTTTTTACTGGGATGGTGCCAAAGTAATTGACGTTAAAAGAAATGTAGATCAATTACATTTTATTTATTCTGCAACTGTACTGCCTTCATACCAAGGTATAAATCCTATCGTATTAGAGACAAGACTTCCTATGAGAAAGTACTGGGTAATAGCAGGGAGGAAGAGCCTCATCTTCACAGAAGGAGACCTCTGACAGTACGAGGATTAGAGAGGATCGAGTATATCTGAGTCAATCAGGTGGCGTTAGGGGAAAGAAAAGTCAGAAAAGACACGCATGGAGAGATGATGAACAGCAAAAGCGGTGATATAGAAATGAAAGGAGGGGAAAGTGTTCAGTGCATAATGGGAAGTCATCCGCCTGGGCCCATGACAGGGAAGTGACAGTTCAATGTCATCCACTAGAGGTGGGAATCACCATATATCCCACGATACGATATTATCACGATACTTAACGCGCGATACGATATTATTGCAATTTTTAAAAATATTTTGCGATATTCAGATTCTGTACATAAAGGTAAACTTTATCAATATTCATTTTATCTAATATCAAAGTCTCACACTCAGTCTTTCTCTCATTTCAGTCAGTTTTATTGTTGACAAACTGAACGGTTTGTATTAGTCTAGTCTAGTCCAACTTAACTGAATGCAACCATCTGGTACAATTATAGCTATTCTGAACTATGCAATTTATGATAACTATGCAGCCCCTTCAGCAACTGAAGAATTTGAAAGTAAATTAAAACAAAATATAATTTTACATTAAATAAAAAAGTTTTAAACTTAATTAAAATAAAACATGTCTTAAATTAAAAGAAGTAAACTGTCATGTTTATTGCTGCCAAAAAACAAGTTAAACACATTTGGACAGTGTCAGGATTCTTGCTCAGAAAAAGGAGCTGATCAACATGCTCTGAAGTCAGAGTTCCAGTCCACAAAAACTTTTTTTGTAACAAAATATCGATTTGTGCTGTCCCTGTATCGATACATTATTAGCAAACAAAATATCACGATACTACACAGTATCGATTTTTTCCCCCACCCCTATGATCTACTCAGAACGAGTCAGAGCGTCAACGTGTTGTCACTGAATGTTTTTCAGTGCTCACTTTACTGAATTAAGGGAAAAAGTGTTTTTTATACATGTGTCAGTCTCGACTACATGCATGACTTTTTCATCTTTACATCGAGGTGCCCTGGGCAGAAATTGTTAAATTGCATAGATTTCCAAGCTCTCTGGCCTTACTCTGACCTTGTTCCGTGCTAATTCCACGGTGATGAAGAAAACTCTAACACCATACTGCCAAAGACAGAAAATCCGCATTGCTCTGATTAACATAAGGTATATGATTACTGCGGCTAACGAGAGGATTCGTTTTCTGATTGAAGGATGAATATTCTATTTATATGGCACCTTATTAGAGGTTATCTGATGTGAGGGTATTTGAAACAGATCTTTAGGAATACTGTAATGCCACACATCAACCAACCAGTTGAAATCTTCCGTTGCACTGGACAGAAGAGCTACAGGGCATTGTATCAGAAATACCTAAAGCAGTAAAATTGGGGGAAATTATATAAACCTCACATTTTATGAAACATTAGCAGGCATCACAGGCTGTATTACATCTCTGCAGTGGCATGTCGCTTCTGAATCTTTAAACTTTGTTTCTTACATCCTTTCTAAAACAAGTCTGAATAGTCTTCTTGATCAGAGCATCTGGACCACTTTTGGAGTGAATGATAAACTAACAGACAAAAACACATTGGCCCATAGAAACTTATTTTTTGAAGGGCATTTTCCCCATGCAATACTGAGCAAACACCTATCAAAGCGGGGCGACTAATGAATAGGTCTACGGCTTGGCCTTCCTTGGCAGAGTATGGAGTGTTTGAAAAGAGAACTAACTGAATGGCATGCGTTCACGTCAGTGTTTGCATACAAAGAGCTACACTTGTTTTCCTGTGCCTGACTGATGTGTGACAGACCCGGAAAATAAATAAATAAAAGCTAGATTCTGCATTTAGATGTTGGCACAAAAGATTTTTGAGAATGAGTCCCTCAGCATGGGATCTAAACATCAGGTGAACAGATCTGTGAACCTGCTGCCATCCCAGTTTCATGAAAAAGGGTCAAAACGTGTATGCATATCTACATTTCTGTTCAAATAGTTTTGTCAATAATGAATAATTATTGTCTTTAAATAATATTTATGTTTTTTATGGTTGTTTACACTCTAGTTTTTATTCATCGTTTCTGTGAATTTCCATATTATGTGAGTTTCTGTATTTCATACTTGTTAAATCTACATACAATAACATAACTGCTATTCTGTATTGTAGATTCCCATTGATATATATTTTTTTGTGATATTTGCTTTTGTTTCTTTAACCGAGTTCGCTGCTGGGTCAAGGCTGCTTAGTCTGCTCTTTGACTGCTATTCTGCTGTTGTTCAACTCGGCTACACTCAGCCTTTGTGCTTTTGTGTCTGCATGTTTGAAGTAAACATCATTTAGATAATGCTTCAGCGTTTCAGCCAGATATCTTTGATTTTGGACTGTCTACATTTGTAGCTGTTTATTATCGTTTTAATACATAAAGCTTGCAGAACAACTCGTGTTTGGCTCATATGGAATCATTTAAACTCTATATTTCAAATGTTTAGACTTGTGCATATCTTTCTGTCCATTTGCTCCCCTCCTTGATAAAGTTGGGATAATTATTGCAAATACCTGGCTCCCCTCCCACCTGTCACACAGATGATGTGATTAGTAATAAATCCCTTCCAACTGAATGATGACATACTCCTGAAACATATCCATGTAATCGTAGCAAAAGATCTATTAGGATTCTGGTCTGATAGTAAAATATTGTCACTTACCAGAGAAAATAAGCTACTCTCAGAGTGGGACACGTGTGTATTGTGTAACAAATATTGATAGCACTCATGTTTTGATGCTGAGGGAACCAAATTCATAGGGCTAATTGTCAAAATACCTCTTCCCACTCAAGCACTGCAAGACTTGAGGGTACTTGTTTGCCTCTTCTGCTCTGATGATACAATAACTCCAAACAAGTTTGCAGCCTCAGGAGTGATGCCTCTCACGCAGTATGTGTGTGTTCCTGGGCTCATACTTCTTTTTCTTGCTGCGAGAGCAGAAAGCGCGTATAAAGCTCTTAGCAATGTTACCGTGATCTAATAGTGCATTTTCACCTTTATGCCTCACTCGCAGCTTGTTACATTTGTTGCTTTATGTTGAAATGTGTCACATGAAAGGGCAGGTGGTATGTTATGATTGAGCCACACATGTATTTTACAGAGTTTGCACCTCGTAACAAAAGGCGACTCCTCAGTTGTGCTGTAGGTGACCTTGTGTACCCCAAAGCAACTACTGGTAAAGCAAAGCAAAGCAGAGCTGCAGCTCACCTGTTTATGTCACAGGTAAATAATGCCTTTGAAACCCCAGCAGTAAATAAATGATGGCAGCCAGTCAGGGGTCTGTTGATTCAAGTTGAGCATTAGCATTTCTACTCCCTGTTAATGGCTGACCCGGTTTTCCCCTAGTGAGGACTAGCGAGCGTGCCGGCTCGTAGATAACAACCTGTGTTAATGACAGGGAGTCCAGCCAATCCCCCCACTGTGTCTTGGTCTAATCTGCTTTGATTACCTTTGCTACCATCTCTATTATCAACAGATTTCAGTCATCAACAAGGAATTACATTAATGCCACTTCCTGTGACCCAGCTGCACGGAGCATGAGCGTGTGTGTGCGGGTACGTTTGTTAACATGTGTATCCCCTCGGGTGAAAGGTTTGGAGCCAAAGGTTGTGAGAGTGAAGATTTTTAAATGAAGTAACACCCACTGGCCTGACATTAGGTATTTTCTTCTCTGCAGAGAATCGTACGCAGAGCGCAGGCAACTCGCTCAGCCGGAGATCAGCTGGTCCCAGAATACACGGGAATATAAGACACCGCTACAGCTCTCTCAGATCATTTAGTATTATTTGTGCATTTGAGGAAAGATGCAGAGCAGGAAATCTGTGGATGTGTGGCAGGCGGGCACAGACACGTCTCTAGTGGCTATGGGAGAGCGTACCATGAATAAATTTAGCTCTGTCCCCAGGAGATTGCCTTCAATCACGAAGCATAAGGTGTCAATGCGGCGCCCTGTGTGCATGCACCAAATTACCTTCCACCAGATTGCTGAGCTGGGTCTAATAGGAATAGGGGAACAGACTGAAGAGGATGGACTGCTAATTAATCTGGCCAAAGTCAGAGCCCATGTCCTGGGGCTGCTGTCAACTGGTCAAGTTGAGGCCAGGGATGGCTACACATGCTGTCCAATAAGCAAAAGTATTTACTAGGAGGGCTTTCTAAAACATAAACGCACACAAAATCTGCAATCCGTGTTCAAAAAACAAACAAAAAAAATGCAATGACGAGGTTGACGTAATCGAATGTTTATGGAGTGCCAAACCCCAGAAGCCCTGTAATGCAGACTATAATCACCAATGTGTTTGTGTAGCATAACAGCAACGAATGTTTCCAGTAAATTCTATGGTGTACGAACCATAACATTAAAGGCCATATCCAGTATTCAGCACAAGCTGAAATATTAACATGTCAATTTACATACAAATTTTCAGGCATCTAAAAGCGAAAAAACTCTTTCCCAAGCCATTTTCCCATTTTGAATAATAGGTGGCTTTCTCAGATCCAGTTGATTGACTAAACAAAGACATGACTAGTGCATTAAAGCAATTGTTTATTGCCAGTGAATCATGGCATATGTATAATTTTGCTGTAAATGGTTATTAACCGATACAGAAACCATGGATTTGTGTAATAGCTGGTAATCATTCTACCTCAGGATGTGTTTTCTACCTCATACGCAGGGTTAAAGAATTAGAGTGTAGTCAATTACATTTAGCAGGTCACAGAAATTGATTTACTGCCTAAGGAAATTTTTTTTTTCCAGTTGGGCTCTGGCTCTGTGGTGGCATTCTGCTCACATAATCAAGGATGAGCGTTGCCTGTCTACCCAATCTACTACTTGGTCCCACAGGGAAAAATGACTTGCAGCAGGAAAACCTGCATGAATACTAATTCGCCTACTTGGCTTTAACAGCTTTTGCAAGCAAGTCTCATAGGAATTTGTAGAATATGATGCCTTTCCATCTTTCCATATTAATTACCCCAATTGAAAATAGGGAGAGCAAAAGATGGGCATGGAGGACGAGAGTGACAGAGGAAGAGTTACAAGGAAAGAGAGAGATGGAATCATGGGAATAGCTCTAAGCAGGGACTCTGCTCTTCATTCTAAATGCGGTTAATTATAATGTGATTTGAAGCATCTCGGGCAGAAATCTGGCAATCTAGATTTGGAGCTCTCTGACCAGAGCCCCGGTTTGGGTCTCTTCATTAAAGCTCAACATAGCGGCCCTTCTCGTGTTCTCAGCTTAAGGATCACAGAAATGGGATTGAGGCTGGAATAAAGCTAGGACACAGGAGTTTGTTCAAATGTACGACACATGAACTCGTAGTCCTGTAGTGCCTTTTAAAATAACTTTAGCCAATAACGTCACTTGCCAAGGTGTATTTAAAAATCAAATCTTGCAGTTGAATTAAACAGAAAAACTTATTATTTTAATAAAAACTAAATATATATAAAAATAATTATAGGATTTGCTGTACAGCTGATAGATCTTCATGTTTGTGCAGATGTCATTGGGATAGCCAGAGGCAGTCTTTGTAATTCATTTAAATATGCTTTTCTTAGTGGCACCTACACCAGTGGAAACAAGGTCAGTGCAGTTAAATATGTCTTAGTGGTACACGTTTTTAATATCAGTCCTTTCTTCTGTATGAAAATGATTTGCTCTTTATGATTATGAGAGTAAATTTTCCTTGATCAGATGCATACAGCGCATCCTTTTCATATAATGAAAAGTAAGTAATAGTTTTCCTATTACACTGCTATAAACATCAGAGTGGGATTCATCAGCATTTGGAGCGTTCAGTTGTGCCCTGCACCCTGTCACGGCAGATGGCCCCGCCCCTCCCTGAGCCTGTTCTGCCAGACGTTTCTTCCTGACAAAAGGGAGTTTTCCCTTCTCACTGTCACCAATTGCTTGCTCACAGACAGGAGGTCATCAGGTTTGGTGTTATTGAACTGTCTCTACCTTACAATAAAGTGCCTCGAGTTACTGCTAGGGCTGTGCGATATGACCAAAATCTCATTTCCGGATATAAGAATTCTATCGTCCCGATAACGATATAAATCACAAAAATGTAACATTTCCTGTAAATTCAGTGAATCTTGGGCAGCTCGACTTGCGAGAAGTGTTTCCAGCTGCGCGTCATGTAGCTGGAGTCGAGTGTTTTAACTGATGCATGAAACGATACATTTTTAGACATAAGTTGTAACGGCCACCGTTTTCTTTGTGAGTATTTATTACATGGCGTGCTGTGGGGAAAAACCTGTTCTAACGTTTGAGTCTAAGGTTTATTTTTTAGCAGCTGACGGCTCTTTTTTTACTTCTCATCCGTAAATAATCTGCTCTTTCACGTGATTCAGTTTATTTTGAAAAGTCTCAACAGGATCTTGAGCTTTATTGTGAAAGGTTTATGTGGAACATAAACAAACGGACACGCGGTGGTGTTACCGTCGTTGTTGGTAACGACAACGCATAAAAACAGGCGCTTGTCCGTCTGTAGTGTGGTTATTTTAAATATAAGAGAAAGAGAGAAACAAGAAATTAATATAGCCACTACAGTGACCATCAAAATAATGAAAAATATTGCCGTAAACAGTTTATTTTGCGACACCACGAAACAAACGATAGCGTAAAATGAAACGATAGACGTTTTTATATCGAACAGCCCTAGTTACTGCTATATAAATAAAATGAAATCGAATTGAGAAAGAACTCGACATTACTCTCCTGCAGTAGTAATTTGCTAGTGTTCAGGCAGTGGTAGAAAAGCCATTGTACAATCAGCAGTATCTTTCCTGTTAAGACTCCTTAGATGTTCAGTGATAAACACATCGACTGCAGGATCATGTGGTTACACGAAACAGATGGAAACAGAATTGTTTGGATGTTTAGTGGATTTCTGCAGCAATACTGCAGTCAAATATTATGAAACTGATGGTTATTGACTGAAGTAAAAGAGCAGTTACCTAAAACTTGCACATTATTGTACAAGTAGACACTTTGATTTTAGAAAGTCACCTAGACTTATTTGAAAATGCCACAAAGATAACATAAAAGGTTCAAAATGTGAAATAAAATAATAAATTATTTGTGGATTTTTGTCATCAGTGATGATATCATAAAAACGTTCAGAGAACAGTCATGACCTTAATAGTGTGAGGTTGCATTTCATTAACTTTAATACAGTTTATTGGTAAAAGCACAGGACACCACCACTACAGGACTTGGGCACCTTGCAGTCACTGAATCAACCACAAACTCCTGTGCACACTAATGTATCCGAGAGTCAGATGTGAGAAAATTGGTCCGACAAGTAAACCTTAGACCAAATTGTGAAATGCAGCAGGACAATGACCTCAAGCACGGCAGCAAATCTCCCCAGTCAGAGTCCAGACCTGACTGAGAAGCTGTGGTGGGGCTTTAAGAGAGCTGTGCATAAATGAATGCCTCAGGCCTTAATGAACTGAAGCAACATTTTAAAGAGTGCTCAGAAGCTCCTTCACAAAGATGTGAAACACTGTGTGGCGTGGGTGTGGTCCTTGGCCAGCTGCAGAGGAGGCGTGACGCAGTGAGCTCCCGGGGCGGCGCAGGGGCGGGGTGAACAGGTGTGCTGGGATCTGACAGTGATTGTGTCTCTTTATGTGTTGGCAGTGACAGACGGAGACGGAACGTGACAGCAGAGAAAGAGAGCGCGGAGTATATGTGTCCACTACAACCCGAGCTTAATAAAAAGTTCTGCACTGTCAAAAGTCGCTCCAGCTGGTATTTCTTGGGTCCACCGTTACACACTGATACTCGTGGAAAAATAAATCCCTTCCCCCTGCTGCTAAAGATGCTACAGCAAGCTACAGAATCATGCAGTGCACTTACTAGGGCCATATTATACCGTTCACAGTAATACCGGTATAATGTTAGGCAACGATAGGAAAATGAAATATCGCGATAGAATATGAGTAAAACGTGCATGCGCAGTGCCTTTGTTTTCATACGCACATGGCCGATTGTTGAGTGAAACAGATGAACCAGAATTGGTTTGTAAAAATGGTGCAACTTCAGTGATGTGGAACTGGTTTGGTGTTTGTCCGTCAAAGCACATTTTTTGCAGAACATGCGAGCGGCCGTCGTTATTGTCGTATTTGTCGGACTAAGATGCTCTTAAATCTGGGAGTAATCTGGGTCCTAAACCCCCCTCTTCAGGTCAAACGAACACTGCAGCATCACTGAGAGTTAAAAACTGTCTAAGTTCTTTCATCTTTAATAAAACCATCAGCATTGCTGCTTTACCAGGTGTAACTATGAAGTTTAACTTCCAGGCATTCATGAAAACAAAATGTATTACGTCTGTGAAGGTTCTTAGTCATCCAGGTCATCGTAGTCAAAGGAGCTTGCAAAGAAAAGCGTCTGGACTTCTTTAAGTTGCTTGAAGACGTTTCACCTCTCATCTGAGAAGCTTCTTCAGTTCTAAGGTCAAATGGTGGAGAGTCCCAGATATAAACCTAGTGGGAGTTTCCCCCCACAGAGGGACAAAAGGACCCCCTGATGATCCTCTAATCGCCTGAGCCAAGGTGTGAAACTGGGTGTGGGTCCCCATCAATGTAGAGAGACTGTGTCTCTACATTGGAGAGACCAAACAGCCACTTCACAAGCGCATGGCACAACACAGAAGAGCCACCTCCACAGGACAAGACTCAGCAGTCCATCTGCATCTTAAGGATAAAGGACACTCTTTCGAGGATGCCAACGTTCACATTTTGGACAGAGAGGACAGATGGTTTGAAAGAGGAGTGAAAGAAGCCATCTATGTCCACTGTGAGCGACCATCTTTGAACAGAGGCGGGGGTTTACGACACCAACTCTCTGCCATCTATAATCCAGTTTTGAGATCCCTTCCCAGACGCCTTAACGCCCACTCACATCCTGGGCCATCTGACCTCAGGAATTCGCATGATAAGGTGGGGCCAGGTTTCACAATGAACACACCCGAAACTCTGGCTGATGGGGACCCACACCCAGTTTCACACCTTGGCTCAGGCGATTAGAGGATCATCAGGGGGTCCTTTTGTCCCTCTGTGGGGGGAAACTCCCACTAGGTTTATATCTGGGACTCTCCACCATTTGACCTTAGAACTGAAGAAGCTTCTCGGATGAGAGGTGAAACGTCTTTAAGCAACTTAAAGAAGTCCAGATGCTTTTCTTTGCAAGCTCCTTTGACCAAAATGTATTACATTTAACGGAGTTAGAAGTTAGCAGGAAGTTAGCTCGCTAGTTTCGCTAGTTACCTAAGCATGATATTGCATGTTCTGACTGAGAGATTTCTGGAAAAATTCAAACGTACAGCTCTGCTATCACTTCCAACATAAATGAAGACAGGAAACTAAACAGCAGTGACGTTTGTAGGGTTACTGAAGTTGGGCTAGCTGGTATATAATGATGTGCTACGTGATTGCTAGCGACACAGCTATGTTAGCATATCATAAACAGTGAAGCTGGAGGACGAACACTAACACTTTTCCACTTATAAAAGTTAACGTGAAGGTTCTTCATGGTTAGAGACAAATGCAATCGCATGGCAGGATGCTGTAAACGGACCAAACTTCAGTCAGGAGAACAACTGAGATAATCAATCCACAATATGAGGTCAGTCATTAATATACTGCAACAACATGGGAATAGAGCAGCTGCCAGAGAATTCAACATTAATGAATCAATGGTACAGAAGTGGAGGAAGCAAGAAGAATGAGTTTAATAAAGTTTGATTTATCTGACTGCTTTGTTTCGCTTAATGTGCCTTATAATCCTGTGCACCTTATGGTCCAAAAAATGCGTACTGCACACTGCAGTTTAATGTTGCAAAGCACCTCTTTTTAACTTCAGTGGATATTATACATGGTTATGCGCAGGATATGTCAGCCCATTTCTACTGGAAATGCCTTTTGGTTAAACTTTCAGCAAGGAATTTGCATTTGCACTGTTAAATTTTTATAAAGCTTTAATGTACATAAAAACCAGCTTCTTGTTTAAGTGAAAATAAATGGAAGGTTGTCTTTTTGCGCTAGTAATGTTGTGGAGTTGTATTTTGTCTCGCATCAATTATATCGTCGGTTATATCGTTATCGCAAATTTTCAAATATATATCGTGATAAATATTTTTGGCCATATCGCCCTGCTCTAGCACTTACCTTTACACACACGGCTTCTGCATTTTGAATTTTAGTTAAATAAATAATTGCATAGTGTAAAAGGTCACGTGTTGCTGTTCATATGAAGTTCTAACCCTGATAGGTGTCAGATGGCTTTTATTACATCCTGTTACATGAAACCTTGGACGCTGACGATCATATTTAACTCCAAACTCACAAATATAATGTCTTTGTTATTTCCAACAACAAATGATAATTTTTCGCATGAGGAAGCCAACATGTTGTGCTTGCAGATTGTGAACAGTCTTAGTGCAAGGGACCTCTGGTTTTTTTTTGACACGCCCAGGAATGCAGACCGTGATATGTATTCTATGATGCTGTAGTGAAAAAAAAAATTCTTGTAATGAAAGATCAAAGTCCCATGGACATGTAACATCCTTCCATAAAGACGGTATCCAGCTGTAGATGGGAGCAACTCTGCGCTTTTATATATGCCCACTGAAATCCTCCCTAAAGCATCATCATAATAAGGGTTTTAGGCGTCCAAGCTGAGCAGATTTTCACTTGGCCCTTTGTGTCAGAGAATCTCACCTGGCCTTTGGAGTGGGGGCAGAGGGGAGCAAACCTTCCTGCCCTGACTATGGAGAGACAGCCTTCCTCTGTAACCCACTCTCATTCACAGACATCATTCATGTGCAAATCATTCTTGGACCTATTGTTCACCCACTGCGCTCTCAGATACTTGCTGAATCAAGTGATAAATGTAATGGCAGGGCTGGAGATATGTTTCATATTGTGAAAACGTATAATAATTTGTTGAAAGAGGGAGAACCAACTTCATGCAACTAGCTGGAACAATAACCAACTTCAATTTCTGAAGAATAATATATTTTTTGTTGTTCTATTTGACACTACAAACGAACACATATTCAGCCTTCAGTGAAGGCACTACAACTGTAGCACTGTTGTTGCAGTTGTCCAAACTCTTGCCCTCAAAAGGCTACAAATGATCCATTTTAGTATGAAGGATGGCAGTAACATAAAGCTCCTAGATAAAAACTGTTTTTACAAATATCTATCAGTCACATTACAATTTAGGCGCTACAGTTTGCTAATCAAGGACTGTTTAAAATAGTTCAACCACTTTATTCTACTTTAATATTAGCTGCACTGTTAGAAGAAATTTGGGGACGCCCTACAGACAACACTGAAGGTAATGAGACAAAATTATCCCACGATGAAATCAGACATTGAAAAAACATGAACAAACATGCCGAACAGAGGACATGTTGGTGTCACAGCAGGAAGAGCAGTGATGAAATTGATTACATTAAACAACAGCAATCTGTTTTGGTGAGCTAGCTCCGGGGTCCTGCTACACAAGCTAATGTGTAAATGAAATTGAGCATAAAATCAGTTTTTCCTTTTATGAGAAATCACAACGTCTGTTGTGAAAAATCTAACGTCTGTAACCCTCGTAAGTTAAAGGAATAAGTGATCATTTGCAGAAGGAATATTACGCTGCGAGTTTAGGAAAAAGAGAGTCCGTCAGTAGTTTGTCTTCCTCTCAGCCTGTGTCTATGTCCCAGAAAGCCACCTGAGTAATTTCTCAAGGTGTTGATTCCACAGACTGCCATCCCTATACACGTACAGTGCTATCGGTGGTGTAGAAACGGGCAGTAAATAACAGCCGCCCTTATGCACACACATCAGTATTTTCAAACTGCATCAACAAAGGCCGATTAGAAGTTGTACTCGCGTTATATTCTCCTGAACAGAAACAACTGATGTAGCTACAGATAAACTGCAGAATTCAAGGTGCAGGTAGCAGCAGGGCATTAATCGTGGAACAAAAGTCTCCGAGACGCAGGTCTATCAAGCCTTCCTAACAAAATGAACTGTTTTTGTTTCAGCGTTCAAGGGCAAAATCACTAATCCCAGCCAAAGTAAACAGTTTACCAAAAACTGTTGATCGGTGGAAGATTGTTTAACGCAATATAATGGTGCCGGATCTCTTTGAAAGAGCTGAAGCCTGTTTAATCAAAAGCAAAGCCTTTTGTCTCTTTAACACACATACCAAAGAAGCTGCCGAAGAGGCCACATCAGAATGAATGAATATTTAATTGAGGCCTATTGAGGCAGAAGATCAAAATGACCTTGCTTTAAATGATTATTCACTGATAAAAATAAAAGTAGGGTAGGACAGAATGGAAGCTGTACACTCAAGAGCCTTTTTCCAACGCTGTTCAACAATTGAACATGGAGACCTAGCGCACGAGACAATTTCTCTTAGAATGGTGGACAATGACCATATGCAGCCATGAGGTACTGTAGGTTGTGTGTTGAAGTGCAATTACATGATGGTGTCTCCGTTTTTTCTCTTTGTGCACTAGGTTAGTTTGGTTTCTGATAAAGACGAATATACTGGCACCGCTCTCGCTCCCCTTTTTACCAACTGCTGTTGTGTAGCTGGCTTGAGATGCGTGGTCCTCGTGTTCGATCGGTACTGCAGTGTTGCTGTCCCCAGGTGTCACACTTTAACCTTTGTTGTATATGGTAGCTACAGGGATGGAGCTATGGGGATGCGTAAAGGTGAGTCACAGTACTCTATATAAAAATATAACGTGTCCACACGTAGGGATGGGTATCGAAAACCGGTTCTTGTTGAGAACCGGTTCCCACTGTTTCAATTCCTTGGAATCGTTTGCCACTTTTATAAACGATTCCCTTATCGATTCCAGTCGCCCCGAATGACGTCATCACGTTGAGTAGCGTCTTTTACCCAGTAGGAAACACGGCGCCTGAGCGGCACAAACGCTCAAAAGTTTGGTTACACTTTATGAGAAAGGATGACAACAGGGCAACGTGCAATACTTGCAAAGTAGAGATTTCATCAAAGGGAGGAAACACTACGAACATGCAAAAGCATTTGCTCAAAAAACACGCGATTGCGTTCAACGAATGTCGTGTTTTTGATCCGCTCCGGACTAGCGAAGCTCAACCCAGCAGCAGCGGTAGCGTTTCCACGTCCTCTCCCGTTAATACTGCAGGTAACTAATCAATTAGCATTGCACATTATGTTAGCGCGATTTACCTTATTACAAAACCTGCTATTACTGTGCGTTGCATTTAGATAACCATGATGAGAGAGACAGAGTCTGGCTGGCTCAGATGCTGGCAGTTCTCACTGCAGTCTACCGGTAGCGTCTCCTTTCAGGCCAGGATAGACGAATGTCACCCAGCAGTGTCTAAGTTTGTGGTCAAAGGCTTGCACCCATTTGCCACAGCAGATGCCCCCGATTTCACTTTGGTAAGTGAATGTGTTTAATTGTAGGCAGGGACATTACTGGATATTCTTGTGTAATTGCTACAGAATAATTTATGTTAAACTTTGTTATTGCTACAGGAGAATATTTATTTTATTATTTTACATATACATTTTTTTTCCTGGGGACCCTGTGACACCCCATTGAAGAGCTGTAGGCTGTGGATCCCTTAAGATCTCACTGTTGGGTTTGTAAGGCCATGTTACTCCTAAATTTCTATCTTGTTCAAAGAGAAGATATAAAACACAGTTCTAAGCTAATCGACTTTAGTGTTCTCCTTTTTAAAAAAAAAGAATCGATAAGAGAATCGATAAGGAATCGAATCGTTAAACAGAATCGAAAATGGAATCGGAATCGTTAAAATCTTATCAATACCCATCCCTATCCACACGTTACAAATAGACATTGTTGTGCATGTTATTGTTGCGCTTGCTTATTTTGTTAATCCGCATTACAAACGGTAAGAAGTATTTCTTTGGAAATGAGCTACTACTGATCTTTTGCATTACTACAAATTACTCTTTCACTTTTCAAGCCATTATTGGGGGGAAAAAGAGCTCTCGTCTTTAGCCTATGCAGCCGTGGACCTTTTCCACAATAAAAAAAACTCAAGGAAAGAGAAAATTGAAGCGTTCCATAAGTCTGACATTGCTTCACACAAATGTTCTGTTTAGGGTTCCTTGCTTTGACAATTGTGCTTTTTTATTTCCATCTGAAAGGAAATGTGCTCGCAGTCAAGCAGTCTCTCTGCCCTTTGGTTTCACATTGAACCAGTGGGAGTAGTTTGATTGCTTATACTTTAGCTGCCATGCTATTACTGTGATCAAGGACAGCTGAGTCTACATTTGATAACTTCACATTTGATAAAGAGACAAAACCTTGAGTTCCTCATTTTATAGAAACACACAAGGAACTGAAGAGTCCCATCCCACCCATATAGTTTTTCATCAATTCCAATGTCAGTCATGTCAACTCGCACAAGAATCCACGTCTCACAATCATACTATGAAAACAAAACCGAACGCAGCCATGAGAGAGCAAGAACGCCTCTCAGGACTGTTTTTAAAATGTCATATATATAAATAACCATCAATACTGCGTTTAACATGCAATTACAAAACATCATTATTGTATTTGTTCTTAAAATATGACACTATTTTAAGGATTGTATGGATTCAGGGACCTCAAAGGAAGATGATTTTTTTTTTTTCTGCCTGTCCCGTTTGGCTCTTTTGCCATCAGAATTATTGTCTAAAGGCGAGGAAAGATGCCCAACGGATTTACTTTACCAAATTGACCATCCCAGCCTTGCCATAATGGTCTATTTGATTTATCTTTTATTGTTTATTTTATTTATTTATTTCACTTGCTAGATATGGGACAGACTTGAATGAGGAAAAGAAAAGGGAGAAAGGAAGAGGGGGGAAAAACAGTGGAGAAGAGGGATAAAGGGCAAAAAAAACCCCAAAAACCAACTAAATAAGCAGACAAAAAATACATATATCAATCACCTGGATCACCTGTTGAGAAAGAAAACAAGCAGAAGAAAACGAGAGCAATACCATAAACAACATCACAATGATATATGGGAATATAACAGTAAATACTAAATATTAAACATTATTGTGCAGCACGTAACATCGACAGCGCACAGTGTGCTTTGAGGCAGGGCTGGAGATATGTTTCATATTGTGAAAACGTATAATAAGACTTATCGGAGCACTCGCATTTGTTGAAAGAGGGAGAACCAACTTCATGCAACTAGCTGGAACAATAACCAACTTCAATTTCTGAAGAATAATATATTTTTTGTTGTTCTATTTGACACTACAATCGAACACATATATTCAGCCTTCAGTGAAGGCACTACAACTGTAGCACTGTTGTTGCAGTTGTCCAAACTCTTGCCCTCAAAAGGCTACAAATGATCCATTTTAGTATGAAGGATGGCAGTAACATAAAGCTCCTAGATAAAAACTGTTTTTACAAATATCTATCAGTCACATTACAATTTAGGCGCTACAGTTTGCTAATCAAGGACTGTTTAAAATAGTTCGACCACTTTATTCTACTTTAATATTAGCTGCACTGTTAGAAGAAATTTGGGGACGCCCTACAGACAACACTGAAGGTAACGAGACAAAATTATCCCACGATGAAATCAGACATTGAAAAAACATGAACAAACATGCCGAACAGAGGACATGTTGGTGTCACAGCAGGAAGAGCAGTGATGAAATTGATTACATTAAACAACAGCAATCTGTTTTGGTGAGCTAGCTCCGGGGTCCTGCTACACAAGCTAATGTGTAAATGAAATTGAGCATAAAATCAGTTTTTCCTTTTATGAGAAATCACAACGTCTGTTGTGAAAAATCTAACGTCTGTAACCCTCGTAAGTTAAAGGAATAAGTGATCATTTGCAGAAGGAATATTACGCTGCGAGTTTAGGAAAAAGAGAGTCCGTCAGTAGTTTGTCTTCCTCTCAGCCTGTGTCTATGTCCCAGAAAGCCACCTGAGTAATTTCTCAAGGTGTTGATTCCACAGACTGCCATCCCTATACACGTACAGTGCTATCGGTGGTGTAGAAACGGGCAGTAAATAACAGCTGCCCTTATGCACACACATCAGTATTTTCAAACTGCATCAACAAAGGCCGATTAGAAGTTGTACTCGCGTTATATTCTCCTGAACAGAAACAACTGATGTAGCTACAGATAAACTGCAGAATTCAAGGTGCAGGTAGCAGCAGGGCATTAATCGTGGAACAAAAGTCTCCGAGACGCAGGTCTATCAAGCCTTCCTAACAAAATGAACTGTTTTTGTTTCAGCGTTCAAGGGCAAAATCACTAATCCCAGCCAAAGTAAACAGTTTACCAAAAACTGTTGATCGGTGGAAGATTGTTTAACGCAATATAATGGTGCCGGATCTCTTTGAAAGAGCTGAAGCCTGTGTAATCAAAAGCAAAGCCTTTTGTCTCTTTAACACACATACCAAAGAAGCTGCCGAAGAGGCAGATTTTTTACATGAACGCTCTCAGTATCCATGTACCATTGCACTTTGAACCTTGTGCACTGTGCGGGGCTCGAGTTTAGCAACTGAATCACTCAAGGTGAAAAATGTGTATTTATGTATCTATTCATAGTTTTCATCACAGGAATTTTAGGAATGCTAAAAGTACGCCTTTCTCCCACTGTCCGCCGGCTATTTTTACTGGGTTTGTTTAGCCAAAATGGTGGATGGCTGTTAAATTTGATGGGGCCAAATGGCATAATCCCTCCTTCTCCATGCCAACCCATGTTATCAATGGCGAGTCATTAAACTCGTACTGAAAATAAGTGATGATTAGAAGATATATGTTATTGTTTTAGCGTTGTCTCTACTGCCCCACAACACTGACTACAGTACAATTACCCTGAAACTATAATTACTGGATCATTGCTACGGCACTTTGGAATTTCTTGCCCTTCAATTCCCAAATGATAGTATTATTGACCAATCACATCTCAAATAAAAGCAAGCATCTGCATTTTTGTTCACATTCAGCCTGTAAGCAAAGGGATTCCCCCACAAAAGACTTACTCAAAATAATTTAAGTAACTAAGACAGACATTTTCCATCTTCATGCATCATTGCAATAATCTCCATCTGGACCAACACAAAACATAAAACCACTGCAGCTCCATCTAATGCCTGAATGTGATCGGGTGTGAAAAAATCTTAAGTGCAACATTGCCCTTCCTCCCATACCGCTGTGAAAACGCAGGCGCTTTAGAAAGAACGAGCTGAATATTATCACCATCGCCTCCGTGTCACGCACTCGCAGAAGTTCTTTATATATTTAAAAAAATAATGTTTCTGTGTTAGTACACATTAGTACAATATAACTCCACTTTCACCGTGAGCTATCTGTCGCACACAAGTATCTGTTGACATGCTCCTTAACATGGATATTATGTTGGGGAGCCTTTTTAGCCAACTCCAAATTATTCTGCCAGTCCCTTTCCTGTGGTGGGTCAGGGCTGTCTGAAGCCATTATTGGTAATGAATGTGGAGTCCTACTTTAAAAGGTTCAGGCATGTAAAGTCACCTAAAGCTGACTAATGGAATCCTGCTGACACTGAATGCCAGGGGCTTTTACCACCAACCCAGAATGGTGGTTTTGGAAATTTACACCACAGACATAATGAACTATAAATGTAAACCTTGGAATGTAGCCTCCCACGCAGTAGCTTTGAGATATTAATAGATACAGACATGCAATATGCTGGAAAATCATAAATTGTAGCTCCATTGTGTGCTTTCGGCATAAATTCTGCTACTTGTGGCTTATTTACAGCGAAATGTAAACACGTCTTTGCACTTCTGAGGCTTAAGGAGAATTATTAAAGAAGCGCCTGTGAAAATATGTGCAGAGCGTTTATTAGAGCCTGAAAATATTCAGAGTTTGTTAGTGCTGCAACACTTTGTGCCCTGGGAGATGGGCCTCTTCAGCGGGTTCACAGGTCGCGCAGAAGCGTGCAGAGTGGCCATTGTGCTTTGTCATTTCACAGGTGACTCACATCACTACACTCGAGCATGCTGGAGGTAGAGCACTCGGAGATGCTTGCGGCATTCAAAATGCATGATTTTCAGCCTAGTGCAAACAAATCGCTTTAAAAGATCAGTTTAATCTATTTCGAGCTGTTATTATGAGCTGGGAGAGTTGTTCAGATAAAGAGACTGAAGCAGGGTTAACATCAGTGTGTTGGACAACTCTTCACATACTTTACCCAGCGTGAGAGCTGTCAACTTTATTATTTGTTTTTATGATACAGTGTGCATACGATTTACAATGCAGACCACTAAAATAATGGTCAGCGGGTGAACTACCACGAGTCAATCTGCCGCAGATTTTGCAGTGATATAATATAGTACATTAAAAAAATATCTCAGTGGAAATATCACTCATAGAAGTCATAAATGCCATCGCTGTTGAAAGGTTGAGGACGCAAGGCTGCTTCAATCTCAGAGTTGCTGTCATCCGATTGACCCCAGAAATCTATACAGAGAGGTACAAAGAACAAAACACAGGATTACATTATTGTGGCAGAATGCTCACTCCAAGCTTCAAATGGACCGTTACTGTCGACATCTTGAGAATAAGTATTTTATTTCTATACTCACTTTGTCAAGGTGAGCTTACTGGAATACTTAGAATCTTAACATTCTTCCTTTTACACAGTTTATATACCAATTAGCCATAACGTTAAAACCGCTGCCAGGTGAGCGTGTCTTTACAACCCATTGGTCTTCTGGGAAAGCTTCATTGCTGACATTCACGTCGATGTTTTTATACTTAAAACTTTACAGACTGAACATGGCTCCGCGGCAAAGCGCTCCCCGACAGCAGCAGCCTCTCCCAATGCAATAATGCGCTCCGCCAAAACTGCGTTGAGGAAACCGCGCCGAGCACCGATGGGACAAAGGTGTTATGGTGACAGAAGGGGGTCTGAACGTAATTATAGTCAGGTGGTTTTAATGCTGCAGCTCATCAGTGTATGTGTTCAATGTAGGTCTTTTGTGCTTGGAGAATTTTGGGTCTGATCACAGCTGTACATGTACAAAAAAAATCAACCAATAACTAATTAATAAAAAAAATTCTGAGCTTGGCCAATAAGAATCCAAACTGTAGTTCATTTCAAATTAGGACAATTTCCCCTTCATGATCATCTTCTTATGCATCTTTGGACCTAGAGCTGTGCACTGTGAATTCCCTAGGATCAGTTTGTCAGTGTAGAGTCCCACGCTGAGACAACTCGGGAACATTTAACCGAAACCTGCACTGTGATACCTTTGTTTCCAAGCATCTAATGCACTGAAAATAGGGAGGTCTCCTTTGCTCCACTGACACAATTCTCTCAAGTCATCAGCTCTTCTCCCCAGATTTGCCTCCCTGCAATTTGTTTAATTCCCCAAATTTGAAAATCAAGTTAAGCACTGCCGATTTAACACAGTGGAGAAGATCCAGCTCGCGCTGCAAATGGAGGCAGTCGATTCAATGAAATCAAATGTAGCAGCACTGATTAAGGTGGCCTGGTGGTCCATGGGAACTCTCTGATTGCAGCTCATAACATTAAACATCGTTTTGCCACTGTAGAGTCAGCAATGTTCTCTCTGCTTATTATTTAGAGCAGTACCTTAAATGCCTCAAAGTTCAGGGCTGTTGTTTAAGTTGACAAAGACACAGCATGTCCCCTAAAATAAAAGCATTTTAGCTTTTTTATTAATTGAGTTGGTAGCGCTTGCTTCAAATTAATCTTTTAGGAACCTGACTTGGCTTCATGGTCACATTTTATACAGACATCCTCAAAAAGGTCCAGCTGCATTTAGAGAGAAATTTAATCAAATAGATGGTATTTTTATGAAGCTTAAATTTTTGAATAATTTCACAGATGTAAACACATGGATTCTCTATGGTGATCCGTTTGGTGTCATTAACCTCTTTTTGACACTGTGTGTTTTCACTTAAATGAAATAATTTAGTGTACACTCACCTTTTGACTGTAGCGTAGAATGAGCCTTTGAGCTTGCCTTCTCTCTCCTGGAAACACAAAGATAGTTAATAGCCTTGTGAAGTTGTGACCCCAGGCTCTCTTTGAGAGAGATTTACTTTTTCACTGCTGAAAAGAATGAAGAGAAAACTTTAACATGACCAAATACTGCAAGTGAAATACGTCAATTCAGATATCAGTCTTTGTAATCAGGTTACGGACTACACACAAACTAACCAAAGCAGTACAATAGAATAAAATAAAATCTTTGTAAAAGAGCATCCATTTAACTTTGGTGATATTTAGTGGCTCGACTCAGACAGTGCCCTCGTGAGAACTCCCTTGACTCCTATTGTAGGCGCTTGTGATTTTGCTATGTGGTTGTTCATTCACATGTTTGGCATTTTGTGTGTAAACTCACAAAGGTAAAAGAAATCTTGTCTGAGTATAATAAAACACACAGACAAATAAATCAGTCCAACTGGCATACGTACAACAACCAAAACAGACTTGCGTGAAGACGTCTAATTAATTCCAAAAGATGATATTTAATGGCTAGAACCATCATGGCAAAGGGAACTTCCTTGACTCCTGTGTAATTGTGCCAAAGGACTTCCACAAGGCCCTCTTTATTCAAAAATAGTCCAAAGACAGGGTTGCCAGGTTCCCATAGCTCTGGTGATATCGCTATGTAAATGTGTGACCTCCGAAAAGGCTTTGATCTGCCTCGATGCATATGCAATAAGGCCCCCTGTTCCACTTTTAAAGGCCTCCTCTTTAATTTACATCATCACAGAGCCTATTCAAAAGCCCACAATGTATCCTCCTCATCGCCCAGGTTAGCATACACATCCATACTGCTTATTTGTTGGGTCTCCTATATTTGATTCTTTCTTATAAAAAAAAAAAAAAAGATGCAGAGTTTCAAACAGATGAAAAATCTGGTCCGCTTTTCCATCTGCATCAATTCAAACCCGTGACCTCTTTGATTGTCACCCTCTCAATCACCCTCATCTCCTCATCACTCCCTCATGGCACATGTGACTGTACATTGAGTATAAGGACCAAATTGCTCTGGCTGCGTTCCAGTTGCTATTTTCTAAACTTAAGACCGAATGAGAGAACAAAGATGCACCTCCCATTCCTAACTGTGAGCAGATTGCTCTGTGCTACAAGCTATATACCGCAGAGCCAGTCTAATTACTAGCATATAACCTTTACATTCATATACTGATAGGACTTCCTACAGGACGTTTGGACGACTCGTGCATCTGTTCAGAGAGAATACTGAACCTCTGGCACTTAAAACGCAATAAAATCAAAGCAGGGAAGCAGTAAGGAAAGCAGTGGGGGGAGAAAACAAAAGCTATGGCCTGAGAGCAGATAATCAGCCTGCCTGCAAGCTGATGGTGAACTGAATGTAAGAGCTGTGGATTTCCAAAATGTGCTTATTCGTGTAGAAATATCTCGCTAAATACACACATTTATGTAAATAAAGATCATTCATCTTTTTTTTTTTTTTTTATTGTGGCTTAGATCTAAAGTGCTATTATTGATTTTTAATATATCCTCAAACAGTATTTAACCAATGATGATACTGTGTTATATACTGGTTTGTCTGACCAAGCTAATAGAGGAACTGCATCGATAAATTAATTTGTGTTAATGTGTGTTTAACACATTAACACCTTCTGTCTGTACGGTGCATAAAATGAATTACCTGCGTTATTTGGAGAGAACAGGATTTATTTTCCTTTGTTTGCACTACAGCACAAAAATCATGACGGACACAATGAGGAAATCCAAGTGTTATCACGATTCAGCTTTCTAAACTGAATAAAGTAAAAACATTAAACTACGGCAAATAGTGTATCCATTTACAACGGTTAGGCAACAGATCCCAGCCAGACCCTGCAGCAGCAAAAATACAGCAATAATCTATACCATTACTTCCTCTCCTTTGCCACAATAATAGCTGTTACAGCGAGTAAATTGGGCTTTTCTTTTCTCGAACTTCCCCTCGGGATGGGAATGGCCTATCAGCTGTTCCACTTCAGTGAGGGACAGGACTGATTTCAAGACGGGTCTATTACCATAGAGAGCCCAGCCTGGATCTGACCTCACCAATCTAATATTCAGTTTCCATAAACATTTATGCCAGTTCATCTTCTGCTGAGTTTCCCTTAATTGAGGCAATGATCTGAATATGTAAGACTGAGCTGGCCAGTGTTTTACAAGCTCTGCCACACAGAGGTGAATGTAATGTGTAAAATGATGCAAATTACAGCTATTGTAATGTTCTTTTTCAACCCCGCACTCATTCGCTTTTCATGGCCTTTGCAGTGGTTTCATATTGTTGTTTATCTCGTGTTTTAACAGTTTTTTTGTCTACTCTGCATTAGAGTTCAACATAACCTTTAAAATGTATGAGCTTTATATATATTTGACACACATAAGTATTTCTCTCAATTTCTCTTCTTGTTTATTTTGTTTTTTTGTCAAGTAAAACACTCTTGTTTTTCAACATATGATAAATTTACACGCGTGTGTGTGTATTTTTACATTTTTATATTTTGCGTTATGACAACACATTGTCTGTCATTACAATACAAAGGTAATGACAGTGTGTGAAATATAAAATCTGATAAATATAAAATTTAATATCATGTTATGACACATTGTAAGAACAGAAGTTGGTATCATCAGCTAGAAATGACACACTTCTTTAAGATTAACACAATCTGTCCATGGCAGAGGCTTCAAAGACTATTCTTTACATTTTGCTCTTCGTGCCATTTTACTGCTTTACTGTTGTGTGCTGTATTAGCCTGTGGTAGTAGTTCAGCAAGTAAGTATCTAGTCTTCTACCACACACATACAAAAAAGCTACTGCTTTAGCTCTTGGCATAAAAACCATGTTCATGCTGTAGAGCTAAAGGAGCGCAGAAATGAACAAAAGCTACAGTCGCACAATAACTCAAGTAGGTTGATTATAGTATGCACTTTATAATAACAAAACCTTTATTATAGTTAGATGGCAATACATCAGTTCCTCAAGTATAAGGATACAAACCATCTTCACATAGACTGTAGTAGTTTTGTGAGCTGCAGCTAAAAAGAATAGTCTTTTTGAAACCATTGAAGCTGTATTTCACTTATGACCAACAGTCACATTAGGGAATGTGAGGACTATTGGAAGAAATTATGCTTAGCAAGGATTTAATACTGCTGCTGATGGCTAGAAAATTGCTTTTATTTACCCCGTCTTTTTTAAGCTCGCCACCCACACACACACACACATCGTAATAACACAATAGCGCTTTTGTGCAAGGACAATCATGTTACCACATATTTTACATGCAGAAACTGGATTAGTGAAATTGAATAATGAAAAAAAATTGGCACACTTCTTGTGGATTAACACAGTGATTCACTTATGTGAGAGTACCTGGGATTTCTGCAACTGTGTTTTAAATAATTCTCTGCTGTGTTTTTTGTAAAAATCCTACGTTTGACTCTGTGAGCACCATCTCGATCCAGTTTTATGGAATATTTCTCATTTTCTTGAGAAACAAATAAAAACTACTAATACAGTTTTTTTTAACACAGTTAAGTTGCAAGTTAAATATGACCTATTATACTAAAACGTGTTCATGTGCAACAGTTAAATCTGGACCGAACAGGGAAAAAAAAGCAAAATCTCACATTTTAACTTGACAGTGTGTCAAATTTACAATTTAAGGTCACGTTCATGCTAGAGTCATGAGACTAAAGCCATGTCCTTGGACATATTTAAGATTTTTTTCATGCATTGTCCTCCAGTTACATTAGGGAAAATGAATACTGTAAGAGGAAATAATGCTTACCAAGCATTTAGCACAGCCTTGCCAGCAGCTAGAAAACTGCTTTTATTTACCCTGGCTTTTTTTTTTTTATAAGCTTCTGCCACCCACACACAAATGCTAATAGCACAATAGCACTTTTGCGCGGCTGTGCTCGTCTAAAGGTAAAGGGAGACCCATCACCTCATCATTCCCATCAACTCCTACTCCCATCCCAGCTATGACCCTGCAGAAACATTGTTTAGGCTCCGTTTAGATGTACTCTAACAGGCCTGAATGGTAGCAGGATATAGCCCTCAGTGGGGGCAAACAGTGAGAGGCAACTATGAGTGCACTGTGAGTGGGCGCTCTCTAACATGTGAGTGCTCTCTGCTGGCAATGAGTAAGTACTGCAACTCAGAGAAAGAGGCACTGGGCCAATGATTTCAACACAGCGGGCTCTCGTCCTGACTGGTGGCAGTCTAGTGGAGACAGCCAGTGTGAGGGATGGATGAAGGACAGATCAGGTTACACTTTTTTAACGCCTCATCTAATCGAGGGTGGACTGAAATTTGCAGGCTGTCCGACACAAAAATTGCAATAATGTAGAGAAAACAGGAAAATAAAGCACCAGAAACATCTGAGTAAATGAATCCAAGCTGCTTTGAACAATAACAACACGGGTCACATGTGCCGTCTTTGGCTTTAAAGTTTTGCGTCAACCTAAACGAATCCCAAAGTTAAATAAAGTGATCACAAATAAAATGTGAAAACACAGAAACAGAAAATGCCTGAAAGACGGCTTCTTTTATAAAAGAGCAATCAGGCATTCATCCGTTTCAGAGAGCCAGTGCAGCACAGTGACCTCCTCTGGCTGGAGTCTCTAAATGCTGCCTTTATCTATTCATGGTTGTTTGTGGTAGTGGAGTGGTGGGGGTGGGGTGGGCTGGGTGCAGCTAACATACTGTCAAATGTTTACCCACAGAAAAACAACTTTGTTGCCTGACGTTATAACCATAAAAACATTTAGAAGAACAGATGCAGTATGGGTAAAAGGCAGCTCGGTCTCACACGGCCAACTATTCTGCTGTCTTTGTGCTCCTTATGTCGTTTTTGGATTCTGGATTTGCGATTTTCCACCTATTAATACTACTTTGTCCGTTACCGTCTCTCTCTCCCCCTCTATGTCCTGCTTTCTCTTTTACGTGTCCTCCCCCCTTCTCAGCTCTGGTCCCTCTCACCCCTCCATCTCTCCTCCCAGTGAATTGTGACATGTTCACATAGTCTCCACATATGTGTGTGTGTGTGTGTGTGTGTGTGTGTGTGTGTGTGTGTGTGTGTGTGTGTGTGTGTGTGTGTGTGTGTGTGTGTGTGTGTGTGTCCGTCCACAGGAAAGACACACACACAGCTTCTGATTTTGACACACTGAATGATCTGAGGTCGAATGCTTGAGCACATCCTGTTGTCCAAAGCAAAGCTGTAAACCACTAATTGTTGAGTCAAGGTTTTTGTCAAGCAGGCACTAGGCACAACAATCATCACCCCGTCTGATGGCTGCAGATTTTGTTTTGTGTGTCTGTGCACATGTGCTTGAGCATTCCCCCCCCCCGTCTCTGGATCAAAAATGGGGATACGCGATGGAGCGGGGAGGGGGCATAAAAAAGGTATTAAAAACCCCAAAATAAAAACAAGAAAGGAGTGCCATCTGAAATGCCTACAGTAGAAAGGAGCACAATGTTTCTTTGCACGAGAGGAAGCAGTGGCATGCACTCGCATACAAAGGGGAACAAGTGGTCTTTACATGGAGTGCAGCTGCTTATTAAGACTCACTCCTTCGTGCATTATTCCTTTCATCCCCACTCAACCACAAAGTGATTTTACTTTGCTACTCACAAAGACAGCAAAAGATTTCTAATGGACAAATCCTTCATAAATGTTGCAGATCAGTCGCTTCCCCGCGAGTTATAATACAATAAACAGAACATTCCATAAAAGTATCTAACTGAAAAACACTGTGTGGGAGAGAGCGAGGAAAAGAGAGACACTGGAAAGCAAAAGAATATGAAAGAGCCCAATTCTCTCCAACTTCATAATAGTGAAATGAGCACATATAAATGTGTTAAGAGTATCTCTTTGCATCTTGTATAGACTGCATGTATTTAATCTGTAAAGCTTATTAAGACCCCAGTCATTGCTATGCAAAGCAGCACCCAGTGCTTTTCTCTCGCTTTTCAGCTGAGTGCAGTGTTTGGCCAATAGCACTGGCCCCCCGCCTCTCATTCTGCATTCATAACATGCAACATTTGCACAATGTATCTCTCAAAGGCCCTGAATAGAAGGCCTTAATACTCATGTAAACAACTGCAAACCAATTACTTAATGAATCAGGCCCACACATAATGAGAAGCCTCACAAAAGGCTATAAATGCATTTTTTGCACCAAAGCCTCTGCTTTAAACTACAATCCCTCTGCTGTAGTCTAGGCTTAACTGGCAAATCATAATTATTGCCTAAGACAACAGAGAGGAAGCCATTTTTTTATTTCGAGTCCAGCACCATCCTCCTTTTGAAGTCACTCATCAGCTCGCTGACAAAATAAAGCAAATAATTAACACAGACAGGGGAGAGGAAAACACAGGAAGACGGCGAGGAAGAGGGGCAAACAGATTGAAAAAGGGTAAGAGAGAGAGCGAGACGCAAAGAGAAAGAAGGAGGAAAATGGGGCAATGTTACGCCTCTGCTTAAGCACAGGGCTTCCAGACCACTTGTGGAAGCAATAAAGAGCAAGAAGTGACTGTTGTAAGTGGAATGCTTACATCTAAGCGTTGAGGGAGAAATGGCGCAATTGCTGTATCAGAGCGGCAGCAGGTAAAAACAAGTTACAATAAAGTCCTTCAAAATACTGCTTTAAATTACATTTAGGATGAAACCTGTTCTGGAAATGCACAACAAAAAGCAAAAACACAATCCTTCCAAACAAAGAGATGGGTGTTGGGTCAAGATGAACATTAAAATGAAACAAAAATTGTATTTGTGATCCAAAGGAAATCCAACTGTCCCAACAGCTGTCATTTACTTCACTAAGTTTATTTGTGACTAAACCCTCTCCATGTCCAACCAGCCATCTCCTCCAGCATCCTCTGCATTGTATTGCCTCCCTCCCCCACTGTGTTTGAGCATCAGGGATTTATCTATTTTTAAGAACTAGAGAAGACAACATAAAACTTATCAGTCTAATAATAAGAGAAATATTGTTCAAAACTGCCTGAAAGGGTTATTAAAAATATATGTTGTAAGTGGACATAAATAAAACTGAACTGAGCAGGGCAAATGTTATGACGTAATATCATTTTACTTTACATTACTTAATATGGACTAATTACAGCATCATCTGTGCACGAGCTGTTTTAACTCAGACTCTGATCTCTGACCTGGATCCTTACATAGAGGAGTCCAATATCACTGCTTTACAATTAAAGTTCTTTTATCAGTAAATGTCTATTCAGGGCGCACAGCCACTCCGAGTATGACCAAAGACGTGCTTGGTGCTTCCTTCCACACTCCAGTTGGAATAAAGTGTTGGCCATGCATAACTACCCGTTTTTCCAATTTCTCTTGTGTACACAACTTGTGTCTCATAACTCCTCGTGGCATTTTGTTTTGCAGTCTAATTTCTGTTCTGCAAATTTTGTTTAATCACAGATATTGCGGACTTCCCATGCACATTAATGACAGGGAGATGGGCACCATCTGAGAGGGTCTGGGCCCAAAATTGGCTCATGTTTATTAAAGAGGTTGGTCACCCGGGCTGGTAGTGGCAGACATCAGCAGCTATGAGGACCACAATAGAGCCAGGCCATTAGACCCTTCCCTGGGCTAATAGGCAGACTGGGAGCGCCTGCTTGCCAGGCCAGGGAGATGCAGACTTCAGCCCTTGTGTCAGCATGGTGCCCAGTAATCACATGAAATCAGAGAAGATTATTCCTCATAACGTTTACCCAGCCATTACTAGAGCCCAAATGGTTTGCAGTGAAGAGGTGCTCTGAGGACCTGACATGCAATTGCAGATTTGATGAAGTCGTGTTGATATTCAAATGTAACCGTGGCGTGGTTAAGTTTCCACTGAGCTATTTATCATTAGATGTTCTTTTCTTAACCACTTAGAGCTCTGATTTGACCAGCCTAAAAATGTTTCAAGGGTGAAAAATGAAAGGACATTTGTCCTTGTCAACACTCGAGCCGGCTTCTTCCAAAAGCGTTGTCCCCGATTCTCTTCTTGACGTGATATGTTTGCATTTCGACAACAAGCCTGAAGACAGTTTAGGGCTCCAATTTATTTTTGTGGTAGCCGATCTGCTTTTGAATTCTAAAACCTGGTTGAACCCAGCAAACGGTGAGTAAGAGGGGGCTTTAGGGACCTTTTGTCTTTGTAAGCGAGTTAATGGGTGGCACCCCCTTGATCTTATGGAAATGAACAGGGAATTATGAGAGCAGCCATGCAAATGTACATCAACCACTTTGGTGTCTGGTGGCCCATTTCGTGTGGCCCGTTGAATAATAACAATGTTCTTACCGAGGGTAAGGGTCTTGATGTGAGGAGCTTTTGGCCCTCCGCAGGTCCTCTTCATGGCCATGATTTATTCCTTAAAAGAGCAAACAGGGCTGGATGAAACCATTTGATTTCTTGATTGATCTCATCACAAGCTAATTTACCTTGTATACTTATATAGAAACATGTAAGGCTAATAGCAGTGCTATGCTATGAGTACAGTGAATTCGTATTCAAAGTATGTTTTTTAACAATCCATTTGGAAGTTCTTGCATCCACCCTGAATATGGCGCATATCACAAATCATGTGATAACTAAAATCTATGATATGTTTTGTGGAGTTAAAATGGGATAAAAATGGGATTTGTTGAAACTTCACTGAGCAGAAATGTGAGCATAGAAGAGAACTGTTGCTTCTCATGTCCACGTATTTCCTTGGTAACCAATGATTAGGCTCCAGTTGTTCCCTACTTGACTGGAAGAGTGGACCACATCCCTTACCTGAGAGGCTATCCTCCTCCTCCTCTTCAGAACTCTGCCGCCTTTCCATCATGGCTGATTGTTTAAGTAACTGATATGCTTTTGTCTCTATTTAGGGACACACGTGGCACAAACACACACACACAAAGTCACGGTCAAATATTTGCTTATAACCCAGGTTTCCAACTTTCACAGGTTTCTGTGTTTGATGAGACAACACGCTTCAGTGGCTCCGTTTTTTTTGTGTTTTTGGTTTCATCACTTAACAGAGTGGGTGAGAAACACTCTGCTCATTCAGCTAAACTGTTGATTCAAGCCTACAGTATGCAGCAACAGTTTCCATGAGACAGCAATCAGCATCTCACATTATCTCAGCATCCCCTACCAGGAAGGGAATGATTGATTTTGTGTTTAAAAAAATAAAAGAAACACTTGTAATTACTTTCCGTGACACTAAAAACGGTATCATATTTGAGTGGAGGAGAGAGACTGAGCTGGCAAAAATCAACAGAACAGAAGTACATAATAAATGGGCTGTTATCTCACTGATGTTACAAAAAGTACACATTCAAAGAAAGAATGTGAAAGGCAAAGCAAAATTGTGATCTTCTGTGACCAAGTCCTAACAGTTTCAGCTAGGATTCACAATAAAAACATAGGTTTTAATCATTGTTGAAAGCCATACCATGTTTACAGTGCATTCCAATCTCCACTTCATACAGCCACTGCTTTTACACGTAGTCTCAAAAACCCCAGCAGGTCTACAGGCGTGCATGTTTTGGCAATTACTATCAGTTCCAAGGTCACCGTTTTTGATTGTGACATTGATGTCGCTCAGCACAGCAAAATCCTTTTTTTTTTTTTTTTTTAGCTGGTTATGTCTCTTTTGATTAAGTGTAGCGATTGGAAACTGGACTCATTTTGCTGGCTGTGCACCTTAGGGATGCGGACACATGAAAAACCCAGTAGGAAATCTGATAGCCAAGGGTAGTATAGGATTGCTTTACATTTCAGAGGTGCAGCTGAGGGATGGGCACACCAACTGCTTCCAGGATGCCGTCACATCTAGTATTTTAAGTCCAGCCTTGCCGGAGCATTGTTTAGAAGATAATGAGAACCGATGACAGATCTTTTGCGCTTCCCACCCTGGCGCCCTGACAATTAAAGCGGCCGCATTATGCTGGGGCAGTGAATTATCAATTTTGCTAGAATGCCTCAGACCGAGCTGAAAACACAGCTAGTGTTTTCTCGGAGATAATTAGAGAGAACTAGCACAGCTCTTCAGGTGGGACTTTGACCCTGGATTCACCTTGATCATCCTGCCTCAGCCATTGTGTAAAAGAGCCCATTATTCACTGCAGTGGGAAGAAAACAAACCACAACATAAGGACAGTGTGAATGCTGGGGCACCGGCAATGCCTTTTTACCTCTAATAGGACCACTTTCCACAGGGCTTTCGTCCTGGCTGTCCTCTTCAGCACTTTGTAGTTCTGTAAGAAAGGGAAGCGCATAGTGAGAAGCAATGGCAGGGAAGAAGGGAGTCTAGGGATAGAAATGGGAATGGGGGGGTCTTTCTTTAGCTCTGAAAGGATGGCTGTATGAAAACTGCGCTGTGAGGGATTTATATATAAAAAAAAAAAGAAGCTCTATGGTGAAATTGATTTCTTTCATGAAAGGGAAGTTTTAGTACTCTGCAGAGTTGGTCTCCAGAAAAAAAAAGTCCATATTTCTTCCAATTAATGGTCTTGTTACATGTGACACAATGACTTATCACAGCGTGGAATCACAAAGATCCATGCTGGATGTTTTGTTAAAACCCAAACCCATATTAACGTTTCATTAGCATCATTTTCATAATTAGAATTGATCATGTGATATTATACCAATCATCTTCAGTGACCTTGGATCCGTTGCTTCCATACGGGCCTGGCAGGCTTCGCATCCCCATCAGCCAGCAGAGAAGGAGGACCACATAAAGAAGATAAGTCACTCTTGTCCTCTGCTGAGGGGCACTCCTCACTGGACCGGGACAGAAGTGTCCTCAGCAGCACTTTGGCCTGCGAGCAGCACAAATTAAAACCACACTCTTAATTGTTCTCATTTTGTGAAGGAAGTGTCAAATTGAACTCTCGCCGATTAGGCAAGTCATTTACTTTGGCCATGGCTGCTCGCACAGAGGTGCAGCTGTAATGCGTGTTCAAACGCCAAGAGAAAATAACTTGAAATTGTCTCACTCGTTTAACTCAAAAAAGATGATTTCGCACACTTTCACTCCCGCTCTCCCTCTCAATCACACTTTTTTCCTCTCACTCTCTCTTTTCATCCATGAGATTAGAGAACTGCCTAAAGAATGCAATCACCCCGGTGTTAATGTGCAACACGTCCCAGATATCTTCCCTCTTGGCTGAGAGGATTGAGACAAACTACTCTCTTCCTCCCACTCTGCTCATTTTTATCTCTGTGGAGATGAGGATACACAATTAAGAGGAGCTGTTCCAGGAGATGGGGAGCAGCGAGATGCCACACGCCGATTTCCTTTCTCTCCTTCTTCCCTCCCCCGTATCAAATCCTGCCATCACCATTTCTCTTTTGTGATCAAAGACTGCCTCTCAGCCTCAGATGGCCATTTGCAACTTTTAATGAGCGCTAATATGGAGATGATCAGGAGGATTTTGACAGTGACAAACTTTAAGTGCATTGTAAGTTGTTATCAGTGGGTCACAGTTATGACTGACAATGTTCACGCTTTCATTTGCAGAGAGCAGAAGAGACGCAAACACAGGACAATCTGAGTTTGCCACTTGGTATTTGATGCTGCTGCACAATAAAAACTGTCTTGATCCTTGTCCCCGATATCCCTCTTTGTTCCTTTTTTTAGATTTAGTCAAATGTACCGTGGGTTGAGGGCTCTCGCAGACCCACTGCATTTTAAATATCAATGAATGCAACTGTTAGCACTTGAATATTCAAAGGGCCTCTTTGAGTGTGTGCATGCGAGCTGCATGCTCCCATTTGTCAGAGTAGCCAGGCTGTGTGGCAAGATGTGAATGGAAATTTCTGTTTTCTCTTGTGTGTGTGGAGAGTAAGCTGTTGTGTGAGAGGACAGAGAGGAGAGAGACGGAGAAATGGGAGGACGAGACGGAGAAATAGATGGAGATGGAGTGAGGACGCTGAAGAGAAAGAAAGATTTCCACTCAGGCTTTTCCTCATGTGCTTGGATACAATGATTTCGATGGCAGCACCCCTCTTCCTTTTGTCAGTGCATACTTTTAAGAGGCTGCACAGTCTCCCTCTTTGCTTCTCTCACTGCGTCAGCAATACTACAGCCACAAGAACCCACATAACATGAATCCACAAAAATGAATAAGACAAAAACCTGCATGTGTAGATAATCACTCTGGCAGCCAGATAGTGGGTTTGCTGACATGTCTCTTGACATCATCGTTGAGCTCTGAGTGGGAATATTCTTTGTCATTTCTTTCTTTGTTTAATTGAGCATGATCCACAAGGTCAATGAGTGGGAAATTTAAAATAATCCCATTGAGTAGAAGGTCCAAATGGCTCCCTCGTTCAATCAGACCCAACTGACGGCTATACTTTTGGCTAATACTAAATTAAAAGCAAGTGTTTCTCAGATGAATACACCACATGAGATGAAAGAAGCCAAGCTGAGGCTGTAATTTGCGATTACGACATGGGTCAGGGTTTCCCTTCTGTCTAGGTCAATGTGTGGAGCAATCTGATGAGCAGGAGGCCAGGGCTTAGTTTCCAGCACGAGACACAAAGAGGGCATTTAGCAGTAACTGCACTCCTCTTCAAAAAAAAAACACGCAAAGGAACAAGCAGAGAAACAAAAACACTCGCTCATTTGGAAAGAAGAGGGGAAAAAGGGGGCCATATTTCTGTGCAGATATCAGTGTGCTTTCGGGATGCAAGTGTGTGACCTCCTGTTTGTTTGTGTGCATGTCACTGGAGTGGATGTGCCTTCGACGCTACCTGGTGGCTGTAGGTGGCATGACGGCTGAGCAGCAGCGGCGTGAACAGTTGGACCAAGCGCTCAGTGCTGAGGACGCGGCGCTCCTTGAGCACAAGGGCGTGCTTGAACCAGCGATCCCACAGCCGAGCAGCATTAGGAGGGAGGCTGGTGCTGCGGTGAGGATGGGGGTGGGATTAGATGGAGAGAAATAGCGGCTTTGTTATTGAGCACACAGCAGGAAATACGAACATAAATCATAATTATACCCGCACAAAGTAAAAAAAAAAGTGAAGAAGCTGAAAAGTTTGGAACACCTCCAGTATAAAGCATTTCTCAGAGCTCTTCCTTTAAGCAGCCTTTTTAGAAAGGGTTATCCTAAAACAACTCAGAGGTGATGGATTATTAATGAATTCCAGTTAACACTGAATAGACACAGACAGCAAAATTGATTCAGGTTGAAAAACTGAATAAAAAGGTCGAGGTCAGCCAGGAGGGATCTCCAGAGGAAAGAGGGGGGACACTGTTAGATGTGCTCCTTTGAATTGACTATATAGCAGGAAAGGTCTCAGTGAAATCAATAGAGTATTGAAGCAGAGCATGGATTTAGCTCAGAGTATAACTACTCATTATCCAAAGGACTGGAAGTCGCAGATAGGGCATTTTAATTTACTCATGACATTCACCCACGCAGTGTTACGGTGTGAGGTGACACCAAAGATGACCTTTTACATTTGTGGACAAGGGAGACTGTATCAAATAGTAGCATGAAATCTCTCTGACTGCTGTAAGTGCATGACCCTCCCCACAGTCTAGTGAAGGAAAAAAATAATAATAATAGTAACATAAAATCAAATGCACACACAGCCATCCATGCGTACTGTAAGGTGGTTTACTTTCCTGAAGAAAAGAAGACTAATATCTATTGAACTCTGCAGCTTTTACAGCACTGATATTTGTGCTCTGAACGACTCCATTGTGAGGTGGTACAAGTAGATAATCACGCAACACCCAAAATATCACCAACATTTTATCATAGATCTATATATAAACAGCAACAATGAATACGCTTACATAACATGTATATAAGCATAATTTTTACATCATCACAATTCAAAAGTAAATGAAAATATAACCCTAAACAAAAACTGCAACTGCACACAAATAAGCCAGCCTGTGGTTTTGTTTTGTTTTTGCAACATATGAATCCATAATATAAAAAACATGCACAGGCTGATGTCAGTTTCTGGCGCAGGATTCACAGACAAACCAGGAGCCTTACCTTATTTCATTAGGCTCAGTGCTGGCCTGATGAGCACACACCAGATCCTGTGGTAGCAGGCAGCCCTTTTCTGTGCTCCATGACAACCTCTGAAGCTCATGAAGGACGACTGCTCCACACGCTCCAAGGTCCTCGTCATTCAAGCCCGCTCCATCGTCACAAAGGCTTCCCAATATATAGAGAGCAGTCAGCTATTGCCATGGAGCTCTGGGCTCTGCCAGCAGGTCAGGAGTACACAGCATACATCGAACAACTGCTAATACTTCACACACATCAAGGCGCATGCACTCCAGCTCACATAATATCACAGCATGGCTAAACGCTCTACCAAGGGTTGTGACACAAAATGGCCCAAGATGTTGTTGACATCGTTCACAAATGTGACGTTTGTACAGATGGAGAGCTTCGCCTTTGTTAATCAGTATTTCACTACTGCTGTAAATGAATCGTGACGTAGAAAAATCTTCTACAAAAACCAACCTTTATCTAATAAATCATGTGCACAATGCTCTCTCTGCCCAGTAACAATTCAGCAGAGCGGTTACTATAACAATCCCACGTGTCTGAAAACCCCTCAGAAATAAAGATGCACGGATGGCGGTAATGGCACTTCATCTAATGTGAGAGCCCTCGGCAGAAGGATAATATGTTTTCCTCATCTGCACAAACTGCCCCCTTAAATAAATATGTGTAGCATTTCATTCAGACATGGGGAGACAAGTTTTAAAAAGTTTGAAGAAAGACACTAAGGGTGTACCTGATAATTCTACTGAGCTCGAGTCCATCGACAGAAGAATCCCCGTACACACTGGCCTGTTCGCTGCGAAGTCGTCCTTCAATGCTGTCTAGCAGATTAAAGAGTCCTTCCTGGGAGAGACTTAAAATAAATTACCTATTAGTGTGGTGAATGAACAAAAAAATGGAAGAGGTCACGTGATCGATAGGTCTGATATTTTTTTAAATGAAAATAAAACTATGATAACATTTTTTCCGGGCGATTTCCTTGAGGTACTCAAGGCTTGCTGGAGAATGTGATCATTAAACTTCCACAATACAGCTTTTCAACAGTTCACCGTGTTCGTTGATTTTGCCACGTGTAATAACAGGTTGCAAGCGAAGAGCTCGACAAAACCAGCATTCAGATCCGGAGCTTGTTTGCTGCTGAATTAATGTGGTATCGAGCAGAGTTGGTTAAATTGCGAAATAATGCTCGAAACGAGTAATATGACGTTACAGTTAAACTCCATTACCGGTTGTAGCTCGTGCATAAAAGTGTACGGAAAAAGAGGGGTCTCTGGATGATTTCCTTTGGTGAGAGATTTACACTTTAATCTGGTCCTGTGTGCGGCTACAAAATGAGAAATGGATGCCTAATGCATGTGGATATTGAGAATCCATCTCTTTCTTGAGCATTAAGCTCTGGGTGGCCCTCATTGAATTCTCCCAGAAACCCCAAGCCGAGAGATCCTGAGCCCCCTTACATAAAAAGAGGCCAAAAAGAATTTATGACAATCTGTAATGGGCTCTTGGGTTAGGGGTCAGCAAACAATTGCTCCCTCTTTTTTGCAGGTTGTTTCCTGGTAACATCCTGATTAAGCTGGCAGCTTGAATTATATCCATGACATTCTGTAGTGTGCAATACATCTGTGCCAAGTCCTCTTCAGTGTGGCTGAAGTAGAATAGGCAAAAGCTCTGTCTTTTTTTTTCCCTTTCCCTTATTGCCAGCGTGGGCCTTGAAATAGTCATCTTTCTCTTTCCACTTTATTTATCAACGCTCTTCAAAAAGAGACCTTTAGAGAGTGAGAAAGTGAATTAGTTGTGTTTTCCTGCAAACTTCTCTCTTTACTGTATTGTTGCCAGCTTTCATGTCAAGGTCTCTAACCTCACTTTAGATGCTACTATTGTCCGTGTGTCCACATCATCAGGAGTGTATTGTTAGCCAGGAGGAAGAGGTCAGCCTCTCTGCAGCAGTATTGCTCTACAGCGTCGAGTTGTGGCTCTGGGGTTATTTATCACATGGAATGGCCTCACCATTGAGTGACTGGTGTCAGGCGAATCTCACCATCCAGGCACAAATAGCAAGTGTAACACACAAAAGGACACGGAAAATATAACCACAAGTAATAACAGCACACACTAAGTGCAGTTACACCTGCCTAAATCTGGGATAGGCCCAGCACGCTGTCAGAATTCACCTAAGAAAATACAGAGTGAAAATTTGCGAGACCTTTGCTAAACTAGAATTTAAGCCACAGGAAAAAAAATACCTGAGCAATGCCCTAATGACACTGCAATTACAATTTTTTCAAAATCCTATACGCTTTAAGCTCCATCTGTGGGATTAACTGGGATTTTTAAGAAGCCAGTGTTAACTGTATCACATGCTGTCACCAATCAATCAAACCCATGCAGCACTTCAGACAACACATGTGAGAGCAAAGCACGTTGAGGGCATTGTGATGGTATTAAAAATTAAACTATACAATATTTGAGTCTGTAGGAGAGAAAGGTTGTTTTTCCCTGACTGTTGGGGCGATATAAGCTTTAACCTTAAGAGAAATACACGCAGGATAGAGACTGGATGCTCTGCGAGGTTTACATCAAAGCCTCTGGTTTTCTCCTCATACAAAGAAGCTCTCCGTGTTAACAATGAAAGCTGCAGCCAACGCCATTGTCTACCCAGCACAGCCTAACTGAGGCTCCTCTTGGGGTCATGCTATATAAAGTATAGTCGACCACACATAAACACAGTCGGGCACAAACAAACATGCAGCACTCTCAGAGAGAAAACATAATCCTCCACAATATTTTTGATGCTCACAGAGAGCAGACCAATTAAAAAATAAAGCCTTTCATACCAATAATGCTCAGAAATTACTATTTATTTTTGTAATTACAGAAAAAGAAATAATATTTAAGAATATAGTCCATAATGTGACCCAAGAACAGAGAGAAGGCAAACATTAAACAGTGTTTTTTTTTTTTCCTTGAGAGTACAGTGAAGAAAAAAGTGCACACAAAATGAAGGTTTTTTTTAAGAGCATAAGAGGTGCTGTTCATAAAAGACCTCATACTGTAGCGAAAATGCAAAGGCTCTCCGTGCAAACATTCACATAGGATTTTCTGTGGCTCTAACCCCATCCAAAATGATCCTTCAACTCAGAGGCCATCATCACGCTAAGGATTTGTGGCTGTAAGTGCTGTCCACATGCCCACCCCTCCACAGCACTCTATGGTGCCACAAATTTCCTCCTCCACTGGGGACTTCCTGAGGTCTCTCAAGCAGAAAATTGCTCTGTTACAGCATTATCTTGGATTATGGCAATATTGTTGGTGACAGGTCCCCAGCTCTCCCTATAAGATGCATCACTGCCACCGCAGCTGCTGCTGAACTACAGAGAGGACGGTGGCATGAACCGTGACTCCCACAATCCTCTCTGTCAGCCTCAGATGTGAAGGTGGAAAGGAGGAGTTTGCGGCGTGTTCACTCGCTATCATCAACAGCCCTCTGTGGTTCGGCATGGCCATGCAGAACATTCTCCTTGCTTAGCCCGCTTAGCCTTAAATTTTGGGGAGGGAAGCTGCTGACTGCACTGAGCACCGTTTGAGGAAGAATGTTAGTGTTTTTCTTCACTGACCCACTTTGAAAACGTCAGACAACAAACTACATTAGTCATATATACTGTACCTTTTCAAGGCCCCCACTGCAGCTTTGCTGTTTAAGTGGAGTGTTTTCTTGGAGCCATTAGAGTGCAGAGACGATTCAGGACTGTGCTGGTTGTGATCACGCCTTCCGTGAGTATCATTACCCTCATGTGCCCCACCCTCTGGTGCATCCTCCTCCAGCTCAGATTGTGTCAGAGAAATAGACAGGTCACTAGCAGTGCTCTCTGACAACTCCACATCTGAACTCAGTGTGCTGACACTCTCACTTTTACCTGGATGTAAATATACAATGTAGTGTAAAGGAAAAAAAGTGCTTTAAAAGATTCTAGCACAGACAGAAAGATCACTGCAAACCTGTTCTCTCTTCAGCTTCTTTTCCCAAAGTGGTTTTTAGCATCAAATGGCCGTGACCTCTCTCTTCATCTTCCATCGTGCGTGCCTCGTGAGCCACCTCTTTGGAGTCGGTGTGTTCTGCGATGGAATTCTGAGTCCTCGTCGGGCTTCTGCTGCCAGGAGATGGATTCTTCTCAGGCCCTGTCAAGGTCGCCAAAGGTGAAGGTTCCCGTTCATCATCACTTCCAAAAGCCACACCGCCAGCTGTGCCTGTTAAGGCACGAACAGATGGGAGCGGCCCCATCGTTCTTTCATGTTTGTCACTCAAATTACCGTCGTCAGGGGAATCGTTTGAGCCTGAAATGTCATCTGATAAATGTGCTCGGTTGCTGGTGGCATCCTCTCCGCCGACTGTGAAGTCCTTCAAAAGGCCACTTGGTAGACGCTCGCGGGAGTGCAGGCTGCGATTGGGTGAATGATGCAATGCTTGGTGTGAGTGTACACTTGTGCTGCCAGCTTCTGCATCAGGCCCTCTGGAGGTCTGGTGGCCCATAAAAATTTCCACTGGTGCTTGTTTAAAATCCTTAGCTGGGTGAGAGACGTATCCGTCCTGGTGCTGTGCACGAACAGCTTCAGCCTGCACTCATGAAGAAAACAAACACACACACACAATATATTCATTTTATCAGCTAAACTTTTCATTACCTCATAAAATATTTTTTTCCAGGCATGAATATGGATCGCTTAAAATGTCAAAGTTCTTGTTTCAGTTAAATAAGTGCTATTTTGAAAGAATTTCAACTCAAGTATGTCAGCTATCCACTTTAGAAATTTGAATAAATGTAGCTTATTTGGGCCAAGGTCAGAATTCTTTTCACAACATTTTTCAAAAGAATGTCTCAGGATCAATGTTTTAACTTTTAATCTTATTAGAAATCCTTTAGACAAGTTTTGATTCATGTCTGCAATGTCACCAAGGGCGGGGAGAGAGAGAAGCAAAAAAGCCTCCCTCCAAACATAATAACAAAAAGCATGGCTTCTGTTTCTTTTCTGATAAGCGTCTTAAATACCAAACAGTTAGCTGCTTAATAACATTCACTGTAAACCATGCAGCCTGCCCAGCAGATCCACAAAGTAGGTAAAAAAAGAGGAAAAGTTAATTTCTTGGCTGAGTGATTCCATCGGTAGCTGCAGGGCAAAGTAGAAAGTGTTTCACTAAAGTAGCAATTGATTCTTCTATCAATCTGCGGCACGCGTGTGCTCTTCCAAGGAATGTATTAAATATGAAAATCATATCCCGTTATCATCTGTCTCCAGCTTTCAGCCCGGTAAGCTTCCCTTAATGAATGCTGCAGCCTGAGGGACATGCACACTGCCAGCCAATGGCTTGTATGCATAATGGAGTGACGGTACCATTTTGCTCATTACAATATCGACAGACTGAGGGGGGTTTTGCACACAGTTACAAGTGACTGCTCTAGACAGCATGCTCCAAGTTATTATGAGATGTCTTAGACATTTCATCTAAAAGAGCTTTAACTGCTTTAAGTGAAGGGAGAAAGCAGCCATGGGCTTGAACTACATCGCTTGTACAGATTCAGCAGCTAGGATTAGACACCTGTGTTATTACAGATACACAGTTTAAATGTAGACTCTACAGATTTACCAGGCATAATGTCTACGTTCCTTTGTTATTCCAAACCTAAAAACGTAACTTGATAGAACTGAAATTAGCATAAACCTTTAAACATTGGAAAAAAAGAAATAAGTACCATTTATCATCCAAAAAATATAAAACAAACAAACAGAGTGCAGGTTACCTGATACATAAAGGATGTGATGTGTGTGATCACATGCTATTGCATACCTTTGCTGGTTCCCGCTCCATTTTCTTCTTTGCTTCCATAAATTTGGAAATCTTTTTCAAACACTCAGCCTGTATGAAATAAGACTGAATTAATAATTAAAAGATAAATGACTTCTTTAATATTCAACTGGCATGTGTCATGCAAACTCGTCTAACCTGTCTGAATATTAGCTGGATGTGGTGTAAAAGTGGGGGGAAAAAAAATAAGGAAAGTAGCTGAAAGCAGCCCCTATCAGTAACAGAGGGTTTTCCTAAGTGAGTGTCCTCTATGCAGACGCTGACACCCCTTAGCATTTTCATTTGGCCGGGCGGACTCACTGCCTTACTGCCAACTCCAACAGAACCTTTGCCACACCTTTAAATTACAAAAACAGACCTTTAAAAAATGTGTCTTTTAACATACAGCACAAATACCAAAAATACAAATACAATAAAATCTAGATAAATATACATGCTAATCAGAGAGGGAATATATACTCACTGTCTGTTTGAGAAATGTGTTTTTCTTTGTACCAAAAGCATCACGGTTCAACCAGAAAAAAACCGTGGTTGATTTTACACAATGGAAACAAAGTGCAACAGGACGACCAAAATAACAGCAAACATGCAGGACTCATAAAGCATCAAGAGGAAATAAACCAACTGCTTGAGGGGAGAGAATGGCTAAATCTCTGGAGCACTTCAGAGTCTCTATATTGGGCAATTAACTCGGTGAGTCATAATTAGCCAATTTTGTTAATTTGATATTAAGCTGTCAAGCACTGTCGTTGAGTTTTAAGTGATAATCTGACTGGCTCATTGTTTTCTCCCCCGTTCATTTGCTTGTCATGATAAATTGCACAGTTTGAGTGTTTACTATTGTCACATCAAGCCATTGCAAGCAAATGTCTACTCTGTTAAAATTGCAGCAAGGCATTAAGGCAAATGAGCATCTATAAAAACGCAGCATCCCTAATAAATATATATATTTTATATATACCTGCACATGCATGGGCGGCCATTATTCCAAAGTTAACCTCGTAGAACTACGGTTTTCTTAAACGTACAGCTTGGACAGCAGTAATTACTGGTTATTACACGTGAATCTAAAAATGTCAGAAGAAAAGTACAACTGTCAAATCTGATTCCACCGCAGTGAAAGGAGTGTTTGTTCATACTAAAAGCCTGCTTTCAGTACGACTCCATAATGACAAAAGCTACTCCACTGAACAAATGAACTTGAGCAAATGTGTGTGTGTGTGTGTGTGTGTGTGTGTGTGTGTGTGTGTGTGTGTGAGAGAGAGAAAGAGAGACAGAGCATGTGTGTGTTCTACCTTTTGTTGTTGGAGGGGGGCATGGTCAGGACTATATTCCTTCATGCTAATTTCTATGCACTCCACATCTCTCAGAAGCTCAAGGTTTCTCATTTTCGCTCGTGCTTCCCTGTCACAGATTTCCTTGAGATAACTGCGCAGTTTGGAACACTTTATCTGTAAGCTGAAGGCAGTGGAGAACTATTATTCAAAAGAAATATTATCTAAGAGCATTGTCAGAAAATAAGAGCTCGACTTCTCAGGAGAAAAGGTTAAGCACAATATGTTATAAATTTAAATCTCATTCTCAAGTCGCCCATCAACCTAAGCCCTGCTGGATGGACCTGGCATGTTGGTGTTTATGAGACATGATTTACATCTTTTTTTTTTTTTTTTTTTTTTTTTTTTTTAAGCAGTGTTATGCTTGTACACATTGTATTAAATAAAAACTGACACAAATGCCTGGATTGTTTATTCCCAAATGAAAATAATAAAACAGCTGTCAATCTATGAATACATGGGAATTTTTTTCAAATCAATTTCATATACAACGATGAAAGTCCACTCACATATAATTGGATATTTAACTCAAACCAGTGACTTACGCTCTTTTATCGGATCTGGAGTAAGCAAACAGCTCCCTCTCCAGCTCCAGCCTCCGTTTCTCCCTGCACACAGAGCGCACAGAGAAGGTGTTACCCACACACACCGCTCCAGCACCTCCGTGGTTTCCTGGGCTAATTATTGCCAAACCGTCAGACTTATGAACCCAGCGAGCTTCCATAACACACATGCTAATGCAGGATAGCAACTTTCATGGGAACTTGACTAACTTTCATTAATACGCAAACGCTAATCAGTTACTGCTTTATACACATCCACGAATCCAAGTAAGCAGGCTAAAGAACTAGCTTCTGCTCATCTCTGTGTACGCGGACTTCGCTAGGAAGCTAACGGGTAAGGTGAGGCTATCAGACGGCAACGGTGACAACTCGAGTCCGCGGTTCTACGGGGCCGTGCTCTTTATAATACGAAAACACCAACTGTCCTCACCTTTCGTGTATGCTCTGCTGAGCTGACGTTATCCTTTCGTAGTAGTGGTCCTCGCTGCGAGCCGAGCTTGCCATTTTCTCCCGCTTTTGGCGCCGTTGCAAAGCCGATTGGAAGAAGAGGCAGACGAGGAGGAGGGGGAGAGGGGGGCCACTGGTGTTTACGTTGGTTGCCATGCGCACCGCTTCCCAGAAAGCCTTGCGGATAAACACAGAGAACACGTGGTTGGAGCACGGAGACGTGCACGAATTAAATCCGAGAGTAATAATGAAAGAAAAAAAATCGACTAAATGTTGGGTAAGAATTTGTTTTTCAGCGTATTTGGAGTATTTGCCCGAACGTAAATCCCCTTTATTTAGAAAGACGCACAGATGTTCGTAAAGGTGTTTAAATGTCATTTCTGTTTATTTATCAGAGTTTCTAACCCGCCTGGGCTAGATACCAGCCATCAAACGTCTGACTTTTATTTGATAAGCTTCCCTTGCTCTGTCACACACACACTGATGTCTGATTTTCTCTGATGGTTGCTGTGCATCATCCCCAGATGTTGTCTTGCATTATCAAGGTTCATCGCTGACATTTCTCAGAATGTCATGTTTTGACTGAGTCATTTTCTCAAAGCGACAGCACTACATGTCCTTGCTGGGATACTGAAATTGACTGCTCCTTCAAATGCACACCCTAATCAGCCAATTTCCCCAATTCCAGTCCCATCAAACTGCTCTTTATCTGTTGAACTGGGGAGTTTTGTTGTTCTTTTCTAATGCTAATCTACCCCATTCAGTATCTCTCTATGAGGCTATTTGTTGTGAAATAAATCCCCTTGTTTGCCTCCTGCATGTATAATTGATATTGTTGCCAGGCTTTTTGTTTGTGCCGTGGAGAGCTGGAAGGCAGTGCTTTGGAGGTGATGAAGAAAATGAGACTTGCAGCACTGCCGTTCCAGCTGAGCTCAGCCAAGGTTGATGCCTGTGATCAGTCTTTGTTGGATGTCATACATGCATTTGTGATTATTTTCAGCAGATTGTGGCCTCCCAATGCAGACTACATTTGCGACCACTGTTTAATATCTTTGTAATATCCAGATATACTAGGCCCCCGTGTTAGATCGCACACCAAATTGATGTGAAAACTCTGAACTGAACTTTTTACTTAATTCATCCAGGTGAGTTATGAAATAACAGGTGCACTGAATAAATTCAGATTTCCCGTTTTCTTATCTATTATGCATTCCTTTCCACATATCTCTTAAACAACATTAGCTTTACAGTGAATTATCCACAGTATACTTATTTCCTAGTTAGGAAAAAAGTATATAGTCCAAAATGCTGCAACAATAAAACCATTATTTTGATAAAGTAGTAATAGTTTTAACAAGTGCTTATCAATGTAAACAAAAAGGTGCCATTTTTCAAATCTTACTGCATGAAGGGTCCGAGAAAATATAGTTTACTTTTACTCTTTGTAGTTTTATACAGTGTCTCCACACTGGCTTTCTCTGTTGCTCCTGTGCAAACATACAATCTGTATGGCCATTGATATGCCCTAACAGAGGTCACAATTTGCATGAGAATTAACAGCAAGTAAATTAAATTGATATTCAGTGCACATCTCCGTCGAATCCTTCAGACCTTTGTTCCCCCTGCCTGGCAGAGCCCATGTTCAGCCCCCCCAGCTAGTCAGAAACATCTGTGCAGTTAATAATTTGATAAACAGCTTACACAAATGCTAAATTATCTTCTCCATTCCCTCCCCTTTTTCCTTTCCTTGTGCAAGACAGTTGGCTCACCTCTCTGTGGTGTTGGGTTTATCTGTCTTTTGTGGCTGTTCTTCCACAGCTCTGGTTTTAATGGCTCTCCCTTCACTCCTTTCACTATCACTTAGATACTGAAGCAGTGTTTGGGGTTAATGCAAATCCTCAACTCTCATCTGCGGCAAAAAAAAATCCACTGAAGTTTCCTATTGTGGCAAGTTTAAAATGAACTTTGTCGGAACATTTGTTATTCATTCACAGCTCTGTGCGGGTAGCATTTAAAAATATTCAGAAAGAACTGTGACATTGATCAGCACATTTGAACATGTGCAGTGCCTCCGTTCTGCAAAAGCCCACAACTCAGCTGACTCCCTGTGAAATTACAAATTAAGGTCTGACATATTTTTTTCCAGAGAGCATTCTGCACCAGAGTGCAAAAGCTTTCAAGTTCCACGTGTTAATTCAATGGTCACTTGTTTCTATAATTGGCTGATACCAGCAGTGAAAGAGATTTGACCGGGTTTTTATAATCATTTCAAAAAGCAGGCTCTTGTGGTTGGCACAGGTATAGTTTTATTTTCACAAAGGTATATTAAAAAGATTAAACGTGTCCGGAGGATGATATTAGTAGTATCTGTTCAAAATCAGGCCTGATTAAATTTGAAAAGGATACAAAATATCACAGACAGATCTTTATGTGTTGTGCGTGTGCCCGCGTGCAGTTTATTTGTGTGTCGATATTTTGCAAGTACGTTTTTGTCTATGAGAGGACAGCAATTAGTTAAGTGCTATCAAGTGGATGAAAAGCTGCAACAAATCCCTTTTATAATTTCATGGAAAAGAAAGCTGACAAAATGGAATGGGATGGAGGGGAACTAGTTTCCAATGCTTACCTTTTCGGTTGCAACTTGAGAAGAAATTGAACGCTAAGAGGGTGCGCTAAGCCGCGTTAATACATTGTGCAACTTTTTTCACATGCTGAGTTCTTGCTTTAAACTTTTTCTTTTTTCGGCTCTGTGGATATTGTCTATTCTGTTACTGAGTTTTAGCGAGGAGATCAGATTCACCACGTTGCTCCACTTGGTGGTTATCTGAATAAACATCAGGGCAGTCTCGAGTGCTGTCTGAGAGCACAATGCTTCATTGTGGTTTTGAACAAAGACTCCAAGCTCTAATGACAGTGGCTTGTTGTTGTTAGCACATGTAGGCCTTGTGATGTTGTATTTTGCAGAGTGGATTCATTCTCCGTGTTGTTTATACTTTTATTCTTTTTCTTGGGCGTCCTCTACCAGTGTCACCCAGACTCTTGTCTGTCATTTTCACATGTTTGCAGTCACTGGGGGCGACAGAGACAGGAAGGAGAGGATCATCTCACAGTTTGACAAGAGTCTTTTAGTCTAGAGTTTGACCGACAGCTGATAGGAGCAGCGGTGTGGCACACGGCGGCAAGCGGGGGCAGTGTGTGTGTGGTTATCAGATGAAGAGATTCATGTGGGCTGGGCTGTTTAGGTCAGATGGCTGACAGTCAGGACTTGATGTTTGCTATTATGTCGTTGTGCTGGTTGGTAATGCTGATGCCTTGCCTTGTTACAACAGTGCCCTCTTTTGCCCCATGTTTGCTAGCTTAGGTTTGGTGCTAGTGAACCAGCTGCTGAGTGGTGAATAAAACCAGATAGCTTGTCTTGTCTCACTGTTTGTGTCATGCTTACTGAGGTTTTGAATTGATTACACTGATTATAGGTATTCCCCTGCAAGGCTCAGAAAAGGTTCTGAAACCTCTTCAAACACCTCGTTTGTACTTCAACATTTATGTTATTAGTTCTGTTTGGCATAGTTTCTGTTATTCAGTTTATATTCCAAAACAGGGTTTATTATCTTTAAAGCATTTGGAAGATCATTTTTCATGTTATGCAGCTTAAGTGCAGAAACACTGATCTTTCTTAAAAATGTTCTGCTTGAAAGGATGTTGCCACTGTTTCACAAGAAGCAGTTGTTTTTTAATATGATCGGTAACTTTTTCATTGAAGGAACAGTAGACCTGAGAAGAGACAGTTGAGTAAATGAGCGCCTCTTCCCTATACCCGAAGAGCCAATCCAGTCCTGGATGGCCCATTTGACCCAATCCTCCTGGAGAGGCCCACGGGGCACATGTCACATCCACATTAAGGCATTAGAAAATGCTTTATTTGTTTGCGTGAGGGACATCCTCTCCTGTCAGTTCTGTAGGTCACACTCAGTTGACACTGCAATTGGAAGTCATTGCACTTGTGTGGGTTTAGTCTTCTAGGTCAAATTATCCTTCAATTCAACCTGAAATTGGGAATGGCAGCAGCAAGGATCAGCCCAGGGCCCAGGCCCTCTCCTCAGTATTAAGCCATCACAGTGTTGTAAGGTGAGCTCCTGTAATGAACCCTGTCACCGCTACCACTGCACCAATATCCCCACTACACAGCATGCATATTGATTGCAAATTGTGAGTGCGAGCACACGGCTGCGGTGCTGTGTGTATGTAATGTATGTGTGCACGCTCACGTAAGCGCACCTTGTTCTGGGAAGAAACAAGGGAATCGCCTTTCTCTGATTAGAAAGCTCATGCATAGGAAAGCACGACAGAGACACTGCTCCCCATCTGCCCGTGGTGCAGGTGAAAACAATTTACACATCGCCAGGCTAATGGATACATTCATAGGGAGCACAGACAGAGGGAAAGAGGGATGGAGGGGGAGAGAATAGCAGAGAGTGGAAAAAGAGAGGGGTTGTAATGGGCCCAGGCCAATGCAGGCCAGTGGCCCTGCTCATGCGGCCAAGCCAGACAGCAGCGTATCAGATAACACATAATCACCAGGGTCAGGGACTAATGAATGCGGTCATGGCCCACCAGAGCAGGCTTTTGCCCGCACTAAAGACACTTGTAAACAATCGGCTGGGTGAAACATGGCAATAATATGTTGATTCAGCAGGTAATGAGGTTCTCCCTGAATCAATACCCCCAGCTAACCCCTCTCCCAGGTGGGCCAGTGAAGAGCAGTCAGCCAGGTTGGCGAGCGCAGACCTCTGCGATGACCTTTCCGTGGCAGTAAGGACACGAGGCAGTCTGAAGAGGACTATTCTCGTATTGCACAAGGCGCTGAGTGTCAGAACTTTCATTCGCAGCAAGCAAATGAACAGACAGGCGCTGCATGCTAATGAGCGGCAGGCTATTTTCCACCTTTTTTATCTGCACATTATGCTCTTGACTTTGGAGAAGGTGGGAATTAGGTTGGACCTCAGTGTCAGGCTGCCTGATGGCTCTGCTCAGGAAAAACTGGTAATTGAAGCCGATGGCTGCCGCGGAGGAGGTCTGAATTTGGAAATAAACAGTTTCAAGCACTGCACGTCATTTCTAGAGAGATGACAGGGGGAATGGAAATGAGCTGTCTGGATCTAATGTGCTTTCGCAGCAGGGAAAAAGGGGGCCATCTTTCAGATAACAATTCCACTCATTAGGACTTCAGTGCCACCGTAATGACAAGAGACCAAGTTGCTAAATTCAGAGAGGACAATTAGGAAATGCTGGCGCCCTGACAAACCAAGTAAACAAGGACACATGGCTCTGAATTTTACATATACTCTGGCCTGACGCTGTGAGAAACATCTAATAGGTTTCGAGGAGATTTCAAAAAGGAAATGCCATAAATGGCCTTCCGCTGGGTTCTTCTTGTCATAGTAGCAACTTCTTTATTATTGCTTGTTCATTAGCATAATAGACAAATTAATTCCCCGCTCATTGCTAAAGCAAGTTGTTTACATCTGATTCTGTGCTTGTTAAAGGCAATTTAAAATCCTGTTTTTCAGGCTTTGCAGTCTGGCTAGAGAACCTTATTTGTGACAAGCACGTGGGTGTAAACATCGCTTAGATATAATGTATAAGTGTATTCTGTTTACATAGCCTTCCTGTCTGTTTTTCAAAATAAAGTCACAAACAGCCATGGATTTATTATAGCGACCGCCTTATTGTGAATTTGAATGCATGTGTGCATGTTGTCATATTTTTAGGTTCTGTTTGTGCCATCACATTAAACTGAAGTGGGGATTCAAGTATTGTCATAATTACATGCTAAACTAGTCTGCATGAGGCACTGCTAAGTTGAACAAGTTCCTTTTTTTCCCCTCACACCCTCCTCTGCAGTTTTGGCAGATGTGGCCTATTCACCTTCCTTTCGCTTGGCCCCAATTCAGCGTAGCCCCTATGGCTGCCTCCACCTCCTCAGGCTCCGTCGTGCTTTGGTACCGTACTGTATGTGTGTCCACTGTATCAGTCTCCCCTGGGAGCCACCGCCTCTCCCTGTTTCAATTTCCAAAGGATTACCAGCAACAATGCATTTCCTCAACAGTTGCGCAAAGTTTCTCCACTCCCCTCCTTCACTTCGTTTTCTCCTTGTTGCCCAAACAAAGCTGTGAAGCCCAAAATGTAACTTGGGGACATTTTGAGCAGGATTTCATGAGTTGAATGAAAGTTTGCTCATTAAAATCTTTCAGCGCGGCTTTATGCATTAGACTGAAGAGTGGAGCGCGTGTTTATATACTTTCAAATGACAGCAGCAGTTAATCTCTAATGCTTTTTACTGTGGCGTCAGCGTGGCATGTTTAAAAAAAAATAAAATGCAACCTTCCATGGACGCGGCATGCAACCTTGATGTGGCGGGCAAAACCACAGGGGTTTCTTAGACTCCGATAGCCTTCATGCTCATGAATAAAACAGGGGGTTTAGGGGGCTTCCTGTGCAGCTAATTCACAGTGCCGAGCTTCCAATCTGTTTTTATGGTACTTGGGTGGAACAATTTCTCTTCCCCTGCTTCAGGGCTGCATACAGCACGGAGAGCAGATTCTCGGGAGCTCGTACAGGGATAGTAATTTGCCATAATCAGTTATTGTGCACTGGTGAGTTTAGCACAAGCTGAGACTCATGATACTTTGTGTTTTTTCTTCAATTTTATGCAAATAAACAAAGCAACTCACTTTCTGAAATTGCCCTTGTTTTTAACATGAAAATGTCTGCCGGTGTGTAACACGAATTTCTAGCTGTTAGGTATAAGCGCTTTACGTGCTCTCGTAATTTTTCACGATAAATCGCAGCACACGGCCATAAACGTCTTGTGCTAAACTACGTAACACGTTGCTTTCTCGCTGTGCAATTAGCAAAGAGGAACGTGCTTCTTTTCCTCATGAGTCCTGTTTGCAGACTCATTACCAGGCCCTGCTGGTTTCTCCAGCACTGAGAGGAAGTTAAACAAAGCGCCACTCACACACAGCCTCTCTGTGGTGACAACAGGCTCCAGACCCATCACCAAACGCTGAGAAGTGAAGGGTCTGTGAAAACAAACCGCTATGACACCCTTCACTCTTTCTTCTGCTCGACTGCACCCTGTCAATGTCCAACCCGATCACTAGTACTGCAAGCTACGTTAATAACTGAGAAAACAAACCACCAGGCGATAAAGCCCCAAACCTCTCCATCCTAAATCTTCCATACAGTAATCACATCAGGCTCTAAAAGGATGCAACTCCTTTTGTTGTGAAATCACAATTGCACCTGTCTGCTTGGTGACAGCAAATAGTAAATTGATATTTTTTAATGCTACAAACAAGTGCATGTACACACAGATGCAGAGAAGGGGTTGAAAACACAAAGTCAGATGTACATATCGATATACTTTGCGCACGTACACATGCAGTCCGCACACACACAAGAGGCAGAGGGGACCTAATTAAATGCAGACAGCGACTGTGTGGACTGGCTTACAGTGAAGCCGGGTCTCAAGCTGCCACAGCAACAGTTCATCTCGGCCAATTAGATGTCGCATCAAAGCCGGGGCGGCCACAGAGCAATGGGTTCACAGGCGATATTGTTGTGTGCGTGGTCAGCAATCAGCAATGTCCCCTGCTGGGATCTGCCGCCGCCGAAGCTGCAGAGAGAGTCACCTGACAACAGCCAGTACAGCAGAGGCCTGCCTGCATGCTGTGTGATCTTCCCCTAATGTGTATGTGATGGAACCGCAGGCCTCGGGGATGGAAGTAATGCGATGTTAAAAAATACATAAATCTCAGCCCCCAGAAAGTTTTCTGCTTATTGGTCCTTTTTCAATCAGAATATGTGCACGTTTGATCCTCACAGCACCTAAGTTTCATGTCACCAAAGTCTTGATAACAACTAACTACTTCTGCACAAATAATTAATAATGCCGAGCAGCTTTGCTTTAGCTTTTGTCTGCCCAGGTCATGAGCAAAACATACGCTGATTGCCTTCCTGCTGTGAAGTTTGACTTTACATTTTCTGATCTCACAGCCTCGGTTTGCATGGCTAATTCTGCCACAGATGAGAAATGCTGAGAGATAAAAAGGGCTAAATCTTTCTGCTGTTGTGCAGCTTTATATGCTGGGTAAAGATTGCATGTAACAAACCAAGGGGGTTTGTTTTAACTGTAAAATGAAATCTGTTAGCAAAGATCTCATTTATTCTTAGTGATCCCGTAAGAGCTGTGAGAGACGAGAGAATGATAGCTGTGTAGGACAGTCAAGAGTAAGGCCGATGTTTAAACTGCTAATGGGCACAGGTACATGGAATCTCCTGGTCCTCTCTGAGACCGAGCAGCAACAGTCTTGTCAATTCGCTCCTCAAACCCTAAAGCTGCAAGCGAGGCAGCAGTCGGCCCAGGATGGGTTTCCCGGGATTAGAAGGGGGTCAGAGCTGGAGTGCTGCCACTCTCTCTCTCAGCAGCTGAGCCACAGCTCACTCATTATACCTGAGGAGTCAAAACATTACCCATGGTGCACCGGTGCCTCTGGGACAGGCCCACCCCTTGCACCATACAGGGTGAGGTGGTTCTAGTGCTGCATCAGTGATATTTCTCAGATATTTCTCATGCGTTCCTTATTAGTCCATATGGAGATCGCAGTTTGCATGCGGTTAATAAATCATTCCAGGAAGTATTGAGACTAGCTGAAAGCACTTGAGAGCACTCGCCGTCTTCTGACTCTCCCTCTCTAACATCCTCGTGAATGTGTCTATTTTAGGTCACAAAGTGTATTTCGCTTTATACATGGCAAACAGACCTAGACTTCACAACACCTAAAGGCATCCATTAACCAATCACATCAACGGGCTTCTGCTAATTCACAAACCCTTATTTATATATTTCTCCTTTCAGGGAAACATAATTACAGATTATGTAATGTTTAGGTCGGGCACACTGATTGCTGTCCAGTGTTTGAAAGGCTACAGTTCTTAGTGAATTAGAGAATGATTAGTGCATGGCAAATCTACTTCATTCTAAATATGTTAATTAACAGTCAGTGCAGTGGGTGCAGTAGTTAAAAGCACTAGTAACCTCACACAAGCTTCAAATATTACCACACTCTAAATTGCTTGCCGTGGGTTTCTTTGAAAGGCTATATTTAATTAAATGCCATACAGTAGCCATTTCCGGGCTAATGGAACTTATATTATATGTAAGAGATCTGGTGAGGAGTCACTTAACCATCCATTACGGCGGCAGTTTGTGGTGCGGCTTTCTAGACACGTGTAAAAGATGGAAATTTGTATTTATCTGAGATTTTCAACTTGCACGCTTCCTGTCTCACCGCTACATTGTTATTTACTGAAATGAATAAATGCACTGTACTCTAGACAGCACATAATCACTGTGTATTTTTTGTTCCAGTTCATTTCAAATTTATGTGAGGACACAAGCTTTTGTAAAAATAAGCAGCATGCAAACACAGAAGCAATCCAGTATAACCGAGAGGCTCTTCAGGACCACGAGCAGTGCACAGAGCCACCTAGTGTCGTCACTCGGCACACCACCACAGAGAAAATACACTGAAAATGTGTTTTGGTGCATATTAGCATACTATTATAAAAACTTAGAGAAGAAACGGGATTCTGAATTGATGGCACGTTGAGTTTTTTTGGACAACGTTTCCTCTTGAGTTAAATATGTGTAGGTGCTCATTGTGGCATCCCATATGTTGTTGTGAATAGTTTGAAGTACAGCCACAAACATCCCCGGTCCTCTGCACATGCTTGTTTTACTGTGGCAATCTGCCCCCTCTAATGTAGCATGATTTCTCATAACTTGGTTAAGGGTGCCCCCATCTGGCCGACAGCTCGCCAAAGTGCTGGCGGTTTCTTTGCTTACTCCCTCCCTCTGCTTGCTCACTGCACTGATTTCTATTGTGAGAGCTAATTGTTAGATAATATGGGTTGTTTATGTGAGCTATCCATGCAAATTCTGATGCGATTTCAATCATTTTAGACGTGTGATTTTTGGGTTTTTAATGTGGAATAGGAGTGAAAAGGAAGCACTCTGTGCTTGCAGATTGCGTTTTCTCTCACTCTTTCTCAACCAAACACACCTCCGGGGTCCAGGCAGCAACAGTTGTTTTGGGGCAGTATCGGGTGAAATGAGGGCGGTGGCGTGCAGGCGGTGTAATTTGCAGCCTTGCCGGAGGAGCCCATTTTCTTGTGTGCGGCCACTGGGCGCTGGCTGCTGTTCATCAGTATGGAAGTCTATGAGGTGAGGAGAAATTGTAATGATGGACACTGAGCGGCGAGAATCAGCGGCTCAATAAGCCCCCCTAATTGCTTAGCAACAGTGTTCCAGGGTCTCTCATTTGAGATCAAGAGTTTAGTGGACTGAAGACTCCGCTTTGGAGAAATAGAGCTTGTGCCATTCGATAAGACGACGGAGAAATGGGCTCTATCTTCTACTTCCTCTGCGCCCTCCCTCCCATTCCTCCACCCCCTCTCTCTCCTTCTCTTTCTCTCTCTGTCTCTCTGGCGCCGACACCCCCACCCACCCTCCAACCCTTTCCTACCGGGATGATTATGTTACCTTTCAACTGCATGATGTATTCAGTTCACTAGATTATTTTCTGTCATCTCAGTTAATTGAATTCTGTCCATCACATATAGATGTTTTCACATTTGCATAAAGGTTAGAGTGGTGAAGAGTGTCAAACTTCAATTTAGACAATGTCACTCAAATAAATATACTGGCCTCTTCCTCCCCTCTCTCCGCCTCTCCTGGCTCTCCGGAGGTGGGTATTTACGGATTCCAAATTTAAATAGATCTGTATTCCTGGGATGCGCCGACTCTCATATACATGTAAATATGAATATGAAAATGACCGGATGGCTCTCTGATATGGGATGCGTGGCCATGTGTAGTCGGGTGTGCGTGAATCTTTCCAGTAATCTTTGCACATTTCGATTAACGCGCGCCTCTGTCCGCGCGGTCGCCTTCGTGGCCGGTTTGTGACACCGCCAGCATGTAGGCATCGCTGTCCTCTACAAAGGATCTCAGTAAGCACTTCCTCCTACTCCTCTACTCGTTGTCAAGTGGCTCTAACATCCAGCCTACAACTGTCATGTGAAAATGTAGGGTGTCGTCGGGAGGGGTAACAAAAGGACCTACCGGAACATAAGAACGCGTAAATGTAGTTGTGCACGCAAACACGCGTGCCCATTAGAGCTCAGGCGTCGTATGCACTCATTGGTTTAACACTCGTCCGTTGAGATTTTAAAGGCTTTTCCCCCGTGGCAGGCAACTGACCGAGGGAGACGGAGCATAATAACATGTCACAAAAGGAAACACAGCAAAGAGGAGGGAGAGACTTCTCTGACAGACGAGAAGACCCGGACCAATTCACATTTAATAAGTGCCTCAGAATATCCAATTATGTTTGGTTTTGAAAATTGATTCATGTGTCTTTAGAAGCAATTTTCATATTAGCCTTTTTCAAATAAACATCTATTAGGTTTATGTATCACACTGGCATGTGGCGTCAGCGTGCAGGCAGTGCTAAAATAAGTCTGTGTCAGTTAGTCGATAGATGGGAGCGCGAAGACGGCGGACAGATTAGAGTGCTTATCTCTTTTCATCAACTCTGAATACCGGCTGAATTGAAGGTCAATATCTGAGGATTCTCCAAGCCGAGCAGGTGTCTGGAGAGTATGGATTGGCTAGTGCTTGCAGCGCCTCTTTCCGGCTTTGTGGGCAGGCCAGGGCCAATTTCAAATGTGTCACAGCTGCATTTAAGCCAACGGTTACCTGGACAAAACCACTATACATTATACTGCATTCCTCTTTCACGCTCCTCCTTCATTCTTTTTTTTTCTCTCTCCGTTTGTCTACATATGTCACACGGTGGGCTTTGTCACGCCTTGTGACACATGGTGTGAGTTATCTGTGGGGAAAATGTCTGCTGAGAGACGAGCGGAGGTGGCTTATTATTTATGATAACGTGAAAGACAATTGTGCGCTGGTATTGAATAGAAGATTTGCAATCTCTTTTCAGGAACAAATGCGGGCAAAAGCTCGGCGATGGAGAAAACTTCTTCCTTTTTTTGATTGTAAATTAGAAAACACAAATATAGGAGGGAAGAAGGTGAAAACATGCTTCTTTTCAATAGGCCATCTGTTTACAGCCATTTTCAAGGCTGTCCATTATTGATTACATCTCTATTTCCTCCATGGACACAGTCAAAAAAACCACTGTAGATAAAGAACTATTTAAAACTTACTCTGCAGTATACAAGTCTATCTCGCTTCTTTTCTCTTCCCTGGTTTGCAGTGAATGCAGAGGTTTTCTTCTTGGAAATGGACATTGAAAGCTTGATAGGCCGCGAACGGGGCAGGTGGCGGTCTGCTCTTGCCTCTGCCTCGTGTTTGTGTTTTAGTTTGGCACTCTGTTAAACCTAAAATCGCACAAACGAAACAGCAGATAAACACGTGCGTGCGCATGCTGACTTAGTGCTGTGTGCGCGAGCTTGCAGTCAAGATTGCTTACGAGGCTGTGGAGGTGGCGCTTGTATATTGAGGGGTCTTGTCCAGTGTCAGAGGGCCCTTTCGGCTACTCTCTTCCCAGACAAAGCTGTGGTGAAGGGGCTCACTCCAGCAGGACATGGCTGCTGGGGGGAGAGAGCAGCAGCAGCACTCCAGACCTACTCGCCTGCAGGAGGAGGCTATCTCAGCCACCTAGTCCACTCCTCAGGCTGGCGGATACTCTCCACCACCACCCACAGGGAAGGCCATTTCTGACCTTATCACAGCATTTGCACAGCTGTCTATCAACACACACACACACACAAAACAAACAACCTTTCATGGAGAGTTTAAAAAAAAAAAAACATCTCGAAATTGGCGGCACAGCCTTGTCAGTCTTGAAACTGGATATTACAGGGTGAGAAAAAAGCATTAACACACCAAATTTGAGAGAGAAAATGAATTTATATTTTTATTATGAATTGAACTGCAAGAAATCGGTATACTTCTGCAGCTCTGAATAAAAGAGAAAATGCCTGCCGAGTATTACAAGGAAATGAATGGCTGGCTTTATTTGTGTATGCATCTGTAATGTTATTGTGGCCATTTTTATTCATGCGGGCAAAGTTGTGAGCTCACCCTTGGCTTTTATTTACGCGGTAGTCTTTCGTCTGCTCAACGGGAGAGCCTAGAAGGCTGCAGATAGGTCCTTTCAGATACTTACAAAGGCCGCTTCAGCGGCTTTTTGTTGCCGTAACTACCTCTTTCTTCCTCACATTCCAAATATCTTTGGTTCAGACCTGGTGGCCTTGATGAACAAGGTTCTATGGAATCAATCAACTGCTTCTCTCAGAAGATCTTAACATGGTTTAATGTTGGCCTTGCCACATTGTCCTTTTGAGATATAAACCTCATCCAACTTACGCCTGAGATCCAAGTTTCTTTTCTGAGGGGTCTTTTTGTGTAGAGTGGATTTGAGAGAGGCCTGAGCGTGGGGAAAAAACACAACCAGAGAGAGACAAGCAAGGCTGAGGCGCGTTGTTTTCGCTAATAATGACTGACAGCACACCTCGACTCGTTCATTCAGCGTAGTCAAAAACATCTTTAAATCAGTCATTTTTTAAAATGTATGTTCATCTTTTCTCCAAAATGAGTCCTGTATGAGTGCATAGCTGTTATATAAAATTTGTGCAGTTTTGCTATCTCTAGATGTTTAGATATGTCAGGTTTTCCCTGATGTGAACTTTGCCCTTTATATTGCACATATATTCCCTCTGGTTACACATTTTTGCTAAAACAAACAAAAACAAGAGATAAAATATTAAATGAGGGGCTGCAACAGATAAGGCTTTTTTTTTTTTTGGTTTTTACTGAATGCTATATTTTCACTGTGTTTGAGCAGATAAAAAATACACCTGGAATTGTTTTCTTTCTTTTTTGTGTCGCGAGCAGCCAGAAACACTGGTCGGGAAGCAGACAGCTATTCATGGTGGACATATGTGCAAAGCACCATCCGCGTCTACAACTTCTCCCAGCTTCAGTAAAACAGCAACATCTGCCTTCAGTTTTTATAGCCCGCAACATATGTCCCTTCGTTGGTGACAAAGCTGGCTAAGGCTCTCATGCTGTTCCTGTCCCCTAGTCCAAACATACATCTTTAGATACCTGTCAGCCTTTATTATTCCATCCTCTGTCACTGCAGATAAGAGAAGTTAAAGTTTAATGAAATGCAGGCCGGCTACAGAGGCCCGGCTTTTATAATTTGTCACAGGCTGTGTGCTGGGAGCCCACTCCTATGTAAACACGGAGGCAGTGGTCACGGCCATTACTTCTAAATGACGGAACATGGACGGAGTGGCAGAAATGTCACTCGGCAGCAGCCGTTTTCCCGGTTACCCATAAACCAAGCTGGAAACATCCAAATTTGAGAAACGCAAACTCTAATAAAGCCTGTTGTAATGTTTTCGCAGCAAATTACCTACAGGAGCCGTATCCAAATGCAGTCATTTCCCGTCTGTATTTCCACATAAAATTGATAGTCAGCATGTTTCTCGGGCTGTGTTCTCGGTAGCCTCGGATATAAGAACAAATATGGTAGTCGGAGGTGTGCTGCGGGGCACCCATCACACCAGGAGTGTCGTTATAGTCGGCGTACTGTGTTTAGGGCCTGGGGTGTAAGAGACGACCCGTTTCCTGTCTTGCACACAGGGGCCACAGCGCTACTTGCACTGTGTACTTGTATAGCCTTAATGGCAAACAAAGATAGGCACAGGATGCCTGAAGCTACACTGGTCAAGGAGCTCCGATGCACTTTATATCAGAGGCTGAAGAGTCTCAGCCGACTGTTTTCAGGTATTTAGGCATTAAATGTTTTTGGCCAGGCTTGATAGAGAGAAGTGATCGCCTATCGATTGGTGAAACGATCTGTTCTCTCCTTGCTGCACGGCGTAACACGTGAGAGGAAGACTGTCCCTCCTTCCTGGTTTGTTCTGCACTAGATGAAACTCTAGGAAACGGCTTATTCTGCCACTTCAATTTTGAGCTCCATTTTAGCCTGGACCGCAGTCTGACTGAGAGCAGAGGTCCACACTCCGGAACAGACTCTCATACACACAGAGCACACACATACGCCACACACTTCAGCAGCAGTTGATGTCTTAATACTAATTTAGCTGATCCTCTGACATTTATCCTTTAGGTAAACTCTCGCCCTCCCCTCTCAGTCCCAGTGGCACCCGTGCCAACAAAGCAGCGCAGGCATATTTTAGAGCACCTCCGCTTCGCACCTCAAAGTGCCCTCAGGGACACTCGGTGTCTCCTCTCTGGTTTCTAGCGAAATACTCAACATTTGATGTTATTTCTCGGGCTCTTTGTGATCAGGCACAGGAAGTTAACCAAGAGTACACCCTTGATGAAAAGAGGGGGGCTTTTATTTATTCTCGGCTGCAGCCATTTGCAGGTGGTGGAGAAACTGACAGGCAGCAGTGCACAATAACATATGCGCTCACTTATGGCAAGGCACACCAACAAAGCTGTTGAACAGACATGCGCAAATATACGCAGAGGTGGGCTGTGTGTGTGTGCGTGTGTGTGTTTGGGGACTGGTTGGGGCTATAATCAGTAGCTCTGTGACAAGGAAGGGAGGTGGCGGCTGGCGGGAGGGACAGAGGGACAGGCGTGATAACAGATTGAGCGACTCCGATAAACTCTCCTCTAATGGTTCTGCCTGTCCTTCTCCCCCTTTTTCGACGGCACCTATTTAGTGGACTCTTTCACTGGCAGCGGATTAGAAACCTGGATAAGGAGAAGCAAACACTGGCAGCTTCTCTGAGTAAGCAACAGAGAGAGGGAAGGAGAGGAAGATAGAGAGAATGGGGGAGAGATGGGAGGAGGAGAGACATGAGGAGAATGAAGGACAGAAGGAGAGGGGCAGAGTGGGAAGGGAGCCGGAGAGGATATTCAAGGAGTGGCACTTACCCATAGCCATCCATCGTTTCTCCTTCCACCCCCCCACACGCCCTCACCCCAATCCCCTTATAGCCTCCTGCTTTATTTTTGCTTTCTGGGCCCTTGACAATGCAGTAACTGCTTACAGAGCACCGGAACTGCTCTTTGAGCCTGAAGTCGATGATGGGTTCAAGTGGTGGGTTGCAGGAGGTGTCAAACACGGCCTAATTCTGTGTGGTTAACGGCTAGGCGTGACACATGCAGGACAGTGTAAACATGGATTAGGTTGATGTCTCAATCACAGTGTGGCAGATTGACAGGCTGCTGACAGCAGCAACACCTGCTTCAGATTTGTACGGGGCTGGTAGTCTGTGCGGGATACGCTGTTTCTGATCAGAAAAAAATTATTTTTTCTGCTGTTTGTAAGATTCAAACTTTATTTAAATTTCTTATTACTCTAGATTTGATTTGTAAGTAATTAAAAAACTTTTAGCTCTTCAGATATAGTTGTATGTAAACACACGGTAATAAAAAGCGAATCTTTACTAGTCAAATAAGACAGGCCAATGATTTTTAGTTGAAATCTGCTGTTACATTGTAACCTATAATAGGTTTGCCCTTTGAAAACACCATGATTTTTGCTTTAGGTTTTATTTACTGCACAAAAAAGCAAAAGCGCTGATTTAGAATAAACACAATTCAAAAAGAGAGAGCTTCCTCCCCATCTGATAGACATGCATAAATATCTATATTGATATATGTGTTGGAAAGAAGGCAATAATGAATGCACACATGTATTTGCACCTGGCTCAGAAATAAATACAGTAAAAAAAAAAAAAATCTTTAATTTACTGTGATTTTTAGATTTTCAGTGGTGACCAAATTGTGACCCAACTGAGGATGAGCAAAGAACTGGATTTTTATTGAGTGAGATACGATGTTTTATTTAATATGAGTGACTAGGAGGTAAGACCGGCAGCCGACTACTACTATTAACTGACAGAAGGCTCAAAATAAAGTGGAATAATGTAACCATGCAAAATGAAAAGCAAATAATTATATCCAGCTTTAAAGCCTCTATTAGTGCAATTCTGTGGAGACAAATGGAAAATCGCACACTTAGTAATTTGTCCATTTGATTATGACTGCTGAGTATGTGATTAAAATAGTGTAATTATATCTACTGTATTGCCTTTATGCTCACAACGAGACACAGAAATATCTGGCAACCGTGTGACTGTAGTGACAGTCTGATTGACTGGACACAATACATGTGCTGCAGTAAATTAATAGAATGGTCCATTTTCTAAATTGATCCATGAAAAGGATTTACCCAGTGGAGCTGAAAGTTCAGGCTACACATAGCTTTCACTGTGCTACAGGGGTTAAATTGTTAAAAACGGTGGACTTGCGCCACTGTGTTTCTTTTCAGAATGTGTAGATTTAAAGCATTAAAGCGCCACTCCAGGCAGCAGTAAAAAACACGTGCGCACACAGTGTCAAAGAAGAAATAACACAAATTGTCATGTGCTGGCGGTAATTATGTTGAGTAGCATCTTCGACGGCGGGGTCGTCTTCCTCCACACGGAAGACGACGTCACGCTTCTGAGCGCCAGTGAGCGGCTTCTCTCAGCCTACGCTCCAGTGTCAAGTGCTGCAAACAATATGCACTCACAGCAAGCACTGCTCGACTCAGGAGACGACATGCTCCAATGATTGTGCCTTTGCCACAACTATTTGTGATTGACAAAGGCCCGTGTAACTCACCACTGACTTTACCTCACAATCTGGTATCGCCGTATATCTCAGCGCGAGAGCAAACAAACGAGCAGTAAATAACTGGCTGCCTCAGTCCCCGCGGGCCGTCAATCAGACGGACAAGTGTACACTACGCTGTGTTAGAGAGCTCAGAGCTGAACTAATCCAGTAAATACAAGAAAAGCTCAGACTGGAGAAAAATCCTGTCTGAAGATCCAGTCTCAAACCACAGGAGGAAATCTGGGAACACAGGAATCTAATGACTCCAAAGCAGGCATGAAGTGTGAAATCCGACTCTTTCCCAGGAACAGCTGAGCCTACATGTAAGGCAGAGCAAGAAACATTTGGTGCGGCGACAGATAATTATATTTATTGATTCACTGAGTAGAGTTATTAGCTAGTTAACACGTCTCTTACAGTAATATTAGCCATTGTTGTGGAAAGCCACGTTGAAAAGAATGTCACTTAAAACTGATATTAGCCAAATGAATGCGGCTGTTGTCGGGCATTGAAGTCTTTCAGTGGCTGTCTGAGCATCATCGCTCTCATCATACACCAGTACATTACACTAAACAAAAGAGCTAAAGACTAATTATTGAAAGATCCACACAAACTAGTGAGCTAGCTAAATATTGTCAACTCTAGCCAAATTCCCAATCTGCCTCTATTAATTAAGCCATTTAATCATCCACCACACTAATTGCATAATTAAATCACTGCCTCCTGGGTGCTACTGATGTGCAGTGGGTAATCTGGCGCAAAAATACCACTCATCAACAATGTGGGCTAGTTGATAATGCTAATGGATGGCTAGGACCACAGCAACTCGCACAAAAGGTTATGGTCAGTTTTCCATAATGTGCACCGGCTAACGGGCCGGCGTCAGTGTCGCCGATATATTGAGCGTAGACACCGTCTCAGCTGATTGGATTAGTAATTTCTCTTTATGTTCTGTTGTTGTTGTTTTTTAAAGTTCAAATAGTGTAATCGCTTTGTTAAAAGCACTAAGATTAAATGAAGTGACACCTGTGAAAATCTCTAAAGCACAGATCTCATTTTTGCTACCTGACGTGTGTGAGAGATTTTATTTTTTTGCATAAACACAGATTCAGAATAGCAAAAGTAAAAAGCAATCAAAGGCATTTCATAAAAAAAGACTCCACTGCACAGAGATGCAGTCCCTTATCTGAATACAACAACAAGCTGTAGCCCTCCAGTTTAGCACAATCGTGGTCAGTCGGCACGAGCGCGACCGGCACAAACACCTTGTGTGCTGGCATTGTTGGGTCGGCTCGTCTCAGCACAAGACTCGGCAGCTCCAGCCAAGTGTTTAAATTCCTGAAGAGCCTCCAGAAGAAATTAGTATGTAATGGCCACACTCTGCAAGAAGAAAGACCCATTATGGCTTTCCACTGACTGTACTTGGCTTTCATTTGTGAGCTAAATGGATGCGCGTGAAGGTGAGAGTTCACTAGCCATTCAAGTATTTGGCTTTAACTGGCTCCAGCACTCTTGCTTTAATTCAAGCAGAAGGACAAGTATGAATAATCGCTCTGGATAAGACTCATCACAACCAGCAGCGCGAGCCTCCTCCCCCCCTCGCCTCGCCACCACCGTCGACGATTTTCCCGCCCTCAAAATGGCTGCTGCAGCTTAATGACAAAATACCATTTACATCATGCCTTTTAATTTGCAATTTGCCAGCTTTTGTTGCTGCTATCTGATTTTGGATTGTTAGCTGCACACTGTATTATTTTGATGCAAATTTCCTCCCAGCTCATCTCAACTGGTTCTAATTTCACATTTGTTTATCAGAGCTGGAGAAAATGGCTAGGGAGAAATGGGTAACTCTAATCAATGTAAAATAGAACACAAAATATCCAATGATTACGGCTCCATGAAGGCTGGGAGGCTGTGCAGAGAATGCAACAGCCCATGTTGTATTATGGAGACAAAGAGACCACACCCAGCTGACACCGTGGGGATGAGTTGTAAAAAAAATGAGGTTTTGAGGAGAAATGTCTGTTATTGGGCCCATAACAGAGAAGTGACTGCTTTATTCAAACACACAGAAGTGTACAGCCAAAACGGCTAATAGGAGGCCCCGAGGGTGCCCGTCGCATGTAATATATGCACAGGATAATTTATTACAGCAGGACTAATTTCCATCGCTTGTGCTTGGAGTTGCCTTGCTAATTATGGAATTTTTTTTTCTTTTAGCAGTTTTTTCCTGCCCGATTCATAATTGCACATCGACATTCAGGGGCAGCGTCTTTGCAAATGAGATGAGGCCTTGCCATTTGGCACTCGTGGCCCCCCACACCCAGGTGAGCACACAGCCCACACAGGGAAGCAAGCAAGGCTCCATTTTCTTCCAAAAAACACACCCACCCTCCCAATCATCAACGCTTGGATCTTTGATGGGCTCTACCCCCAGAACTGCTATGACCATCTCAGAAATATCAGATAGGCTAGTGTGTAATTAGACTTGGGACTTTAATTAGGAAAAGTTAACTGTTAGATGAAAGCTGTCACATCTGTGATACGTACTGCTGGTTCAGTGGATGGATCCCAGGGGGGTCTGCATCAAAAGGCCCTTCCCTGCTGAGCAGGCCCACTCTAGCATGTTCTCATGCGCCAAATCAGGCCCTCTGAGTGGCAGCGGATGTGAGGGGATGGAAAAACAGAGACGCAGACACAAGTTAACTGCAAAGGAGAGACGAAGAGGGGGAAGAAGAAGGAAAGAGAGAAGAGGGAGAGAGAAGAAAGGCTGCTTTTCCGCGTGTCTCGTTAAACCGAGAACACGGCACAGACACAAAGGGATCTGAGGGAAAACAATGTCGCTTAACAAGACATCACTGGCTCATCATTAGCAATTTGTTGTGGGCATAATTTTCCCCTGCCCCTTGCATAATAGGTGCCCTGGGATATTGCCGATGCTTTTGTGCGGCCTCATTTGGCTATTTATTTACTTGGCTCGTGTCACAAAAGAGATCTGGCCACCTCAAGCGAGAGCCAAGATAACACTGTTATGGCTCCACATCACAGCCCTATTAAGATGGAGCTCCTTTAATTGACTCCCCTAGCTCATTGCCTGACCTGGAGTCTCGCTGATCCCACCCAACCAATAAGAGTCTTCATCTCGCAGGGCAAAGCTCGGAGAAACGCGATGTGTGTCGTATCACTTGTTTTGGCTCATGTCAAACGGTCTCATTATTGGGTGCCAGAATAGGCAGGAGCGATTAATCTGTATTTCGACCGAGCTGGTCTCTTGCTACTTTCTGCTTTCGTGTTGTCTGCGCTGGAAAAAATACAGCTGCAGACTGCTGTGGCCGTGTTGAATATGGTGAAACGGCTTGACAGATATCACTGCCATTAATCACAAAAGCGAGGAGAGAGAGAGAGAGAGGGAGGGAAAGCCTTATAATTTCATTGTGTGCGCTTCCTGTTTACCCAAGCCCACAGATGGTACTGCCAGTTCTGCACAGTGGAGCTCTTACACTGTTGTTCCGTCGCCTCGGCTTTCTGTGGCCCTTTGTGACAGCGTAGACATTGAGCTGTCATTTACATTCAGCAGACACGTACGCGGGGAAACGGATGGATAGTCGAAAGGATGGATGACCCGAGTCATGGCAACAACGTAGCTATTCGGGAAAACAAAAAGCAGTTTTTCTGGAAATGGAAAGAAATTGATGATGCTAGCCTGGCTCAGCTCTGACTGATTGTGAGGAGCATAATGATGTGCATACACTATGTAAGCACCCCCTACTTCCTGCGATTTGCCCCCTTTTCCACCCATCTTCCTTTATGAATGACAGCATTCACATTTGTGTCACTGTATTGCGATTGTATCTGTTGTTGAGGAAATGAAAATCAAGTATTTGACCTTTGTATCCTATAAGTGGCTCAGTGTTTTGCTGTGGTGGCCTTCAAGCTGACGGTGCAGTCGCATGCTTTCATGCCACCACGCTCTATTATTATTTTTTGTTGCAATTGTCAAGCCTTTATGTCAAATCTAAACAGCCTTAATGCGTTTTTGTTCGCAGCTCGGCGCCGGGAGTTTATCACGCTTAAAGCCAGCCTGCCCTTTCCTCAGTGCTTCATTGCATGTACACATGCGCGCATGGCAGCCCCGTGCTTGCTGCTTTGACATAAAATTGTGCTTTGGCAAGGCCAAATGAGAAGATGGCGAAATCGATTTTCACATTGTATTTCACACCCTTTCATCAGGCCCGGCCCTCGTGGCTGGAACGCTTGTGATTTCAAAAGCACTTAACATACGCCAGCCCCTTTGTTCAAGAAGCAAACTACTTCTGAGGAGACATCAATGCAAATAAAACCAACTAGCAGAGCGAAGGGAAACTCGAGCTGAAGAACAACCAAATTACCCGTAGTTAATACGTCTTCATTACAATTTCTCCCTCTCTCTCCCTCCCTCCCTCTCTCTCCAGCATACCAAAGATTCTCAGCGCTAATGATTTTCTGGGTATTAAAGAGGCACCCACTGCTGTCACTCTGGATATGAAACAAGAAAACAGATTATTGTCGAGATCACCCACTGTGAACACCCAAATGATACTTAAAATATAATGATGTTCTTAACCATACTCATTAACAGCACAGTGCAGGAAAGAACAATACTCCTCCACAAAAGCCAAACAGATTTAAAATTAGAGCATAAAGCGAGGAGGCAAACGGTTTGGAAAAACACCGAGAATGGAAACAAAGCTGACGGCGCATTGATATTCTCTTCCCACGCGCACGGATTTGTGTACGCTCGCTGGTTTAAAGTTAGTGAACATTTGGCCGTGATTACTGCTGCAAACTCTGCATCTTTTGTATTTCTCGATCACAGTTAACATATGAAAGGCATCCACGGGAAAACATAATCCTGCGCCCTAACTTGCCGGAACAAATGTTGTTGATGCCAGGCACGTCAAGTCGTAATGATAATTATCGTCGCCCCGCTGTTCTTCAAACATCTTCTGTATATATGCTTTATATTAATATATGTCTGCTGTGTTTTTCCTGCTGATACTTGGCAGCATAGGATTGACAAAAGTTATCGGTTGTTGTTATTTTGTGCCTGGGATAGCATATGTTTTTTCTTTTTTCCTAATTTCAAACATCAACTGTCAGCTTGACAGGAAGTACATTTCAACAAGTTGCCAGTGAATAACCAAGGGTTTATTTCCACTACATAGGAGAGTGATTCAAATCTTGGCCTATAAACAGGCAGTAAAGGAAGTCCAATGTTCCATAACTCAACCCTTGTCGTGGCGTACTTTAGTGAATAGGACAACTAGGGACACAGTGGGATTGTTCGGTTCTCGCCAAGCCAAAACGATTCTTTGTCAGCCAGGCATAAATAACATAGTGTTGATTGTTCTGTCAAAGTTAATCTGACAGCTCGGGGAAGCAGTCATTTATCTAATGACAGAGTTTCTATGACGACAATCGATCCTCCTGCAGCTTGAGATGTGTGTGCGCGTGTGATTCTTGGGGAGGGGGGGGGGGTGCCAAATATTTGCCTGCATTAGCTGAACACAGTGAAGCACATTCAGGATCAGTGCACAGAGATCCTTTGTGGCCATGTGCAACTTTGCTTTTAGAGGTGTTACTTTAATACATTCCTAAGATGCCGCATGCTTTAGTATTCACTGTTGGTTCAGCAGAATGAGCAATGTAGTCGTTCTTTTAAAGGTAAACAAAAGACATTACCTTTGTCGCTGCACTACAAATACAGCACATACTTCTGCAATTATCTCATAACAGCACAAATCTGTGGCATGTCTTTGCGTCACATGAGGCAGGTGGTGCTTTCATACCAGACACGTGGTGTTGTGTCTCACCGCTCGTTCTTTGGTTTTACACCGAGTCAACAAAAAGACTGAAATCTATTGGCTTCAACACAATAACAACACCTCAGATTGTTGTAATCGCACCATGAAACAGGCTACGTGTCTTTTTGAAGAGGAAATTTTACCTGTAATGTTACTACACGAATTTCTTCCTACTTTGGTTCAAGAGTTTAATTTTTAGCTCGGTTGTAAAGCGGCTGGATCTTTTAAAGCATTTCTGCAAAATGTAGTCAACCTTTGGCCTTAATGGATAATAATATTACCTGATGAAACAAATCTCACATTCTGCTTCTGAGAGTTTTATACAGATGATTGAGAATGGATATTTAAAATTTAAGAAATAATTAAAGTTTCATTTGACCTTTATGATGACACCACCGCTGTGATTCTCCTTCTCTTTAACTGAAAGTATATCATCTCCTATTGGTGAGCGAAAGCAAAACTAATGGTGACATTTTTCAGGTGTTGCAGGAATAGTTAAGCAGCTCACATTATATGTAAGCACTCATCTGTAAATGGAGTCAGTAATATCTCCACTCTTGGACTCTCCAAAACACTTAGCTAAATTCTCGCTTTTAGGTTCTTTTTGCACCAAACAGGTCATTGTCATGTGACCCCGCTGTGTCACAACAATGTTTTTGTGGTTTGGGGCGGTGAACAACAGGCAGAGAATAAATTGCAGTCTTCTTAGAAACTGCCTGTTTGTCCAAAGAGGACATCAGTAATAACTAGAAGAAGCATAAATGCCTTCATATTGATACGCATCCCTTGTATTTTTTTTAAAAAGCATTGCTATTGTGAGAATGCTGAACATTGTCCTTCGGATTATGATGATTTGAAGGACACTGTTGAGCACTGAATGACCCGGTAGTGATGTGGAAGACGCTAACAAGGAAGAAAATAAAAATATTTTCTCGACAGAAGTGTGGGTACATCTGCTTAGCCCAGCCAGTACTTTAACATCCTATTACTCTGAGAAACCTTTTACGTGTTATCTATTTAAATTCAAAAACGGCACCCCTATCGCAGCTTGTTTTTTTTTCTTTATGAAATGAGAAAATTAAGAAAGTCTATGTGTTTAGCTAATGTCCAAGTGTCCTGATACCTTGACAGAATGTCTCAATAGCCTACGTGCTAGAAAATGAGGAGGGTTGGGGAAAGAAAAAAGGCACTAAGACAGAACCCTGACAAATATCATCCATAACATTAAAATGCCCCCTATTGTCATTACGGACAGAAAGATTAAATTCATCTCATCAGACGTAAGTATGACAGGTGCCTCAATAGGCTGATGCCAAGCGGCAAGCCAAGAAGATTAGCAGGGCACTGATATCATTATTTCCGCCTATCAGGGATTCAGCAGGGAGGCAATTGTAATTTCTAGGCTTATTAGTCCACACTCGGAGGAGAGAAAGCCCAGCGATAAAGCCGACTGTGACAGTCGGGCATTCCAGCAGCAAGTGCTGTCACAGTGACACTGACCAAATGCCAGTGTGTGCCTCTGTCCCTGTAATCCTGCCTAATGGAGGTTAACACACAATACAAAGAGGTCCTCATCAATGATCACAACAATCCACACATTAGCATTTTTAAGTTATAAGAGCGGTCACAGAGAAAATAAAAATTAGAGAGGCGGAAGGAGGGAGGGAATTTATCGGGTGCAGGCGGAGATGCAAACGCACACATACACACATGCAAGTGTATTTTAAAGTTGCGTGGAGAAGTGGAGCAGCAATCTTGAGGGCGGCAGGCAGGCAGATCCTCTTGGCAATTGGCGACATCTGCCTCTCCTGCCTGGGCAGCCTGTGCCAGCGGAAGCCCCTGGAGAGAGCCCCGTTCCCAGCACACTAAAGCCCAGAAGTGTTTGTCGAGCCTAATAAATATTGCACAGAGCTTCCTCTTAATCTCATTAATGTTTGTGCATGTCTGTTGGTGCCTGTAGATATAAACAAGGGATGAGCATTAAGCCCTTAAAAAAAAAGAAGGCCGTCATCGACTCCGCCGGGCTCCTCCCTGGATATACAACTTTGGATCGGCTTCCTTTAAGCCACAGAGACACAGAACAGCTGAAAGACTTAACGCGTGCAGACATCGCTATCTGCTCCCTGCCACGGGACTTCTTCCCCAGCTTCGTTCGTCTCTGTAAATCCAGGCATAGGGTCCTGTCATATTTGGGCCAGATGAAGATATCTGCATCGCTGTTTGGCAACATGTCTCCTTAATTATGCCTAATTTGTAGACCAAATAGCCGCTTATCACTCCCACTGTCTGTGACAGTTTAATAATCTCTAACCTCGGTGTGGGTGTGTGAAAAGAGAGAGCTGGGGAGCGTGACCGGGATCTTAATATGATTTGTGTGTTTTGGTGTCATGGTTTAACAGTTTTATAAGCCAGCGCGGCGATAAGTATCGTGTTATTAGGGAGTTACATATTTGACTTTATTTTTCTCAAAGGAAGCCACGTTGTGACCGATTGTATAACAATAATGACATTAATCAGGGTCTCTTGGGAGGAGGAGAGAGGTGATTTGCACTGCAGCAGCTGACGGCTCTCTAATAATATCAGCGTATGCGTAGTAGGCTGTCGCTAGAAAAGATTATCAGTAGAAAAACAGAAGCAAGCTAAAGGGTTTTGAGCACCTCCCTCAAACTGTAAATGGCCAGTCTTTAATGATAACAATGGGACTGATTGCTTTAAACAAAAGTCATCAACATGTGCTTTCTCTCCCTTGATGAATTCCTTCGTCCTGCAACGTTTCCCGTGCGAATTTGCGCGCGCGTGTCGGTTTGTGTGCGTGCGTGGAACATAAGGAGAGGGTATGGGAATGGAAGCAGAGGTGGGCGAGAGGGCTCTGATGGCCCTGCAATGAAATCTGCCTGAGCTTGCCTCTACCAGCTGCAATTATCATTAAGCCTCCAATGGAACCGGTCCACTCCAGAGACACCTAAAAGCCGCCGTAGACCCACACATAATATTGTATTAAATGGGACCAAAAAAATCAATACACAATGCAAATGAAAAGCAGGGGAGTAGGATCCACTCAGTATGCATATTTCCTGTCAAGTACACTTTCTGACCCGCTGAGCGACGTTCGCGGCGGAACTCAGTACTTTGGAAAATTACTGATGATCACTTGTTATGAGCCCCTATCTGCCTGCCTGGCACTATTTGCGATATGCTTGTCTAGCTGCGTGTGCTGAAAACGCGCTCGCTTCCTCGCTGAATTAAAAGAGTTTGTCCATGAACTGAGGAGAATGTGCTGCTTATGTCCTTTTAGTACACAGTAAATGGAAATGTTGATAAATACCTCCTCCCGTGAAGCACTTGTTTTGTGGCGGCTGTGTGCGGCACACAACGGCACAAGAGAGCTAATTATGAGAAGGATGAACCCGGGTGAGGAGCAGGGTGGGCGTCTACTTATTTTGCTGCTTTTCTTTCCATTGTATGGAGATATTATTTCTGCGACGTAAACATTTGCACTGCGTTTGTGCGCGTGTGCATTGGTGTACAAGGAAGACACGCTCGAGCAGAAGCGAAGGAAGCCTCTGAATGCACGTGCTCAGTTAGTGCAAATAGATAAGTGCTTATCATATACCTGTAGCCAGGAGGCCATATCCAATACAGCCATGCAATTCCTCCAAGCCCGCTTTGCCTGGTTGAATTTGCAGTCTGAACTGGCAGGTTGGTTCCTTCTATTGTGAACAGGGCGCGCAAGGATGTCAAGGTATTCACACTGTGCCACAGCAGGTATTTATTCTCCACCTCACAAACAGGCGCGAACGCACACATTCGATTTCAACCACATTTTTGCTTACTGAGATTATTATACATATAACAATGCGGATGTGTTAAAAGTCTCCAACTTTGATTGATAAATATTTTTGAACGTATGTAGTGATTTGTGGAGTTTTATTCGGAGCCAAAGAGAAAGCTATTTCAGCGTTTCATGGTAAAGATCAAATATTTCATCCCAGTCAGCATCTCAATTATTGAATCCTAGTTTTCAAAATGTGTTATTTATTTCAGCATGTAAAATATTTGACTGTTTGTTTTTATTTCTGATGCACAGTCAAATCTAAAATGCTAGCTTTTCAGGGTTAGAGTTGAGAGTAAAAATATAACTCTTGTTTAGTCTAATTCAACTCCGACAGAGATGCTCGTCAAAAAAAAGAGTTTGTGTAGAGAAATGTCAAATTCTGCAAACTGCTTTGCAGGGTTGATTTTGCAAGAGCAGAGCTCAACCAGTGTTGAAGATGTTCTTCTGTACAGTGGTGTGCATAAGTCTTCAGAAAGTATGGGTCCAGCCATTTATTGAAACACGTGCTGACATATATGAAAAGACAGTGGGCTAACAGACAATTTGTACAATTCTAACAACCTTGTAAGACAATATTTGGTATCACCGCCTTTATTCTTCATCACAGAATGAAATCTTGGGCAGTTTTCTCCAGGCTTCTTCAATTATATTCAAAACTCTTCTTTGAATCTTGGTTCCTTTAGATGATCCCACACTGCTTCATTAATGTTAAGGTCCAGACTCTGGAGACCAATCCATGACTGCTTCATTGTGTTTTTCTATCCAGGTATGCTTTTACTGCATTGGCAGTGCGTTTGGGATCATTGTCGTGCTGTCAAATGAAGCCGCTGCCAATCAGATGCTTTCCTGATGGAACTGCACGGTGAACCGAATCCGCTCAGAACTTTGCACATCAATTTCGACAAGACCACCAATGGGGTGTTGAAATAGGGCTGCATTTCAGCCAGCGATGTTGAAATGCAACTATGAAAACTACCCAGAACCTCCACTGTGTTTTACAGGTGGCTGAATACACTCACTGTTGTACCTGCCACCTGTCCTCCTGACCATGAGCATGCCTGTGGCCACTGTTCTTGTGTACTTTGGCATACCGCAGAATTTTCTGCCTGTTTTCTTTCCTTAAGAACATCTTCTTGATAGCCGTCCTTCCACTGCGACCATCTCTGATGAAGCTTCAGTGAACAGTAGATGAATCAGCTGAAGGGCCTGTTCATCTGCTGTAACAGTTTTTTTTCTTTGTTGTTGGTGTGAATTATAATTGTAATATAAATAAAATTGAATGTAGGTTATTTGTCCAGTTTTTTCAGATTTTTTTAAGTAGCTGTTACACATCAGGGTGAGGTGTTGATGTAAAAATACTATGTTGTGTATGTCAACCTGTGTTATCTCATTGTCATAGACTCAGCTAAAGAATGTTTTTGCGACAGAACCTAAAGACACCATTTAAAATGGGTTCTTTGCTAAGTTGGTTCACTGGTTCATTGCTGAGGAGCCTTTTTTACGCTTAAGTGTAGTTTTAACACTACGTAAGGTGGCCAACAAAATCACTTCAAGTTAATTTAAGTTCAATGTAACTCAGTGTCAAACTGACTATGCTGATCGCTGCGTGTTCAGTGTGTTGCATGTTCAATCTCTGCGTCATAGCTACCTGCCAAATGTCGAAAAGTTCAATGCATTCGTCGGACAACCACAGATTTTTCCAAGTCGCAGAGAGGTTGCTGTCCTATTTTTACTTTGAGGATCTTTATAAAAAACTATTTTCAATATCAAAGATCGCTGGTAAGCTGTTATTCAATTAGCTGCCAGCTAACATGTTGTAAAACGGTACTTTACGCGTGAACAGCATTAGTCACCCTCTGATGTGGTTTCTCACTGTGCGATTCTCTCGCCCCTCATTTCTTTTCCACACTTCCTTTTTTCAGTTGTGGTTCATTTTGCTGAGAACATTTTGTTGAATTGATTTTAGGTCAGTGGTTATGATGTGAACTCGTTATAGGAAAGGTCAGACCCATACATAAATGTATACAAGCACGGTCCTTCTCAGAGAAGGATCTTAGAATACTTTAAAGGACTTTGCCCTGGGAAGTGTGAAGGGCAGACCTCACAAGAGGTTCACAGGAGCTCACTGTCTGTCTCAACCACGCAGCCAATCCCATGTCTCACTTCACTCATTATGCACACTTCCCAGGACACACTGGAGATACTCCGCTGGGAAAGGGTTTTCTGTGTTGATGTGTCTAAATAATGATGTTGGAGCCATGAACACGGGTGCCCGCTGTTCCCCTAGAGTTTTGGTTCATGGCCTGTCGCATCTCTGGTTAAGGCTTCTGTCTGTAATGACCCATGTCAAAGACTACCCCGCGCAGCTGTAATGGCATATCGCACCTCGTCACTTAGGCCCCACAGTGACAATTATAATCATATATATAGCTTTTACTGCTGGATGAAGCCACTATTAATACAAATTGATATGGTTATGAGCGACGCAGAGGCAGGAGAAGGAGCTGTGGATTGGGAGAGAGAAGGGCAAGAGGCGAGGGAATACAGTATGTCCAGGCATAAAGCACAGAGCTGACGACACCTAGAGAGTAATGGCAGTGTCAGTGTCGCTTGCACTGGGTTTCATTCTCCATGGAAGTTATTGTTCATTCACCCTGTTGCCCCTTAAAGAGTCATATCCTGCCCTGTTTGGCTAAAAAGAACACTTTCTGTCTGTATGGGTCCTGTCACTCCCCTCTTGTTTCTTACAATGGGGAGTTTTAAGCTGCCACACTAGTTGTGTAAAACCCCTCCCTGTCTGTTGGTGCTAGGGCAAGGACCACCAGCATGCTTGGCCTCTTTGCCCCACTATGCACCCAAAACAAAAGTGCATTGAGAGCTCCCTGGTCTTTGTTTCTCGACCTCGAGGTACCAGCAGCCACAAGACACCGGCCTCAACTTCCTGCTTGGCGCTTTGCTGTACATTTATTATCCCGGTCTGTCAGAAACATGTCCTTCAAGCTTCAAGATGGATGTGTGCTGAATGCGTTAACCTTGTGTACATTTGCCAGCAGTTATTGGTGGCCCACCTCTTTGAGGCCGATTTGGCACAAAGGGTCTTTTTGTTCACAAGGTTCTGTGTCATTTCCTTATGTTCTTCTCCTTGTTCTTTGTTCCCTATTTTCGCATCTCTTTACCTATGAAAAAAAGAAGCGCCCTTAAGGGCAAGCTTTTCAGTTCAGCATCTTTTTATTCCCTTTACTGCACAATTTTTATACTCCCACAATATCTCCCTCAGCCCCCATTTTCAATCCACAGCCCAGCCTCCATGCCCCAGCCTTGCCTGTCCTGCAGCAGATTTAGCTTTTGTTGGCTAGTGTTAATAGGATTAAAATGGGTTACTAGCTCAGTCACAGAGAGCTTCAAACCATCCCTAAATGTAAGTATCTCATGGGGGTCGGGGGGCATTGTGGTTCTGTCTTTCCCCCCTCTGGCAGCCCTCCTGATCGGAGGAGAAACCCCAGGCCCGATGGGGGTGGCAAAGGTTTGGCCTCCAGGAAAATCCGCAGGATTATGTCAGCACTCATTACAATGTACACAAAGACCACAGGATCAGTAGGAGCACAAACGGAGCAGTTAAGTCAAATAGGGTGGGCCAAGGGATTCTCCGCTTCCACCCTGACATTGATTAGCCTTTGTGCTCCACGACTCCCCACATTCAGGCTGCAGCCGCCGGGTTACCAATGGGCAGTATGCAGAGTTAGCTCCGCACCACCGTTTCTCCTGACTAGACTCTCTTTGTTTTTACATTGTACCTGTTACAATGAGCTACAGTATTTGGGCTGATTTTACATCTAAAGGAAGAAAAATGTACTAAGCGTACAAAAACAGATAAAATCTATTCAGCCTTGGCAAGATGGATATTGTGAGTACAGTGGACTGCGCCCAGCACCCATACATAATTAGACAGTGGATGAGAACAGTACGGGATCTATTGTGATAATGTGAGGTCACATCACTCTTGAGCATCCGTGATAATGACCATATCCAATGAAGTTGTATCCATTAGCCAAGCTGAAGTGTCCAGTACTGCATTCACACAGCCCTGAGACTCACACATACACACACATGCATATGCCTCAATTTGCATAGCGCTTAAGCAAAAGTGAAAACAGGTAATTAAATAAATAAAAACCCGGTAAACAGGCAGACAGGATTAATAATCTGCTTGTCATTAAAACGCCACAGATGCATCGTGGGTGGAGCATATGCGTGGCAGTGTCACCCAGCAAGGTTGGAAACATGAGGGGCTGGCCAGCGATTGATGTTTGTGTTCATTTGAATTGGCACTCAGGGGCAGAGTTCCACCCCACACCCAGCGCGCATTTTCACAGGTGATGATAACATTTATCCATCCGCAGACACGTGCACACTCGAAGACTGAGGTGTTGCGCTCGTGCATACAGACGCATACAACATATTCTCCTGCACAAAAATGGCTTTTCTCGATCGGTGTGCGCAATTGTGTTAAGCTATGCAAAACGGCAATTCACTAGTGCTTGTGCATGTTGAAGAGAGCTGATGTGCCAGCAGTCATTCTGCTTGTCCACGATGGAGGTCCACTATTTTGTATCATCACAGCAGTCACTAAAGCTGAATCTACAAAAACACTGAATTGTTTTACTAACCAACAAATATATAATGCATTTTCCATGTATTGCGCAGATGTTGCATTGCCAGTATGTCTCGGGCTAAACAACAGGAGGCGATTGAAGGGATTTTGTTTCCATTTCTGCTGCATCAGGTTAGAAAACAATGCACTTGGTCTACACGTAGAGTACACAGTGATTCCTGCTAAAGTAGCTTCTCAGTAGAGATTGCAGAGGTCCTTTAAGAATATTACAGCCATATGGGTTTTTGCTCCACATATATCTGTTTATTTATTTACCAAGATTAGATCATAAAATCATGAAATTACCCTAAAATTGCTTTTTCGAGAATGTGCACAGCATTTATATATATATATATATATATATATATATATATATATATATATATATATATATATATATATATATATATTTTTTTTTTTTTTTTTTTTTTTTTTTATGTCCCTATCCTCTCCTGTCAGCGTATTCATAAATGTTGCCGGAAAATTTCTTATTTTAGCAATCCTCCAGATAGCCAGAGCCCATTTCCATAGCTTTAAATAATGTCAATCTGGGCAAACCCTGGATTGAAGCCCCTGAGCCGGAAGGCACAATTTCTCCTTTGCCTACAGTCTGATAATTTTCGGAGCTATTGGCAACTTGGGAATTTTGCAGCCTTATCGCTTGGGCTCAGCGAAGTTCACTGCCACTAATCATCGCAGGGATCACTCATTCAAGGATTGCACGATCATGTTTTTTTTTTCCAGGGTAGTGACAGCTGTCTGCACGAGGGCATTAGCAATGCAGATGAACCAGCCTAATAGGTTAATGCGTAACACACGAAAATTAGGTTTAATCCCCATGCGAAATAATCTAACATTTTCAAATTCCTTGATGTGGGAATAGAGACGTTGCCTGCGACTCAATTAGGTGCAATGCGGATCAAAGCAAATTTACCTAGAGCATGTGCCCTAGATCCCCAGCACGCAGGCATCTGTGTGTGTGGAAGTGTGTGTGCATGTGACAGTGAGGGATATGGCAGCGTGCCTGTCCTCATAATGCCGCAGGCAAACCCAGGGCGGCAATAACATCATCATGACAGGACCTCTGCCTGCTTATTTATTCCCTTTACTTACCTCACTGCTCAAATAATGTCAATGCACACAAGCACACGGACATACACTCCCTGACACCCTCACACACACACACACACACACACATTTGAAAATGAATAGCCTTAGCTGCTGAACCTGCAGAGAAGTGATAACTGAGACGGTGTGAGCAGCCTCCGTCACAGCAGCAGTGTTTTCAGCCTAATTGGAACTAAGTACCAGACACATGTGGGAGCAAATATATGTGGCGATTCATATGCATGTGGTCAGGTTGGGATACATTTCTTATTCAAATCTAAATTGAATGGGGCTGGGCTGAATCCATTCCAAATGTGGCACTAATATTGTATTCTATCCTGCATCATGCCTCGTGATTACTATTAATATACTCCTGCCATGTGTACATTGGGAGACGGTATACAGCAGCCTGTAATGGAAACAGAGCTTCGGTGCTTGTGTGTGTGTGTGCTTGTGCACACGTGCACGCGTGCGTATCATTAGCAGGGTGCAGCTGGCCATTAGGGTCCTAGGGTGGGTGTTATTTTGCTCTTCTCCTAACCGCAGTCCTGTCGGTTATTCTCTAATGTGTTACTCTGACCACCGGCACTTTGTTAGAGGACAAAAACATTTCCTCATTGCCTCTTACACAAGTGTGTGTGAGTGAGGTTGACACTGATTTCTCAAAGCAGGTAGCGAGTAATGAAAGACTCACTCTAAGCCTTCATGAATTGGCGATCGAGAGAGGAGAGAAGACTTCAGAAATAAGCACTGTTTGGGGATGGGAAGCATCAAAATACACCAATTACTATCCACAGACAGTTACCCCTCCAAAAAAAACCACTGAAATCAGTGAGGACACAAACTGAACAATCAGCTGCAACTAGCTATCAACAATGGAGTGGAATATGCAAAAATGCCAATTAAATGTGTTAGCATACGCACAGTTTTTTTTTTTTTTGTATGATATCCCAACATCTGTGGCATTAGCCATGGCTCTCTTTATGTAAAATAGAGACAGGGAAATGAATACGCAATCTACCACTGTGTTTTCATCATTAGTGCGCTCCAACTCGCGGCTCTGCTGCCTTCCAAGCCGCCTGAGTGGGGAGCGAGAGGAACATTTGTGTGCCCTCGCTTGCCAAATTAATTCTTGTCTTGACATCTTAATTCTCAGTTCTTGTGTGTGGTCAAATCAGCCTACTATAGAAAAGCAATCAAGCAATTATTCCCAAATTATATTTGCCCAACACACACTGATTGGTTATTCTTTTCTTATTGAGTAAGCTCATTAATTCTGAGCAGCTTGCTTGTTATGCCTCTGCCATTACTCCTTTCCCCTCTCATCCCCTCTCTCTCTCGCAGTCTCTCCCACCCCCTGCTCCTCATCATGCACACTCACTCCCAGCTCTCGCTCCCACCCCGCACCCCCTGCACGCACTCCTCTTTCCTTCTCTCTCCAGCAGATGCACCCTATCTTCCAGCCCCAGCCTGCTGATGTTTTGGAGATGACATACACTACAAAAGCCCCATGATCTATGGCATTGTCTAGTCGGCCAATTACTATTCCCATCTCTGATTAACTTTGATGTGGAACCTAATGAGATAAGGCAGCTTATCAAGGCGGCAGCTGATAGTGGTCTCATTTATTCCTGTGCCTGGCACACGAGCAAGTGACAAAAACTAATGAGGAGGAGTTTGTATGTAAGCTCAGGTCTAAGGGAAGTGTGAAATTGTTCATCTGCAGTTCATCAGCTCCCGCCCGAAAAGGCCTCGGCATCGACGCTGCGCGGCACCGCCACACTTCACGTAACAGCGCCGCGGCTCACTGTAGAACAAGAACCGCCAAGTTTCTCTCTCTCTCCTCCTCTTTCCAGCATGTCTCTCTTAACAGCTCCTTTCCCCTTCTCCAGGCTCTAATGGTGCAGCTAATTGCTGAGGTTGTTTAGGTGTGAGGAATGCAGGAGTGGCTGTACAAAGCTATTCTCTTTGCCTGATTTCCAAGAGGCGAAGCCTTGATTTTCCACTTTTGCCACCTGTGTCTGTTTTTATTTACTTGTGTGGGGGTTTTTTTTGTTTGTTTTTTTTTACTGTATAGTCATTTAGGAATAATTTAGTCTGTTGCTCACTGGATTTCTCAATTAATATTTTTGGATTGTTTTAGGAATTTATTCAGATTTGAAAGGAAATTTTGGGTGGCAGTAAAAAGCACATTTTTGCATCTGTTGCAGTAAACAGATGTCGGCAGGTACAGTTTCTTTTTTGTTACATTTTTTTTCTGGTTAATGGTTTTTTTCCGGTTATTGAAAATGCGGAAGCTTCTCCATTTTCTTTGCCAAGCACCGCAAGGCAGTGTAATAATTATTGTCTTTTAAAAGCGCTGTTCTTATCAACAATGCCATTACACTGTAATGAAACAGTCCTTTTAAATAATACTTTTGTTGTGAAGCAGCAGCACATTCTAGTAGCGCGGCTCACCAAGAAGGGGGAAAATACCCTGAAGTGAATTGAACTGTGAATTCTCCTGCACGGACTGTGTGTAGAGAGGCAGGAAGTGTGCGCCTTTTGATTTGGAGTATAAAAGTAAATAATATTTGTACATCTAACACATACTCGAAGTGAATGAGCAGCCCCTGAATGTGTTTCTATGAGCAAGTGGAGAGCTCTACAGACTTTAAAGCCAGAGCCCAATTAAGCCTCGCCTCATCGGGAGAGGGAGAGGAGCTGAAAGCTGAATACATAAGATAATGCAGCCGCACTAAAGCAGCCAGCTCGCTCAGTGTAAAATTAGAGAGGGAAGAAAAAATCTTGATAAAGAGAGAAGAAAAAGCAGGGACAGACAGTAGGGGGAAGAAGAGGAAAAGAAGTTCCTTTGGGCCAATTTCCTTTGAAACTGTTTAACCAAATACAGCTATTCATATTCAACACAATTAATAGTGTCTCTTTCTTGTTCAGACGGCACATCATAACGGGCAGAGGGGAAGAGAGAGAAGAGGATTTCTTTCTCCCTCCAAATTGTAGCCAATTTAAGGACAAAGCGGTACCCTCTAGTTCCCCAGAATAGGAGTCGCACTCATAAAGGAAGACTGACAGTCGACATCCAAATCTCATTCAAGGACGCAATTTCCAAATGCTAATCATAATCTGCAGATGTTGGCCACTGATACATCCACTTATTTATTTATTTTGGAAACACGCCTGTGCCCATTTGGACAGCCTGTGAAATTTGAAACAAAGAGGGAAAATCCCTTCTTTTTGAGGCATGTTGAACAGTGTGCGAGAGCAGAGCCACAGCGTGGACATCTGCACCATCTTCAGATGGCGCGTGGCGCGCACGCACGCACACACTCACGCCCGGCTGGGCACGTGCACCGACTGAAACCCGCAGACGAGCTCGAATACACACCCGAGGGGTTTTCTTCAACTTCTCTTGCTCTCCCTTTCTCTCCGGGTCGTTTTAGAGTACCTCAGATGTGTCATCAGACATTGGTTTCCATCTGAACCTGAGGGAAAAAAGAAATACTTGACAGAAAGGTATATAAAAAGAGGACACTCTGAATTTTTGACATTCTTTGCACAGCTGCTTCAAAATGAGTAGGATGGAGAGGCAAGGAAAAGCAACTCCAAGATGCGTTTTTGTTTACTTGCTGCCTTTTCTCCCTTTCCTCTTTCAGGGAGATGGAGGCTAGCGCGAGGCCACAACTCACTCATCCTTGTATAGAGGGACTCAGCGCAGGGCCGTGAAAGAGAAATAGGCATGGCTAAATGAATTCTGGGATCTGTTCTATTCAGCTGAACTCAAAAAGGATAACCTCTTTTTTTCCATTTAGATACCAAAACTCAGCTCAACTTTTCAGTTAGGTGACATTAAATATGCTGCTTCGTTTTAATAGGCTGAGTAAATAAACGCAGTTGTAACTGCAGCCGCAAACGAATAATTAGATTTATTCAAATCTCAGCACGTGTCAGTGAGTCCGTTTGGTGTGCCTTTGATTTTAAATTACCCCGTCGTCATCGCGCGGAACATTTTGGGATGGATATATTGATAAATGTCCTCAACTGATGAACCATAAAAATCAACATGGACAGCAAACTGCAAAGCTCCAACATGGTGGCTGCTTATGTAATAATTAATATTTATACTCTTCTGCTTGTGATCTGTGCTTCGTTGGCCGCTGATGTCATGTGGCTCCTTCCTGCTTAGCGGGGGTTAATACTTGACTGGAAAGGTGGCACTAGAGAGATGAGTATTCTGTCGCCATTTGTAATATTTCACGGTGGCTTGGAGCTGCTGTATAGATGCTCGTTTCCTTTGAAGACTGTCCCTGGATGTTCTCAGAGCCACTGTTGGCTCCTGGCTCTCTTTGTTGATTTTGTGCTGCCTTTCCCCCCCAATAAACAATCCTCCCAAATGAGAGCATGCCAGGTTCTCTGTGAAACAATCAGGACTCGTGCCCTTGTCAAGCATGCCAGGCCAATCAGAAGGCGAGGGAAGATGAACAGAGCTGTGCAGCTGTCCCGTGAACAAAATGAAGCACTTCCGGGGCCGGTGAGAAGGACCAGGGTGCACCCTAAATCAGCCATTGTCCTCTGCAAGAAAAATCTTAAGGGCCACAGAGCACCCAGTTGTGGGCTATCCATACCAACAAATCACACACGCATACCTTCTCCCACCCTCTGCCGATCGGTGAGACCGGGCTGGGGGGGAAAGAAAAGAATCAGCCTCGGTATTCCCACCCACCTTTTCTCCAGTCAGCAGCAGACTCTGAGCAAAGCAAGGCAGATTGCATGTCTAGCCGCCAAAGCACTCAACATGCCGCAGCAGTCTGACTGGGTGCTGAAAGCGGGTCTGCGTTTTAATATTCAGTGCGCCAATTCATTAACATTCTATTTGAGCCCACAATAGAGACTGGAGAGGCTCTGACCCTGCAGTTCCCTCGATCAAGGTCAGTAACTAAGAAAATAAAATGTGAATTGCATCCTGGCACACAATTGGATTCCCCAGCCCTGCCATATCCCCGCTTAAGAAAATAAAATTACCCCACATTCACCGTTTCCTCAATAGAGGCACTTTGGTATGAAAAGACAGTGCTTCAAAAGTAAAAATTATTATTTTGATCCTGCAATACGAAAGGCAAATTCATCTTCACGACAAGCATTTTGCAAAGTACTTTTGTCATCGCGGTGACCCTTGTAAACTGTGGATTTGTTAAAGTTTGAAGTTTTTTATTTAAGCTCCGCCATGCCTGCGCGCACACATACAGGGAGCTCACAAAAGCTCCATGGGTTTTGTAGTTCGCCCCAGCAGCTTTACAGCCCATGCCAACTATGCTGTGCACTGTCTGCAAAAGGTCACGTACTATTTACGTCCCTGCACATATGGACACACACACAGTGTCAAGAGAATAAATCTAGCCAGCCAGTCGATTATATGATTGGGTGTCGTGACAAAGGGTGAGCATGTTGCTAACACGTTCCCTGTCAGTAGAGGGGCTATATGTGGGCAGACACAAAGCCTCATTAAAATACATACAGAGCTGGTGCTGCTCTGGTGGGTGGGAAAGATGCTCCATCAAGATGTCGTTACAACAAGGCTATCTCCACCCACTGGCATGTATCTCCCTCACACTGTCCTCCCCCATGCCTGGACAGGACAATGGCAGCCTCCTTTATAACCAGTGTGGGCCATTCCCTCCATTCCCGGTGAGGTCAGGGCCTAATCCTCGGGGAGTTCTCGCATTGTGTTTTAGCGAACTGGGGTCAAACTGTTTCAAATGAGGGGGTTTAGTTAAACATCTATTAAGCGGAGCAGTTTGTTGGGGTGGCCTAGATTTATGTCCAAAGCTGCTGTGCTCAGCTGTCCCCGATGCTCAGCAGCATGTTGGGCTCCATGTTCCACAAGTCCTGTGCGTGTCACCGTGAACAAAAAGTTTCATGGCATACGCCGCTTTAAATAATGCACGCTGACCCGACACTCACCTTAACACATGTTCGCATACACGTGGGGATGAAGTAAAAGTGCATCAGAGCATTTCTCGCATCTGTCATCTTCTTTGCCACTGAGAGGCGCTGTGCCAGGCACAGCAACAACAAAAAAGAAAAATGGGGGAAAAAATTAAAGAATAAAAGTTGAAAGTGTAGCTATGTTGTCAGCAGTGCCATGTAGGCCAACTGCCCTGTTAGTGAGGCTGACATTCAAAGAGAGTTGGAATGCCGACAACAATCCCACAACCTCCTGCTGCGAGAAGACATTTCGCATGGTGACCAAGTGCTTTGATACTGCTCTTGTGATCCTCGCTGCCATAGCTTTGAGAGAGCATACACACACACTGCACAGAGCTCAGGCCATCACCATTACATACAGTGCTTTTTTTCACATAGTGCTGAATTTTCCATTATTATTTGTCATGAAATCCCCCTTTTTTCCTCTGGGCACCACCACGTTTGCATAACAATTTGGCTTATTTGACACTTTTGTGTGTTGATGGTTTAAAAAAAATGTTTGGTTGGTTTCATTGCACATGTGTTCATTTTTGAAAAAGTAAAATTTAAAAAAGCTAGAAAAATGTTGTTTTTTTTATTGAAAGTGCCCTCTTGCCATGACCAAAGAGAGAATAATTAAATGTGGCACTGTCCTCATGCTACCCATTAATAGCATGCCTGTCTCTATAATCGCAAAATATGACTGCGAGCAATAAGCAGTAATGCAGGTTACTGGAAATACAACCCACTTTCAAGACTAAAGGCAAAACAAGCTCCACTAATTACTGAGGCACTATGCAGCCATTTTTCTGAGCAAGGGTTACTGAATGGTTGCCTATTACTTCACTCTCCCTGAACCAAATGCTTAAGATAATGACCAGTTACTAATTGGTGCTTATACCTTATATCAGTTTGTGCAGAATATAATTGCAGCTATTATGGTACTAAATAATCATTGGAATTAGCATCTTTCAGCAAAAAAAAAAAAAAAGCGCTAAATAACAGTATGGAGCATTTTCCAGGAAGAGGTCTTAATGTCGATGCACCACCAGTTGATTCATCATTAGCTAGAGGGTTCAGGGCAAAGAGAATGCCTTTCTTATCATGTGATGTCAGCGCATCTTCTGCACCAGCTAATGGAGGCGCTGATGTATCACAGTCACGTCTGTGCGCAGTTCTGTCTGCGTGTGTGTGTGTGTGCCTTCCTCACAAGCAGATCAGACATGTTTATGCGCGTAATGTGGTTGCATGTAGTGTGTGTGCACTTGCTTGGCACAAAGTCCACGGTGAAGGGAGGGAGGTCTATATTCTATGCTGATCACGCTCCCCATGCTTCAGCAGCTCCTCCTTTGTGTGGCCCTTCCGTCAGCTGTTGACTTCCTAAGTGTCTCAGACAGCCGTGTTTCTGTCTGCGCCTCTGTCCACTGCCTTGTCCTGCTCACATTTCTGAAGTCCGCTGACTGCTAATGGCTGTGTGCGGACAAAGAGCCCACTCTGTGTCCACTCTTCGTGGCCAGGCCGGGGGCCAGGGATGACTGGGGGCATTGGGGGCGGTGGCAGGGGGGGCTGGCTTTGGGAAAAGGGAGGGCTGAAGCTGAGAAGAGCACCCAGCACTGCCTGCCTCTCTACACTCTTGTCACGCTTGTGTGACAACCACTCCTCTGTGCTTGTTTGAACTGTCCTTCCCAATTAGCACTAATAAGTCACTCTGTAAGGATGAGCAAGCATAGTGTGCCCAATCACCTCTAGTTCACATATGCGTAAACAGATTTGTGCACAAAACACAAACACACACACATTCTCTCTTTCCCTCCCGCCCCAAGCTTAGCAGCCCATGAAAATCCCAGGAGCGCAACCCCGCTAATAGACGGAGAAAGCCCAAAACGCATCTCGTTCCCAGCAAACAAGTGCCAGTAAAGAGGCAAATTAATGACAAGTCGTTTGAAGGGTTTGCCTAAGAATAATTTTACTCTGGCGTCTCACTACCACTGAAGAATTGATTAGATCCCCGCTCAATCAAAGTGCCTGAATCAATAAAGAGCCAAGCAGGCATGCTCCAGTCCAATTTATTCCCAGCGTCACTCTAACATGAGAGTCAGAGTGAAGCGGAGAGAGGGCGCTTCTCTGACAGGTGGAGGCCCAGCTCGAACTAAAAGCCAGTGTCAGTAGCAGACAGGCAGGTATGCTCCAGTTCATGTCAATGCACTGCTGATACTTCATTACACTGGCTTTCCAACTTTAAGTCAGTGGCGATTGTTTCACTAATAAATAGTGTAGAATATGAAACGGTGAGGGAATAATTACTGTTTTTAATGTTCAGCTTTAAGAAAAGACATACTGCACGGGGAAGAAAGAACTCGGGAATAATGACTTCACTTGTCTTTTCTCAAAGTAGAGACCGGAGGACTTAGTCAAGCTCGGCTGTGCTCGGCTGTTTATTGTCGCCTGCTTGTTTATTGTCATGCAGAAGGCAGAGGAGGTATTAAAGGCAGATTTCGCCCTTATTTTAAAATGTGGTGCTGAAGATTAGAGCTCTTGCCAAACACTGTGGAAACACTTAATTGATTTCCTTTGGACTGTTTACCTCTACTGTAGCCCTCTTAGAGCCCAGCACTCACTCACACGCATGCACACACAAACACACACTCACACAGAGTACAACCCTGGCCCCATTTACGCCAACACAGGCCTGCCAAGAGCCTCATTAGTATTCACAGCAGTGGCATTTGCCAGCCTGAGCGTTGCCGTGGTGATGCTGCCCACACAAGTGATGATAAATGGTGCTTTCAGCTTCTCTGCCTTCCATAGAGCAGAGCAGGGAGCTGAGGAGTTGCTGGCTAGGACCCAGCTACAGCCACGGCTAGCGAGGCCTCATCCCCAGTGCCGGGCAACTGACGCATGACTACACAAGCCCAGGGCTGCTTGAAGGCTTTGGGTGCAGGGGAGTGGTGGGTAAGAGGGGTTCGGTGATGTGTGCGTGTGTGTGGGGTATGGAGAAAAGAGATTTAGTTTTTGCTCTGTGTGTGTGTGTGTGTGTGTGTGTGTGTGTGTGTGTGTGTGTGTGTGTGTGTGTGTGTGTTGGGAGAGGGCGGGGAGGGGGCATGTTGGGAAGAAGTGTGTGCTTGAACTTGTTATTGTTGGCTGAAAAAGTGATGTCAGCTTCAGTGTTTCTCGAGTGCGTTTTGTTCTTTGTATTTTTCAGTTATGTGATAATCTGACCACAAGTTAGTGATATGAAAGATCCGAATCACTGAAATGTATCAGGGTGTTGCTGACATGCTGTTTCATTGAATGTGAGTATGGCATGTGTAAAATTTTATTATATTTTAATAAAAAAATTTCTGGGAAATGTTACAAATCTTTTTTGAAATAACTGCAAATTCTGCTTTGAACTTCACTAAAGGCTCCTTCATATTTTTTTCTTTTTTAAAATGAAAGTGTCAGTTATGGAGACATTTAAATAAAAAAAATAAAATAAAAGTCCATTCATATTCTGGGTAAAAGCCACGCCGGTGGGTACACAGTCCTAATACACTTACACAATGCACTATAAACCAAAACTAACTGATTATACTGTGAAAAATTCTTTTATAAGCTATGTTCTCATTGTAACAAATAGAGTGTGAAATTAAACCCTCTCGGGTATCTGTTCCCGCAGGTGTCACAGTGAGAGCCGTTTGAGCCTTAAATCATCACAGACAAACAGAGGGTTAAGGTAACCAGCTACACTTTCCTTCCCCAGAGTCCACACGTACACATGTATTACCAATGCAGGCAAGGAGGCTGGATCGAAATCCTCCTGATCCTGATTAAACAAGAAAGACGGCACTATTCCCGCATTACGGTGCACCAGCGCCAGGGCCTTGACTGATTTGAAATCTTATTTAAAATAGTGTGACGACACATGTGGATGCTGTCTTTATTTCATAGACAGGAGATTTCTGCCTGTTAGGTTAATCTGAGGCTAATGGGTGCAAGTTTTCTTTTGGTTCAATTGCTTTTAATTTTTTAAAACAAAATAAAATAAAGGGGAAAAAATACAAAATTGTGTCACAAAATAAATCTGTCCTTCTTCGAGTCATGGGTTTTAGGATTCGGTGCACTATAAAAAATGCTAGAAACATGTAAACAAATGTTCTTTCAGGACGGTTACGTCAGTGTCTGCTCTCCTGCAGCAACTTTAAAGAAAAAAAAGCCAAACACTTTATATTTACCTTACAGTTAGCGAGTGCTCGAGTGCCTTCTTACACAATCCTTGTAAAATATTCGTGTCACAACCACCTTGTTCTCCATCTGTTTTTCTTTCCATCTAATTCTGCACTGGGCCGTGTATGTGTGTAATAAAATTACAGTAATTCTTACACAGAGCATGAGCGCGGCCCTCCTCGGTTGAACTTGAAGATGACCGCCCCATCAAAAGATGGCCTGACCCTTCCAAAATCAAGCCTGATTACCCATCTCTAGGACACTAAGAAGTGCCCAACTTCAAAAGGAGCAGAGACAATCATGGGTGGGGTGCTGTGGCATGGGAGGGGGGAGCCCTGTGCTGTGGCGGTTTGGGCCAGACTGAACGGTCTCAGCCAGGGGGCCGGGGCTATTAAAAGATAAATGTATTTCTCTGATGCATTATTCATGATGTGAGGAGGTGGGGAGGGAGCAGGGAGCCAGAGGCTTAGCGCAGCAGTGGCTCCCTTCTCGGCCTCATCAGGGCCAAGGCCCCCACTGCACCCACACCCTGATGCAAGTGAGGGCGAGTGGGGTGGGGGTTATTCGGGCGACAGCTGTGAGGACAGAGAGGGAGATAGAGAGATAATGCAACAGTATGTATTCCCACACACATATATTAAATGTCATTACTGCACGTGAATGGACCTCAAACTGCAATACGAGCAGATCAAATATTTTTCCCTCCACATAATCGCATTGGTTAACAACTCCAACCTGATTATTTCATTTTTGTAAGTTTCTGCCGTGAGCTTTCAGTAGAAGTGTTTTTTTCTCTTTCTTACATAAATCTTACGAACACGCACACACACGAGAGAAGTGGAGGATGGAGCATCAGACTGGGGTGCTGAATAACCTCTCATCTCATGATTAAGTAAAGGGTTTGGGCAAATATTTTGGAGACATATTGGACTTCTATACTAGAATGAATGGCGAAGTGAGCTTTTGTCCAACTCATCTCTGATCTGCTAGAAAAGCAGATTAGGATGACCCCGGTGTCACTCATTTGGAGATGAGATGCTGTCGAGAAAAACCAAACAAACTGGAGAGAATGTCAAACAGCAGAAACGGCTAAGCCTCCTTTGTGTAGCGCTTTTTTTTCTTTTTTATTACATGCAAATGTTCATATTTGTTCCTTTCGTAACATTAGACAAACATGCTAAAACTGTTTTCTCCTTGTTTTCCATGGGAATCATTCTCCAAATGTATTTTTAAGAGATTAAGGAATAAAAACAGTCGCTACGTCGTGTTCGGCACAAACATTTATCTCGCATGTCTCGTGATGGGAGAAACTACCTGTTCATGTTTTAATCAAATGCTTTCCAAATCGTTTCATAATTGCCTATAATTGAACACACACTGTGCAATTTTGCTGTTTCGTGCCAATATCTGTCTTCTGCAATAAAATCACACTGACATGTTTGTATCAACAGTGCTATCTCTGCTGTTCATTTCAGACATACGTCCATGCATGCTACGTGTTTTGGAATGAGACAATATTTCTTTGAATTGTATTTCAAATTTCTTTGGAAATGTGACTATAACTGAGAATTCCCCGATTAAATTGTATTTGTCACTAACTGCACATCCACTCAGCTGAGAAACAAATGTAGTTCCCAGCTCCATTAAAAAGTGCTTTTTGCCTCCGCACAAGTGGGGCCCTTTGCTTATATTTACAAATCTGAGGTACATTACATCGGCATAAACTGCACACTAATACTAAGGGGGGAAAAGACAAGCTCTGTGGCAGAGTGGAGGGTGGTCTCTACACATCAGTACTCACGATTCCATGCTGGGATCATTTGTTTGCAGAGAGGAGGGCACAAGGGTGGGAAAAAAGGAATATAAGACATCCAGGAGATGTGGGAAGTTGGTGTGGGGCGGGAGCCGGTGATGAAATGTGTGTGTTTGTGTGCGTTTGAACAGACGAGTGTGTTTTATCTGTGTCTGTGTACTTGTTTATGTGGATCGCCATTGTTGCGTCGCCACTTTACACATCCTGGCTTGAATTACACACAAGAGACAAAAGGCTTCATATTTGTGCTTGCATGTCAAGGATTACTTGTTCTATTGAATGTACCCCCCCATTATCTGCTTATCACTCTCTGTGCTCTTTAATCTCTTTCTTGTCTCTGCTCAATGGCTTCCTCTCACTGTCTTCCCATCACAAATGTAGCCTTTCTCCCCTTCTATTTTTTAACACTTACAAAACTGAAAAGGCCAGGCCCGGTCCGGGCCACCTGGAAGCACCAGTGAAGCTTTCTCCCAGGCCTGGCTCCCTGCCACTAGCCAGCTGTAGCATTGTGAGTGGCCCATCTCAGTTAATTCCATGCATTGCAATTGTTGCCGGGCACTGTTTACAGCCACCTCCTACTCCGCCTGGGTAGCCTCTCCGATTGTCCCGGGGCCTCCCTTGTTTAATACTGTTTTGCAAGTTATTAAGCCCTGGAAGTCCATTAATCACAGTTCACGGGCTGTGTAAGCCCACACAAGGCAGGCAGGGGTGGGGGATGGGGGAGCACACTCGCTATCCTCAATGGGCTTAGACGGTGGTCCATTCAGATCCCTAACGAGATCATTACCACTAACTAAATACAAACCTGACCCCACGACCTGCTGGGAAATTACGTAGGAGCTCCCTGGTGCAAGACATTAATATACACCCCCCCTCCTCCCCCTCCCATCTCCACCCCTCCCATTTTCCTGCAACAGTGCGTAAACTCCCACCCCAAAGTCTCCCTATGCAACCCAACCCTGCTTCCCTGCTCCCCCGCTCCCCACCCTCCTCTTGTCCATTCTCACTTTCTTGCCAATGGACAGAAAACTAAACCTGTCATCAAAAGGGCCCTAATCACTGCTGTGATTGTGGTAAACCAAGCCTGACAGACATTTCACTGAGGCCTCAATGGCTACATCAGTGCCACCTCCCTAGCCAGCCCCCCTTCTTTCTGTCGCTTTCTCTCAGTCCCCCGCGCTCTCTTTTTACCAGGCCTCTGGCCAATGAGCAACAAACACCGGGGGCTTTTCAGATTACTTGACACACTGTGTCCACTTTTGGGAGGGAGACCACCTGGTAAGCTCATTTTAATACAAAACCAGTTCAGTCTCCTCTCTCTTTTTCCCCTACTCCTCTAATTCCTCTTCTCAAGCCAAGCTACCACCATGAATTCTGTCTAATCCAGTGACCCCCACAGAACATTCCTGGTTTTACACTCCTCGGAAGAGGCTGGATTTGGGCGGATTACATGCTTCCAGTTCTGTTTGGAGGCACCTGTGACTGGAGGTGGAATCAAGAACCAACAGTGAAGCACAGAAAGAGGCGAAAGGAAAAGTTCCCTCATTTTCTGTCGAGTCTATTTCTTTCTTAACGCTAATGTTGACTTTTTGAATCACACGTGGTCTTTTTTGTCGTTTTCTAGCTGCAGCTATCGCACTGCACAAGGCGGGCTGGATGTCCGAGCAGCCACAGTATGGGCACTGTGTGGCCCAGGCGCGGGGCGGTGGAGGAGGAGTTAAGAGGAACGAGAGAGCAGGAGTGAAAGTGGTTGGTGGGAAGAGAGGTTCATCGGGGGTTTGCACTGACTTTCACTTTAGCCCTTCAGCTTATGTTAAGATGTTGTCACTTTCACCATCTCAAGTGTTGCCACTTCAGATGCCGGAGCTTAGTGTTCGCAGTGGGCTCTAAGGGGGGTGGAGGAGGGAACGAGGGCAAGAGGGAGGAAGTCTGGGAAGATTTCCATTTTAAACAAGCAGAACTTTGTCACACTGTCACCTGACTACCATGGCAGCCCCTTTTCAGTGTTTCCCAACTTCCTGTCTCCTCTTTGCTCCTTTCGTGTGTCCCTCTATTTAGCCGCCTCTCTTCATCTTTCTCAAGAACTCTTTAAGGCAGCATTTCCGCCCTGAATTCTTCTGCCAGTTTGATGAATTGTATCTCAAAGCCTTTTAAGTTTTGTAGGTGAGGCGCTTTCAGAATTGTTTCGCTCTTCTCCTTTTCCCCCCCACATTATCATAGCAGATGCTTAAGCAGCGCGAGCAGTCGTAGATGTGCATATTTTAAATTAGGTGTAATATCCCCCACTTTAATCCTTGATAAGATCTCAATTGTTCCATGATGTGAAATGGAGATGCAGCGACAACCAGGGCTGAATTAAATCGAAATCTTAATTTACCTGGATATTATCCTTCAGTGAAATATAATCACTGACTGAATAACTGGGCACAGCAGCAAATTCTTAATTGGCTCTTAATGAGTGTCATGGAACATATGCTTCAGTGTAGATGCTAAGATTAGGAAAAGCCAGTTCGGTGAGCGCAGCGGAAAAATGAAATAAAAAAAAAAATCTGCACGAGCATGACCGCAAACAAATGTACGCACATAAACACACTCAAATTTTCAAATTATCCACTCTGGAAGACCAAACTATAGATAGAAAATTAAACAGAAAATCTGACAGCATAGACTGCTGGTTGAGTGTCTGCTTGGCGCTGCATCGATTGTTCCTCAACACTGACCAATTGTAAGCTCATAATGATGATCTCTGGCATGACAAGTGATTTTAACCTGCCTGTGGGCCGCCCCCGCACCAAGTCACAGATCAGCTGCCCCATGTAAACAAAAACATTAGGAGAGCGTTCCACATTTAAGAGCATGCTAATTACAGTCATTCCTATCTGAAGTACTTTCTGCTGCAATTTGCTCAGATCACCAAACCTCCAATCCCTCTCATGTAAACAAATAAACTCTCACGCAACAAAGAGATAAAGCAAATAATAAAATAGACACGGGCACTATCGGAACTCGCTGGGGGCACTGTGTTTGAAGTAGGCTTCAAATAGTATCATACTACTCCACAGTGTTGAGTCCTAGTGTTGTGAACATCCCCAGCGAGGAATAATTACAAGGGTTGTTGTTGATGTGCTCGGGAAAACAAATCATTTACTTTGTAATAGCAGAAAGGAGATAAATGCAACCCCAGTGAAGGGAAATAAGGATTTGGGGGGGTTTTTTGTAAACATTTTAAAGAAAAAAGAAAAAAATATTTAGGTTTCATTCATGTTGATCAAATGTATTTTCATATTTATAGATCAAAGTCACATTCCTTTCTTGATTCGATGATATGAAAGTTCGTGCAAACCCAACAGGTGTGACACAATCCACTCGTTTCTTGAGAAGTATTATTTAATTGCCAGTTCCTGCTCAGCATCCCTCCGTTCATTTTTGGTCTCAACCTCTCACCCCGGCCCATAGGCGTCAGGGCTGATCCACAGCAACAGATACTGAATGTCACCCTCCAGGTGAGTGTGTTTCTCCAACAGTGGAGGAAATGAAGCAAAAATGATGGAGTGTTTGTTTTGTGACATTCTGTCTCTCCGTGGCCTCATCAGGGCTGAGCCTCGCAGACGTCAAGTGTTAATTTAGGGCTCCTGCCGAGCGTGAGCCTGTCAGCGGCGAGGCTCGGAGGAGGGAGGTGAGCTCTTGCAGAAAATGACCCTTCTGGTCTGATTGTCTTCTGGCCCACAGACTGGCACTGAGAGGAAAAACAAAGACACTGGAAGAGAGTGAGAAACAGAGAGGGAGGGAGAGAGAGAGCTAAAGAGTGGTGGCTAAGTGCTAATGCACCTAGCAGCAATTAGAGAGGCTTACCTGACTGTGTGAGCACAGCACGCAAACACACACACACAAGGTACACACAGTAAGTAACCCAACCCTACCCTCTCCTTAGAAACACCAGCTGATGGTCACACATACACCAACAAAACGAAAGCCCGACTTCTCTTGGAAGAACTTATTTGCTCAAGCAGACACTCATGGGGACACACGTCCACCATGAGCCTGTTCTTGGTGGATGCTTCTGCCACCTTTTAGCCAAGTGATTAATTGGGCTGAGCTCCCGATAGTTCAACCCTTTATTCTGTGAAACTTAAACAAAAACGGACAGGCCCCTCTAAAGATTACAGCAGCACATTAACCACAGAGTGAACCGTGAAATTGCTTTTTCCCCTCCTGTAGTGTTGTGACTCTATAAAATGGTCACTACCAGTTACGGCGGAAGGTACACGGACATTAGTGTTACATCAGCGATGGGAAGCAAGACATGACATGTGGGTGGGGCTTGGCCAAGGAATTCAGATCAGCAGACCACACAGGTGCATAGGTAACATTGTTTTATTCATCAGCAGATCCCAGTTTTCTTTTTCAACAGAGTCCGGCACGCCAAATTCATTGCGATAAAGAGGGTTCAGAGGGCTGTCATATGGGAAGGAAAGGTTAATTCTGTAATTATTTCAGTGTGAAAAATAAATAATGTACCCTTTGCCATTTCCATCCTTTCCTAATTCGCTTGGAAATTCATTTTCTTTTCTTTTTTCACTCCACCTAGCCCAATTCAATCACTTGAGTTCATCTGTCTGTGTTATGCAAATCTGAGCGGCTGAGACTGAACCCATCAGCCCCTCTGCTCACGAGTTGAGCGGAGGGGCTGATAGAAAAGATGAATTCTTCCGTTTGAATGTGCCTCCCTTTTTCACCCAGTTGCACGGTATCAAGGCTACCTTTTTACGCGGGGCTCTCGTTTATTTTAGCCCATTGCACAGCGCTTCTCCGGTAGTCAAATGTATGAATAAGGATAGGGAGTCACACATACACCATTTCTCTGCATCTACGATCATGGATACTCTCATTCGTATTGGCAAAGATGATTCTGTGAGGAGGGGGTTCATTTTTGAGCTGAAGACTGTCCAAATATCCTCCCCGTCTGTCAGCAATAATTTTTTATTTAAAAAGGAAGGAGGACAGATACATTGGTTGTCCTGGTCAGGCTTCTGATTGACAGCCAGCCCTGAGTATGAGCAGGGCTGAGGCTAGTGTATTGGATGCATGCAGACATAACACTATTATTCCAACTTATCCCTAGGAATAAGTCCAGGCAGCCAGAGGCACAGCGGGAGGCTAATAGACTAGCCCAGAGGAGCCCCCCTGAAGCTCGATGCATTGTGTCGAGGCCTTGTCTACTTCACGCACATTAAGGATCACATGCCACAATTTCACAGTACAGCAGGGGGACCGGCCCCCATCCCAGGCCCAGATTGGCTAGTGATGGATGGTGTTGACAGTTACAAGCCGAGTAGCAAGTGGAGCAACACAAAGGTCAAGGTTGAAGCTGCCAGTGTGGTCTAGTTAACAATGAAAGGTCTCCATGGTGGGAAAATGCTGTTTATACTCAACACTGTGCACTACGCAAAGTGTTTTTTGGCTTTAGTCATTTGAAGCCACAGCATTTGTTAAGAGTGGTTAACCACATTCCGGTAGGCTGACTAAAATAATAATAAAGGCTGTTTCTAAAGAAGAGTAATCTTCCCAGAAACAGGCATTTGCGTGAGGAAACTACCTTGTGCCTATCCCAGGTATCGGCAGCCATTGCATCCTGTGCTACATCACCGAGAAGTGCAGAATAAAACAGTTGTTCCCGCTGCAGTGTCCTGCAGGAGTGATTTTTTTTCAGTGTAGCACTTCAGGTTGAAGACATTTCTCCTGTCATTTTCCTCCAGTACTTCAGTGTAATTCTTTTTTTCTCTCCCCTCCATTTTTTCCCCGGCAACTGCAGTATGTGGCGGTCTGAATTGTGTGTTATTACCCAGCAGGAGACAATATCATTACCACATATTTGCTGTCAAGGGTCTGCAAAGAATGGTGCTGTCTTGGGCCTCAGTGATCTAACAACCTCACACAGGGCTCCAGAATTACCCACTCCTGGCTGGGGGAAGTCAAACACTACCAGTTAGAGAGGGGAGTGAACAAAAGAGAGGTACCCACTCTCTCTCTCTCTCTCTCTCTCCCCTCTTCCTCGCTCCCTCTCTCGCGGCGATAGAAGGGGACACACCTCCTCTGCGCCAAACGGAGGATGCTATTCTCCCCACGCCTCGGTAGAAATATATGTTTGGCTCAAGTGCGGGATGATATGAGACCGCATTGGTGGATGTGGACGGGTAGTGTGTATGACAGTCTGTCATTTCAGATAAAGAGACAAATTGTAATCTCTGTGGTGTACTATTAGTGTTGGATGAGTAGCTCATAATTACCAGCACTTGTATCAAGTTTTTGTTTTTTGTTTGATTTTGCTCGATGCGACCTCTGAATTTAACCCAGTGTATGTCAGGTGATGATAGGCAGAGCGTTTCCACAGTGTTGGGGGATAACATAAGTTACATAGGTACCAAAATGAAGTGAATTTTTGAAAGTTTCAAAAAGGGGAAAAAAATGAAATCCCAGTTACATCAGGGTATATTTTCTCTTGTCATGGCGTCAATAACAGTGTATAAATTAAGTTTTCAGCGTCTTTTCAATTGGTCATCTGATTTGCCCACCTCTTGTCTGGCAGGAAATCAACAGCACTGCTCTAAGCACCTGTGTCCAGTCATCCAGACACCAAGGCGGGCGGTGGCGTTGTCTAACAAGAACCCCTTTTACTGCCGGATATTCAACACCAGCGTCCGCATTCAGAAAAGGGCACTAACGTTGCTGCAGTGCAAATTCTGTCAGCCTCAAAGGAAACATTTATAGCCAGGAGGGGACTGTTGTTGCCCGGTGTAGAAATCTCAAATGCAAACATTAGATATTACATTTTTAACAGCTCATCTAGTAATCTGTAACTCATTAAAGTACCAGTTACTTTTCTGTTTCCCCTCTTAACATATCACTTTGTGACAGGGCGCTCGGCATTTAAAAGGGTTCGTGCAGATATGTCTGAAGAAAATAACTTCAGAATGGACAAACAATCCCTTTCATGAAAACTGCTATTCAGACTTTGTAACAATGTCTCTCTCATAAGACAAATAGAATTGCTATCATTTCTGTTGACAGCGAGCAGACCAACAGTTTATGCATACTGAGTGACAAAGCCATCTATTTTCTTTCCGGAAAAACAGGCAATACACACTCTGGCAATTGAACCACAAATGAGGAGTGAAAAATTCAAACTTCCTCTGCCATCCACCATCATTTATACAAGTCATAGAAATATTTGATTGCTCTTGCATATCTCCTCGCGCTTAAGGAGGCAGCCAACCAATACACGGCCACGTAAACAAAGTCTGGGGCTTCTATATGAGCCTATCATTTAGGAATCCAAGCAAATCAAGCTTGCAAACAATCAGCAGAGAGGGGAAAAGGCTTCTTGTTCCTGTGCTTTGAAGGTGTAAACAGAGACCCTTATTTAAGGTAAGATTAGCTGTGCATCCTTGATACACCTCTGCACTGAAACAAGGCAAGAGTCCTTGATTTTTCACAACAATGGGGGCCAGCTCTTGAGAAAGACACATTCATATTCATGAATTAAGCATCTATAGTGATAAATTATAAGCATGCCGCTACCGCGAGAGGTGGAATGATAGAAACCATTTGAATACTATAATCATGTGGAGTATTCATGCTAGTTACCAAAGTATATGTATTTCACTTTTTTGAAGTGTGCACCATGGACAGGGTGGGATTTCTCAATAATTAAGTTTGATTAAGAGTAGTGCTCTTAACGTAGGATGGAGAGAAGCAAACGCCAACAAAGATGAAAAAAAAAACCCTCCTTGTTGTTGTGCAGTCGTATCAGTTGAAGACTTTTCCTTCCCTGTGTGGCTACATTCACCTTATTCAATGGTGAACTGCACAGGAAGCTTAGTACAGCTAAGAATTTAATTAATGCTGTCTTCCCGCATTCACCATTCTGCAAGCGATATCCAAGATCATGCATCAGTCAGATGTGGTATCTGACATGATATTAAATTTGAACATTTACACCTTACAAACAGAGAGCACTCAAAGACATGAGCTGATAGGATGGCGTGATAACGTTTTGAAATCATTGCCACTAAATTAACCTGATTCTAATAGGATCTGAGGTAGATAACATGGAAAATTACTGTTTTCTTTTCAAGGCAATATACAAAATGGAAGCGCTACAAATTGATTTCTATTTCCTTCCTAGATGCCCTCCCCCATCCACACATTTTCATAATTTGAGATGAGGCGATATGGCATTAATATTCCCTATCTTATCTTGTCACATCCTGAAATTGTTGGAGAGGATATGATTAGCTGAACAATAGCATGAGAAATGCACTTTATGAAGGCTATCCAGGTTTTTATGACAGAGGGTGGAGAGGTGGAGAATGGGCCAGGAAGCAGACACGATGGCAGTCAAATGCCCTCGTTCCTGGATCTTGATTTGTCGCAGCAGGCATTCAGAAGAGCCCAGGAATCGACAGTACATGCATGCCCACCGGTGTTGGCCATTCAGACGCGATTAGCATTTTATTATTGTTTATGGGCCATTTAGGAAGCAGGAAGACAGCCCCGAGCCAACGTTGCAAGGAGGGCTCCAAAGCACAGTGTTTTGGACTGGTTAAATGCACCATTAAGCCTTTTAAAATGAGCTCCACCCGTCAGAGACTAAAAACAAACGTGGCTTTCTGGCTATCAATGGGCACCACTTAGAGGAAACAATGCCCTGTTGAGGCCCACCAGTTTCCTCATCAATGAACATCAAAGATGAATGAGCCCTGGCTGACAGCTTTGTTTTGACTCTGATAGCCACAAAGCCCTGCTCAATATCATCCTGGTCCTGCTCCTCTGGGCTGCCCTAACAGGTGCGACCCATCCTCTCAATGCACCATTTGACAAGGCTGCGGATGGGCAGGGGGTGGCGGGGGGCTTTGGTCCACATCCTCCTTAATCCATGCTACTATAAAAACACTTTGAAAAACAAACGTTTGTTTGGCCAAAGTCAAAGCCCTGGAGCCTGGGGCTCATCCGTCTGTCTGCCCAGGCTTTCTCCCCTTTATTCCTGCCAGTTTTTGTCAGAGCTTCAACTCTTCCCCGCTCATTTGGACAGGACATTAAACAAGACCCAAGAGGATCTGATTCCCAGCCATTTCCCACAAGAGGAATACATACAGTTACAACAGCCAATTGTTTGGATTATGATAACAGTAGCTCGAGATAAAGAAAGAGCAGAAAAGGCGGGTCTGGGGGGGATCTCACAGATGAAAACATGGTGTTAAGAAAAAAACAACTGCCTGTATCGAAAGATGCCGAATGAACAAACCCGATTATCGGTCACGTTATTCTTTAGATGCAAAGCGTTTCGAGACAGCTAATTTCCATGCTCGCCCTTTTCTGCTTTTCACAGTAAGAAATGTGTTTTTCCGCCAGTGATAGGCTCCCACTACTTGGTGGGGAGATTAGAGCTCCTCCACTCAGGGACACAGAAAGGCCTTCAGCCTGGCAGAGAGTGAGGGGGAGAGCCAATGTTGAGCATTTTAATCTAGAGTCACAAAGATAAGATGCAATGGCAGATCAATATGTGCTCTATGGTGGCAGCTCCCTGAGAACTTGTCTCTCTTCCTGTGTACTAAGAAGACTTTACCCTGTGTGCCCCATGGCTTCATTTCTCCACAGACCAGCTATCTGCAGTAACTGTCTCTCAGTGACATCTCACACCGGGGCATGTTTAACCCGTGACACCACGCAAAACAGACGGTGAATATCTAAATAGGATCGCCTGTGAAATTTGCCATGATAAATCTCTCCAGGAATCATCCAGTTTGAATATTTGATATGGCATCTATCCTTGGCTAGCTCAGGGGGCGAGGCAGGAACGATAAGGGATATTCAGAGGAGCGATTAGATAAAAGAAAGCTAAATTCTTTTTCGATTGTGGGAGATGCATAGCTATGGTATTTGCACTCTGCCGTGTCTGTGTGACTGAAGTAAAGTGTATAGGTAGCATTCAGGATGTCATTTTTACTTAATTTGCTCTCCTTTGCATCTTTGTGGCATTCCATCATTCCAGCACCATCAGATGAGCTGTGAGTAGTGAGGCATCATAGAAAAGATAAAAATGAAAATTCTTCTGTGCTATTGAGAATCTTTGCAATAAAAACTGAAACACCTTGAACTCCTTTAATTTTCAGCTAGATAAACAGCTCCCACAGCATGCCATTATGCTTTAAAGAGACACAAAACTCTCATTCGCGTGCACTCATACTGACATCATTAGCACACACAAGTGGGTTACGATTCGTCTCTTTCATGTCGGTTTCCAGCAGCCCACATCCTTCGGCGTCGACCCCCGTCCTTCACGTTTTCAGCACCGTGACATCCGACACGACTGCGTCCTAAACAGAATCGGATCATTAAAGGAGAAAACGCGAGGCATTGTCACGTTTGTTTGTTTTCATCCTGGGCAGCAGTTCAGATACAGCAAAGGCTCGGAGCCAGACTTGGCCCTCGCTGCAAAAAAGAAACACGATGAACCAAATCTGCATTTGTGAGCGCAAAACATGTACTGTAAATGACAACCGCTGTGCTTCGGGCAAAGGGTGGATGCTGCAAGTCGGCAGTGTGTGTGTGTGCTCGCGAAGATGTGTGAGCGTTTGAATGTGACAGCAGACCTCGCTAAGGACTAGCAATCACTCCATTCAGCATCTGCTGCCACACAGCTCATATTGTCATTCCCCAGTTTAAAGGAACCTTGAGCGGCTTCAAAGATCTTTTCAAAGCCTTAATCCTAATAGGTCGCGGTTTGTTCTGTCACATCAAAAGGGGGAGAGAGGAGGTAGGGGGAATAATGCATCGGGGCTGGCAGAGATTCTTAAGGGTGGAAGATTGGCAGAGGATTTGCAGTGCGGGGAGGACAGAAATCTGAAATATCGGACACAGAATGCCTGCTGTAATAGATATGAAATAGGTCTTCTCAACAGCATGAAAGGCTGACATTTCCAGAAAGTTTGTCATGAGAAGGCCCTTTTATTCCCCTTCGTCTATCTGCGTTTGTACTGCCACCATGTCCATAATGGAAATTTGCAAGTGTCACTCTAACAGGTTATAGAATAAGATTGGACATTTAAGATTTTTTTTCCACCTCTTCCCTTTTTTATTCAGTGTTTAGAATTTTCTGTGAGAGACCAATTGAGTCCAAGCCGTTTTAGAAAAATGACTTCTGCATGGCACTCCAGTGTGAAATCCACCTCCGGCACTTGTTTTCTGACCCGGTTTTACAGCGAGCTGGAAAAAATACGCCCTCGAAATAGTTTTTAAACCGTTTTCTTGGATTATAATATCTCCATGTTATGCAATATGATATATATATATATATATATATCTGGCAAATTTCATTGGAGAAATTTGTGGAATGACTAAGCCTATTTGATGAGCAGATAAAATGCTTCTGTGACGATAAAGTTCAGATCAAGTCTGCCAAAGCATATAGTGGGTGTGAGACGTGCTAGACCATAAGTGTCACTTATGTGTTTACTCCTCACCTCTCTGACACTTTATCAGCTCTGATGGTGTCTCTCATGCATTTCACCTGATCGACTAAGCAGACAAAGAGATGTGGTCCAGTGTTTCAACAGTGCACAAGTGTCCAGCTAATTAGGTGCTCATGGGAACCCGGGCATTGATTTTCTGTCAGCATGTCTGCCCCCGAAAAAGAAACAGGGGCTGTTTGTCTTTTCAAACGATGCACCGTGCACAATTGATAACAGCGATAAAACGGGTCAGGGGTGTAGCATAAGCAAACCTGGACACACTATACCCGTGGGAACCCACATATATATATATTTATATATAATGATGCGGTTTAATTGTACGGCTTTGTATGGGAAATGGGTAGGCTGCGAGTAGCTGGAAGTAAACAAAGTTTGTTGGGGATGGAAATGGACTGAGTTGTCTGACAAAAACATATCTTTTCAGCTCTGCAAAGGCGTGAAATCCCTCTTGTGCTTGTTATTTCACACTCCTGTGGCTTCAACTTGGGCCAGCAGTGACACAGTAAACAAACAAACACATGCGTTCTTGCAAACACACACCACAGTATTCTAAAGAGAAGGGATTTCGGCAGAGAACTTACTAATGACCTCACATTTTCAGGCTTCTCACTCATGGAGAATATCCTGGAATACCTACTGACAATTTTTACATTATTCCAATACAGCACAGCTCTAGCATTAAAAAAGAGCTATTTTTCTAGAATAGCAAAATAACCAAGGATGCTGCCTATCCCTCACATTCTCTCTGAGATTGGAAACACGGCTCAGCTGAGCACACAGAGCACTGCCATGTATACTGTAAATAATGGTTTCAGTATCACACTGGACAGTGTGCCAGCCACCTGCTGATCCAACCACACACAGGTAGAGCCAGCCCGGGTGCCGCGGGGCTGTAGACATGGGCATTCAATCTGCCAGCAAACTAATCAGTGAAAAGGATGACCTCCAAGCTTATCAGAAGGGGTCATGGATGTAGGTGGAGGAGGCAGCAGTAGGAGAGAAGGGATGTTTTGCACAGCCACAGCAGGGTGACACCGGCCGCAGAATGGGAAAATTCTCAAATCTCAGTGTAGGAGGTTAGAAGAGCGCAACCCTTGAGGAGGTGAGGGAAGCTTGGCTGCCTACCACCCACACATTACCTGAACATGTCAGAGTCCTGTGCCAACACCTTCAGCCCAACGATGATATCATGAATGCCAGGTTCACTTGCTTCGCAATGGATATCTGGCAGCCACTATATTATTGGCACTGGGCATTTGTGGGTGTAAACTCTGTATCACGATAAAGAGCAGCGTATACCATGAGTGTGAGAGTTTGATAAATAAATCTTGCCAGAATTAATGGGCATTGCCTTGCGTCGCACGTCTTGTACTGCAGATGCTCGAGTACTGCATTGTCTCTGAAGCACTAAACCCTGTTAAAAAAACAAAAAAAACCAATTCAATTCACTAGATAAACGCCCATCTTTGAAATGCAAGGACGTTTGCCTTTAAATTGAAGAATGTTCTTTTGCCTTGGCACAGAGATGCACACCGCTGAATCGAAGCATTATTTCAGCTCCTTAACCGATCACCGCTGGAAACAATTCTGTATCAGCATTTAAAGGTACAAGGCTGTAATTCAGAAGGTAATTTCACATCTTAACAGAATCCAATTAAAAGCATGGACATTTCAATTAAACCTCCCCCCAGCTTGTCGCTACAGTGTCACAGCATAAGTGAAATTGGAATCAGATTACGGAAAGAATCTGAAGAAGTGTTTTTCAGCGCAATAAGGATCACGCATTGCTGATAGAGACCCCTGTCATGCATACTGCAGGAAAAAAATAGCCCTTCTTTGCTAACATTAGTCATTTAATTCTCCCTCGTTATTAATTTCACAGCAGATTACCTGAGAAGATACAAAATGCTGTCAGCAAAGAGTTTTAATTAAGTATGGGGTATGTTGCTAAGAGTACCTTATGTGAAACTGCTGCCTTATAATGCTCTTGTTTTAATTACTTCAGAGTGCCCCCTCATTAACCTCTGTGGAGATGTGCTCCAAACTGCTGGCTGAATTACACACACTGCACTCCGAAATTGCTTATATCCACATACAGATACTTGTATTAATATTTATATTACCAGAAATGATACGACTGTTTCCAGTTCTTAAAAAAAGAACTTTTTTTTTTCAATTTCAAAGTAAAAGAAAAAAACAGAAGCATTAGGAAATCTGTGCTTTGAACTTCCAGCTGTGAGATAACCTTGGTGGCTAAGGGCACCATGACGACCCCTGGTGGGAGGTGTAATTTCAGATTAAAAGCCTGCATTTTTGCCTTATTAAAAAGAGAGGGAGAGAGAGAGAAAAAAGTCAACATATAGTATGTGAGTTTTCTATACAGCACGTCTAACAGTGAGCCTGAAAATGTATTTAATTGAAATAAATATTTCAGAATTATCTCTGCTGTTCTGCATGTAATAATTACAACAAAGCGTTAAAAAAAGAAAAAGGAAGGTAAAATATGGATAGTCCCTTTCTGAGGTGCTGCATTGAACCAAACAAAGATTGCTTTTGTTTTATCATTTTATTGCTCCGTGGCGCGTCTCTGTCAGGCAGCTGTGGGTGGTCGCTCAGCCTGAAAATGTGGGTCGCTGTGGACGTTTCCCTTTTGATCCTTTTCATCCTGAAGTTTCTGAATGGTCTGATATAGATTTCAAACATTACTCCAAAAGTGGGCTCCTGTTCAAAATATGCGGATGCACCACTGTCCACCCTCACACCTTAATGTGGTTTAACAGGATACATTAGCTTTTAATGGCACTTAATTGTACAAAAAGGAAATCCATAACCACATAAGGAGAAAAGTCAAGTATTTCCAAGCTCTTTATAAGAACAATTTAGAGCAGACAAGTGCTTTTCAAACCTTGGATTGGAATCAGTCCGACAGTCTGGCCATGAGAGCGGTGGTGTGCATTTGTAAGCCTACAGTGCCACCATTTGGTCGTGTTGGGGAGCGTCACTTGCCAATCTTAAAATAACAAATTATGTTTGGTTATGCATCAAAAGTCCTGTTTAAAAAAAAGAAGAAATAATTAAACAACAATCTTACAGTTGCCACAGTAAGAGTTTTAACTCTGCACTGAACCAGTTTTCAGGAAACAGTGGCTCTGCGGAGGGCTTCAAACTCTGCCTCAGCGTCGGGTATATGATTTCAAACATGAGCTGGACCCGAACTCCTTCCAGGTGCCAAATTAGAGAGGAAAAGATCCAGTCCCATTGTTAGTGTTGATAGATTATCGTAGGTCCGTGCCATCTTAGATAACGAGCAATAACCTGCTCTTCAAGAACAGGGGAGGTTTGCCAAGAAGGAATGGTGATTACAGTCAATTAAGACTGATGACAAAGCACCAATAATAACCCAGTGTGTGTGTGAGCATGTGTGAGCTTGTTTTATTCACTCATTCTTCCAAACTACCCTGCTTTCTGTAATCAACATCTGTTGTGACAGGCACCCTCCTCCTTTCTCAGAATGGCCCACTTCAGATAATGAGTGTCATACCAAACTGCAGGGCGAAGGCTGATTTTACTCCTCTTTTTACTCCTCCTCTTTGGCCTCTGCTCTCACTACCCTCTGTTTTCCTCTCTATCATTCAAGACATCCATTATTGGGAACCTTGAAAACGAGAGACAAATGCTTTCACAGCATTGTCAGTGGTGGATATGTGGGGGTGACAGAAGAACAGAGTGCAGTCTTGTTTTCTTTAATGAAAGCGATGCTTCACCGTTGACTAAATTTCTTGTTAATGTCTTTATTTTACATTCACAATTTTGTTTTTTGGTATTCAGACAAAACATGAGAACTTGTGAGATTTTTCCTACAGATTATTCTGTTATTGCCATTTAAATGGATTCTGTCAGTCTTATCTGCACCGATGCACCTGCATCTGCAGACCTATGGCTATGAAGCATATTTACTCCTTGGGAAAAGAAAGAAATCCAGATCTGCAGCCTTTGCAGCTCAGCAGGTTTGTTTGCTTCAGTGGTTTAGGCGCCATCTTCTGGTAAAATAGGTCAACTCCAAGAACCTAGGATGGATGGTTGTGAGGACAATAATTAGAAAACAAAAAAATAGTATTACATAACGTCATAAAGGATCTTTCCATATTTAAAAAAGTTTCCACCTGACCCCTCAGAATCACATAAAATTAAGCCATTTGAATTTTAAACGCATACTATGAGCATTTCCTGAGTTACAGCCTCTCAGTCCACCTCATTCACCTTTTTCTACAGAAAGTTTGAGCAAAGCTTGTACAACCAAATCTTTATGAAAGTCCACAAGTTGGTAAATATTCATAGCACAAATTTTACATGGCTTCATTAAATACACTACACATTGTTCTAGAATATTTGCAGATCCTAAGGTGGGAAGTGCCCCATGATTTTTCATATGTAGCGGTGGCACGGTAGTTGTATAAACCTTTATTTTTTCACATAAGGCTAAAAAGATTTTAAGCCTGCAGTCGGATCTGTGTTTTTAATCAGTTACTAAGAAGTGTAAGTAAAATCATTTTAGGTCAGAATTGCTTACAAAATGAGACAGATTGGTTCAGACAAGTAAAAGTGTGAAACTGCACTGAATGTCACTTTAGTGGGTTGATTAATAAATCTATCCATGTTCTTCAAACTTAATATTTATCTCAGAACGATGTTCTGAAAAACATAAAACCTAGTAGTGTCATGAGTACAGTGAACTCTTTTTAAGGTATCATAACCGTGAGAGTACTTAAAACTACAGAAAAGCTTTGCTGTTTTGAAACTACCTTGTATTCTTATATTAATTCATCAAAACCTCCAGTTTAAAGTGTCAAGTGGCAGCAGCTGGAATGAGCAGTGAAGCTGTTATACTTTCATTCTCTTTTTAAGTGTCACCATAGCAGGGTGTGAATATCAAAAAATGCAAGTCCTTTTAATCTGAAAGTTGGGTTCCACGGTTCATTTTTAACTTCACTCTAAAAATTAGTGCATTCGGCTCTGAGAGTTTGCAGGAAGACATGAAATATTTTGAATACACCCTCTGACGTGTTCCCAGGCTTCCAACTACAGTGAGATAAAGTGCAGGCTTGTGTCTGCTTTTATACATATATAGCAGAGGAAATAATTAATATTAATGATCATTTACCAAGAGGCAGCCAAGAAACCTAAATGACTTAAAGTTCCTCCTGAGATGTGTGCGAACCTGGTGACCAACTACAGCAAAGGTCTCACCAAGGGTTTCTCCACCGCGCACTAAATGATGACTTCCTTGAGGATCAAATATTTATTTCACTTGGTGTAATGTGTTAAACCGAATTTAATTTAATGTGTTTTTTTCCGGACTTTTGGTTGATATTCTGTCTCCTTCCAAAAAGTGAAACTACCAGACAAAATGAGAAGCTGTAAAAAATGAACGACTGAGTGAACTGGGATCTACGTGCAGAGAAGCCAAAGAAAAAGCAAGATTAAGACCTAAAAAGAAGAAACCAATATATAGCGGGCCAAGGAGCAGCATGGATGAAAGTGATGTTCAGTGCCGAATGACAAATCTGCAGTGTGAAACATTTAAAGACGACTACCTGAACAAATTTTCTGGCTAATGGGGTTGCATATCAGGTAAAGTACCGGGCGGCATGACCATCATTAACTCAGCACTATTCACACAGGATCACACTTGCATGTTGGGCATTTTTCTCATCTGACAGAAAGTAGGTTTGGTGATAATGAAGCCATTTTTCAGGATCATAATGCATCTTGCTGCAGAGCAAAGAGTGCTCAAAAAGGAAGCTAATATCAACTTCGTGCCATGGGCAGCAAACAGTCTGGATCCAAGTCTGATTGAAAATTTATGGTGGAAATTGAAAAAGTAAATTTCCATAGTGAGCATCCATGCTGGAAAGCTGATCTGCCAGCCGCTATTTGGGAAGGCTGGTTGAGAGAGCAGGTTGATACAGAATATTGCTTTTCATTAGTGAAATCCATCCATGCCTCAGAAAAATCAGGTCGTTATGAAAGCCACAGGAGATGCAATAAATTATTAATTTTGGTGTTTTTGTAGATTACGCCATCATTTTCCCCTCAACATCGAGTGTTTCCATTTCTACTTTATCTGGAAAAAATATAGCGTTAATTAAAATAATTCCATTTAATTTATTTGAGGCATGTTTGGCTGTTAGACAAAGAAGAAAAGCAATAAGAGTGAAGGTTGAAATGATGCTACTGAGACCTGCTAAGATGTTTGATTTGAAGATGGTGGAGCTGACAAAAAGACGAGTGTTAAGGTTTTTATTGAGTGTGACCAGGATGGAGAAGATTAGAAATGGCTACGTCAGAGGAGTGGTTCAGGTTGAGCACTTTGGGAACAAAGTTGGAGAGGCGAGGTGAGATGATTAGGACATGTGCAGAGGTGGGATAGAGCATATACTGGACACAGTGGACAAAGGATGCTGAAGATGGAGCTGGTCGGCGGGAGGAAAAGAGGAAGACCTCAGAGAAGATTTATGGACGTAGTGAAGGAGGACATGCAGAGGGCTGGTGTGACAGAGAAGGATGGAGCCAGGTGATTCCCTGTGATGATCCCTAAAGGGAGCAGTTGTGTCATAATTGTGATTTGTTTATGTCCTTCAAAAAGTGGTGATTTCATTTGTCAGTTACCCTTAGTTTTGATATTACTTTCATTTATTTTATTAATATGTGTGAACATACGCACCGTGTCCCTCTCTAGCTTTAGTGTTAGAGACTAAAAGGGAAAGCATTCTGTACATTCTTTCAAATCTTATTTTAGTTAGTGTTTCAAGAGCATATTATTTTAGTTTGTTTTTGTTTGTTTGGGTTTGTTTTTCAACCCAATTATACTTTTATACTTCAATTCACTAATTATACTTCACTCACCTGATGACCTTGTGTTGGACAAAATGGGCAATCACTACTTTATCTTTAATTTTCATGAAACAAATTTTAATTTGCAAGCACATTTCTGTTTGTTGTTGTTGTTGTTGTTGTTATGCCAAAAGGTGATTTATGAAACAGGATTTATGACTGGGGTCATATATAAAAAATAAAGAAATTACCTCTTTTACAAGTATCTTTATGAGTCTGAGTTATTGTACCTACAAAAAAAAATCAGAACTGTGACATTATCCTTGTTACAATTTCCTCTTGGTTCGATCTCTTGTAAAACACATTTTTAATTTGAATGACATTAAAATAAAGAATAAACTTTCTTTCTGTTCTTTCTGTTTAAAAATGTCTTAATATCATTCATGAAAGACACGTTGAACATAGGCCAACAAGTCATTTACAACAGTTTAAATACAGACAATCATTTTGGGGAAAATATGGAAATCACTTTTTCTTATCAGTGTATATAGTATCATGAATATCCATCCACTGCTCCTCTACTGTAGTGTTTTACCTTAGACACCAGAGGGCGCTTGGGAGCTATATCAACCCCCTTTTATCAAAATAAAGAGGTATACAGTCTCACAGTCCCATTTTTAAACTAAAGCTTGCTGCCAATACTCAAACTTTTAGACAGGACAGTGCACTCAAGTCCACTACTATCAGTTTCTGAAATTAAAGTAGACAAACTCCTCCGTGGTGCTTTGAAAAGTCTGTTCTTAACCTAGAAAACTGAAATGAGTAACCTTACTTCTAGCAGGGACGGAGAGTAAAGCTGAAGGTGCAAGGTGTAAAAGACATAAACACGGAGGCGTATTCATGAGGTCTAACCACGCCTCCGTTAGACTGCGCTTCCGTGTTTACACACCCACAAAAATAGGAGACTCCAGCGGCCGTCGGGCGGCTGTTTACCGAGCAAGCAGAGTAGCAGTGAGGAAAGTGACAGCCACACGGGAGGCTCGGTGTATGGTGAAAGACAGGTGATTTCAGCTTCCACGGTCGCATTTTAAAGCGTAATGTTCACTCGAAGGGGGCATGGAGACGTCAAGAAATCTACACAGAAAGTTCTGGACCCAAAGAAGGATGTGTTTACCCGGTTCAAACACCTCCGGACTCTGTTAGGTGAGTGAAATGTCACCGGGGAGCTGGATGCTGCATCGTCGAGGCTTAGCTAAGTGGAGCTAGCTAGCTGGCACCAGCCGACTGCTAACGTCAAACAAGGCGTCAGGTCAGCTGGCTGCTTAGTGCGAGTCCAGCCGGCTGACCTGTAACATGCATCTGCATTATGCCGGTACCCTCTGCTGTTTGAAGTCTTTGTTCATTTAAAATATGAGACAAATCGCACTGTGATGAGGCATGGATGCTAGCTAATACAAGCTAGCTCCCCTGCGGCTACCTAGCCAGCCAATAATGCTAACTGATGCAGGGAAACAGATGCCGAGAACAGGCTTTGCTGCTCTTCGGTCCTGTGCCATCATTATAGTGTTAAACACGTAACTGAAGCTTCGTCATTCAGCATCGATTCGCACAGGTTGAAGTCTCTGTTTGGACTTTTGGAGAGAAGACAGGGCTTTCTTACTGCAGGTTACCTTCCCGAGTTTCAGTCAACTTGCCTCTACCTTTTTTTGAGAAATTTGACATGATATTGACATAAACGTGTTACACAAGAGCAGTCATTTATTTTAATCCACTGGACAAGGAAGTGCAGAATTTATGAGGCTCATAAAACTGTTGTCTTCTTGCGCTGCGTTAAAAAAAAAGAGACACGACTATGTTCTGCAGTCACCTGACTTGTGTTGTCCATACGAGCTGTTAAACGGTCTGAGTTTGCACGGCTTATTCCATTGATAAACTGTAATAATGACAAGTGAATGCTGAAGCTACACTGATTTAAGCAGAACCGATGACGTGCAAGTTGTACATTTTATCATGCCGAATCATATCAAAGACAAAATAAATGCAGTGCTGGAATTTGAAGGCACCATCATCTTTTTTATAAATGAAGAGCGCATCCATTGGCTGAAAAATATATGTGATAGGCTAATATCTGGTGATATGTCACTGGTGTATTATTGGTTTCTCGTATTTGGAACTCAAACGTTGTATTAGAGGCCAGGAGGTCAAATGTTACAGTCGCCTCCCATCAGAACTCTGTTGACAACATCATGAATGCTGTACTATATCTTGTGCTCTTCTGTTATTCTCCGTGCTTTGTCAGTAATCGAGGTCAGTGTGGAGAGGAACAAAGAGATCTGGAGAAAAACTGCAATCTGCTCACTCTGAGTGCAATAAATCATGTCTTTCAGAAATATCATTCAAAGTAGGTCATGTATGTGTATTTCTTGACGTGGACCACACAGAGGTGAACATCTAGGCAGTTAATTTTCTCTTGTTTTTATTTGATGATTAATGGTTATATCCCCAGAGTAGCTGGAAAACAGATGCAGTAAACACAGTTTCTTCTCTTGTTTTCATTTAGATTTTATTTTATTTATTTTTTTACATAAAGCTTTGAAAAATATTGGAAACCTTTTTACATATTGTCCCAAAATACACACGATGACTGATTTGGGTAAGTTTTAGTTACAGTAAACACTAATTGCTTTTAGTTAGAGAACTTTTAGAGCTTCTAAAGTTTGGTATGTCTGTGGTGGCAGTGAATTTCAGAGGAAAGTCCAAGCACGTTTGCCATGTTTAGAGTTTAAACCATCGGTTCATTGACACGTGCCTGCTTGTAACCTTTTCATATAGTGACTTGTTATCCAATTTATTGATCCTCAGTACTGCAGCAGGATTGTAATAGCCACTGTCAGCCTAACAGTTGTAGCTTGAGCAAAGCTGTGGGAAGTTGATATGGTTGAAGTTTTTTTGCTATCATAGCAAACTTTCAATGTCAAGACTAGTACAGCCAAGGTGGAGGTCAGCACAGTGCTCTGCCTGCCATCTGTGTTTTTCTTTCCCTCATGTGCAGCTAAAGATAAGGCTGGTCTGTTTGTCCAGCAGCTGATAGTTGGGCCGACGTTGCAATCTCCCCCAAATTCCCAGATTACACCGAGCTTGCAGTTCAGGAAGGATTTCCTCCTGGTTCTGCTGGTTCCTGTGTGGCAGGAAGCTTGATGAGAGATGGGGGTGAGGTGGAGGACAGGGCAGGACAGGGACTTGGATAGAGCTGACCTTCTTTCACCAATCACGCTGTTTTATCTTTTTGAAATATTTAAATGTTATTATTCATAACACTAGCAAGAGAAGACATTTCCAGAGGCGGCAGGCTGGAACAGCTTCTGGTGGGAGGAAATTTAATATGTAGCTTCTTGTTAAACTTTACAACCTGTATGTCAAGCATCCACAGCTGGGGTTTACCACACTTATTTACTATGTTCCAAGGAGAAGATACCATTAAGGCACAGTTTGTTTTTTAATGACTCTTATGTTTTCAGTAATCCTTTAATTTCTGCACAGAAGTTTTCAACCTGCTCGTCTTCTCTCAAGGTCATTGTCTATTAAGTTATCCAAAATTTGACCTCTTTATGTCATTGCCACACCAACACCAGAAATTTGGTAAACAGGCTTGTTAAATCAGTGGTACTATCAGCAGTATTGTACTTGAAAGGACAATCTGTGGTCTGGGCTATTTTCAGAGTGGCCCTCTATTGGTTTTCTGCTCACTGAGCCGATCTGTGGGATAGAGTGTGAAAGCTGCTGCATGTTAATTTGCTGGTCATGCCTGGCTGCATTTGGCTGAGGTTGTTAATTACAGGAGCCCAGCAAAACCACCTGATCACTCACTGCTTCACACACTTGTGGCACCAACCGCTTTTCCTTTGACTTCTCTCTGTGCGAAGTCTTTCTCATCCTCGGCCCCCACCTGCTGAGCTCGCTGTGCATCCCAGTGCTCCAGGTTGTTCATAGTGACCTGGAGTATGATGATGAAAGTGTAGGAAATCCTTCATTGACATGAATGTAAACAACAGTGTTTGTCTGGAGGAATACCCATTGTATCCCCGGGGCAGTATTTCTTTTTTAGTGCCAAGTCAGCTATAAACGAGTCACGCTGCTGCATTTGAAGCTCGTAAATGTTTAACTCAAAGCTTTTCGTTTGTGAGGACTTGAGACCGGGTGCCTTGGTTGAAGGAGTAAATTAGCTGTTGTTTCTTTACTTTTCAGCTGGTGTAAACAGGCTCAGCTGGAATCTGCTTGTGAACTGCACTGGAACAAGTGTTGCCAGTGATAACACTCAGGTGTGTTTGTTGTAGGTCTTGGTATTTTTAAGTTTGCAACCAAAGGTAAACCTGGGGAAAAAATGAAGCTCTGTACTCATCGTTCACAAAAAATGAAAATGGTGTCATTACACTCTGCCTTTCTTCGTGTGCTGTTGTGTGGGTCGGGGTCAACTGAAAGTGCTGCTGTTAGAGGAGGAAATCACAAGTTGAAGCACCAGGGGGGAACAATGAGCACAACACTGGAAGTGCTCTCAAGAAGGTCCTCTGTGTGGCTGAAGTAAAGGCTGAGATCACTTGACTTCTGATTCTGCCCCATTTGTACAACACTCAGGTTAGACTTGTGAACAAGTCCAGCCTCTTACCATCTTTTATCCCACACTGCGTAGGCAGGATATCAACACTTAAAAAGTGTAGTGCAGTTCAATGCAAGTGTCATATTAAACTGTCCTTTCAGGATTTTATTAACCTTTCACAGTCTTGAGTTTTGTTTCTTATTTTCATGCTATCACCAACTAAACTTGTATCCAAGTCATCATGGATGATTAAAGCTTTTTGACACTAATTGGCATAAGTGGACTCTTTAATGTTACAAGTAAAATAAATCTGACCACTTTTAAACCAAAACATTTACCTGGTTTCCAGATAAATGAAGAAGTATGCAGAAAGAAATCATTGTTAGTTCCCTGTCAGATAAACGGTTAATATAATGATGTTAGAAGCATTGTGTGCTGCTTAGATTAGATGGCAGCTTTAACAGCTCTGTAGTGTTGCCTATTACAGCAGCACCTCCTCTCATAATGGTCTAGGCATTTAGCATCTTAGCACGTACTTAACACGTGCTAAATGCCTTATTAAGAGAAGCACAGAGATGCTTCAGAATAGAAATGAGGAATATCTAACACTGTATAATCATGGAATAGTGTAAAGCTGCCTGATTTGACTGTACATTATAAATTGTTGTAGACTTTATCAGTTAAATTTATATTTAATATATATTTGCTCATAAAGGTGAATGTTTTTAACTGCTTTATATTAGTTGATAGGGTCGGCAGGACTATGACTCTGTCATGGATATCAATTATTTATTGTGTTGCAGTGATATCTAACAAGGTGGTCATGTTAACCACATGGTTTATTTAGGCTGGAGGGGAAGATCTATTTCCTTTCATAAAGTCTATAATTTTTACTGTCTTGTCAATCAAGAATGGGAGCGGCTACTGGCATCAACAGGTAGACGACGCTTCTGCAGCAAAACAGAACTTAGCCATGCAGGTTATCAAATAGTCACTTCTAGATGTTATTGTTACTTACTGTGCTGCTTCACTGATTTAAGTACCCTTTGAGTCAGTAATAAAACCCAAATATGTGTATATCATGGTGCAGTTGATCGTAATGAAAGTGTCAGCTTCAGTCTCTCGGGGCTATTTATCAGAAGCAGCATCGCCCCCCTCCCTAGAGACAACTAGACTTCTTAAAAATCGATCCTTAAAAGAAGAGACTGGATTATAACTGTCATGATCTCAAAAATGTAAAAGCAGCAAAACAGGTTTGTTTTTGTCCACATCTGCAAAAAGGCTCATGTGAGCCTATTACAGTGTGAAAAATGGCTGATGATCTAACAGATAGCTGCTGGGCAGACGAATGTAAAACCTCATCCACGTATTTGTTTTAGATAAATCAGTGGAAGAGCTTTTTTAAAAGAAGTTATAGAGGAACTAAGGTAAGCTGGGGAAAAAGCTTCAGTTCTACATAAAGACTGAGTTATCTGGCCACACACAGGAAGCAGGTGGAAGGTGAAAAACGAGTGTTTTGACCAGTAGTTGTCAGAGTCACTCTGGTAAATGAATGATGATTTATTTATTCATTAGCTACATTGGAACAGATCAGAGATTAATAACTCTGTAGGCAAAGAGCTTCAGGCTTTAAGAACAAGATTAAAAAGTAGATGTAATAAGAGGAACAGTTTGTTTCCACCCTTGTTTCTGCTGTTAATGTTGGTGGCTTCTAAACTGGTGGCAGAGTCAAGATAAGCATTTGGCAGTACAAAGAAGTCCTATCCCGCAGTCCCTGGGTGATTAGAATTGCAAATCATGGCACCATAAAACAGAAACTAGCTATCGCGCATTATAAATGCTGGATCGGCACACCTCAGTAGGAGTGGAGGGCTCTTATTAGTGTTAAGTTGATGTTGAAGTACGTCCATACCGTAGTAGTGACAGTTTTAGGGTGTCCCGTGTCTGTGTTTTCAGGTGTTTCTCATACACCATCAGAATAAACTCTGGGGCCATTTCTTTGAGTCTTTTGGAAATGTTCTTGGCTTTATTTTCTTTTTGCCATCACTGCTGTTTATCAGAGCCCACATTTCAGATATAAAGATATGTTTAAATCACATGCTTTTGAATGAATTCCTTTCCTCCCCTTTTAGCTACAGGCCAGCTGATGAAATGGAGAGAAAAACACCAAAACCCTGTGTTGTGCTGTGGGTGATCTGTGTTTCACCCACTGCTAAACCAGTTTGACAGGTTTCACTGTTGACCTTTCCTGTTTTTATAATGGCCAAACTTAAACCTAGCCCCCGTGTTTTACTGTGGCAGCATGTTATTGAGATCTGATCTCAGGGTGGATTTACATTTCATGTTGCCTTTTTGAATGCACAAGCTCCCGCTAATCTTAAGCAGTTTTAAAGCCAAGTAAAAACAAACACTCAGGTTTGGCTTACAGTCCATCAGATTAGTAGTTTGAGTAAAGCACAATCGAGGCTGGTGTTTGTTTCAAAAATAGTCAGTGACAAATTGATATTCAATGAAAATAGAACCTCTGTTTGGGGTTACACACTTGCAGGTGTTCATGTGACCTTGCCTTGTGGTCAGCTGTTGCGTCTTTACCTGTCCACTTGTTTCAGTTTGGTCTTTCGTTTCCACAGCTCTCAATAAAAGTAAAGATGGTGCGTGGAGAGGAAGAGTGAGTGTTGCCAGTTTAGCAGCTCAGTTCTGCGATAAGCTGTTTTCTAATGTGTGGGCTCAGACTGGGATAAGGTCAGGCTTTGCCAGTTGTAGCATGACCACTTCACACTGTGCTCTCTGTAGACTCATAGGCCCCAATCTGTTACACAGCTAGACACTAACTGCAAGTCAAGAGGCATTCATGCAGTGTTTGGCATGGTGGCACCATAATGAAATGACATGGACCAAAAGTGATGGGATTGGAGGAAAGTCCTTTTTCATCACAGTTTCATTCTTGTGATTGATTTAATGAAGCTCTACACCCTCAACCATAAATAATACGTCTAAATAGGACTCTAGTTTTTATCCACACCATCATGTTACATCATGTTATGACAAGCCTGATGAGATTTAATTTATGGTCTTCCATGAGTATAGCTGATGCTTTGAGAGTGTGGCAGCCTTTGCAGTGTTGCTTTACCCTAGCACCATGTTAGTTATGGGTCCACCAATTGATCAGTGAAGCATTGGCTAATATACAAGTCAGCAAGGTGTGAGTGCCTCTGACAAATGACAGGATATTCTGATATTGGACATGTCTGTTAGATCATGTCAGTTTTGTGGATCTTGTATCTAAAATACAGTTTTATAAGTTTGAAAGATTATGATGAGTAAATGTCTGTTTCAACCATAAACATAAAGTTTGGAAATATTTTATTTATTTTCTTAAGCTAAGCTCACAATCAGCCAACCACTTGTACATTTGCCCAGTGCTGCAAAATAAAAGCTTTAATGGCCGAAGCAATCCATAGAAGACGAGTCTTGTCAGTAATAAAACAAATGGCTCTAATAGACCCCCTGATAAGGAAAATCATTCTGTCCCAGCGAGCATCGAATTATGATTGACATCTGTAGATTGGCAAAGCCTGGAGCGCATTTAGTAACACAAATGTTCACTGTGTGCTATCAAGGCCTCAAATGTGCCTCACACTGATTGCTCCTTATTGCATCATGTGACAGATGTGTCCTTCTCTGCTGGTTGCAGCAGATTTATGATTAACTTTGTTTCACTTTGGTCAAATATCAACCTTCTGTGGGTTGCAAAGAACTTCCTACAGGAGATATGTTTTCCTGTTTTGTCTTCTTCTTCATTTACATTCATGAACGTGGAATTTTAGGACTGATAATTGACTCTACGTGTTTGTTATGTCCCATTTTAATAGTGTGGATACTGTAGATATATTAAATAGTTTTAGAAGAAGTTATATATTAACTCTGCTTCCTTTTTTTTTTTTTAAGCACAGACAGCCACAAAAAAAGTTAGAGTAACTTGGCATACTCTTGAGCTTATTAGCAGTTACTGAGATACTTTAGAAATGGTTGAAATCTGTTAACCTTACACTTAAATGAAACCAGCTGACGGCAGCAGGTCTGTCCTTTGTTGTCTGCCTTTAGATTGTTTTTAACTAAGTATAAAACATTCAAACTCTGCACACTGACTTTATATCTTTAGTTTGTTCCAAAGGTATTCAAGTATTGTTGCATGTCTTAATAGTAAGTTTCCATCAGCACTGCATTAATGCTGCCCCTGGCTTCCCTTTGATTGGCAGCATTTGTTGACAAAAATAATTTTATTATGTCAGTATTTATTTTGGGTGGAGCACAAATGGTTTCACTTCCAGTGCTAAGACAGACATTGTTAAATAATATTGTAAAGGCCGTACCACATTATAAGAAAAATGTCCCCTCGACACAAAGCCTTTCAAAATGTTACCAGTATTGTTTTATCAGCAGCATTTTTTTTTCTGAATGCAGTGCAATAACTGACAAGTTTTTTTTTTTTTAGTTTTTTTTTTATTCAACATTAAAACATGTTGAATAGAAAGACTGGGCTCATGTTGGTCCACTTACATGTTTCAAATGTCATGTTTGATGTCTGTCAACAAATAAGAGGACTGTTTGCGTGCAGACTTAGTATGTCACCCTCTTAGGGTTTTCTTCCACTCTCTCAAAATGATTCCACACTTTGGATTTCCTGCCTGACATATGTAATTACTGTAACTAATTACTGTGACCACTGGTAGCAGCCATGATAACTGTTTGAGACACACTGTCACCGCTTTCACTAAGTTAACTTGACTAAGAATGATCAAATAGCATTTGGGCGGCTCTGTGAATCATGCTGTCTGTTAGTGGAGGATCGTAGCTCAACATGCAAACAGCCACGGAGCAGGATGGGGAGCAGAAAAAAACAGATTTTAAGTAGTGTCCATAATTGGCTTCATATTCATATAGAATTTCCATTATTTCTGGAAGGATGACGGTAATAATATTCTTACTTAAATGCATTTTGTTAATTGGAATATTTTATAGCTAAGGTACTTGAGTAGAATAGCTAAGGGTATTGCTGCTGACTTTTGCAGTTATTATTCAATAATAAATACTTATAAATAAATGAAAAATGTTTGAACTGGTTAAAGAACTGAATATTCTCAAGAAATCCTCAAGGAACAGGCGTATCTTTATTATGATCAATCTCCTGCAGTCTCTCTAAATTTGGGAAGTATAATGGCATCCATAGTGCATTTGTCGCCTTCTCCTTTAGCTGGCATGCCATATCTGTGCTCCTACGTGTTGGCAGCCTCCAGGCATCCGTGCCGGGGCCCTTAAAGAGTCCTCTGTGTCTAATGTGAGCATTCAGCCAAGGGCACATATCAGTCTCTTCTCTCTCTCATCTCCTTTCTGGCAAGAATATAGTGCACCTGCAGTGCTAGCTAGCCCAGGACTAATGCAAATGAGAGTGTGTCTGATCAAAGGCTTTATTCGACTGCTTTTTGTGTATGACGTGGCATACTAATGATTCAGCTTTAATTAAGTGGCGTACACTGGAATTTACCCAGAGACTTAAATGTGGTTTAACAACACCTGTTACACTGAATGTCAGTTTTTATTGGATGTGTTGTCTGCTGATTAACTTTAAACAGGGGAGTAGGCAGAGTGGCGCATCGTGGCCCATCGCCTTCAAAGAGCAAACAGCAGAAGAGCACACCAATTATTCAGCTAAAACTTGAGACTGTTCTGCTTTACCCAGCGGGTGGCTGCTGTTCATTTTTCCACCTTATTTGAAATGGTTATGCATCAAAGGATGTGCAAAAGCGTTAGATAACACTTGAACACTGTTTGGGGTATTTCCAACCACTCTCACCATAGCAGCTCTCGGTCTCTTTGTTGTAGAAGTCACAGTAAGATGTAAGGAAGCCTCATTCATGTCATGATGATGACGATGATATGAATTATCCGATAACAGCGCTGCCAAAGATCAGAAAGTAAAGGTATAATCTGTCATTTTTTAAATTAATTTTTTTAGACAGGAGGATGAGCTGATAGTATTAGACTGAACATTTTGAGAAGATACTGTGTTTAACGGCTGTGCAGTATATAAGATTATGGCTCTTAGCTCTGGCTGCATATTATTGTTTTGCAGCTGGTCGTTTCACACAGGGGTGGAACATCTGCCCTTTCCTGACAGTTAACAGGAAACATCACAATGGAGAACTGTGTCCTCCGAGCCAAACCTGGCATGGCTGATGTGTTTGGCATGTATTTATTAATTCCATTGTAGAAAATTGCAGATCTCCGAATCATTAACTTATCACTGTCAGCACCATTTAGAAGAGTGTTCATGCAATTGTTTGTTTAATAGGGCTGACTTGGTGATCCCCACAAGTCATTTTTACTGCATTTTATGCAACCAAAAAAGGCTTTATGTGAGTATGAAGCCTTATTGGGCACTTTATCAGAAAATAAACAGTAACTGGAAGGAACAAAATAGCACCTGTGGCATGAACTCGGCATTTGACGTTTGAAGGCAGTTTAGCTCTCTAGATTTATGCAGTCGGCACTAAATTGTGCGTCTCAGCAGATATTGAGATTTATCAGACCGTGTGTGTGTGTGTGTGTGTGTGTGTGTGTGTGTGTGTGTGTGTGTGTGTGTGTGTGTGTGTGTGTGTGTGTGTGTGTGCGTGCGTGCGTGCGTGTGCGTGTGTGTCAGCCTTAGATTTCTGCCCTCGGCCTGCAGATACCCAGCCAGATGTGATCTTGTTGTTTATTGACTCTGTCTCAGAGTTTGTTGTGCACTTTGAACGTTTGTGAAACTCAGCTCGAACCAGTTTGGCCACACCCCGTTTACTCTTTTCACCAATAAAATTGTTTCATTCACCCATTTTTATTGTGTTTTTGAACTTCTTCAATAAACCCTAAAGGCGTGTGTGAGAGACATTTCTAACAGCAGTTTCATAAATTGTATAAGCATGTCTATCACCAGTCATGTTGCCACTGCCAAAGTTAGAGCGTTTTTACCCAGTATGATTCTTGATTAATTCAACACTAATTCCTGTGTTGTATCTCCATGCTACCATGCATTGCCTTCCTATCTCATTATTTGGCTGATTGCATTTCATTATCATTTCATTTCCTGTTTTTGACGCGAGCAGATGGAGAATGACAGATGGAGGCGTGTCATTCAAAGGACTGAGTTATTTTGTTGGAATCGGAGGATACAGAGTTATCCCCAGCATTCCTGGGTCTGGAGAGCAGGTTCTGTCGCTTTCTGTCCACATCCTGTTACCTGATGATGTTGGATATCTTCTCACATTGCTGGATGCTATTGAACAATTTCATTCTTTCATTTAACACATTTCTTTCATAAAAAGCAAGTCCTGATGTAGCAAGCATAAGAAATAAAGTTCCTCTCTTTCTGTAAATCATTAATGGCTTAGCAGACCATTAGTAGCTGGCAGTGTGATCAGATATTAGAGTATTCTCATTACTGAATTTTAATGCATTAACCCTCTCCATGTAGCCTGGACAGTAGGTCTGTTAGGAGGGATTGTATACACTCCCAATCACATCTAGGCTCTTTATCTGAACTTTAGTACTTGTAGGCAGATGACTGTCAGCTTTTTCCAACATCCTTAAGGGCTTAAGGATGTTGGCTTACCCACTGCTGAAGAGCGCAGACTAGTATCACAACAGCTTGATGTATGAAATTCACCCAGCACCATAAACATATGAAGCAGCCAATAATATTTAATTTAGAGGCATTTAGTGATGAATTGTTACACAATTCTTTTCTTTCTCCGTCTTACATTACAGGTACATGATTTTCTAATCTAATCTGTTTGATATGAAGACTTTTTTTTTAATTGTATTTTATCCACAGAGCTCTTAAGTACACATAGTTTCATCTCAGGGCACTTTTATATTGTAAGGTCAAGTTCTTACTGTTTATTATACACAGGACATGTTAAGGCCAATGTGCTGAATCCAAGTTAAAGATTGTGCATCTGCACTTCTTCCATGTTTTCAAAGCTACTGGGAAAGCAGTGAATAATCCTTCATTCTTCCTGTGCTCAGAGGTGACTGTGGGTTCTTGCACTAGCTTCAAAGGATAACACATAGTAGAGCTAGGGTTGTCAAGTGGGCAGCTACCATCCTCTGCATTTTGCTGATTTAGCCATTTTTTTAAATGGTTTTCCCCAATGCCTGTCCATTTAATCTTATTTCAAATATATTCTGTACAGTTTTACTAACTAATAATAATGTATAGGGACAAGTTTGTCTTATATTCTTAGGTGTACAGATCCTACAATAGGGGGGGAAAAGTATACCTTTAGTTTTCTGATGTGCACTGACTTGTGTATGTTCTTGTCATTAAAGCGGCTGTTCTGTTCTAAATGATAACGTGTCAGCCCTGCTTCCACTATGACTTTGCATGTTTTTGTTTGATTATTGTTAGGGGCTTGTTTATATTAGAGGTCATTCTCAGCTTTTCATTAGCAGCATTCATATGCAGCATGTCCTAAAAGCTCACTTTTTAAAAGCTTGTGACGTTACTACAGCCCATGGGCTCACGGTTTACCAGACACAGACACTCATTGAGCCAGATAATAAACCCTTTTTTGTTTTTTTTGTTTTTTGGAAGTGATTGAAAGATTGGAATTAGGGGAATGATGTTATACAAATGTGCATAACAACTTTGATTTCTAAAATAGTAACGTGGATAGTAGGGCTGAGCCATACCATACTGTTCACAGTAATACTGGTATAATGTTGGGCAATGATAAGAAAATTAAATATTGCGATAGAATATGGGTAAAACGTGCATGTGCAGTGCCTTTGTTTTCATACGCACATGGTGGAAAAAGCATGGCGGCGATGGAGAATGAGAAGGGAGAAAGCGTATCGTTGAATGAAACGGATGAACCAGAACTGGTTTGTAAAAATGCTTCAACTTCAGTGGTGTGGAACTGGTTTGGCTTTCGTCCGTCAGATACACTAAACTCACATTAAACAGTATTATAATCATTCTTTATGGTTCACACTAACTAGATAGGGTAGCAGATAGGGCTGTGCGATATGACCAAAATCTCATATCCCGATATAAAACATCTATCGTCCCAATAACAATATAAATCACAAAAAATTTAATATTTTCTGTAAATTCTGTGAATCTCGGGTAGGTGAAGTGTTTCCAGCTGGGCGTCGTGTACCTGGAGTCGAGTGTTCTAACCGATGCATGAAACTACACTTTTTTAGACATAAGTTGTAAAGGCCGCCATTTTCTTTGTGAGTATTTATTACACGGCGTGCTGCGGGGAAAAGCCTGTTCTGAGTGTAAGGTTTATTTTTTAGCACCTGACAACTATTTTTTTTTTTTTTTTTTTTTTTTTTTTGCTTCTCACTCGTCAATATTCTGCATACTTTTTCATGTGATTCCGTTTATTTTGAAAATTCTCAACAGGATCTTGAGCTTTATTGTGAAAGGTTAATGTGGAAAATAAACAAGCGGACATGCGATGGTTTTACCGTCGTTGTTGCTAACGACAACTCAAAAAAACAGGCGCTTGTCCATCCGTAGTGTGGTTATATTAAATATAAGAGAAAGAGAGAACTTTAAGAAATGAATATAGCCACTACAGTGGCCATCAAAACGATGAAAAAAATATTGCCGTAAACAGTTTATTTTGCGACACCACGAAACAAACAATAGCGTAAAATGAAACGATAGATGTTTTTATATCGTCATCCGATATATATTGTTATATCGACCAGCCCTAGTAGCAGAGAAACGCCAAACTGAGCAACATGAGCCTTTAAAAAGGTTTGGTGTATTATTCTGTGCAACATTTCTGATTCTGGATAACTAGAATATTTCCCCCTGTGCATCTGGGGCTACTTTACTCTGAGCCGCTCCCAAGTGACCAAGCTTCTCACTGTAGCTCTAAGGGAGAGCCCAGGCACTCTTCCATATAAGGCTTATTTCAGCCTTCTTCATCTGCAGTCTCACTCTGTTTTGCCTCAGTGGTTAGCGAGTGTTTTCTGGAGGTTGGTGGCTGTCTCTGGGTTAAATCGGTCACAGAGTATGTTTTGATTGACCTTGTGATTTCTTTGGTCTCGCAGATTCCTGGGTTGGCCCATAGTGTTCATGCAAGATGCATTTGTCTGCAAGCACTTGTTACCTTATGGAGAACATTCTACTTTAAAGTAATAGTTGTCTTTACTGCTAAATCATGCGACTGGGGCTTTAGTAGTTGATTTTGCAGCAACTGCCTGCAGCCACTTGCAACCACTCAAGGAATATTTTTTTTTCCATAGCAACTGGTGGCTGGCTATAGGCATGTGTGACTGGAGACTAAGGTTCATTAGATTTCTTTAAATCATTTTAGTGTTGGATGTTATTTTTATAACAGTGCAGTTGACCGGAGCTAATTCCTTCAGTTCAATGTGTTTTGTGATTAAGATTGGCTCATCTAAAACAGTCTGATAGTCTAAATCTAATCTATAACCTAAAATCAGTTTAGATTTGGATTGGAAATGGGAAAATTGGAATAATAATCTTTTTTTTAATTAGTATTATTTTTTTGTTATCCTACATTTTCCAGCATCTCTTTACAACTGTTTTTAGTGGTTAAAAATTAGCTGAAATAAAAACCTAAAAAAAATCTCCCCCTTTTATCCCTGTGTTTTTTAACGAAATCAAAAGTCTGTTACCGGTAGTTTAAATAATACAGACATTTGAATTTCCTGATGGAGCTATTCTTGGTTATGCTTCACTGTTTTGTTTCATGATTAATGAATCTTAGCCTCATGGGATTAATGTAGCTTTTCTTTTTTTCATGTACATCTTCTTGTGCTTTCTCAGTTGAAAACAAGCATCTGTTTCTACAGCAATGGGCTGATAATAGCTGCATTACACTGGTTTAAATTGCTAGCTGCTGGCTGGCAGGGAGGTTGCCTATCTGCGGATATCATCAGGTAGTTTTGTTAGTCTACAGTAATTATGGGCAAGCTAAGGTAACTGTAAAGCATTGATGGTAGTAAAACTGGGTCGGGTAGAAAGTCGGTGTCATCTCACTGTGTGTCACCAATTAGTCGTTACATTATACATCTAACTGTCAAACAGCAGCGTCACTAGGGATTCACCCATGATGACATGATTATTTATTTTTTCCTAAATCGAGGCTAAAAATGTAAAACACTCATTACTTTGACTCAGTTTTCTCATCATGCATCTTCATTATCCCTGCTTTGATCTCAGGGCAAAGCTTTGTCTTTGTCACGTAATTCATCATTCCAGCAGTCCCCGGGAGTTGGATAGCTTCTGGGAGTTTTCCAATTTGCCATTTAGTAGAGGGAGAATTGGAACAGAAGGTGAAGCTTAATTGCTCTGTTTTGCCAGGAATCATTTTTGGGAAATGTATATGGGGAAATTATAGTTTTCAACTGTGTGTGTGTGTGTGTGTGTGTGTGTGACTAAACTGCTATTTAATGCATTGAAAAACACATTTACCACAGCTGTAAATAAATATAGATAGATTAATGCTTGAGGAAGCTTAAACATGTGTATTAGTTAAATATCAAGCAGAGGTGTCTCTTCCAGCATCCCAGCTGCCTGTTAAAGTGTATTTTTGCCCAGGAGAAAATCTGTCTTACAATAGCACTTCCTGAGTGCTGACCTAAATCCCAAAGAGCCCTATTGGATGGCATGGAGGAAAAAAGTCATCTCATTTATTCATCCTCCAGTGTAGATGAACTCAAAGTATTACTGGCTGAAACATGGAGGAGACTTTCATCACAGCAGTAACTGAAACAATGGCCTCATATTGTCTGAGAGTTTTGCAATCTTGAAAAAACAGAAGGAAACAAAAGGGGAAAAAATCACAAACTGATATTTTCTTTAACATTTATTTGGTTTGCAAGTATGTTTTGTCTCCATGTTAAACTGTGACTACCATTCTTTAGATTAAGTGCTCTTAGCTTTGCATTGTATTCCTCACATGGACTTTGCCTTTGGGAGCTACAAAAAGTATATTTTGCGACTCGTTTAGCTTAAGCAGAACCTTAAAGTGATTCCTCACAATAAGGTTCTGGGTTTGCACCTCCTAGTCGACTGGGCCCTTTATGTGTAGAGTTTCTGTGTTCTCCCTGTGCCTGTGGGACCTTCTGAGTACTCTGGTTCTCTCCCAAAGGCATTTTAGGTTAATTAGCCATAGGTGCATGTATATGGGAGAAGGTAAGGTTCTCTGTCCCTCTGCCAGATCTCAGTGGACCGGTGCGTGGTTCACTGCGCCTTTTGCACCATAACTGCTGAGATGGATTGAGTTAAATAAGCGGTTGGATGGGTGGATGAATTTATTAGACGGCATCCATTTCACTGTGATGGACTGCAGCTTGTTTGCCTTCTGTTTAGGAGATTGATTGCAAGCTAACCAGAACCTTGTACCAGGCTGAGGCTCCAGAGCAGAAGGACCACTGTAGTCGGTTGAGGTGCAACATGGTGGCACCGGAATCGGTCTATTCATTGTAGTGCCAGCTTAACATGTATTACTTATTAGTTACTTATTATAATTTATGTACCAATGCACGGATGTGCCTCTGTGCGCCACCACAGAGGCAACAATACAAAAATTGTGTCTTTGTTGGATAAAATGCACATTTCACAGTAAAAGCATCATTTAGAAATCTTTCACTTTTCAAATTGTGAAATTGTAGATCGGGGTAAAAAGTTTCTCAACGTCCCCAAAAAAAACAGTTCTCTCCCGTGGCTACAGGTGAGGAGTGGGAGAAGTTACACTGCTTAAGGAAGTGAAGCAATTTGCTTTGTTTTAAAATGTATGTAGTTTTCTGTTTAAATGGGGAACTAATGGGAACTCACTGTCACTCCTGTGATTAGTGTCACACAGACAACATTAAAGCATCCAGGTTTCTCAAAACAGACTACAGGGGAAAATCTCTACATTAACAAACCTTGAACGTTGAATACACTGTTGAATAAAAGTGATTTATGTTCTTTTTTATTTAATTATTATTTTATATTCTCACTGACTAAAGTTGATTGAGTTTCTTTTTCTTTTCCCCCAGATATCATTGACAAGAGTGAGTTGAAGACATTCTTTGAGAGCAACAGTTCTCAGATTTATTTTATCTTCTATGAAAATTTCATTACACTGGAAAGCAACTTAAAACAAAAAGGTGAGTAAAAGCTTTTTTTGTAATAAACTGCACATGAACTATTTAGCTGCTGCTGTCAGTGTCGGTTCAATAATTAACCCTCTCTTTGCCCTCTGTGCTACAGCAAAGGTTATTTTCCGTTTGCCCCACATTTCCAGAGCAGCGGTACTTAGAGAACCAATCTGATTATGTTTAGTGTAACTGAGTGGATTGAGCTTGCCTTCATTCATTCCCACTGGGACTGCGGTCTCATGGTCATACACGTTCATTTAAATGAATGTTTATGCAATGGCCCATATTATTTTTGCATTATTGATGAAGCTCTATGCAGCATAGCTTCAGGTAAAATGTTTTAAAAACTTTGTACTAAACGTGTATTCTTTGTGCTTCAGGGAACAAATCTCAAAGGGAGGAGCTGGACTCTATCCTCTTTATTTTTGAAGTAAGTGCTCTGTTGTTTTTTATGTTGATATCTCCAGCTGGTATTTCCAGGTAAACTCGGGGAGTAGAATCACCTGCTACGTCCTGAATTCACTTCATAGAGTCTGTAGATCAATAGCAGGTTGTTCTAAGGCCTCATTGTTACGCTGCCATTCAGTCCACTTGTTTTTAAAATCCAGGCGTGCATGCAAATCAGAGGTGTGTTTCATCTCTGCATGCACAGCATGCTGTTGGCTCTCTAGCCCCTCCCTCTGTTTTTGCTGAGCACTTTTATGTTGCACATGCAGGTTAAAGTCCCCTACCTTGTTTTTCCACCTGACTGCAAAGGCAGCTCGAGTTTCCAATACAAACAGTGAGCTCTCCGGTTACATTTGCTCAGGGCAGGGCTGTTAGGATGGCAGCAGATCAAATTGTGGGGCAGTCTGTTTGTCTCTTTTGGTACAGTATGCCTTGCCCTAAATTTTGTCATCACCTGGGAGCAGTATCAGGGGGTTCCTTAAATTACACCAAGTCACAGCTAGGGAAGCGCTGCCAAGGATTCTTAACTGCTATAGTCTGTCTTGAGCGATGGATTACTATGTTGTTGGGGTTTTTTGGGTTTGGTTTTTTTTGGGTTTTTTTTAGTCGGGCATATCAAATGCAAATTGGGCTCAGTGTTTTCGTGTAATCACATTACGTTTTCGGTGCTGTCTGGGTGATGCATCGTGTACTTCATGCATGCTCTGAAATGCTTCCCTATGTGTCTGGCTGCTCATCGTTTTTCCTGCTGGTGTTCTTTCAGTCTGTCAATCTTCTTTAGAATTAACACTTGTGCCGATGCCCCTCTCCTGCAGATCATACCAGAAATTATTTTCTGATCAAAACAGAAAAATGTTATCATTCAGTTCAACATTTCCATTCAGTTCTCTCTATTCTTTACCTAGAAACCCACAGTGTCTGTCTGCACACATCCAGTCATTTGACCTGTAAATAAAGCCTGGATTCATGGCTTCTACATATTTATGGAGTCATCTTTTCAGAGAGAACTAATATTGAAAGCAGCTTAACCCTCATTTTTCCCCTTTTAGCCCCTGCCTGTGACGCTGTGTGCTTTTACCCATGCACTGAGAAGATAAGCTTGCTTTGACTAATGTGGGCAGGACAGATACAGGGTTGCCTTGATCCTGAGCTGTGCTGCACTGTGTGGACATTCTCGTCACACCACATTACATTAAGAATTTTTTCGTCAATGTGATATCAGTGCATGTACTTCGAACATGCATACTTGAAGAAAATGTGTAATATTATGCAACGAAAGATGTGGCAGTGCAGCAGAAAATTAATTAAAACAGTGTTTCGAGGCAATGGCATTTTGCTCCCTCATAAATTATTTCTACAACAAGCACAGTAATGTAATATATTTCTTATGGGAATTTTACATTTATGCCACGTGTGTCATACACCTTCTCTCAGTGCAGGATAATACTTTGTGTAAACGGCCATTGTTAACATAAGTGATGGGAATCGCCCGGCCAAAACATGGCAGCTTTTGTCCAGCAAGTGTCAGAGGATTTTGTAGCGTGGCCTACGAGTGGATAATGGCTGGGACAAAAGCAAGTTTGCAGCACAGTGCTTAGAGTCACACTTTAATGCTGTATGACAGGGTAAGAAGAACAGGACATCTCAACATCACTTCTCATGTTCTTTGTACGAGTTTCCCTGGAGAACCCCGTTTACACTCCTCTCTTCAGGAATGTGAAACGTAGTCCCTCACGCTCTCACCTGTCCCTCACATCTGCCTGATATATACAGTCCACGTCCCCAGTTTGTTTCCTTCGAGCTGGCTATGTGGGGATTACTTTGCTGTCATGATGAGGTATGCAACCCCTTTTTCACGAGTTGCTGTGGGGGAGCATGATCTCCCATGCTGGGCCCGTTTGAGTAATGGCTGTCTAGAGGGGGTAATCTTTTGTTCCTCTGCCTAAACTGTGCTGGTCCACTCCACCCCCCCATCCCACCAGCAGCCATCACTCCCTTCCAGGATTTCTTTGTCTGCTTCCACAGAGGCATCATACCATGGCAGTCTTTATGGGAATGCAACCACATTTCTGAGGATGCAGTCGTGTTCTCAGCATCTTTTATTTTGATATTGATTAAAGATTTTACCCCATAAAAAGCGACATAACATTTATTTATTTTGTTTAACTTTAATAGTTAGTCAATGTTGAATCAAAGGATTGCCTTAGTATGACCACAAGGCTTTGAACTCTCTTGGCAACTGTTTGTGTTTTATGTTAAAACATGTTTTATGTTTTTGAATACGTGTTGCTATGATACATGCTGTTAAAAATAATTCAAACGAAAAGTTTTCAGTGTATAACATCCGCAGAAAAAACTGTGTTTGGCTCCTTTGACCGTGTAGGCGGAGGCTTGAAGTAACGTTAGCAGTTTTTCTAGTCATTCACAGCTTGAGAGAGCGAACACTTAGTTTGATTAGAAGTTCTGAATTTATTGATCGAAATGTGAAAATACTCCACTGCCTAGCCATTAACATCTGCTGCACTTTAATCATTATCTGTTCCTGCAAATGACAAATTCAGTGGAGACTTCCAAGGTGATTGATGGTTAGTTGATTCCTAGGCAGTAACTCCCATACAAATCAGGCACATTAGCAACAAATACACAGAAACAAATGTGATGAAGTCAATGTGATGGTTGTCATAGAACATGGACAGAACATTGAACAGCTGTAAATTCACACAGAAGAAACTATCCTCTGTGTGAGAGTGAAATTGGAAATGGGCAGGTGGGAATCATGAAACCTATGGGCTGTTCAGCTGCAGAAATCTGAGGCAGTTTGTGCACAACCTAAACCTAAAACCTCACCAGTATCACAATCAATGAAAGAGGGTAAACTACTATAGATTTAGTAATCATGCTTTTTTTTTTTTTTTTTTTTTTTTTTTTAAATTGCAGTTCATTTGGGTAGTTTAATCAGAATCAGAAATACTTTATTAATTCTGAAGGAAATTATGGGTTACAGCCGGCAGCATGCACACCAACCAATACCAATCCCTGAGGCCAGCAGGGGTTGGTACTGGTTCTTCCTACAGACTGACCAACAAAGAGGCCACGTTCCAGGTATGTTGGAACTTTGATATCAGAATTCATGACATCACACATGAGTTGGCACGTTCCAGAAAAAGCGAGGAAAAACAGGATTTGTTTCTGTTCTTGGCATGCTGGAGTCATTCACGCATCACAAGCAGTGCAGCAGTAATACTACTTTTGTGTTTAAAAAAGACATTCGTGGATAGAGCCTGGTCAGTGCTCTGTGTATGGCTTCTTTACTAAGTCACAAATACACAACAGTGGCAGTACAGATTCAAAGGTTTACAGTTTCACAACTGTTTACATTCACTGCCGCCATCTTGGATTGCTAACTCGGGGTTTGTCTGCTCCGAGTCGGGAAATCTGAATTGAGGAGCCGTTTCCCAAAAATTCACTGGGGAAAATGAGTGTTGCGTCAGGGCCAGGCATATAGAGTTTATTGTTGTACTTCAATTAATTAAATCAAATAAATTAATTTGTTTGGAGTGGCCTTTTGCATGCGAACATGTCCACAAAAAATCTTATTAGCCTTTATAAAATAAGGTCAAGCAAAACAATACATTCTAATTACAGTTCTGCTGGTAGGCTAGTGGCTGCACACAGATGTAAAATTTAATATAAAACTCCCTTATAGCTCCATCCCTGTGAGCACAATGTGCCTTTCAAAGACACACAATCTGCTGTAGATGCATGGATGTGTCTCCATATCTGTGTTGTACATGGATTCAGACATGAAGGACAAAATTTCTTTTCCTCTTTTTTTTATAAAATAAAAACTTGTGCCAAAAGGATAAACAGGCTTCTCTTTACATTCGGTAAAGATTCATGGTTTTCAATCTCTGTCTTAACCTGTTGGCACCCAGCTGCTGTGGAGAACCACCTGTCTCGTCAGGTGACCTGTGTGTGAGACGCACATTGTTGCTGATTGGCCAAGAGTTATTAACAACCTTTAGCGATCAACAAAGAGCCAAATTTGACACATGTGACAGAGGTTGTGAGGTTGATCAGTGAAGTTAAGTGTGCTTGTTTAGTTCATTACTTTCTGATTTGAGTGCAGAAAGTTAAGGAAGGAGGGCTTCTTTTTTATTGTCATGTAGTCGTTTTATTCGTGTTTTTGTGATTTTTGTTTTTTGTTTTGTAATGACATGTGTTCATGTCTTTAGTTTTCATTCTTGGTTTGCAAGCTGCAGTCGTAAATTGTTTATTTGCTAATCAGATATCAGCTAATTAGAGCCAAGAGTTGGTGTTTGAGAAAATATTTTTCTACATGTAATTCATTTCTCTTTCTTGCTGCTGCACAGGATACTATAAAGAATGAGTTTTACAGCCAGCGTGAGACCTCTTTCTGTTTTCTGCTGTCACAAGACCAGAACCAGCTTCTCAGGCCTCAGGGGAAGAGTTTGTTTATGCGCCTGTATTACTGGAGATGACTTCTCACTGACAACAGTGGCATTGAACACTGGTGCCGCTGTGGTTATGGAACAGGTTAAGGGACAGCTTTGGGACCCCTGAAACTCCGTGACCTCACCCTGACATGTCAAGTGCCATCTGGACCTGAGTCAGCAGGCTGAATTCCCCTTGTTATCCTCTCTGTCAAGCTGCCCCATCTAGATCTGAGACTTAACTTACTGACTTTTTAATAAACAAAATAAATCTATTTTTGTATAGTTTTTTGTTTTTGGAGATCACAGACTGAGAGAAATCTTTTTTTTATAGGAATAGTATCAGCCAAAATGGCAACACACTAAAACAAGTATCAAGCAGAAAAAAAAGACTCTGAGAGAAGAGAGATCTCTGAGGTTAAACTGAGATTTATTCATGTCAGCCGTAGCATATGATTTATTTTGACCTGCATGTTTTTAAATGCCCAGGTGTGTAATTAGTAATTAATTACATAGTTTAAGTCTCTATCATGAGCAGCCATCTATAGTTCTGTTCGGCCTTGTGTAATTGCTTCATATTCTTTGTTCCTCTAAACCTCGGCTAACGCTTCTAATAAAAAAAATGTGCTCAGGGCCATTTAGTTACATGATTTGTTTTACAGTCTAATTCTTCTTGACTGGCAGTTTACCCATTGGACCCTCACTGGTTATGCATAATGCAAATGTACAAAGTGTAGCTTGGGGTTGCACAGGGGAGCAGCAGATGAATCTTGATGATCTGTGCGTTGGTCCAGAATATTACAGATAGGAACATTTTTGTCACTAGTACGTAACCTGATTAAGAAGAGTTTTTAAAACGGACCCTAGAATGCTGTAGCTTGGCTTTGCCAACCAAAGAGGAAGGTGTAGCAGATGGATGAGAAGCTGGTGTTAAGGCGCTGAAGGAGTCTCATGTGCTGTTGCTGCCATCTACTGGCCACAGAGGGGAATTAAAACAGTTTTGTAACACTGTTCCCATATTTTTGGTGTTCTTCTTAAAAAGAAAGAATAAAAACAAGTGTTTTGGGCTTAAAGCACCATTTAATTGGAGTTTTGTATATTTTACTTGGTTTAATTTGCATGTTAGTCAAATTTCTGTTCAGTCTTACGTGGCTCACACTGTTGTGGCATAAGCAAAGCAGGTGTGTGTAACTGACGTCTTCTCTCTGTGCTTTTCATCTATAAGTGTTTGTAATCCCAGGGCCCGCTTTTGGTTGATTGAATGCAAGCACTATACATTGCACTTTATTTCCTACACTGCTTACTCTGTGTTATAATTTGAGTTTTGCCTGTTTTGTCTGGTTTTCTCATTATTGCACGTCCTTGACTGCAGTTTAAGGTAGATTAGTTCGTTATGTCTCTAGTGTGTTTGGTCCTTCCTCCATATATGCTATATTCATCTCTATGATTGCCAGAAATCCCAAACAATATGCAAAGTACAACATTTCATCTAAAAGCATTGCATTGTGATTGGTGCTAGAAGCCCTTGTAGACCACATCTGTAAGCAGCATATTCTGTGTCATGTTCAGGCTCTACTGCTGGAAATCTAAGTACGGATCATGTAAATGTGTTAAGGCTGCTGTTGGACCACAATAATGCCCTTATATTTATGCTGGAGTATGGCTGCAGATTAGTGTAACTCCAACAACATCCAGTCCTGCAGATTTTGTATTCGCCTTGTATCAGCCGGTAAATTCTTCATTGTTGCGGCCGCCATTCCAGCTCCACAGGGAGTTTTTCTGAGCTAGCTTCTCCACCTCATTCCCACTCTCCCTTCCTAATGCTCTGTGAAGAGACAGTGTTACTGTGTGCACGCACACACACAAGGCTTAAGCTGGCTACCCTGCTGTGCTACCGACTAGCATAATGTCTCTACTGGCATAAGGAGACAAAATGAAGGTGGCCAGCACAGCCTTTGCGGAGATGTAATAATCCCACTTGGGATCAATACCAAGGTGCAGCCACACGCCTGTACACGCATATTATCGAGTCTGGGGATCAGAAAGAAGTTGAATGGCACAGATAGTCATCCAGCGCCCCCTTAAAGTGATGTATGCCTTTCAGTTTCTCTGCTGTCACTGATAATGACGGGGATTTAGTCTCAGAGGACAAGAAGGGAAAGTTAAAGATAAGGGAAGAAGGAAGTTGTTGACAAACGGAGACACTCAAAGCCTGAGATGACTTGTGGGCCACCACAGCTCTCAGCATAATGCGGCAAAGCACAGGGTAAAGATAAAGCTCATACCATTTGTCAGACCAGTGTTATGTCCATGGCTAATAAAGCACAGAGTTCTGTTAGTATATCACTTCAGTGAGTTTTTTTTATCCTGCCAGTTTCTGTTTCAGTGCCAAGTTTCTTTTCCACTGTTCATATCTGTTACTATAGGAGACTAATATTTGCCATTTCTTTCCTGGCATGCTCACTTTCCTTCTCTCGCCTCTGTTTCGTGCACTCAAGACCAGATGAGCTTTTTATCATGCTGACCACCATCGGTTGTCTGGTTGAGTGGGTCAGAGCTGCATACGTAAAGCAGTAAAGGACAAGCTTGACCTCTGCATTGCAATCATGAAGTCTTTCTGGGTCAGTCATTAGGATTTGATGAGAAGTGAGTCATTGGAGCATTAGTTGCTCGCAATGAACTGACTGTTAACTAGCCGCATGTGCACAGCCGCACACATCTGCAGACTCGGGGCATTTTTTTCATCTTTCCAGAGGGACCCAGTTAACGGGTCGCTGCATTGAGGAATAATGATAGTCTGCTCAAAGGTTAGAGCTCGCTAATTGAGTTGTAAAACTGTTGTTGGTGAGGTGATGAGTGCTGTGTCGGGTCACGGGGTTTCACTGACAGGCTAGGCAAAGTGGAGAGAGAGGGCATTGCTTAAATAAATATATATGTGTGTGTATATATTAGGGGTGCAACAATACACAAAATTCACGGTTCGGTACGATACTTTGGTGTCACAGTTCGATATTTTTTTCGATTAAAAAAAAAAGGTTCATGCCTTTTTAATTTGTCATTTATTAAAATTATAAATATATATTTTAACACAAACGTACAGTTTTTAAATGTAATGTTGCTGAAACAACAAAGGGATAAAATAATAAATCTCTGATCGAGAAATCACTCATCTTTGGAAAAGAGTTTGTTACAGAGAAATGTCTCTTTCCAAAACAAAAGCTATACTATACGCTTCTTCTGGGCTATACTCTCAGCAGCATATTAAACATATCAGGTCCCCATAAGGAGAATCATGTGCTAACGGCTGTCTAAATGATTCTGGTAAAGTTTGTAGCATGCGTGCTTGTTGTTTTTGTCTGCTTCCACTAGGATGCTGTCGGCGTATATGTGCAGTCATATTCGTTGTGTTCCCACTAGTGCTGTCAACGGTAATCTCGTTAAAATGACGTTAACGCCACAACACGGCAAACCTCTGTTAACGAGTAACCGCGGATCGCCCCGTGCGTGGGGCTGGATGGCGTCAACACGTTAACAAGCTAACTGCGCTAACGCACTAGTTCCCACCGATTGAGCATTGCGTGGCACATCCAACATACTATTTTACTTTTGTCCATGACGCGCTTACCATCAGGGTCATACGTCACATGAAAACCAAGATAGGTCCAAAGGCCAGATCTGAATGAGGGTGGGGGAGGTTCAATTTCGGGTAGCGTTGAGGCAGTTGCCATGTTGCAACGATCTTAGCTTCTGTCTTGCTAGCTTGCGCTGCGCTCAGTGGATCTGCACTCGACAGTGCAGCCTAGGCGGAGTAGTCGAACGCAGATCCACTGAGCGCTCAACACAGACAGCATCGTCAGAAGAAAAGCTGATAAAATAAATAAAACATTTTGTATTGTTCGATACATATGCATACCGAACTGAAAGCACTGTATCGAGCGGTTCAATATCGATACAAGTATTGTTGCATTGTTGTGTATAAATGTATGTATATGTGTGTTTTGGTCAAAAATGGTTTGACTTGGAAATTCAGCAAAGAATTATTTGTTTTAGAAATCCAGAAAACATAACTGGAATAAATGGGTGTTTTCCCCAATTTGTCATTCATCAGCTAGCTACCAGAATTGTTTGTCACAGCTGACGCAGGTACTGTTCTCTACCACTCTAATCACTCCTCTAAAGCTAATCATGACATGTCCTGTTTTTCATCAGAAAATCCTGCAGAATCTGCCTGAGAAGCTCTACAACAGATGGCAGTTTCACAGTATAGGTATGCACGTAACGTTTTTCCACTTTATCAAACATTTTGCACTTGCTTGAATTGTAACCGTTTTCTTTGTAACAACTGACAGGTAGGTGTACGCTTTGTATTTCTTTACACTTAAGGACAAAAAAATGTCACCAGGACCAAGCCTTAACCTTTAATAATGAGGAGGAAATAATTAGTCTGAGAAGGGGATGTAAATGGGAAATGCAAATTAACACTTCATTTGAAATGCAAATAAGTAATTGAATTATGCATGATTTCAGTCCTGCACAAAAAAGGAAAACCCTTGCAAGAAGCGATAACCCCAATTATAACTGTTTTTCGTCAGCCGTTGGCAGCTAAACAGTCCAGGTTGAGATCACTGTTGCAGATTTGCCTTCCCCCTCCCCAGGCTTGTAATTTTAAATATCAACACTTATCTTTGGGTGGATGTCCCAGACATATTTACCATTTTTGTCCATCTGGATCACAAATCCGCGCAGGTTTAAAGCTTCCTCTTAGCCTTTCTTGCACTCGCATAGAATTTTTTTTTTTTCCACACATCAGTTCAGGTGTCACTGGTCAAGATCCAGTGCTGTTATATGTGTACTTCAGCCTGGTTAACTTTTTCTTTCACATAATTTTTAGTGTGCTGTATCCAGAACCGTTACTAATGGAAATACAGCACCTTGCGACATATTCTTTGTGGTGGGTAGAGTAGCTCAAGAATTACATTAATGACTTGGTGGTTTTGGCCTTTTAGTTTGGAGATGCAGGGTCACAGGTACTTCACTCGTACCTTTAAGATGCTGAAGGAAATGTGCACAGCTTTTTGTTATCCTTCTGTCCCCAGCCCACAACCCATGAAAGGATTGCTCTGTGCTTTCGTGTTCAGTATTCTGATGAGAAGACCAGACAAAAGCTCCCTCAGTAAGGGCCTGTTGATCAGGACTTTAAGACACCTGTTCAGCGGTTTGGCTTTTACACTAACAAAACCCGATTCTTAATCTTAATCATCACCTTAAAATCAATATTAGGACCAGTCAAAGTGTTTTCCAGCCCACAACGTCCTCAAAAGAGACTGCTGCCTGTCAAGAGCATGTCCTAAATCACGCACGCACAGACATGCAGAGCTCTTCCTCCCGAGATATTTAGCAATCAGGCCGATGTCTCATTTGATTACAGTGGAACCAGATTGGCTTCATAAATGTGTGTCGCTGCCAACTCGTGTTAATTTTCATCAGGAAAATATGAAGCCTTGCCACTCTACCCACTAGTTTGTCAAGACCACCCATCAAGGTCAATTCTTCTGAGTCGAGATGACAGCTTTGTGCGGTTTGTCTCTTTCCTTGTTGTGCAGAAGAAAATTTGAATAGCGGTTTTTGACCGTTGTCACGTTTTCTATCCTCCAGGTTCTATTCTCAAAAAGCTTCTGCACACTGGAAATTCATTCAAAGTAAGTGCCCAATTTGAGCTTTTAAAATCTTGGCACACAAAGATGGACTGAACATATTTTTTTAGTTGAATGGATTGTTAAAATTAGCCTCCTTTTGAATATGCATAAAAATGACCTTTTCTCCCGCTTTCTAGATTCGCTGTGAGGGGATCCGTCTCTTCCTGCTGTGGCTGCAGGCCCTAAGGGACCACTGTGCAGAGGAGCAGTTCCTCATCTTTGCCTGTCTGGTGCCAGGATTCCCCGCTGTGCCCTCCTCCAGAGGGCCGTGCACCCTCGACACCATCATTTACAACCCTTTCTCCAACCCCCCAGATGGTGAGAAAAGAGTAGCACATTACACATTATGTATTCACATTTAAATGACCATAGATTTTATTACATTTGTACATGCTTAGGATTGCCACTGAAATTATGTAAAGTACCCAGTTATAATACTGGGTAGGTTTATTTTCTGTCATTAACTCGGGTCCTTTCTTTCTGTTGATTTGAGCAGCCAAGGTGGTGCCTGAGGAGATCACCCCACTGGTTCCAGCTGTGGCAGGTGAAAAAGCTGCAGATGACCTGACCTGTTATATCCTAGAAATACTGCTTAAGTACATGGTCATCCAGGTAATAACTCACTTTGTCTGACAGCAGCAAGAATAGTAATGTTATCATAACTAACCCTGCCTGCAGGATATTCTTGGATGTGCTTGATGGCTGCTTTACCCCACTTGTTGTTGGGGTTCCTTCTAATACTGTTAGATAAAGTATTTTAGTTGAGTATTTCTTTCATCATGAAAATATCAGCTTTAACCCAGCACGTTTTATGAAGTCAGCAGCTAAACTATTAATTCCTCATGTTCTGTACAGTTAGTTCCTCAGACACAAACATTTTCAGTGACTAGATTAAGTTGTGTTATAAAATTTGCGCAAATGCACTTGCATACTTAAATTAAATGCCTTTTATGTGCAAATGCTTTTTCTGTCTTTAATAGACAGCCGTGTGATGGAAGTGCTCAACAAATGTGAACATACTCTGTTCTGGCTTCATCTTTCATTTGTTTTCATGATTGGGTCTCCTCCATGTATTGTGCCACTGTAAGATAAAAAGTAAATTCAGTTGTTAAGTCTAAAGTTTTTCATCATATTTGGCCTCAGATCTAACAGTTTATGTCTATGTACTTTTTTTTTTTTTTTTTTTTAATCTTAGAGGAACCTTCATGCTATTGTGTTGCAAACAATATACTGTCGCTGTGATGTTGGAAGCATCTCCTCTCTCTGTAGCCTGACCTTGTCTGCCTTATTGTGCTGTCTGTCTGCCAGGCATCCAGTTTAGAATGGAAGAACAAAGAGAACCAGGACACAGGCTTCAGGTTTCTCTTCACCCTGTTCAAGAAGTACTACCTTCCACACTTATTTCCCTCCTTCACCAAGCTCACAAACCTCTACAAGCCTTTATTAGGTAAGCCCACAAACCCAAACTATGCACTGTATATATTACAAACCGGATTCCAAAAAAGTTGGGACACCAAACAAATTGTGAATAAAAACTGAATGCAATGATGTGGAGATGGCAAATGTCAATATTTTATTCAGAATAGAACGTAGATGACAGATCAAAAGTTCAATCCGAGAAAATGTATTATTTGAAAGGAAAAAGATATTGATTCAAAATTTCACGGTGTCAACAAATCCCAAAAAAGTTGGGACAAGTAGCAATAAGAGGCTGGAAAAAGTAAATTTGAGCATAACGAAGAGCTGGAAGACCAATTAACACTAATTACGTTAATTGGCAACACGATTGTGTCTCTCAGAAGCCAAGATGGGTAGAGGATCATCAATTCCCACAATGTTGCGCAGAAAGATAGTGGAGCAATATCAGAAAGGTGTTACCTAGCGAAAAATTGCAAAGACTTTGTAGTTATCATCATCAACTGTGCATAACATCATCCGAAGATCCAGAGAATCTGGGACAATCTCTGTGCGTAAGGATCAAGGGCGTAAACCCTTACTGGATGCCCGTGATCTCCGGGCCCTTAAACGACACTGCACCACAAACAGGAAAGGAAATCACAGAATGGGCTCAGGAATACTTCCAGAAACCATTGTCAGTGAACACAATCCACTGTGCCATCCACTGTTGCCAGCTGAAACTCTACAGTGCAAAGAAGAAGCCATTTCTAAGCAAGATCCACAAGCTCAGGCGTTTTCACTGGGCCAGGGATCATGTAAAATGGAGTGTGGCAAAATGGAAGACTGTTCTGTGGTCAGACGAGTCACGATTGGAAGTTCTTTTTGGAAATGTGGGACGCCATGTCATCAGGACCAAAGAGGACAAGGACAACCCAAGTTGTTATCAACGCTCAGTTCAGAAGCCTGCATCTCTGATGGTATGGGGTTGCATGGGTGCGTGTGGCATGGGCAGCTTGCATGTCTGGAAAGGCACCATCAATGCAGAAAAATACATTCAGGTTCTAGAACAACATATGCTCCCATCCAGACGTCATCTCTTTCAGGGAAGACCCTTAATTTTTCAACAAGATAATGCCAGACCACATTCGGCATCAATCACAACATCATGGCTGCGTAGGAGAAGGATCCGGGTACTGAAATGGCCAGTCTGCAGTCCAGATCTTTCACCTATAGAGAACATTTGGCGCATCATAAAGAGGAAGGTGCGACAAAGAAGGCCCAAGACGATAATACAGTTAGAGGCCTGTATTAGACAAGAATGGGAGAGCATTCCTATTTCTAAACTTGAGAAACTGGTCTCCTCGGTCCCCAGACGTCTGAGTGTTGTAAGAAGAAGGGGAGATGCCACACAGTGGTGAAAATGGCCTTGTCCCAACTTTTTGGGGATTTGTTGACACCATGACATTTTGAATCACCATATTTTTCCCTTAAAATTATCAGTCTTCTCAGTTTCAACTTTTGTTCCGTGATTTATGTTCTATTCTGAATAAAATATTGACATTTGCCATCCCCACATCGTTGCATTCAGTTTTTATTCACAATTTGTTTAGTGTCCTAACTTTTTTGGAATCCGGTTTGTATGTTTTAGTATGTTTTTTTACAAAAGGAGTATTCTCTCAAGTTGCACACAGTGTACATCAGCTACTCTTTCTTTACTTATTACTTTCCCGTAACACAGAAAATAAGATAAGTGTGCAGAAAATAGTTTCCTTAATAAAAACAGTGACGGCTTTACTCGTGAGCAGCAGGTTCATGAAATACAGGAAATGATGAAATCATATCCTGTTTCAAGATTCCATAATCATTTAAATGAACAATTTGATTTAGTGGGAAAAACTCTGACTTCACCACAGCCACTCATTTAATCTTTATTATCTTTGTCTTTTTCTCCCACTGTTTTCCATTTTTAACCGCCCCTCTGCCCTCAACTCTTCATCCACTGTGTTACTCCATCAGACCTCCCCCACCACAGACCAAAACCCTTGTATGTGCCAGTGACACGGAACAATGAGAGCACCTTCTGCACAAGGGATCAGTACCTAGCACCTCGTGTGGCCTTCATCACCTGGCTTGTCACTTTCTTCCTGGAGAAGAAGTACATCAGCACTGCTGCTTCAGCGCAGAGCGCAAAGAACGGCACCGAGGTCATTCCCAAACTCATCCAGGTGAACACACAGTACCCTGTGTTGGTTTCTTCTTTCTCCATTCTGTTATTCCAAGATCTTCTTTATCCTTCAGATGTTTTTGTAGCACACCATCTTTAGCAGTAGTATAAAGACATCTGGGGTTTATGTTTCTGAACAATATTCATGCATTTATTCATTCCTAAATGTTATTTTACCTCTATATAAAACATAGTTGATCAACAGCTTCACAAGCAATACAGCATTCAACCTAAGATTATAGCTGAAATAAAATCGTGATGACGGCGATCAGGAGTCATGGAGGTTTTATTTCAGACTGCAACAGTTCTGTCACTTTCGAGTTAAATCAGTCATGGAGAAAATAAATGGATTTTTATGTGATTTATCCAGAGACAAATGCTGCATACATACTACAGTGGTTCATTTCCCTTTAAAAATGCTATAAAATACAACTAACAGCCAAGTAATCTGTGCTGAAGGAGACTGTAGTGGTCCGTGTGAGGAGGTACCCCCTACTGCATACTGAAGGACTCTCGTTCCTGGCTGTGTTTTCCAGACTGTCACTGCAGGCAGTAGCAGCCAGGAGAAGGATAAGACATCAGATGGGGACGCAAACGGACCAGCGGGGGAGCCTGAGAAGAGCCACTCCAACAGTAGCACCCTGTCAGATCGACGAGCCAGCGATTCCAGTTTGTGTAGCGTTGAGGAGGAGCACCGCCATGTTTATGACATGGTGCAGTCCATTCTGCTCTCCACCCGGGACAATGTGAACTTCGTCAACGAGATCTTCCACCAGGTGGAGTATTTCTGTCGTCTGTTGCAACCTTTGCCAGTATTTTCTATTTTGTTCTGTTGGAAGATGCCTCTAACAAAGATGCACTGCAGTAACACGGACTGTGTCGCCCTCTGCTGGCCTTTTCATTAAATTACAGATTCACATTTAAAACTAACTTTAATCCTAATGAGCCATGGTTTCTTTCTTTCTTTCTTGTTAATTTGTTTTGCAAAGGCTTTCTTGTTGCCATCCTGTGAGGCTTCTGCAACCAGGAAGGTCATCAAAGTGTACAGGAAGTGGCTCCTGCAGGAGAAACCCTCTTTCATGGCAGAGCCCGACAGAACCGCTCGGGAAGATGAAGTGGACGAATGCTCCGAACAGATTATCAGTACCGAGACAAATAACATGCACGTGCAAGTAAGTAATGCAGAAAGATGAATAAGTTTGCAATAACCTGTCACATATATAATGACTAAGTTGTATAAAAATCAGTTATGCCCTTGTTTTTTTTCCCCATGCTTTCAAAAACCCGTCTTACAGGTAGTTTTTGCAGGCCTGTATCAGACTTGGTACAATTTGAGTTGAGAATCTTACAGAAAAAAACATTTAATTACTAACAATTTTGGAATAATCAGAAATGCAATAAGAATATTATTAGTTATTCACTTTCATTGTTAGACATATCTTTTCTGCTAAACATTGATCTACCTATAAATCATATGCCTCAATAACTTAATTACCACAACATTTAAAGTGCATATTTTTACTTCAAAGCAATTAGCAGCTTTATTTTTTATTCACAGAAACTACCTGCAGCCTGTATCGATCATGCAAACGTCCAGAAATAGTGTCCTGTCTCTGCAGCCTATTGTGAGCCCCAGTTAATGGTGTAGAATGATAAAGGTGCACCAGACTGAGAAATAAACACTAAAACCCTTTTGACCATTAAAACGAACATGTAACATGCAAATGATACGATGCATTTATGTGCATAAAACCAGCTTACGTTGATTAACTGGCCTTAGTCATGGAAACACAAATACATAGAAAAACCGGTCTTAATAAATTAGTTTACGTCTACTGTGAATTTGACTGACCGGCCTTGTCTTCTACCAGATGATGGAGAGTCACAGTCACAAGCGGTCGTCCAGCTGGGGTAGGACCTACTCGTTCAGCAGTGCCATCAATCAGGGCTTCATCACCGAGGAGGAGAACAGGAACATCAAAGCCGGCATCCAGCCAACACTACAGGTATATCTGTGTTCATAACCTCTGATGGTTGGAATTAGTGTTTTTCCAGTATTGTTGTTGTCTTAATTACTTTATGTTTGCACACATTTACGTTCGTGCAGGTGTTTCTGACCAGTTCATCCAACGTGTTTCTGTTGGAGCCATGCCAGGATGTACCAAAACTCCTGGAAAATCAGGTTGAGGTGTGCAAGGGTGTTCTTAGCATCTATCGGCATATGATCATGGAGCACTCCATGAATACACAGACGTGGTTAGTAGTATGTTTAGATGTGCAAATTTATTTATTTTAAAAAAAAAAAAAAAAATTGTGATTTTTATCCCTTTTTTTTTTTTTTTTTTAATCGAATTCAATTGACATTATTGTAATTTATTTACTGTCCATGTTCTGCAGGGAGCAGATGTTGCAGGTACTACTGAGAATCACAGAGGCTGTGATGAAGAGGCCACAGGACAACCAAAGAAAAGACAGCTTTGCTGAAAGTTTAGCATCTTTGCTTTTTAGGGTATGGTTGCATTTAGTTTGTTACACACTCTGATAAACAGGCAGTCATAGAGATGGATCTGTCATCACCTCTGTTCTTTGGCTCTGAATACAGTGCGATTTGTCTTTATTTGTACACGTGCTATCAAGCCTGCTCTATATTCAGCATGTTTGTGTCTCACTGTATGTGTAACTTGGTGCTAATTCATCATGTCTTTTCTCCTCCTGCATCCAGACCATCATTGTGGCGTGGGTACGAGCCAACCTGTGCGTATTTATCTCCCGGGAGCTTTGGGATGAGCTGCTGGCAGTGCTGTCCTCTCTTACCTGCTGGGAGGAGCTGGTGACAGAATGGGCCAGCATCATGGACTCGCTTACGGCTGTGCTGGCACGCTCCGTTTATGGCCTGGACATGGCCAACCTGCCTCTGGACAAACTCAGTGAACAGAAGGAGAAGAAGCAGAGAGGACGTGGTGAGAGGACAAAATGGGAAAAGATGAGGAGATTAGAGTGGCTTTAATTTGATTGGAAGGATGACACAGTTTATTTTTTGTCTTTTGTTTTTCTTTGTGTGCTTGACTAACTCTGACCAGTACGATTCAGTACACTTGTTTGACCTGTTTTAAAGGTGCCATGCTTAAAAGTGACCTATGTAAGGTTAAAACGATAATTCTGCCAGCTACTCTGTGTTGTTTAAAGTCAAATAAAAAGGGTTGGCCCATTAATTTTCATTCTTGTTTTTTCAGCTCTAAAATAAACTAAATGTTTAGTTTTGTTCATTACAAAATGCCCTTGAACACTTCAGCACTCACTAAGTTTTGTTCCTCGTATGTCAGGAGTGATCCAGGACTCTCAGAAGGCAGCAGCAGTTGCACGCTCATTCTCCCTGAGCTGGAGGAATCATGGGGAACAGGGCGGGCCACCAGTACAGGAGCCCATGAGGACTCGCTCAGCCACTACTTCAGGAGCACCGGGTGTGGAGAAGGCCCGGAACAATGTCCGACAGAAGGCCTCTGGTAAGTAAGCTGTGGCTCGTATGAGCCATATACATTTAAAGCAGACGTAAAATGAATTTAATACTTGGCTTTATATAAAACATTAGCATTAAAGGCACTGACAGGTGAAGAGAATGACTCAGATTATCTTGTTATGATTGCATTTTTTAAGATGCATTTTGGCTGATGCGTTAGAAGCAGGAAACAAAGCTGTTTTAAATGTGTTGTTATTGTTTTTTTTAAAGCATTGTTCCATACGCACAGAGTATTATCTTCAGCTTTTGTGTGAGTCTCTAACACCATACTGATAACCCTTTGAAGCACAACTTTAGACCGCAGGGTTTATCAGACAGTATTATTGTGTGTGAAAGTCTTCAGACAGGTCCGTGTGTACACTGGCCCAGGTGTTTCTGAAAGCCCTGACACCAAAGACAAAGAGGCCAGCAGATGGCACCTATTGTTTCCCTCACATGTCACTACCCAGTGTCAACATGTTTCCATGTCAACTGGATTGTAGGCATACAGCACAGTCCCCCTGACAGCATGTCAGAGGCCAGCTTTGGACTCTGCAAACACCCCTTATCTGATGAGAAAGTGGCAGGCTAATTATAAGTTGAGCAGTGGAGTAGTAAGAAGCTACAGTGTCTGGCTTGCTCCTCTTAATTTTGTCTAGACAGAATCTTAATGTGGGGGATAAAACACAGAGATGATCCCTTTTTGTTCCCTGGCCTTCCGCCTCACCAATTACCGCCAATGTTCTGAAATGACGAGCTCATTGAGCGAGGAGCAGACGTAATTGTGCCTGGATGACATCTTAGAAGGGGCGTGTGTGTGTGGTGTAGGTATTACTCGTGTTGTGGGGGCCTAAATTTGTTTGTCTACACAGTCTCATTATGGAGACGTGTCTTCCCTATGGAGGCGAAAAGCAAGAGCCTGTAATATAAATCGCACACATTTAAAGGTTCAAGTAAGGTCACTTTTAAGGTTGTGGTGTGTGTGTGTGCGTGCGTGTGCATGCGCGCGTGTTCTCGATCTATTATGCGTCCCATGCACATGTTTATCCACCTATTATGCTGGTCTGTTTATTTGTATCTGCGTACAAGCAAAGATGGACATGAAACACTACTGCTTGAAATTCCCTTCCCTTTCTTTGGCCTAATTGGATTTCTCCCACATTGATCTTCAAAGGCCGAGCAGCCCTCCTCCCTACTCCTCAAGAGAAGGCCCACACATCAATTGCATGGCAGTTTTTGATAGTTTCATTAAGAGTGTAATTAATGCTCATTAATATGCATAAATGGGATGCAGTGGCGGGCTGGAGGAGACGATGTATCTCTCTCACTGAAAGGCATAATTAAAGTGTGCTGAAAGCAGAGAATAGAACTGTCCTCTTTCTCTGCTCCCTTTGAGATTAAACCTGAAGTGCTATTCAGGCACAATGGCAATGCCTCAGCATTGACAACTGTCAAAACTTGGTTGCACTTAAGCATGCAAATGCAAACTAATATTGTTCTGAGATCATGTCTTGATAACGAAGGAAGGGGCTCAAAAATTCATTACAGTACTCATTAAGCTTCTACAGCTTCAAGGACCCAGTTGAACCGGCTCTCAGTCTGCCAGAGATGAGATGGTTATCAGGTCTTATAGAATAATGCAGAGAGTGAGATCAAATGTTTTCTGCTTGGCGTGTACACGGGTAATTATTTTTATTAATTTTTCATTTTTTACTGCATAGTGTGTGTAGCCCTGCAATATACTGGCGACCTGCCCAGGGTGTACTCAGACTCTCACCCTGTAACACCTGGATACACAGCAGCCATCCTGCCTTGTATATGTGTGATGGATAAGTTCTGTTGCTCTCTTTCTTAGGTTGCCCTTGAAAGAGAGAGAGAGAGAGAGAGAGAGAGAGTGTGTGTGTGTGTGTGTGTGTGTGTGTCTCAATGCAAATTTTAACTACACAAATTTTTATCATCATCATTTGAATCTGCATGGATTTAGGGGAGAGTACTAGTCTATAGACTGATATGCGTTTCAGCTGATAAGGAGCAAAAAATCAGTTTGAAAATACTACAGATACTCCACACTGGAAGTCACGTATTGCCATTTGCAAATATGTTACTACATGTCAGAAAATGTATCTTTTAATTTAAAATGAATGTCAGCTGTATGTCATTATTATTTAGGAATAAATTAAAAAGCCTCCTCATGATCATCTTAAAAGGGTCACGCGGCTGTTAAATAATCATAATAATAATCAGTTCACTAAATTCAGAACCAAGACATCGCTGATCTTTGTTTTTGCTTTTTGGAGGAAAACTTTAGCATTCGTGCTCATTTTCTATATAGTTTCTTTACTTCTGTTGCACATTTAAAACCAGAGATTTTCACAGTAAAATAAAATCTAAAATTGACATAGTGCAGAATCAGTGTTTCTTCATTATCTGAGAAATGTGTATTACCAGTTTTTTATTTTATTGTCTTCCAGGCGTTTTGATTTCTTTCCCTCGTGATTTATATTTGGTAGATTTTGTGGTATTGCTGTGCTGATTTGTGTTATGATTTTCTATATTTTTTCTGTATAAAATCTTTAAATCTCACTTTTGTGACAGTGTCCCTTCATTTTTATTTATTTATTTTTTTGACTGGTTTTAAAATATTTTCTCTCTTAAAGCCGTTTTATTTTAACCTGTGACTCACATGCGACTATATTTGGATCAAACTCTGGTGCTGCTGGTCTTCAATTGCTCCATTTTCACGATCAGAATTGAATTTATTAGCAGAAGCTTCTTTGCAGCATTTTGTACTTTACTATCATTGAATATTTGCTTCTTTCCTTTACCTTATTTCTCTTCCCACTGTTTCTCTTCTTTTTCCTCTTCTTTCTCCTTCCCTGATGGAAGCTAAGCGAAGCCAGTCCATCAGCAACTGTGTTCATCTATACGAGGCTTTGCCCACTACTAAAAGTGTTCCTATGCTGCTCCACACTGTGAGCTCTTTCTTGCCTGGTATCTCTTCTGGTAACTCTGCTTGCTCTCACAGACTCTCAGGTAAAGTATTGTGAGAGCTGCATGTGTTTGCATGTTGCGTGACCTTCGCCCAGCCTTTCCCATTCATATTCAGTCACAGTCTCTCGTATAGCACCCTGAACTTTTTATTTAATCCATGTTGTTGGATGATCTGACTAATGCATTTCTCAAGATTGCCCCGGTGCCTTGTGCTGTCCTTAACAAGTGTATGTATCACCGTTGCATGTTTGCATGCCCTGTTTTTCCTCACCATGTCTCATATGTGTGAAATCTTTGTCTGTACAGTGTCTGCAAGTCATATTCCAGTGTGTTTCCATGATATTTGATCCGTATTGCACCTCTTCCTGACCATGTCTTTGTCTTCCCGACTGTCAGATGTGGAGGAGTGTCAGCTGTCAGAGTGTGGGGGAGAGGAGGAGCTGGGAGGCAGAGACAGTCCTCTGCCGCGTAGCAGCAGCACCTCAGACATCACCCAACAGCTGTCTGAGACCTTACCAGGTATATACAAGCGCAAAGCACTTTTTAATCTTCTGTATACACTCACTGAATACTGTATTAGGTACACCCTACAAGTACCAGATGTTTTTCCAATCATCTGCTGTCCAATTTTGCTGAGACTGTTCAAGGTGTAGCCTCAGTTTCCTGCCGCTGTAGCTCATCTCCTTCAAAGTTTCAGTTATTGGCATTCAGAGATGCTCTTCTGCACACCCTGGTTGTAATTAGAGGTTATTTGAGTTATTGTTGCCTTCCTATCCACTTAAAGCAGTTTGGCACTTACTGAGAACTATTGCTCACTGGACAATTTCCTTTTATAGGCCTATTCAACTATTTTCAGTGGAATTACTCCTCTTTTATTCAGTTTGTGTGTTCAGCTGTGATACAAATTAACCCTGCAGTTTCTTTATAAAAGAGAAGTAATCTGTCACTTCAGTTGTCTTTATTACACCACTATCCAGTGCAATATTACGGTATTAATCTTATTCGGTTTTTCAAAGCAATACAAAAAAAGCAAATAACAGCTTGTTTTTCACAGTTAAAAATTTAACCTCGTGATAAAAAGGATATGAAAAACAGGCCAAACACCAAATTGAATTTTTCTGTTTAGTCTGATTTTCATAAACAGGAAGTTACTGACTTCTTTACACTTTATAAGCTTGGAGCAGAAACGGCTGATATAATCATGCAGCTCGAGTTTGCAAATGAGTTTGAACATCATATGTTTGCACATACATGTACAAAAACAACCATTTAGAAAAAACAGCTCTGTAAGCAAATTAAAGAAAGGTAAAATTCATTATTCTTCTTTTCAACAAGATGATGTGAGAGTGGACTTGTATAGTGTGAACACTTTTTATTATTTACATTACAGTCAACTGGAATTTTTCATTTTAGCAGCTAAGCCTGATATGTTTGATTTTTAAGCATGAATAGTTAAACAGACCTTAAACTGTATGTCAGAGATCTTTGGTGTTATTATTGTTTAAGTGATGAGACGGTGGATTTATGAGCCAGTGCTAGTCAGCTTGGTTTAGAAGCTGCATTGCACAGAAACAGGTGTCTGCTAATTATTTCAGAGATGCAGTACATCCAGAGTATTCACAGCATTCTCCGGCTGGAATAAAGCTGCCGCGTTAACGCCCTATTCCAAATAGATTCAATTCATTTATCACAATAAAATTCTGCACACAATAGTGAAGTGAAAAAGTTGCTTGAAATTCTGGCAAATTTATTAAAAAAATTAAAGTATTCACAGCTCTTGCTTAATAACTTGGCAGCAATTGCAGCCTCAAGTCTTTTTGAGTATGATGCTTCAAGGTTGGCGCACCTATTTTTTTGTTGGGGGGGCAGTTTCTCACATCCTTTGCAGAAACTGTCAAGCTTGGTCTGAATCAGGAGCTTTGGTGCACAGCCATTTTCAGGTCTCTCCATAGTTGTTCAGTCAGTTTCAAGTCTGGACTCTGGCTGAGGCACTCGGGGCATTCAGAGAGTCTCAAAGCCACTCCTTTGTTATCATGGCTGTGTGCTTACGTTTCTTGTCCTGTTGGAAGATGAACCTTCAGCCCAGTCTGAGGTTCAGAGCACTCAGGAGCAAGTTATCATCAAGCATGTCTCTGTAGATTGCTGCATTTATGCTGAAATGCATCCCAACAACTTGATGCATCCCAACAACTTGATGCTACCACCATGCTTTACTGTAGGGACGGTGTCCCAGCAACAATGGTTACTGTAAGGTGCTTTATATTTTAAGGTAAAGACCCTACAATAATAACGAGGGGGGAAAAAAATCACATGTCCTCTATGAGCAAGCGTGTTGGCGACAGTGGGGAGGACAGAGGACATGCTGTGGAAGAGAGCCAGAGATTAGTACTAACAAATAAGTGCAGAGAGGTGTACAAACACATAGTGAGTGAAAAAAGTGACTGAGGAAGAAATGCTCACTGCATCGTGGGAATCCCCCAGCAGCCTACACCTATTGCAGCATAACTAAGGGAGGATTCAGGGTCCCCTGATCCAGCCCTAATTATGTGCTTTGTCAAAAAGGAAAGTTTGAAGCCTAATCTTAAGTACAGAATTCTCGGTCTCCTGAATCCAAACTGGAAGCTGGTTCCACAGAAGAGGGGCCTGAAAACTGAAGGCTCTGCTTCCCATTCTACTTTTAAATACTGTAGGAACAACAAGTAGGCCTGTGTGAGAGCAAAGTGCTCTAATCAGATGAGAGACCTTTTGGCAAACTCCAGGTGGGCTGTCATGTGCTTTTTACCTGAGAAGCATCTTCCATCTGGCTACTCTACCATTCAGGCCTGAAGTGCTGCAGAAATGGTTCTTTTAGAAGGTTCTCCTCTCTCCAGTGTAACTGGACGCTCTGGCGCTCGATCAGAGTGATAATCGGGTTCTTGGTCACCTTCCTGAGCCTGTGTGCTCTGATTGCTCTGATTGGTCAGACGACCTGCTTTAAACATATTCATTTATTTATTTTTTTATAATTAAGATCAGGGCTACAGAGATTAACTGAACATGTTCCAGTTTTTGGTAGAGACCAAATCAGAACTGTTTGTTGCCTTTCAGTCCAGCAGAGAGAGTACTCGCCTACTTCCTGTGGTTCTGATAGCAGGATGTCTGAGGGCAGGACTGAGAGCAGTGAACCACCTGTGGTGAGAACATTCATCCTCAACCATCGTGTTAGCTTAAAATAAGATTGATCAACGCTTGGTTCATCTGTTTAAATGTTTGTCTTTGTTGTAGATCCTCATCCGACGGACCAGCAGCTCAGCTGAGACAGAGTGCAATACTGAGGGACACGCAAACTACACGAGGCCCAAGCTCAGAGAGAAAAGTTAGAAGTTATAATCACTGTTTAGTTTTAATGTTAAACATAAATTGCTTTTTAAAAATGTGAATTTTCATCAGCATACTCTGAGACTATAGCATATAAATATGTAATTGTTGCATTGGATATTACAGTTTTCCTTACAGAGCTAGTAGGCTCCATTTGAAGCTTCTTTTGCTTTTTTTTTCTTTCATGAATTTAATCTTTTCACCTTACCTAGGTGAGAGTGTTAGTAGCGAGACGTCCAATGGCTACCTCAATGAGGCTGAAGTTACCTGGCAGGCGTTTGATGAGGAAGCCGATAATCAGTCCACGCAGTCGGCACACATGGACGTAACAGTTGATCCTCAGAGCCAGGGGAGTCTGCTGCTCAGCCATAATGAAGCTTTAGCAGGTAGAAACTCACAGCATGCCCCTAAATCTTGATGCAAGTGTCTCTATTAAATGTCTCTGTTTAGCTGTGCTTGTTACAGTTTGTTTGAGCTAACAAATCCAGTCAGAGTACTTGATTTATGTCTGTCTGCAGCCTGCAGCTGGTTTGATACATATAATAGTTAGCAACAGAGCTAATATCCTCATTATTATAAAGGAAGCCCTTTGTGACCATTCATCACAGTGATTAAATTATTTGGGACACTTCAGCAGTTGTGCAGTTTAAACTGGGTTTTGTAACGTTGCTCTTGATTGATAGATTGATCAATCTTAGGAAGGGTGAAAAACCTAATATTGTCTAGATGACTTCTCCCAAGCAATTTAAGATTTTAAATCTGCTCAGAGTTTGTGGTGTTTGAAAAGTGGAAATGTTATGAAAGGAAAAGTAACCTGTGGTCTCTGGTTTGTTTAAGGTATCTACAGATGTTTGACAAATTTAAGGGTGGAAAAAAAGATGCGCTGTTGTAGTATGGAGAAGAACCACCACAGCATCATTTTACTTTTTGCCCCTTGGAGGGATAGAACACATTTTTTCCAGGAAATATTCCCTCATTTGGTTTTCTGATGCTGTGCAAAAACTCATAGGTACTGTCTCATGTGTAATCAGATAGGAAGTGAAGTGGTGACTGTGGATAGCATGTGGTTCACATAATTTTCATTCAGTGAGAGCATTGTCATGTTGGAGGAGACTACTCCCATCAGGATAGAGATGTTTCATTAACCAGGAAAAATGGAGGAGGGGCTTGAATTAGCTGGTTTGTTTTTCCTTTAATTTGTCACCTGTCAATTTCTGTGAGGGGGGGTTACCACAACATCCCTTCAGCTTTGAGGCTTTTTATTTATTTACTCCCTCCCCCCTCGTGTATGCAGATATTGTCGTCCCCCTGTCTGCCCTTCCCACCCTTGTACGTGAACTTCTGTGTTTCCCACATTGTGATCACTGCCCCTCTGCTCTGTTCCTCAAACCCAGTTTGATCCATGTCCACTTGTTGTTTTTAGGTCCTGAGTGTGCTCTCCCTACCCACTCCGCATCCCCGTCCTACCACCACAACCACCAAAACCACTACCACTACCCCCAGAATCCCCCCGCTTCACCAGCCCTGCTGGTGCACACAGAGTGCCCACGGGATTGCCCCCTGGACGACACCATGCATCAGTCTGTCTTACACATGCCACACCACTTGGGTACTGCTCCCTAGCTGCTACTCATCATGTAGACCACAGTCTTCATCTGCATTTCACTTCTTTGTCTTAAATTCCCCCTGTGGATTTTTCTATTTTCTTTTTCTTTGTTTGGTTTGATGCTACTCTTACTTAAAGTAGTTGCTTTGTCATTATTCTGCACACATAATACAAAATAATTGTTCTTTTGTTTCTTCTTGTAAACAAATGAGCAATCTTTTATCTTTTTTTCCCTGCAACTAAATTTAAAAACAGTGAAACAGAAAAAACTTTCAGAAGTCATTTGAATCACCTCACATCAGCTACACTATCATCTGTCTTTCCAAGCCTTTACTCCCTCAGGTTCTCATTGCTCTCCTGCTGCCCACTAGGTGGCACTGTCTTGCCACAATTCACTTGGATGATGCATGTGGTTTCTGCCTGTTTCCCAAAAGTATTTGAGTGTTTTATTCACTTGCATAATGCGTTTGGGGAATATGCACCAGATAACTTAAGGATTTGGTCAACAGCTGCTCTAACGACGCATTAGCATTGAGAGTCAAATCAATTCATTTTATTATAACTGTATAAAGTTGATCTGCATTTGTTGACTGAATCCATTCAGCTAAATAAAATGAAGTCTTTCTTGGTACTGGCAAAGTGTTGCCAAATAATAATTTCTGTAACCCACATCACCCATTACTCTTTCTATGTGACCATGCAGATAGCAGTGAGTTTCTGGCTGATGATGTCAGCATCATTGCTGGTGGGACTCTGACTGGCTGGCATGCTGATTCAGCCTTCGTCCTGTGGAGGAGAATTTTGGGTATCTTGGGAGATGTCAACAATATCCGCTGCCCCAAAATCCATGCCAAGGTCTTCTCCTATCTCTATGAGCTGTGGCACAAGCTGGCCAAGGTACAATAAAGACATAATCAGCTGATGATAAACCAGTAATTCCATATGTTATTTGTACACGAGCATAAAAAAAAAAGCCTACATCAAAGTGATGCTTTTAAATCCTCTTTATGTCAAAGACAGATAAAATTTCTATAAAAAAATATGACATTTTAAATCAGACATTGTATTCTGTACTTCCTAAAGCAGAGAGTTTGAACCAAGCATTAGATATGATGTGTTATTCAATGAAGTGAAATGTTTGCTTACAGATTCGGGACAATCTTGGGATTAGTGTGGACAACCAGTCTTCTCCGCCCCAACCTGCCTTCATCCCACCTCTTCGAATGCTTGCGTCCTGGCTTTTCAGGGTATGAACAATGCAAAGACACAGCAGATGTTCAAAACGCTTTTTATATGTTAGTGTGCACACAAGCTATGGATGAAATACTAAAACCTAAAAATGATTTATAGATCTGATTGCCGGATCCACTGTCATGTCATTAAAAGTAAATATTAAAACATTTAGAGTGAATTTCTCAATTGGTGCTATTTGGGGGGGGGGGGGGGGGAATCTGGGAGGATCTTATAATGCTCAGAAGGCAATATCATTACATTTCCAGGAGCAGCAAAAAGTAATCAATGCAGCTGAATGGTTAGCCTTGGCGGCAACAAACATATTAGTATTATCTAATCAAACTGTTTATGCAAACCAATAAAAGGAAGAATGTTGCCTCAATATGTGTTATGTCTGTATGAGGGAAAATTTAGTGGTTGGTGTTGGATTTTTATTTTTATTTATTTTTTTTAAATGGGTGGGGGACATCAGCTTCTCAAGCCTCTGCTGCAGCTTAATAGAATAGAAGTGTCTCCAGCTCCTGATAATGGCACTCCTCCCCTCTTTAGGGCACCATGCTGCCTGCAGAGTACAAGGCTGGCAAACTGCAGGCCTTCAAGCTGATCTGTGAGATGATGACCAGGCACCAGGATGTGCTCCCCAACAGTGATTTCCTGGTGCACCTTTACCACATCATGCACAAGGGCTTCATGAGCGATGACCCGGTAAGGCTCCTGCACAAAAGCTGCCGGTTGTTCCTTTTTCCTCCAGTAGATGGCGCATTGGTCAAATCAATGTGCATCAGCCCTGATTAAAAACTGAAAAGCAATTAAGGCTGTTTGTTTTTGTCAGTTTGCCATTTACTTTTTTTTAATGTGTGATTTTTGTCGTATTCAACTGGTTGTATTTGCTGCAATCTTTGTACTCGTGTCAGTACTAGTCATGTGTTTGGAGTGATGAGTTAGGTTCAAGGGTTTCTTGGCAGGAGTGAGGACACAGTTTATATAGGTTTATGATTGTGACCCTTGTTTTATTTAAAAAAAGAAGGTGAGGAGGAACATTACTGTGTTTTGGCATCTTCCACCTCCTTCAGCCACACCCTTCCTAGTATTCAGGTCTGGCATTGCTCCATTGCTTCTGCACAAAGCTGAGTGGTTATGAATGGAGTTCCTCTAAATAAAAACATGAAGATGAAAATGTGTGTAAGAGATGTTTTGCATGCTACTGTGTGTGTGTGTGTGTGTGTGTGTGTATATAAAGGACTGTAGATTTATATATGCCCTCCTCGCCGGGTTTCTGTTGCGCTTTGGCTGTGTGACAAGCTTATTAGAATGTTTTCCATGTCGTTAAATAATGTTTTGAGCCCCTGCCGCGTATACGTGATTAATTAAGGACTGACGTCTGTCGCGCTCCGTTAGACTGACACGTCGGCCGGGGGCCCGGAGTAGACTGGCCCGCTTGCCTCTGTGTATGCGAGTGTGTGTGAAGGAGTGGGAGGGGAGCCTGGGGAACGTAGTGCAGAGTAGAGCAATGAGGGGGGCACTCTGAGAGAGCAGGCAGCATTCTCAAGCTTTTGTTGTGGCTCTGTATAATGCGTTGGGGGGCCAGAGCCAGGCTGGCCACTGAAGCATGCTCAAATTGGCCAGAGAAAAGAGTCCTCACGCCACACAATAGAGGACAGCCGCACGCCTGCTTAACATAAGAAAGTGGCTCTTACTCTCCTCCTCCTTCCTCTCTGCCTTCACCCCACCCCCCCAATGCACCTAAAACATTAAGCTTCTTTATTTATAAGCTTTTTCTGGAGGCTCCAATTATAGGACTTATTTTTTTTAATGTTTTTTTTCTTTGTGCGTTTAATATTAGACATCTGAAGATGTTTGGTCTTTTTGTTCAACAGCATCTCTCATATCTTTAGAAATGAATGCTGAATGTATAGTCTGCCTGTCAATGGAGTAACACAGTCTGCCTTAAACAGCCATGCTTTATAGACAGCAGGGGGAATCCCAGTGTAAATCCTCACCAATAAAATCAACTAAGCTTGGAGGAAAATGACATTTCCCTTGGAGGGATTCTCCTTCCAACTGACAGAGTGCCAAGGTCAGGGCTATTGTCCTGATAGTCTGTCAGTCTCTGGTCACTGGTCTCACAAAAGCATGACCACCGCACAATGGCAGTAATCTATCTAATAGGTCTGCAATCTGGAGTGCAATAGTCAACAGCATATTTTGCTAAACATAATAAGTGCACACAAAGCTTTAATGCATCTATTCACCTTTTATTCTTTAGGTTAAAGAAAGGGCTCGAAAGCACTAACACATTTGCACAAACACACAGATTTCAGCACCTGTGCAGAGCTGGCTTCTCCTTTTAACTCGGTTCATCTTGTCATTCCCTAAAAGGAGGCTGCTGCATAATTTATATAGTGTCAGATTAAAATGTGAAGGTTGACCCGTAGGCCACCGACACGGCTGTTGATTAAACTGCTCGTGGCTACAACAGCCTGCAGGTAGGTTATTATCCCTTTCTTACAACTTGTGAATGAATTACAATAGGAAATATGTCCCCATGCGAAACTGTACATTTAAATTGGTAAATTTTGGGATTCTGTGCAGAGTGATGTAATGCCAGAATGAACCCCGTCACCCCAGGGGCCAGCAGGTGGAAAGCGTTTGCTTTCGTGAAAATGAGGCCACATAAAAAGGCCTGAGGTGGCTCTATTCAGAGTTACGTTAATGCACCTTTTGTTGATGCAGGGGCTATTCCTACTGCCAACACAGCGCCGCATGCGGTTATTCCCTTTCCACATTTCTCTGTTCTGATTTCTATACACACTTCAAATCAGGTTCCCTCTACTTGCACGTACAATTGAAAGCACTTTGCATTCTACATTTGTGGCTTCCTCTAAAATGCTCATTTCAGGCAATCAAGAAACAGTTTGTTGCCTGCTAATTACCTCTGACTGCACTACACATTATGCTTCAGAGGTCAATTACCAACAAAACGAGGGTAAAATGGGCCCTCAATCCCGAAGCTCTTCCCACCAATTTTCCACATGTGTTGCTGGTGTTGGTTTGACTTCCTACTAGTCTTCTCTGTGTTTATTCTATTCTGTTGTTCACCTGGATTCCCTGTTTACCAAAGCTCTGGGTGATTAATGTCGCGCATAGATAGTGGTACTGTGTGTGTGTGTGTGTGTGTGTGTGTGTGTGTGTGTGATTGAGAGAGAGAGAGAGAGAGAGAGAGAGAGAGAGAGAAATTGTTTGTTAAGGTGCCCTTCGGTTCAGCTAGAAACGGGCTGATGTTTGAACTGTCCGATTTACACAAGTTTATGGCCAAGAAGGCAGGTGTTTGGAGCCTGGACCTTGCCTTCATACGCAAATATGCGCATGCATGACTCGGATAAGAGAGACAGCAATCTTTCCGTCTTATTTAGATGCTGCATTCTTTTATTCTTAAACTAATTTTTTTTTTTTTTTTTCCCAAGAGTATTTCCTGTGTCCGTCAATGGTGAAGAAATGAGCGTCTTTGCTGTAAGATTACCAGCTAAATATAGTCTGGAAATTCTCAAGCATCCTTTTACGCCCTTCACTAGTGCAGTATTATACTGTACATACTTGAGCAGTTTGTGCAGAACCCTCTGCAATACAGCATATGCCTGTGTTGAAAGAGCACCCATCTGCCACTGAGCCGCCTGCACCTCAACCAAACAATACCTTGTCTCTGGCTTTAATTACAGGTTTGCTTGTGTGTGTACATACATGTGACTCTTGAAAGTTGAGGTCTTTTGTTCTCCCTCTTATCCACTGTGAACAATCCATCTGCTGTCTCTCTCTTCTGTCTGTCTTTCCCACTCTGTTTTTTCCCCCTTTTTTTGTCCTTTGGTGACATGCACTGTTGAGTGCTTTACTCTCCTCAGCACGCTTAAAATGCTTAGCCTACCTGTTGAAGTGAAAAGCTTTCTCGGTGCCACGTCTCTCACACTGTGGCCCATTTACAAAATATTTCTGATACTGCTTCACTCCACCCACACTAACAACACACGAGGCTCCCCCCAAATGCAAAAATCCCGGGCTGTAATCGTAAAAAATTTTGGAGAATTAAAGGAAGGAAAAAAATCTGTTTTTGTTCTGTTATTCAGGCTGTTCCTAAATAAAGTCTGCAGAGATATAATAACGGAGATTGCTGCAGACATGATGACAGTTTATCTGTGTCCATGCTTATCATCAGGATGTTTTGAACACCATCATCCGCTCCTGCTCTCCTCGATTCTTCTTCCTCGGCCTGCCGGGCTTCACAATGCTGATTGGAGATTTCATCGCTGCTGCTGCCTGCGTCCTCACCTCTGGCTCCTCAGAGGTACAAACACACTTTCAACTTTTATTTGATATTTCAGTCATACAGGAATTTATGAGTCAAGAACTAGAAAAAGGTTTCAGATTTTTTTTCTTTTTTCCCACAAATCAGTAGCACTGTAAATCTGCAACAAAGATGATAAAATTCTTCACAAAACATCATAAATCATCCTTCTCATATTTTGCAGCTGTTTGACATTGAAAAGCTGATATTGTTTTGTGACATTTTTATGCTTTTAGCAATAAAAAATTTATTTGAGGCACCAAATAGCAGAAATGTTAAAAAAACAAAATACAAACTGCACTTACATGTAGGACTGAGCAACTGTGGCTGAAATTAGAATTATAGATATTTTGTCTTACTATGATTATTCATCATGATAGATGACTTCATGTTTGAGGACTAAATGAAATACGTAAATATCCTTTTTTTCATTAAATCCACACAAGTATTAAATGAAAAGTCTTAATATGACTGTTGGTCATGTTCAGTTAATGTTGTAGACCATCTGTACAAGTGAGCATATGGACTTTAGATAGAGAGAGAGCTGATCTGGAGCAGATCAATATTATGGCCGCTATCTGTTACTTGCACAGCTTTAAACCCGAATATGGTTCAGTTGATGTTAACTGTCATTTATCAGGTGTGTATGTGTTGCTTCTTCCTGTTTTTGCCATTACACGTACCTCCCAGCATAGATTTGTTCTCGCTCCTCAGTTTAACAGCAGCTCATCAGGTGCGGCAGCACAACCTGCTACAGAGCTGCACCCATCATGCATTTAATCAATCATTTTGTTGTCCAGCGCCTAACATGTGCGATGTTTTTCCGTCAGCAGAATCATGAATAAAGATGAAATTAAATCTGCAAGCTCCCTCAAATCCTCATCCATCGTATGCGTTCTGCGCCTTTCGCTTGAAGCGGGTTGTTTATGTGTTTGTCTCTGGTATTAATGATGCCGTGGGTTTGGTTTTCTTTTTTTAAAATTTCCTCCAGGCTCCGAGGGTGGAAGCTCAGACGATCCTGGGCTCCCTCGTGTGTTTCCCAAACCTCTACCTCCAGATTCCTATACTGCACCGTGTGCCTGGCTCTGATGACATCAGTGTGAGCAATGAGGACATCAAGGTAAACGCTCATGATGTGCAGTGACGGGAATACGGACACTTCATATAAAAGCAGATGTTGTTTTAATTAGGATCAATCAGTCGTCTGCTGTGTAAATCATGACAAACTTATCCTAAACGTTATTAGATACAGCAGTGTGAACATCACACTGATTTAACATGACTACAAGGCTGTGTGTTACAGTTAATGGCGTCTTATTGTTATAAAGATGAAGGAAGGAATGGCTTGGATTGTCACTGAGAACTGTTAACTGGTGTTGTCGTTTCTGTTCAGAATTACTTGGTCAACATCCTGCTGGAGACGGCAACGAAGGAGCACTATGAAGGGTCGAGGTATGATTAGTAATTCTTTTGTTGCACTGTCTGATATGATCGCGTTTTACACACGTTCCAAGAAAAGGTTTGGGAACCTGCTCGTCACTGTTTTCTAATACTGTTTCTATGTTGATCACTCCTCGATAAATACAGAATACATATTTTTTAACAATCTTGTCCACCTGTGTTACGATTGTCGTGCTCTTGTAAGCTTTGGATTACACCTGCCTCTCCTCCTCCTCCTGCTCTATCATATTGTTGTTATTGTCATCATGACATGTTTTGAAATGCTTCCGCAGCCTTTTCCTGCTTTGTTCTTCCACTAAATTGTCATTGAGGCATTGTTGACACCAGCCAATCATTTTTAAGAGGGGCAGACTAACTAACCACACTTTACCAGCCTCCTCTTTTGGAGAAGCACCTCTACAGCCAACACTTCCAATCTCAAAACTCACTCAAGTAGCTTGTGGAGAACTCATTAGCATCGAGGTTCACTTCATTTTTCCAGGCTGCACTGTGAATGATTAGTGTTCAATAAAGACATAAACTGGAGCGGTTTAGTTTTGTAGACAAACAAAGTACAACCAATCAGTGCAGACATGTATTCATTCCAACATTTAGTTTCTCTTTGCAGCTGTACATTTCTGTATACATAAGGAATTTGAAGAGGCTAATGGTGGTGAAGCAGTGGCTACCCGTCATTAAAATTTGATGCAATGCTTCTAAAGCCTGTTTGCAAAAAAAAAAGTCCAAATGTTCATGGTTTTAATTATATAGTAGTTTATTTCTCAAAACATCTGATCCCATTCAGATCCTGCTCTACTTAAATCTGCACATTTTGTTCTCTGCTGCTGCCATTCAGGTGCATTGCTGTGTGCAGCCTGGGTCTGTGGGTGTGTGAGGAGCTAATGCAAAAGAACATCCACCCCCAGGTTAAAGATGCCATCAATGTTTTGGGAGTGACACTAAAGGTGAGTGAACCTCTTACCCGAGGACGCTGCACTTGTGCATTTCCAGTTTCATTTACAAGAAACTACAGGTGCGCTTTTTTTTTAAATGCTTGCGTCATGTGCTGAGAACACAGATAAGCCCGCTGTCCTGAAATGAATGGGTGTTGGAAGCTGTTTTTTTGTGCAAACCTTACATTGTTTATCTCAAACTAAAATGACAGTTGATTACATAAAAGGACTGCAGAAAAATTTTCAACACAGGCAAAAAGTGTGAGAATAAAATGTGACTCGTGGGTATATTCTGGAACAGGCCTTTTTTCTCCCTAAGTGAAGAGATGCAGAGAAGCTGTGGGTTTGTGGGCTTTTTTGGTTTAGTTTTTTTTTTCTTCCATGGGAAAAGGGTTTGGGGCGGTGGTGTAATTTCCAGGCTGCTCACTCTCAGTAGATGTGGGCCAATTTAAGCAGCTACATCTCCCAGCTTCCTGCTCGAGCAAAGCCCCCACCCATCCCCTCGCCCCCTTCTCTAATGGAGCAGTAATCACTCCCCTGTACAACTTGACACACAGACTCAGCCAGCCCCAAAATAGAGGGTATAGGCTGGGTGGGGGATCTAGGGGGAAGAGTGGCACTGAGAGTCTCTTTTCTAAAAGCAGGTGCTGAACTCTCAGGGCCCCTTTTTGTGTTTGGCCATTTCTGCACTCCCCACATTGTCTGCCCTTGTTACATGTTGAGAGGCATTCAGCTGGAAGAAATAGGAAATTCTATTTCTCCACAAAGAATTTCAAATCACTGAAGAAATCCACATTTGAAAGAAAATTGTCAACAGCTCAATTCTTTCCTTCAATGAGTCTGGGGAAAATGAACCATGGTTTGAAGTGAAATGAAATTATGCTGATTATCTGCACAGTAAGTGCAAAACTAAATTTAAGGAAAATTACTCCAAATTTTGGCACAGTCAGTGTGTCCTCAAACTTTTTTTTTTCACTGTCTTTAATCAGCATTGTCCCGGTGCTGTTTTACAAATTACGTGACACAAATGCAGCAAGAGATTTTGTTCCTGCGTTACTCTCTGGAAGCTCTGAAAGAGACATTTAAAAGCCTTAAAATCAGGGATTCTGCAGATAATTAATGTTCTGCCTTAAGATCACACATTACATTCAAAGTACTTCTGTAGTTCTAGTGTCTTTAAAAAAAACTGGCCCATTTTTTTAAGTGTAAGGAGAGGCTCCACTGAGGTTTATGTATCATGATAAAACACGTTCTTTCCCTACAGTGTTTAGATTGAAAATGAACTATTGGTTAGATTAAAAGTTCCAATGAAGATAAACATTAAAAAATGGTTGTTTTTGTGGGGTTTTTTAAGCATGACTCCTCATGTTTTTGTCAAATCTGATAGCCGATGTCATACCAGAATGATTTGACCATGTTCCAAAAAGCTTCTTGTGATGACAGGAGAGCTTGACTTTCTCGCTCTTCAAACACAAGTTCAGCTGAGTCGAGGTCATTGAGGGTGGAAGAAAGTCTACGACAGTCTGCACTTCTCAGTCTTCTTTGGTCTTCAAGTAGTTCCTGCACAGCTCTGAGATGTGTTTGGACAGGAGTGTGAATCCTTGTCTGCAGAAATGCAAATCAGCGGGTGGAGCTTGTCTCTGCAGAATCGAGGGGTGTCCAACTCGAGAGGAGTTGATATTCCCATCACTCTTTTTTTTCTCCCTCTCGTATCCTTCTGTTACTGCCGTAGATTTCAGAGATGGATTCATCTGTAATCAAGTGTGAAATGCTGGTATGTCTTAGCCCAGCCCAAGCATTTGGCCTTGTTTCCCCTCCTGAAAAGCAGTTTACTGACCACTAACTTTGCTTTTTTTTTTTTTTTTAAAGTGTTAAATTCTTTATTCAGCAGGCTTTTTTTTCCCTTGAGGTCTGCCTACCTGATCCCTTTTCCTTAAAGTGTGTCAGAGGTCTTACTGTGGGTACTGTCCTCTTACAAGTCTTCAGTGTATTTTACACCCTTTGACACTGAATCTTGTCTTACTTCTGATACCTCGATCACATCATGTTATTTAACTCTGCTGGAAACTTGAGGCACTTTAAGTAAGATTTTGTTGAATAAGCCTCTTGTGAATTGATCAAATCCACCTCTTAAAATGGTCAGTGCCACAAAGCTCCTACAGCTCCACCTTAATGCTCCTACAGCTCCACCTTGATTAAAACAAAACATCTTAAATGTCTTCCTCCATTGTATATAAATTTTATATCCCTAAACTTACTGATTATCTTCAGTATGACATGAAAACATGGCAGATATTCAACATTGTACCAGGGTCCCACTATACGCTTCTATTGGAAAATTACGTTTTTATATACACTTGTACATGTGTGAATACACACATCTGGCATTGTATTAGTTAACTCTTTCTAATACCAGGTTGGGCCCTCTTTAACCTTGAGAACTGTTTTAATTCTGCAAGGCACAGATTCAAGGTGCAGGGAGCATTCCTCAGAGATTTTGGTCCATATCAACATGATAGCATCGCACAGCTGCTGCAGATGTGAATCTCCTGCTCCACCACATCCCAAAGGTGCTCAAGTGTGCTGAGATCTGGTGACTATGGAGGCCATTTGAGTGAACTCATCGTCGTGTTCAGAAACTGTTTGTGCAACACACTGTGTCCCAAATTTCAAATCAAAGGGGTGTGCGTGGCTAACAACAATAGTCAGTTGGTACTGAGGGGTCCAAAGTGTGCTAATAAAGTATCGCCCAACACCTGTGCACTACCAGCAGCAGCATGAACTATTGATACAAGGCATAATGGATCTTTCATGTTGCCCACTCTAATTGTTAGCCAGCTATGCAAATGTGGCAGAAGAAACGGATATTCATCAGACCGGGCAATATTTTTACAATCTTTTATTGTACAATTTTGCTGAGTCTGTTCAAATTGTAGTCCGAGTTTCATGTTCTCAGCTGACACCTGGCGTGGTCTGCTGCTGTAGCCCGTCTGCTTCAAGGCTCAACATGTTGTGCTGCATTCAGCTCTTCTGCATATCTTGGTTTGAATGAGTGGTTACGTTAGTTACAGTTACTCCCATCAGCTCAGCCGTTGTACTCTGACTTCTGGCAGGAAGACGAGGCATTTTCTTTGAGAACTACTGCTCACTATATTTTCTCTGTTCACTGTAAACTTTAGAGATGGTTTGTGGGAAAATCTCAGCAGATCAACAGTTTCTGAAACACTCTGAACAGCCCGTCTGACACCAACAACCACCCCACGTTCAAAGTTACTTAAATCACCTTTCTCCTCCTTTCTAATGCTCAGTTTGAACTTCAGCAGGTTTTCTTGATCATGTCCACACACATGTCCTAAATGCATCAAGTTACAGTGGTCCCTCGCTATAACGCGGTTCACCTTTCGCGGCCTCGCGGTTTCTGGGATTTTTTTTTGGTGCAATTTTGCAGGTTTTTCTTTTTTGTTTTTTTTTCTTACAGCGCATTGTGTTCTGACTCCTGATTGGCTGTAGACCATTGTCAATCAACCCCGTGCCATGTCTCCTGTACAGTACAGAATGTGTTCAGCTTGTCAAATCTTTGATCGCTAGCAATGCAACTTTGAAGTGCTGCACTGTATGTTTGTAAGTTTTCTCACCCACAAACACAACAATGCCGACGAGAATCATGCCACCTGCGGGTGTCTTTGGTTTCATTCTATAATACTGGACTTATTTTTCTACGAATGTTTGAACTTTGAGTGTTTAAACAAGAGAGAAAAGTGAAAATGTTCATGCCTGTCTGGGAAAAGTGTACAAAGTGTGTAGTGGGGGGTGTACAGCCTTAACACATCCAATTGTTAAAAAAATAAAGTTGGCTACTTCGCCGATTTCACCTATCGCGGGTTATTTTTGGAACGCAACTCCCGCGATAAACGAGGGACCAATGTACATGTGATTGGATGATTAGAGATAGAGAGATATATATAGAGAGATAGATAGATAAACTGCTTTTAGCTTTTGCTTAGCAATTGAAAAGATGTATCTGATTTAGTGGCTAGCTAGTGTGTTATGTTGTTGTTTTTTTTAACTGACGGTACAGTTCCTCTTCACTTTTCAATTCTTGTTTGTTTGTTTTTTGTTTTTAAAGTTTGGGAACAAAGCAGTGGCGCAGGTAGCCTGTGACGTCTTTCAGCTGCTCATCTCTCACTGGGAGCATCTCCAGAGGTTGGAGCCCACATTCCCAAAGAAAATTATTGAGGTAAAACAGACACAAACGTCTGGTTTGCTATCCTCGTGGGAACATCCCATTGACATAATGCTTTCTCTAGCTGCTTACCCTAACCATCAGAAATGAATGCCTAAACCCAACCATAACCCAATGGTAATGTAAAAATGCCTTCAAACGTATGGGGACCATGATTTTGGTCCCCAGAAGTTTAGTAAACTTCAAATTTTTGGTCCCCACTAAGATATGAACACACACACACACACACACACACACACACACACACACACACATTGATGTAACCCATGTAAATGTGTTTCACATCCAATAAGAGAAATTCCTTTGAAATAACTTTTAGCATTTAAATGCAAACGTTACACAAATTGTCGCTCGCTCATGTGCACAGTCCTCATCCTGTGGTTTCGTCTCCATTTTAGCAATCAGCCCTGACTCAGATGATGAATGGGAGTGTGTCATCCAATTATCTTTCTCCTTGTTTTGTCCCAATACAGATCTTTGTGGCCACAATAGCCTTTTTGTTGCCGAGCGCAGAGCACTCAACGGTGGAAGCGGACAAAAAGGTACATGTTGGAAAGGATGGGACATGAAATGGCTGAGATCTAAAGGCTCTTGATCTATCATGTTGGAATGGTGCATTTGCAGAGGAATGTTTCTACTGAAGTGATTTGTTTTCTCTTCGACCTCATTCTCCACTGCGTCTTTGATGCTCTCACCTGTTATCCGCTGCCACTCTTTTTTTTTTTTTTGCTTTTTTTTTGCTTTGTTAATAATATATCTTTTATTTGTTAGTGTGTGACTGAAATAAATTAGGAACTTCTCTCTCATTTCTCACACTGTAGTTGATGGTATCGCTTCTGCTTTGCTTGTTGGACTGGTGCATGGCTGTTCCCTTGAGTCTGCTGCTTGAGCCTATCACCATGCCGTCACTGGAGGACCACACAGCCCACAAGGCCCCGCTGCTGGACTACATCTACAGGGTGGGTGTCATCAGTGGCAGCCTGGAATAGAGCCACCTTTTACCGATTCATATTCATAGTCTTCTGAACCACACGCAGCTTTTGCAAACAGACACAGCAACTTAAGCTTTGACATCTCCACCCCCACCCCGCCACATGGGCTTGCCACTTTAATTAGACTCACCTCTACCATGACCTTTTGACTATGCATCATTTAACATTATTGTAGCACAAAGGCGTAGAAGTGTCCACAGCAGCTTACACTCGTGACTGGCATTTAGCATATGTACGAAACCCTGACAACTGTTAGGAAACTTCAGGAGTGTTTGTTTCAAGCATGCAAAATATTCCGTATTGGATCTGCTCCTCTGTTTTTGTCCCTCAAACTCTTTATTTTATGGTCTGACCCTGAGGATGAGGGCCAAGCTTCGGGCCCAAATGAATGAGGTATTATTCATTCCCTCCTGTCTGGGCAGATGCGGTCAACAGCAGATCTTTGTAAGGATGTCACCCCTGATAAGAAATGGTCCAATTATTCAAACGGGACCCTTTGTCCACTTGATAAGCTCAGGCTATAAATGCTTGTCCTGGAGATTTGAATGGAATATGTCTTAATATGAGAGAGACTGCAGCTGCTATGAAAGCAAAGACAATTAAGCATGATTGGTTGTCTATCAGTGCACAAAAAGCACAGTCCCTCTGGCTTTCATTCAAGGTGTGATGATATTAATGTGATATCAACGCTGAAATCTATATGTTTCCACTGTCACATTGGCTGCTAATTATTCTGTATACCAGGCAGAGAATAGAAAACATCTTCCCTTTATTCCATCACTACCCACGTTCCCTGACAGGTTGTTTCATGCCTCATTTTCCTTTAATTACAAATTTATATTTAACGCTCAAGCGCCCAAGCTATTTTAGTGACCACAATTTTTCCCCCATCCTGGCTCCATTTTCTGTTTAGATTTTCTAAAATATTCTAATCAATTTAATTATATCGTTTTTATTCAGACATCGGTTAGCAGAGATTCGCTGGAAAGTCTTGCAATGTAGTGATTAGAAGTGGAAAATTAATATAAATGTACAAAAAAAGACATATTTCCACTGTCTTTGTCACAACAGCAGAGCAAAAACTGCTAAAAGTTTATAGAAAAATTTCTTATGACTGAAAGCATCACAGCTACACATTTAAAAATACGACTTGAGTCATAAATGACTCCACTTGGGCACTTAACAATGTGTCCTTTGCCGACCAATCAAATGCAAGCAGAGACCATGTTTACAGCTAATGAATGGCTTCCATGCTTCCTGGGATGCAGACAAAAGTGAAAAAAGTTGGTACGGTTGACTAACGGCGAGCACATAGCTGTAAAAAGCAACATTGCACTAGACCATGTCGGTTCACTGGAGATCTGCTCAGGCTTCTCCATCTGCTCCCTGTGCCTGCCTCAGCAGCCAGCTGCACCGCGTGTGTGTGTGCGTGCAAGAGAGACAGCAAAGATAGGTACATCCGTGTTTTATTATTTGATTTATTTGTGTACATAGTGTGCTCACATCTCCATGCACCATGTGCCCTTCTAACTACTGTGTTACCTTCCAGGAACTGTTGCTATGCAAATTGCAGTCAATTTGTTGTCAAGCACAGTCGTGGGTTTGCCCCCCCCCCCCCTTTCTACATCTCCACAGAGGAAGTTCTTTGGGGCTTTGGTGTAGCAGCTGTTTGGTTCACATCTTTTCAGCATCAAGCCTCAAATCCCTCCCCCTACGCACCCAGAGGTCTGCTTGATGGAATCATCCACATACTGTCTACATTGCCCCACACAATACTGTTTCACATGGCAGGGCCAGCGTCTCACAGCCAAGTGTGTGTGCGCTGAATGGGATTAGCCTTTGCATGGCTTTACCCAAGTTGCTCCACTCTGAATAAGAGGCGCCCTCCTCTACATACATTAGGCATATGTTCTACCCCCTTACCTTTGCTCAGATTATACACTATACAGGTGTGTTTGTCTGTGTACTCGGATATGTATATGTGGCTAAGCATGCGTGTTTGTGGTGGGAGCTGAGCACAAGGATAAAGTCTTAATTAAATCAAACAGTGTAAACCTGTTCAGTGGCTGTAATCAACTGCCCCAGTGCGCCTTATCTAGCACTGCCAACGGATGCTCTGCCATCTGTTATGTAGATCGATACACTCACACATCACAGAAGAAATGGATTAGTGGCTATAAAGACCCTCTTTTCTTCCCTTTTCTCCCTCTCTCCCCCTTTTTGCCTTATGATGTAAATAGACCATATATTCCCCATTCACGTTCTCCTGCGTCGTGCACAGTCACGACAGACACTGCTGCATATTTTCTTACCAGACTTCAACCTTCTAGTACTATGAGTGAGTGGGGGGGAGGGTAAACATACATCGAATATCAATATTTAATAAAATGAATTAAAATCTGGGAATACTGTAAACAAGGTGGCTCGTCTTATTCACCAGCATCCTCAGATAACCTTAGCTAAGCAAATTTTTAATTAAATTGATTCAACTGAAAAACGTCCAACACTAGACACACTTCAGCGGGATTTATGGTCCAGCAGAGGAAAGTGTTCGCTGTCCGTTCCAGTCTGGGGACTGCCTGCAGTCCGCTCTGATGTCAAATGGAGGCGGTTTACAAAGTTTAGGGTACAGCCGGTCTGTGGGCCACTCTTACTTGTACTGCTGATGGTCCACTAGGCAGCTGCAGAGGAGAGCAAAGTTAAAACATGCAAAGAGCTGAAGTAAATCCAAGTGTTAAAAACAAGAGTCTCTACTGCAGCCACTGTCTGTGCTCCCATTCCCGGGAACTCTGCTGTCATTCTCCTCTATTCCAGCCCACTTGTCAACATTAAAAAGACACTTTTGTCAGCTGTGCTCAGTCAGGATCTTTGAGGACTGCACAGGAGCACATGTTGCATTTCCCTCTTCAAACTCAAATGTGTAGATGGACACATTAGCAGGACCATAAATTATGCTTTATCTTGACCAAGTTGTCTCCAAATTCAAAGCACGCTAATGGCTCAGTCACACGAGTGAAAGTAGGACAGCGACCTCCTTTTTCAGCAACCAATTGCAAGTTTTGGTGACTAAATGGTTGCCTGGAGTGAGGTTGGTGTTGCTCACACTCGCAAGTCATCTGATAGGAGGCAACCTTGTTGCAAACAGTTGCAGTCTGATTTAGACTGACCCCAATCACTACCATAAATCACTACACTGTTTATGTAGACAGATTGCTGACATGTTGCCATCAGTATGAATGAGTCAATGAGCAAAACTTAAGGAGTCTTGACTCAACTAACTGCCAGCTGCCTGTAATCTGGTTATACTGGATGTGATGGACCGAGCAGTGAAGGAAACTTAGGCACAGGTTAAAGTCCAAAAAAAAGATTTTTTATTTAACCCAAAAAACATAATTGGTTAACTCATGCAAAAAGAATCAAAATCTTGGGCCCATAAAAGAGGTCAAAATAACAAAACTCTACTCAAAGTTGACAACACAACTGATAACTCAAACTGACCTAACTTAATGAGACAAAGGGGAAACTTAAATAGTGGCTGATCAGCCCACAAATTTGTAGTCTTCCTTTAAAGCTCGCTCCGCCCCTTTTCCACCTCTTGGCTCCTTAATCAAGGGACTGGAACAGCTGCAACTAAGGTAACTCAGAAAACAAAAATTTAATCATACATAACAGTGTAAACTAAAATGTGCGCACTTATTTTAGAATGCAGTGTTATGTGGATATGTGAATGAATTCTAAACCAAAACCAGTTATTTATTGTCCTGTAAATAAATTCCTATATTTAAAGAAAGAAATGTGAATGCAATGTTACTTATAAGCCTCTGCACTAACATGGTGGGTATTACCACTGTGTGGCTGTAAGTGCAGCCATCACACTGGAGCAGGAAGGTTGCTGAGCACAAATGTAATAGTTAAATATCAATTTATGTTAAATGAGAACTTCTGTCTACGTAGATGGCAATAAATGTGATTTTCAGCAATCTGTTGCAGTTAATTGCTGAATTCTAAGAAATATAAAACTGTTGGCATGTAGTTGCCGACTGCAGTCTCTTATCTTATCTGATTAAAGAGGTATGACTGAAGTTTGACTTTGAGGACATAATTTGCAGTTTGAAAAAGGTGATTCCAGTAATGTTGTGAGTTAAATGTAGTAATATTATGGTATTGCGGGGTGTTTGGGGTGTCTCTACTAAGTACTGTAGCAAAACAACCCATGCATGCCAAATAATCACTACATTTTTGCTCTTCCGCTCTCATTCCTCAGGTGCTGCACTGCTGTGTGGCTGGGTCCAACCTGCACACCCAGCAGAGCCACTATCTGCTCACCCTGTCTGACTTGTCCAGTGACTATGACCTCATGCTGGGTCAGGTTAAGCGTTGCGAGCCAACCCCGTCACAGACACCCACCATGGACTTAGGCAACCTACTCACTGTGGCTGAGGGTAAGGGCAGGAAAATGTCATTTCCTAAATCTGAATCTGTTTTGAGAAAGATCGCACTGCATAAAAAGGTTAAGTGTTAATTGTTATATAGTATGTGTTAGTATGTACATAGGTTTACATAGGAGGGTTAAAAGCCAGTTAGTACTTGATGCCAGCTGCTGCATCGTAATGTTTTGGATACTGCTGCCAGCTCTATATTTTATAGTTCCTACATTATAGCTCCCAGAATATGGAGCCAAACTCTCTACCCTGTCTGCCCCCACCCTCCCACCCCCACAAAAAAATCATCCAAAACAGGTTACAGGTAAAAGCAAACTCTAAGTAGGCCATCCATTTAGAGCCTCTCCATTAAATGTCAATATCTTATTAAAAGTATAAAAAGGAAATCAACCATCACAGGGAATGGAATGTTCACATTAGTACTCAGCCCTAAGAGAAGACCCATTATGGGGTTTAGATTTAAAAAAAAAAAAATCTTTTTTGTGACCTTGTGATTCCATTAGGCAACATATTTCTCTTTCTCTCTCGCGTCCTCAACTTCTAAAAAGTCCTCAAAGTCCAAATACACAATGTGAATGTCTCCTGAAACAATGTAAGAAATTCAAACAGAAGCTTTTGTCTTGAAAATTTCATCACACCTCTGCTTTTGTTCAATTCTTCTTTTTTTTTTTTCTGGTGCACAGCTGCACAGCTGCACAGAGTCTTGGTTGAAATAACAAAACACTATCAAAAGGGCAAACCAAAGAGTGCCGGCCTAGTTATATTCATGCCCTCACCTCATATTGATCAAGTCACATCAAAGGGCCAGTGCATCTCTAATGCAGCTTGGCCTGCTTTCTAAAGAGCTTTCTCCACTTTGATGGGGGATGATGGTATTGATAGCACTGTCACAATGCAAGAGTGCATCTTCTTGTTTTTCCTACATCCCTGCAGAATAAAGCACGGCATGCCTTTCACTTGGGAGTAAAAACCTGTACATTTACATAAATGCAATCTGCAAAGTACAATTCTATTCAGAAGTCTGCAAAGATGGTGGTTCTCATTAGCACTTGGCCAGTCTCAATGGTTGTCCATTGTAAGAAGACTCAATGGGCTTTTCAAAGTTGTCTCTTATGATTAGATGCTACCTACTTAGAGGTGTGCTAGCTAAGCTATTGTGAGAAATGAATAAAGTAGCCCTATTAGTAATCATGAATCAGATTTGGGTTTGTGTAAAAGGAGCTAATAAAGAGTGTAACATGTCGACACACAAATGTGGAGCTTTTTAAATATTGTTAAAGTCTACATTGAACATATTATAAAAGACAGCCCTGAGTGCAGCTGTATTCTAAACCCATTGGTCATTTTTACTATTGATCATGTGTTACACTTGCTTGCTTGTATTTTTTTTTTTTTTCATCCTCCCATCCTTTTTCTCCCACCAGAAAAGCGTCGCCGAAACATGGAGCTGATCCCGCTGACGGCACGGATGGTCATGACACACCTTGTGAACCATTTGGGCCATCATCCCCTGAGCGGCGGCCCCGCTCTCCTCCACAGCCTCGTGAGCGAAAATCATGACAACCCATACGTGGAGTCGTCCGAGCTGTCCTCCGAGGTCTTCAAAAGCCCCAACCTGCAGCTTTTTGTCTTCAACGACAGCACGCTGGTGTCCTACCTGCAAATCCCTGCCGAGACTCCCACCGTTGGAGAGTCCCTGCACACTTCCTCCCAAGTACGCGTCATTGTCCGGGACATCTCGGGCAAGTACTCGTGGGATGGTGCCATCCTCTACTGCACCGCACATGAAGACTTTGATGTGGGAGCCTTTAAACCAGTTGACCCTTCCCTTTCTGCAGCCACTGCAGTCAGCCACAGCAGCAACCCGCCCCCCTCCCCAGTAGCAGGACCGCACAAGCGTCATTGCTCAGGCTCCGATTGCCTCTCAAACTCTTGCGAGGAGGATGAGTTTGATGTTCTCGATAAGCTTTTGGAGGACCTCGGACACAGCAGCCCAGAATGTCTTCCCCAGCCACGACTTAAGCTTAACCAGCCGGCCGCATCACCACACGGAATGAACCTAGAGCAAGAGAACGCCATCCTGGAAGCCATTCATCGTCAGACTCAGCAGGAGGAGGAGCAAGTGAGGAGGTGGGAGGCTGATGTAAGCTTTCGGGCTGACTGCCAGAGCGAACCGTCCCACCAGGAACCAAAAGCTCCTTTTTACTTCTGCCGGCTGCTGCTTAATGATCTTGGGATGAACTCTTGGGATCGCAGGTATTACAGACAGACTGCAAATAGCCTGCTCTTTACTGAAAGAAACAAATAGAGGAAAGTGGGGTTTTAAGAGAAGTCAGACAGGGGTCTGTTACTTATTGGTCACTAGTCTAAAAACAAACACACATTAAATGCAGGCAATCAGAGAGAAAGAACAAGACACATCCTCTTGTTAAGTCTGACACAAAGTCACTTTCTTCATCTTCAAAGTAACTCAGCTGTTGGCTTGTTACTCAAAGAGAGAGAGGATGAATTTAAAGGCACATTGGAGTCCGCAGTGTCTTAATCTCCTCTCCACAGGATAAGAGTGCCCAGCTGTTTTCACTAAGGTCTAGCTTGCAGAGCCTCATCTTTGCTGTTCTGCCCCGTAAATTAAAAGCTTACACCTCTTAATGGTGATGGTGTAACATGCACACTACAAGAGGAGATTGTGGCTTGCACCTGTGCCTGTTTTTTTTGGTCCTTGGTCATCAGATCTGCAAAACACAACTTTGGTTTAACACTTATTTTCTTTGTGATGATTTAAGCCGCTGATGGCAGTTTTAGTTTCAGATTAAAATCCTCATGTCTAATCTAATCAAGACTTGTTGTTGTTCAACAGGAAAAGCTTCCATTTGCTGAAGAAAAACTCTAAACTCTTACGGGAACTGAAGAACTTGGACTCCAGGCAGTGGTAAAGTTCACTTGGGAGTTTTGTATCATCTTGTGATGATTTAGCACGTCATGATAAGCAGTGTTGTCTGTAATGTATTGTGTTTTCCTGATCGCCCATAAACATGTTTCTGAATGAGTGGAATTAACTCTTTGCATGTCCTGCGAGCCCTCCAGTTTTTCAAGACTGCAGTGCTCCCTTACTCCTCCATGAATTTGCTAATCTGTGCCAACTCCTGCTGAGCACAACCCTGGAAGTCTCCCTCCATCACTCTCTCCGTCCTGTTCTCATCGTTCTTACTGGACTCTCGTAGTCCGATCAATTAGTGCTCTACACATTGCTAATGACAGGAGGTTATAAAATAATGCCCTCAGAAGTGGACCGTTTTCTCCCAGACGGTAGACCTGGTTGGACAATAACAACCTGTGCGCAATCATGCAAAGTCTCCTAAATGCACTCCAGCACAATGTACTGCCATGGCAACAGGGAAAGTAGGATGGGGGGGCTTTGCTGCCATTCTTCTTCTTCTTTTTTTTTTTTTTTAACATGATGTTAAAGCTGATGGATAGATAGCAGACGGGTTTTTGGAGATAAACATTTTTTTCCCCCCTCTGTGCTTGAGATTTTTATTCAGCAGTTCAATTACACAATTTACCTTGATAAGCGAGGTGTAATCCAAGCATTTCATCCAGAGTAGCTCAAGTAGTTAAAGGCTTTTCAAGTTGTGTTACAACTGTTAAACTGGTTAGTGTAGCTGTTGTTCTTTTAATGCTGGCTGCTTTTTATTTTTTGTTGTTGTTCTGTAGCCGAGAGACGCACAAGATTGCTGTGTTCTACATTGGAGAAGGCCAAGAAGACAAGTGCTCCATTTTGTCTAACAGCACAGGAAGCCAGGACTATGAAGACTTTGTATCTGGACTGGGATGGGAGGTGCAAACCACGACTTTAAATCAAATCTTTGCATTCATATTTGCACAAAGTTGTACAGCCTCACTCAGAAAAGAGTAACTTTTGCTTGTACATTTCAGGTGGACCTAGCCACGCACTGTGGCTTTATGGGCGGGCTCCAGAGGAATGGCAGCACAGGTCTAACGGCTCCTTATTATGCTACCTCCACTGTGGAAGTTATTTTCCACGTCTCAACGCGTATGCCATCTGATTCTGATGACTGCCTCACCAAAAAGGTTAAAAAAAAGCTCGTATTGACTATTCGCACATCTGGATTGTCTGTATTGAATTACTTGCACACCTTAAGTTCTAAGTGCATTAGAAAAAGAAGAATGTACTGCAGTGAAATGGCTACACAGCCATGCCTGCCCAGAGCAGTATGTTGTTGCAGCCTTCAGCTCTGTGTTAAGCTGTGATCAGGAGGTGTGACTCCAGAGTGTGGGCATTGATTAGTGACCCTGGCCAGGAAGGCCTGAGGAGTAGAGAATCGCAGGCGCGTGAGTGAAGAGAGGGCATGTGCTGCTGTGGTAATGACTATGATTCTGCTAGCCCCTGCCCCCCTCCCTGTGTGCTGTGACCAGGGCCTGGATTCAGCCATTAGCTCTCCCTGCTAGGGCAGGCGCCGGCCGGATGCCGGCAGGATCCTTTTATCCAATTCCTGCTGCCGCCACAGGAGCGATCGATTTGGTTCTGCAGTGGGATTCTGAGCTGTAGTGCAGCAGTAGCAGTTAGCAGAAAGAAATGAGCCGCAAGGCCCCTGCCCGTGCTGCCAATCTTCTCATACAGTACCCTGCTGAGGAGGGAAATTCATCAGGCTCTCCTCATATCCAGCCACACTCCAGCCCTCAACAGACATCCCCCTCTCCATTTCACAAATAATCGCCTACTCATTCCAAACCCATCCTGGAACTGTGTTTAGTGGCCACGGAAATTAGTCTGAGGAAAGATTTTGTCTCGGTTTGTCCAGAGTGTGGCGCTGGAGGGGTGCCCGTGCCCAAAGCAGAGTGTGCTGCCACTCCGCTCTCATTCAGTTTCGCCGGGAACTTCTGTAATTGCTCGTGCTCACCTCGCACAGATCTCCACACCAGCTACAGGTCCAAGAGAAATTTGCAGGCTGGGCCGCTTGCGCCGATGTTTCAGAAAACGATGGGAAGGTAAAGAGAAGAGAAAGTGGTATGAAAAAATTGGAATGAGAAACAGGCTTTGTCTGTGTCTAAGTACGATGTTACTCTGTCAATTTAAAAATAACACTTTTAGTCCAGCAGTCACCCACTTTACTTGCTGTAACCATAGAGGCATACTGTAGGGGAGAGACGGATGGGGTAGCTCTCGCTGAGTAGATTGCCTGTTTGAAGCTGATGGAAGGGGGGGGGAAAGCTAAACCTAAAAGAAAAGACGGAAAACCATGAATTCCTCAATCCAATTGTGGGTTTTAAGGCACTGCAGGCTGTAGCAGCAGCAGCAGCAGCTGGCTTCAGTAATGCATTTATAGAAATGACCTGCAGGGTTGGGGTCAGGCCATGTAGACGATGTGGATGTGTGTGAAAGTGAGGGAGATGGACGGGTGCCTTAGCCGTCCCAGTTACCCTCGGGCGCTACGTCTTAACTAGGTTGCTGCAGGTTGTTTTCATTAGGATGCTCTTGTCTTCTGGATCCTTTGGGTGGCAGTTTCCATGTATGTGAACCCCACTGGTTGGGTGGAAGGTCAAGGTGGGCTAATTGGACAAGAGCCTTTGACTTGAATCACATTTTATTAAAGAAGTCTCAAACATTTGGATGTGATTAACAAGGGGATAAATGGGTTGGTGCAGAAGATGATTGACTAGAGCATAAGCATCCTCATTAAACTTGTCATTCAGCTAATCCAAATGCTACTATCTTAACCCAAATTAACATCCCACTGCTGATTGTCTGCAGCAAATGCATATTCAACATTTTCTCTGAAATTGTCCCAGTGACTGACCTGGCTGGTACCTGCTGATCCTTGGACAGACAGACTGAACTGGCGAGCTCCAGTAATCAGCATGCCGTGGATTTGTTTAAGATTAGCGTATTACCATAATTAAGGGCTTATAATAGAATGTGCTAATTGCATTTTTGGTGGCGAGGGCATGTTTCTTAATGGCTCATTAGGCCAACAGTACATTGGCAGATGTTTTCTTCTGAGTAGAGACTCACTTTTCAGTGTCTATGATACTCTGGAAAATGGAAGGACTGCTTGATTCGACATCACTGGACCACCAGCTAATAAATGATCTACACTTGTCATCAGAGAATGTAACGTTGCTACTCCCATCTATTTTACTTTGAAAAGGGGAAAGCTGTTTACCTTTTTTCTTCTTTTTTTTTTTTAAACTAGCATCAGTCAATTTCCTGTCATTTAAGCAAATCTTCTTGTCCTGCCCAGTTTCATTTGTGGTTGTGAACAGAGTGGAAATGGGAAGCAATTTAACCTCTGATGGGGTAGGTTAATTGGATTTGAATTATTTGGTTTTAAAATGCTCAATTTTGTCCATTTTATGTTTGCTATTTGAATTTGTAATGAAAAAGCTATAATAGGAGACTAAACCAGAGCCAGGCTACGATTTAGACCATTGTTTTCAAACAAATTTTGCGATCACCTGCTCCAGAAACAGTTGCTCCCAAGATGCACTAGAAAATAATATTGTCAGTCATCCTCTTCTAAAAAGATTTTTAACCTCAGTCCGCTCCTCGATCTCCTGGAGGCAGTGTGGGTTTTAAGTGCAGAGCGGATAAAACCCAGTTAGAAGCCCTAATCCATCCAAATTTGTGTTCCTGTCTAGTTCCCCAAAGCAGTGAAAATTATATTCGCTCACTAAGCTGTTGATTAGACTAATTTTGTTTGTTTGGCAGCTGCGTCACCTGGGAAACGATGAGGTGCACATAGTGTGGTCCGAGCACACCAGGGACTACCGGCGCGGCATCATCCCAACTGACTTTGGAGATGTGCTGATAGTCATCTACCCAATGAAGAAACACATGTATTTCATCCAGATCATGAAGAAACCACAGGTAAATGGCAGTGCCGAGTGGAATATTTAGGTTATAGACCACTGCAGATGTTTTAGCTTTTTAGGTGTAATGATCATTTACGGGAGGTTTTACTTTTTAAGCATGCAGGTTTACTGTCATGTCTTAAGGGCACCTAAACAAAGTGGTAGCAGGTTAATTCTACCTGTTACCTGCTGTAACAAGTCAGCATACAGCATGGCACTGCATTAATTTCCTGTCTGTGTTCATTAGATAATGCAGACCCTCGTCCTTCTGTTGTGTTCAGACTTTGCTCTGAATTTCATACCTTCTTTCCCTTGTTGTGGTTTCTGTCTGAAGGCTCTCAGGTCTTTCCTCCAGCGATGCATTATTACCCACACTGTGGGTATGTGCTTTCAGAGATGGTTACTGGCCTTTGTTGGCTTGCTTTCATCTTGGTTACTCCATAGTGCTGCACTCGATGTGTGGCCTCCTGGAGGACCGTGAAATTACTTTGTCCAGGATGACTGGATTCAGATGTTCAGATATATCCACACATTATAAAAGTGCATAGTGCAAAATTTGTAAAGCAGTATTTTTCTTTTCTTTCCAGTAAGTTATCTTGAGAGAGATAATCGGGAAATGGATCATGTAAAATGATGTTGTAGTTTAAGCCTAACTTGAAGAAACACGTTATGTTCTTATTCTTCCATTGTTTTTTATAACAGTCATAGGAGGAGGGGAAATTCATTCAGACTGTATTTGTTTCTTTCATTGTTTTTTAGTGTGAATGATCATAGTGCCAATTTATTGCCGTCTCTGTTTGCATCATAGTCATTGCTCTAATGGAGTTCTGGTTTTGTCTGTGTAAACAGAAAACTAGCGAGGCCATCCTCGTCACTGAAAGCTCCACGTTTTGACTTTGTTAAATGTCAAAATTCAACACAGCAGTTCACTAGATGCAAAACTTTATTCACTGCTGAGAGCACATTAGTTATCAAAAAGAAATTTAAATCGTTTTCCTGGAACTCTCAATTGCTGTTAAGAAAACCCACAAAACTGCTTTTATCATTCATGAGTCATACACTAGTCGACTTCCATCCATATGTTTTCCTCAGTGCTACTCCAGGCCCACTCATGTTCATGGAGGGCCTATTCCAGATAACCTCTGAAAACACTAACCCTTTGTGCAGGAAGCTTTTATTTCAGTTTTTCTGTCGGGGAGCTGCACAAAGAGGAATTGGAATGAAGCTGAAAAACTACAGTTGTTAAAGATCATAATTTAAAAAAAGAGTTTCTGCCACAGGAAGCCTTTTTCATTGGGTGAAGGTCAGAAGAAGAGCTGCCGCTGCAGTGCCGAGGCCAATCGTGAAAAAATAAACATTTTTATCGGAGAGTTCCTCTAAATTAAAAAACATGTAAAACCATCTACTCAGATGTCTGATACTGGAGTATTTATAGTATAACTTCAGGTTTCCATCACACGATTTAGCTAATTATTCTGTATCACTGGTGTTATACATTATTTTGTTGTTTAATTTGGCTGGTCGAGTGCCAAGTTGAGGACAGCAGGGCCTTTGGAAAGACTTTGACGTTCACGTCAACTTCCAGGTCAGTGACTATTGAGCTTCAGTGATTAAGGGCCCCCTTCCAATATGCATGAACAGACGCGTACACACACACACACGCTATTCTTGAAATTCATTCTGCCCCTTTGTATTAAATAGCTCAATATGAGGGCATTGTATAGTATTGATTGTCATTTTAATTTCATTTACCTAACATTGATTCGCATAAGATATGTGTGGTTGTCATGCAGAGTTAGGCAAAATCCAATTTCAACTTGAACCCTTCCCCTAAACAGATGGAGGGTTTTTTGTTTTGTTTTTAAACAAAAAATGTGTCTCTTAAGTACTTGCACATGCAAAAACAGGATCCGCACTAAAATTTGAGTTTTATTATCGACTTGTCTAATTTCTTTGTTTCTTTCTTGACTTCCTCAGGTTCCCTTCTTTGGCCCTCTGTTTAATGGCGCTATCGTCACTGGAATGCTGCTGCCAAGTTTAGTACGGGCTACCTGTATCAATGCCAGCAGAGCTGTCAAGTCCCGGCTGACTCTCTACCAGAGCTTGTATCCTTTTTTCCTCAAGGCTTCTGCTTTACTTCCTCTCTCACACAGGTACAGCTCCTCAGATGAGTGTGACACTTTTAAAAGATGAGGCAGTGGTTACTCAGAGAGCTCAGACTGCTAAGTTTATTAGCAACGATTTTGAAATATTTCAATTAGATGTAAATAAAACATCACTGAGATTAAATTTCCAACATGACAAGCCACCACATTGGAGTGGATTCACTGGAACATGTGGTGTGCTTTCCATGTTAGCCAAAGTACACAGCTGAGTGCAGACACTGATCTTTATGAGCTACCTGATTTACATACAACTATTAGGCCTAGGCTGTTTCACAGCCTGGAGCAACACGGGAGGTTGCGGGGCTGTTTTGGGTAAGAGAACAGATAATGTGTCATCATCTATCACTACCGTTTTATGGCGGACGAGAAGAACCAAAATAAAAGCCCCATCAACAAATGTATACAAGTGCATACACTCACACACTGCTCTCATCCCTACACCCATCCATCCAACTGTGTGCCGTTAAGAGCCTGACTCCAGCTGTAGTTGTCAGTTGGTTTAAAGAGAGTGTAATTACCAGTGGAGATGAATTAGCATGTGAATACCAGCAGCACAGAGTCGAGGGAGGGGTGGGAGGGTGAGATTGGGGGGGCAGAGTTGGGATGGCCCCTGGAGGGGGAAACCTGATCTCCCTTAACGTCCCGCTCCTACTCGGACAGCGTGTGCGCCACCGCCTCACCAGAACCACACTGCCCCTCTGGCAGTTGCTATAGAAACCTCTCCCAAGGAGGTTTTATTTGGATTGAGGATGTATGCATAATTTCTAAACTTGTTTTCAGACTCTGTGTGGATGACTATTACTCACAAAGGGCTTTTGGTCTGTCATCGTGCTGCACCGCTCACAGTGTAGGGTGTGTGCAAGTATGTGTGTGTCTGTATGCATTTCACAGTGCATCACATAGCTTGGCCCCCCCCACCCCAATATTGGGCCTTGTCTGAAAGTCCCCGGGGGTATCCTGAGTGACAGATGTCTGTTACCCGACGCCAAGTGAATTAGCCCAGTGTGATTCTCAGTGCCAGAGGGGGGCCGTCCACAGGCCTGCCTGGCTCTGGAAGCCTGAGGGACTGGGGAAGCCGAAGGGATTTTTGTTTTTTGTGTTTTTTTTTTAAAAGGGGGGTGGTGCTGCTGCAGTAAGAGGGCCGTACTGGGACACTAAAGCCTCACCTGGCATTCCTTAGCACAGAATCAGTTCAGCACAAAGGCATGATCTATGAGAGGAGATAAGCGCTGCCTCTGGAGTTCTGGCACCGATCGGCTGCCAGGCCTCGCACACTCCACCAGAGGAGATGAATGAAAGTGCCAGGCGGAGCACACGGCCAAAATGAGTATCTGCATGTCTGCCTAGCCAGAGAGCTCGTGAGCACAGAGGCAAAACTTTAAGCTAATGAATGTTTGGTGCTGTATGAAAAGTGACAACTTGAGATTTGATATTTTAAGAGAACGTCAGAGCGCACTGGTGCAACGTCCCGCAGTGGTTTTGATCGTAAAAGAAACAGTGCGTTGGTAGCCAGGTGGAGTTGCTCTTTCAGATGCTTTGATTTCAACATTGCTTTTACTGTTACGCCACTCCAGCCTTTTGCATTTTTCCCTCTCCGGTCGTTTCAGTTCTTCCATCTTCTCAGGATATTGCAGCCCTTTATCTTTCACAGGTTGGAACAATGACCTGAAACTCTTTTTTTTTTTTTTTTTTTGATGAAAATCCTCATCCTTAGTTTACCCCTTCACAATGCCTTTACAATTCACAGCCTGCTCTCTGCCTGTGAGGCCACTCTCCAAGGTAATTAGTTGAATATTTCTTCAAAGAGAAGCTATATAACCCCTGTGTGTCCAGATAAAAGGCCAGTATGGCTCTGCAGCCCCCTCTCTCGCGCCGTCACAGGGATCTAGAGGACTCCAGCAGTCTGCTGCAACGCTCACAGAATCTCTCGAGCTAATAGGATTTGATATTGAAAAATGACCACCAGCAACATTTTCTGAAAATACACACAGATGGGCTACAGGAGTGTTTTTCAAAAGGATACTACCTCTTGGCAGCTTTCTGTCTTTCTCATATGGCTTTGCTCTCTCGTCCTTTTTCTGCCCACATGATTTTGTCAAATCTGTGCAGTTGCATATGCCTTGTCGTGTCACGTACAGCCATCGGTGTCATTTGCGATTTGTGTCATTTTCCTCTGCCAGGACACAACCTTGGCCTCATAGGCAACATATCACAAGACTCTCACAGACAACTCATAATGTATCATTTATTATTTATATGGCTGATAGGAAATGCAGCTGCTCTGGCTTTGTGTTCTAAGTGTATTGTTGGCCATTCGCGGCTGCATTTTGAATACTTGAGACCACAAAATGTTCAATCAAAAACAACTTTGAATTAAATGTAACCACATTTGTTTTTACAGACTTCTGTGAAACATGGATGTTAATCGGGCCCTCCCTTGCAAATGTAAGAAGCTTAAAACCAAAAACAGCAATTAGTTTGTTAGTGACACGTGGACCAAACCTGCCACTGCACTGCCTGCTGCCATTTACTGTATGAGAAAGATCCTTCATACTGTCAGTATAGAATAATGTCGTCATCCAGAAGGTGGGATTCATTTCACTCTTCAACAAGCACTTGAGTTTGATGTGCCATCCATCACTCTTTGTGATGGGGTATTGTTAAAGGTGAAGTGTGTGTGTGTCTGTGTGTGGGGTGATGGCAAGTTACTAATAGGTGAGACAATGCAAAACTGACCTTGATTCAGAGGCATAGCCTTCCTATTGGACAGAATCAATAGCTTTTGCACACTGCCCTTAGTCCCCATCCTTTGCTCTGACACACAAGTAAACACACACACAGATCCATCTCCAGGCAGCGATCAATAACCATAATCTGTTTCTGCCCATCGCCAGTCATGCGAGCCAGGCTTTTAGGTAGCGTGTGTGTGCATGTGTGTGTGTGTGTGTGCGCAGCAGCAGGAAGAGGAGAGGAAGGCTTGATCCTTTCAGTGGAACCCAAAAAGCTGCTTAACTCTGTCATGTTCCCTCACAGGCTCATGTGAGCATATCTGCAGTCCCCCAGCTCCACTGCTGGAAACAAGATGTACATCTTTGCAACGGCTGTATGCTGAAAACACAATGGATATGATATTCTGCATGCACTGCTTTTGTGTGCCGTTTCTGCATCCCCACACGCCGTCATAATTAGTACAGTCGCCGCATTGACCGTGACACATTCTCACACCCCTTCTGAGCAAGTTATTGTCCCGGTCTCATCGCGTCTTTGTCTCACGACAGCATGTTCTTTTGTATACTGTAAGATTCTTCACCTAGCGGAGATGAAAGTGCGCCTGTATGCATGATAGGGTGTCATGAATAGGATCTGCCATGTTAGTGTTGTCTCTCATGAATTATTTAGCATCGTTGATAGGTCTAATTTGCCAGCTGTTGTGCCATAACTGTTGGCAGACTCATGGATAATACTCAGCAGTCTATATCACTATGGAGCACAGTGCTTGACTGGGCACAGTGAGACGCCAAGCTAGTCATTATAAGCTGGATTCATGTAATGGTCTGAGCTGATGTGAGTATAGCCAACTTCCTGTTCACTGGAAGCGGGGCTGACCAACTAAAAGTAATTTGTAATCTGCAGTAACTTTTGCAGCGGGAGTTGGACAGCTTGACTTGTTGCATGATTTATGACAAGTGATTGTCAGCATATTGTTATTACTGGATGCGAACCGTTTAGTCGGAGGCGGTTGGCTGCTGTTGGATGAGTAGGTAGCTGGAGTTGGGTGAGGGGCTAGTTTGGACTTAAAGTGTCCCTGCTTGGAGTTGGCAGGGCTAAGTTTGGGCGGAGGCTGGCATTGGCTTTGATAGGGTGGTTGAGAGTTTACACATTATTTCAGGGGGCTGCAAAGAGAGGAGGGGGCTCTCCCCAACTGAATGTTTTAACCTAATCCCATTATCAGTGTAGCGCACTGCCTCCCATCTCTTCCCCCTTCTTATCCCTGCTCCCTCCCACTCCTCTCTCCAGCTGACCAGCTGTTCCTGCCGGGACTCACGACAATGTCCGATGTGTTCAGATCACTGAGTACCCCCCTCCTAATAAACACACACACATGAACAGAGCGCAGTCCATGCACGACCAAAGCAATTGCCAAGCCCATTGCTGGAGCCGAGAAGGCCTAGAGGAGGAGGGTGTTGGTTGGGGAAGAAGGGGTGTAGCTTTGGGGGTTTGGAGGGGGCAAGCACAGGCCTGTCAAACAGAGAGCCCTGACTCAGGAGGCAGCCCAGCTCGGATGGCATATGGCGTCTAGCTTCATACAACATGCAAAAGTATTCTCTCTCTTCACCCCCTCTCATCTACTCCCCCTCCCCATCTCCCTCTCCCTGCTGCTAATGCAGAATGACTCATAGCATTACTCATTTTTTTCCTGCCCCCCCAACACACATTAGTTCCTCCTCCTCTTGCCACCCAGCCTGTAACAAAAGGCGTACACTGTGCGGCACCCACACCCTGAAAGCCCTGGGGGCCTAGCACAGCCTACACTCTGGGGTCTGAGCTTCATGGGGGCCGCCCCCTTTTAAACACAGGTAGAGCAGGCATGGAACCAGACAGCCAACAGCAGGGCCCCAGAGCCCCGCCTGTCAGAGCGTACACACACTGCTGGTGTCAGAACTGCCTGTTGGTGTATATCAGTTTGTGTTTGTATATACAGCTAGCTTTGCACTCTTGTGCTTCGGGGCTTTAAAATCATCACGCTTGGTGTCCTGCATTTGTTCATCTTTGTCTCTCCCTGCAACCTTTGTGACGTCTTGCTGGTCTCACTGATATTTTTCCACATTTTGATTGATATTTAATTACCATGTATAAAAGTCTATTTCTTATCAGGATTTTTTCAGTTGCTTTCATTTATTTACTTTTTTGCGCAGTGTTTATCAAATAAAAAGCCGTGGTGTTTTCAGGTATCAGTGGTGGAAAACTGCGTAGCCTAGTGTAACCCAAAGAATGTCACGCTCTGTGTATTTTTAAACTTGAACCCCCACCCTCATGCCCTCCTCCCCCGTCCGTCTGTTATGCGTTCGTGTCTGACATCTGTCTGTTTGTTAGCGGCAAAGTGAGAGCCGGTTTTATGCGGGATCACCTTCCCTGTCTCTTCTCCATCTCGGCGTTGTGGAATGGGTTAGGAATGCCAAAAAGACCATTACAGTTGTGTGAAGGATTCTGTGTACTTTTTGGCAGCTCTTTGGACTAAATTAGTATTATTTTCTGGTCAATATATTTGAATTCCAGTACAAGGGATTTTTCCTTGTGTGGTGTATAAAAAGTGCCACATTCTGAATGTCAGATGGTAAAAATGGAAGAAAAACTCTGTATTTGAAATGATTTGACTATTAGATAACTGGAAAATGATTTGAAGTCTATTTCTTTGTCTTTGTCATTTTAAAATATCTTTCTACTACTGTGTGCTTCTAGAGAAAAGCCTCCCAGTTCTCCTAATGTGCTTAATAGCAGAAATTCCCACAGATTGAACCATCAAAGAGGACAACATGGTCCTCCTCCCTCTTATTATAGTTTGCATATGCTTGATCATGTAGGACTAAAGTCCTCATCTCAAATAGGCTACTATATGTAAGGGAATGGCCCTCCGAGCCAAAAAGAAGCGCAAATATTCTCACAAAATATCACGCATAGAAACATTGATGCAATCACCGTCTCACTAATAACGCACAGGATGCGTAGTCAGGATGCTGTGACCCCGGTCGCATGATTGGACCTATTACGAGCTACACTGAGACATGTTCATTGTGATTGATGTGTGCCGCTGCTAGCTTGGGTGTAAAAACCTGTGTCTGCTTTATGTGATTAGCATCCAGCTAGCCACTCCATCTGTTACCCCTAGCCCTGTTTAATTAATGAACTTTCTTTTTCCACCCCACAGCCAGGCAGTGCAACACTAAAGCAAAAGCTGTTAGTCCTCTCAGGTTATCCAAATGGATGCGTGTTCTTGCTCCCCCTCCCCTCAACCCACCTCCACTCAACCCACCCACCCACTCTCAATGGGTGCGTTCTCATTGATTAGTTATGTTTTGTTCCCCCCCCCCCCCCCCCTCTTTTGTTTCAGGGTTCTTGAAGGGAGGGTTAATGAGCTTTCCTGGCAAGCTTTAGTGCTTGGAATCTGGGGATAAATGGGAATAATTTTGTTGTTTTTTGTTTTGTTTTTTGTGATGGACTTGGCAGAGATGTGAAGCCTCGTGCCACCGTGTCAGTCTGTGTGAGTGTGTGTTTGTTTGGGTGTGTATGAATGGGTTGCGGCGGGGTGCGTTGCATTTCATCCCTGCTGGTCCATCATTCGTCTTCAGAAGCCGGGAATCTGGAACACTCTTTAACAGTTGGCTCTGTCACTATTCATCTTCCAACCATCTCAGCAAAACTCTTGTCCTGTCCTCCTTTTACCACCAAGTAGTCCTCTCTTTTTTCATTTACGTCCCTTCTTCCTTCCATGTCTCGTGAACAGCCTTTTGTCCAGCTAAAGCTGCCCTCTTTTGTTTGTGCGGCCTTTTTTATCCTTGTGCTAATCGGCATGGTCGTGTGCCTGAGTTGGACCCCATCTTTCACGCTCAGCTCTCCTTTGTTTGACACACCGCCCCTGATAAGAATCCCAATTCTAGGGCCTCTCTGATATTGAAATCCAACAGCGGCGTAGAAAGAGCCTTCAATCATCTATTATCTGTGCTCCAGTGATTACCATTCAATCTCCCTGGGTCCAGGCTCCTCATCACCGGCCCCAGAGCTGAGGCCGTCCCCTGAAAGAACCTGCATCCCTTAACGTCTGTGTCACATTGAGCATAGCCATAGATATTTCTGACACCGTCTTGAGACAGCCACGCATCGAGCGCTGCTGGGAAATGTCAGCAAAATGTCACTCATCATTCTCCACTGGAATCTCTCGTTCTCTGATCTGGCATGGGGGTTTTGGAGACTCTTGTGAAGATACCTTGTGACATTATTGGCGGCCTTTGTCCCTAAATGGCCATTAATTTTTCAGTTCCCTTTTTTTGTTCAGACACCAGAATTGCTCTTTTTTTTTTTTTTTCCATAAGGCTGCATTGCTTTTAATGTTGCAGACTTAATTGGCTGTTTTAGGAAGGAATTGCTTGATTATTTATAAGTTGCACATTAATGCCTCTTTAAATGGTTCAAAGGCAGTGTGTGCTCTTCCGCTGGCCTGTGGCCATTATTCTCTTTCAGAGGATGTCCTTGTGCCTTGCAGCATTTGCATTTTTGCACTAAATGGAATGTTCTGCATTGACAGACAGGCAAGGGAAACAAAGCAATAACAAAAACAAAACATTTAACTGTGCATCACTGTGCATCGTCTGCTTCTTCTTAGAGGAGCAGCCTTTGATGTGTTAATACTGATAGTCTGTATTTCATTGTCAAGTGGTGGCTGTGGCTGAAAGGGAAGCGGTGAGAAATATTGGCCAAATCTTCCTTTGCGTCTCCACTGCAACAGGCTGTAATAGAGTTTGATGTCGAACAGAAAGAAGGTTTTGTTGGTTGTAAAAGCACGCGGAACACATTTTGGGTGGTGGGATCTCCTTTAAAAATACCGTATAACTTTAAAGCACCATTCCTACTGTGCATGGTTAGCATTGCTTTTTTTCATCATTTTCCTGTTTGCTCTTGTTTTGTGTTCAAACATCCACTTACCTAATTCTGTGTTTAAATACACAGCAGCGCTTGGTACCTTTTTGTTTAATGTAGCGTACACATCTTCATTAGTTATGTATATCTTCTAATTACTATTGATGAGACTCTAGCTGATTTGGGTACAAATCTATAGCTTTTCATATTCTAATGAGTGTTATTTACCCTCAGATCTCCAAGCCAGGGGGCTTTGTGCAGGCAGATATAGCCCGCACTGCTCTAGCTACACCCACTTGTTTTTGTATCTGCCGACTCTGACAAAATCCAGTTTCCATCCCCCCACATCATCACCCGTCTGTGTGGATGTATAGCACTTCCCGCTCCTCCATCTGTTTTTGTCCACCCATGAAAAGGTCCATTATAATCTGCAGGATGCACAGTGGACGTACTGCAAACTCCACTTCAGCCAATCAAGACGCAGCTCTGAACTCGCGCCGTGAATCCAAGGGGCACGAACGCCACCCCCGAGTTCGTTTTGATTATGTGCGGTCTCTGCCAGAGATCTTCAGTTGAACAAGTTTTTATACCAACATTGTCTCCATCGTCCCTTTTCCCTATAAAAGCTTCCACTGTGAATGGAGCTCTGTGCATGCCCACTGGATGATGGCAGGCTCCTGATTAACCCTGGAGTGACTAGCTAATGTCATTGAAGGAGAGCCACCTGGCTGTGAGACTGTACAGTCAGCTGCCACTGAAGGACCAGAATAGGAGACGACCAGGTGTTGGGCTCCAGCCCCCCTAATTGTTGCCATGTAATAGCCTGCTTGACTGCACAATATAGCCCAGGGGCGAGGATTAGGAAAAAGCTGTTGCCATCGTAGAAGTCTATTTTCTTTTTTCCTAAGGTTTTGTGTGCGACTTTCTTTTTAAGTGCGTACATCTATAATTCTTCCTTCGCTGTCCTCCTCCTGAGGTTATCCACCATTCCAGGTTTTGTCCTTGCACATTACAGAATCTGGATATTTACTGTAAATGTGCACAACTACAAAGTTGCTTTTCAGATTGTGATGGGATAGAAAAATGTTTCATGTCCATGAGATTAACTGGCACAAACTTGACAGACTTTTTAGTTATCATGCATCAAAAAGTATGTGCATCATGTACTTGACAGTTTAGTATTTTCTTTCTTTAATAATTGGCCCGACAGTCCAGATCTCATAACTCATTCTAGCAGCGGTGGCATTGATTAAACTATGCCCCTAGTCACAATAATGAACCTGTTCTGCCAGTGCTTTTACCGCAGATGTGATCATATGTAACCTAGTGCTAATCATTAGCATTCTCCCTAAATGCCAGGCATTTTGCATGAGGCCAGGCAGCCTAATTGGTCCAATGAACCTTTCACAGAGGGGGCAATGGAGGAGCAAGAGACTTTATGTGTAGGATGCCTCGGCCGGGAGGCAGAAAGGGATGCTTGGCATTAACGCATCACGCGTCTTCTGACGCACATACCGCAAGCATCATTAAAATTGCAGAAGCCTCTGTTCATTTTGTTTTAATATTTCATCAGTGCTTGTCTGAGCTGTGTGATCGCAGGGTGAAAATCAGAGTCATTTGGCATGACCCGGCGTTGGCACATTTCTCTGACAATTTAAGTGTCAGGTTGGTTTTGCAGATGTGTCAAATAGATTATAGAACATCAGGGTACTTTGATTACTGCTGTGCTTTGAGGTGTGTGTACAGGTGGGCAGAAACCGTGTGAGCGTGATAATCATCGTGCTACAAATTTCATCATGAAAGTTGGAAGAGAGAAGAGGCTAAAGCCCTCATATGGATTTCAGCATGCCCTTCCCTGTTTAATCTTTGACTTTTTATTAAAAGTTCAAATTGAGATCAGATAGATGCTTTTTGCTTCCTCTCTCTCTTGAACAATTTCAGGAACTGAGGGGAAAATATGACAGATATTTACCTCAGATAGCTCACAGGATGCCCACCTTTGTCCTGACCTAATAACATTTCCAGAGGGTGCAGACATTCGTGACACTCTGGCCATCGTTGCTAACAAAGGAGACCTTCCAAGAAAACTCTCACCCAGCCACTCAGAGCTGTATCTGTTAATCTTCATCCCTATCAGCCTTTTGTAGCTCATCTTATTATGACTTTCTGTTAATACACAGTGGAGGCCTGTGTGACTGTCTGGCTATAATGGGTCTGTGTTTGATTAATCATGTCGATCCTTTGTGCTTCACATCTAAGGCTGCTGTGTTAGGACTCATCAATGCAGGCCAGAGTCCTTTGAAAAAGAGATTGGTTACAGACTCGGCTCATCTGAATACACAAGGCTAGCAGGCTTTGATGGCAGTCATGTTAAACAAACCATGTGCCAACAAATTATGATGTCACCAGGTATCTTGGAGCTAACCCACGTCTCTGGTGTGTGAGGATGACTTGTTGCACTGCCATTTATATTCTGTGAAACCCTGGCAATCAGTCAGTTCGAACATAGTTTAGGGGTCAACATTGACCTTAGTGTAGGTGCTGCTCTTATGATTTGTTTTGCAGCGGAAATCGATTTTTAGTGGCCCCCAGAGGAACGGTGGGTTGCCGGAGACTTGAGAAAATGGGTGTCTGCTTCCTCCAGTCAGCTTGTAAATAACCCAGTCATGCCAGCTAGCAGACATCTGATTTTGTCTGCAGCTTTGGCGAACCCGTGTGAAATCACTGACGGGCAGTGATGATGTCACAGGTTAGGAGTGATGTCACAGCCATAACTCCCCACCCTGCTGTCCGAATGCCAGATGGACGGTAGAGAGGTGTGGAGGTTGGAGCTTAGAAAGCTCTCGCTGTGGGAAACGTGCCCCTCAGGAGGTGTCATTAACCTTGGCTTACTGTTTGACCTGACTCCTCTGGGGCCTCAGAGTTCCAATTTCTTGGACCCACTAATTGGGCTACTTGTTAAAACTCTCTGAAACCAGCTATTCCTCTTGAGCTTCTTATGTTTTGCAAGTCCACACTCACCCAGAAAGTGGACCCACAAACAGCATAATAACGCATCTGTGACACATTCAGACGTTTTCTGCAGCCACAGCTGTTTAATGAGACACCAGGGTCTGAGTAGCTGATATATAAAGTGGGAGATGGACACACATATACGCTATACCATACACATTTTCACTTTATCCACCTTAATCTGTTGTTCCTTCCCATGCTGCCATTATTCCTGCAGCCAGCCTTAGTGGCACATTCACTCTCTCTGTCCCCTTTTCTCCCTGTGTCTTTCCATCTAAATGTCTGTCTTCCTCCCCGTTTTCCCATAATCACCTCACACCTCTGAGGGCCTCTGCTGAGACGAGCTTCACACCTCAGCCCTCGCTGTGACAACAGGTACCGCTGGCACTCAACGCCGGGCCTCTCTCCAATCAACACCTGCTCGCCTTTATCTCTCTTTCTTGCCTTCCTCTTTACCATCTTTCCTCCTCCCTTTTTCCCTCCTTGCCACCTTCTTCTTTCTCCATAGTCATAGCCCTTATTTGTGATGTTCAACCAGTAGTTTGCCCTGTGCCCCTGCCTTTCTGCCTCTTGTGTCCTCTTCTGTATCAAGTGACAGGTTGTCCATATGCAGTAATCAGTTTGTCTATATCAATGCCTCCTGGAGATGGCACTGTAATTCCTTCATGATTTGAACCTGTTCATGTTGCTCCGGCTTGTATTCATTACTGCATTTGGTGTCAACAGCTTGTATCAAAGTGAGTCTTATTGTCCGCTTTTGATAGCAGTCATCATTTCCTCTTAGCTCGCCACCAAAGCAGGGACTAAACCTTCTAATTAATCCACAGGATTGGACCCTATCCGCGTGCTATCCAGTGATGTTGCTGTGAATGTGCATTTGATACGAGGAGGTGGTTTACTGTGTCTTTGAATGAAAAGCATGGCGGCCACATCTGCTTTTTTTATACTGTTTGTACCCAGACCCCCCCCCCCCCCCCCCAAACATCCTTTTCCTCTTAACAGCCCAATTATGTGACTGCTGGGAGTCAATGGCACTGTGAGCTACTCCTCAGCTCCTCTCCTCACCAAGGTCAAGCTGATTGGTCCAGGTTAATGGGCAGATGTGGGGCTAAGAGAGGAGGGGGGTCAAGCACCTAGAGGCACCCTTCACCTCATCTCTAAACTGTCCCTCTTCACTACAAGAGCCCCTTTTTGCCACCAGTGCTTTTACAAACAGGATTAACCTTGGCTGCTGCTGTGGAGACTTAAGCAGTAGGTTTGTCCGCACGCATGGCAAAAATATTTTTGAATAGGTATTTGATTATTTCCCCTTTTTGTTTTTGTGTTTTTTAGGTGAAACCCTGGATTCATAAAATCAGTGAAGTGTCATATGTCAGGATCATGTCATGGTTGGAGAGTTGTTGTTTTTCATTAGCACAGAGAGACTAAATCTCAAAGTTCTGATGTCTGGAATAATTTAAGTTTATCCACTATTTCTTGGCGCACTCGTCTTTTTTTGTCTCTCTTTCTGTTGCGAAAACTTCCTTATTAGATGACGACAATTCAAGCTTCCGGAGGAGCGCTGTTTGAAACCCGATTAATGCACCTTTGACAAAAGGAGAGGAGGAAGTCGCCCGCCCTGCTCATATCATCCAACTTCCGTCACTTAGAAGTGGATAGAAATGGAGCTTAAGCAGTGAAATGTCAGTATGGGGTGTCTTAAGACCCTTATAATGCTGCTTTGCCTAATCTGGGCCTCGACCCCCTACCCTGCCTTATCAGCAGATTAGCTGTGTGTGCCTGTCTCAATCAGTTCAGTTTAAAAGAGAGCAGAACAATAAAATGTTCAAATAGGAAATAGAAGACAAAAAAAAGAATAAAACAACCAATTGTCATCTGGACACAGAGAAGAACCCGTGTAGCTCTCTACGAATGCAAAGCTGGTCATCAACTCGTTAAAAAAGGGATGGTGAAGAAACACAAGCTAAATGTGTACTGCAGAGTTCAGTATTGTGTCTGAACTCTATGAAATATAATGAAGCATTGTAACAAAATCCTGTAATGAAAAATGAGGGATATTTAATGTCGTGACACAAATTAAGAGCAGGATCACATGGGAGAAATCAGAAATTGACGAACGTGTTTACACTGGATATCAACCATACCCCCCAGAGCTAACTACACTGAAGGAGATCCTTAAAGATGTCCCTGTTATTGATTAGTGTATTTACAACACAGATGTTGTTTCCTTTTTACAAAGATGTTTATGGTTTAATAGAAATAAAATAAGCTTTCAGCAGGAGCATTCAGTCACACCAGGTCTGAACCGGTCATGCTGCTGAAATCCCCATACATGGTTAGTACAGCTAATGATTATTTGGACTGTATATAAAAGATGGACATAGCCATGATGACTTACGTCAGTGTATGTAGTGCTGTTTGAAACCTCAAGCTGAGCACTTTGGAAGTTTCATTCTTGTTTTTTGTTTGGAAACCGGACGAGGAGGAGAAACTGAGGTTATAGCTCACTGACACAGTGGCAATATTGTCGGTTTAACAGTATTCAGAGACCAACATGTTCAGAATCGGTGTCATTTGATAAGATCGGGAGCGTATGTAGTCCAAGTGCTCAAAGTCTTCTTCTAGACTTCTTTTTGCAACCCTGCTGGCCTTTAAAAGGAATCCAGATTTAATACATAAGCATTGGCCTCACATTTTCAAATCCTTAAGCTGCTCCTATCTTTTATGTCATCTAACCCCAAGGTGTCTACCGTTATTTGGTCTTCATCAGGCAAAAGCAGAGTTTATCTTTTTGTCTTGTACTGTAATGCTCTCAGAATTGCAGACCTAACATTAGCAGCCTCCAGTGGTCAAACAGGTTCTCTGTGGTCTTCTGACCCTTACTGTCTGATTACTGTTAATGATGCAGGTGAAAGACGCGTTTAGAATCCAGAACATTTGCTTGTTTATTTTGCCTCAGTGATACCTTTTTACTAAAGGACTACTTCCTGAAGCCATGATGCATAATGATCCTTGAAGGCCGTGTGCTTGAGTGTTCAAAGGTTTTGTGTATTTGAAAGATGCTTAGTGTGTGTTGGAGGCCGGTGGTGTGGTGTGACCACTTTTGCCATAGGAACACAAAGATTCGGATTGGGATGGTCAGGATGCTCCTCTCTAGAGACGCACAGGTTCAGAGGTCAGCTTAGAGCTCAAGCTCTTCTGGGGAACAAAGTGCATGGGTGGTGGGTGCTACCGTGAGCGTTGTGCCTGCTTATGCACAAACACCTCTGTGTGGGAGCGTGTGTATGTGGCTGAATGTGCTGGGTGGGGTTACGCACAGTATAAAATGGATCCCAGTGGACAGGCGTGTTCAGGACCGGTCCCTATGGATGGAGAGAGAAAAGAGGAGAGATGATGATGATGAGGGCTGGTGACGGTTGGCCGATGGGGTCCAGCGGGGATGGAGCAGCCTGCTAATGAAGAGCCATCTGAGGCCTCCATTCACCTTGAACATGGGGCGCTGCAGCTGCCCTGACCTTGGCTTTGATCCACAAAGATGCTTGACCCCTACCATTTCCCCAGAGCTACCCCCACCATCTGGACAGCATGCATGCATATGTATACATATGTGCACACACCCATAGATGCATATGCATACACACGTATGTTGCTCCATATATGCATGCACATATGTTCACACAGGTATGAGTAGCAGGTTTCTGGCTTCACACCTGCGCTGATTCGCTGCATGCTAGCTATAAGTTCAGGTCTTCGTCACCTGTAATGACAGAGAAGCAGAGGGCAGCCAGGGGACAGGATGAAAAAGGAGCATTTCTCAAATGTGTAAAGTGTTGGAGTTAATAGGCTTTTCTCTCTATAGCATCCACTTCCACCCCACCCTCATAACTCCAAAACGACCACATCCATGTCTCCAGATATCATCTCCTAACTAAAGTTGTTTTACATTAACTCCAACCTGGGAGGTTTTTTTTCTCATTACTATCCCAGTGTTTGCCACACTCCATAAACATTACATTGGTTTTCCTTTCTTCTCCCTAATAAGAATGCAGCCGCTTGGAACGTAGGGGTTCCTTGGAAATTCCCAAAGTGGTTCTGCAAACTCTCCTCCCACCCGTGCTCGTCTTTCTTGACCTCCCTGTTCAGCTGTAAATGACAGTTATGTCACGGGTGACTTGAGTTGCGTTCCATCTGTGGAAATGTAGACCTGTCTGCATTTTCCTTTTTATATTTCATCCCTCGCTTTATGAGATTTTTTTTTTTTATGGCACAGGATATGGGGTTTAGCCTTCTGTGATACAGTTCATCAGGAAGGCTTTCATAACGGGTAACATTTTCAGGAAGTATGAAGGTTTCTAAGCTGCCATCCTCTTTCCCGGTCTCACAAACATGAATATTTACCAAGAACTCACCAACTGTAGCTGGAGCTTATTTTTCCACTAAAAGTAGGTCAGTGTCTGCGGGTTTGGTGTCCATAACATGGACACGGTGTTTGCATCATTGTTCTGGATGTGTCCCCTGATTACTATACTGCATAGAGGTAACAGCGTCTGTGCATATGCAGGGGAACAAGCTGTGCCCATGCCTAAGTAATTAGAGACCAGCATAAAACTGAGAGTGAAGGCAAGATTACCCCTCACTGTGCATCAGGTCTGATTTCTGTGCAACAATTTTTTGTTTTTACCCGCAGATAGCATCTCACATTTACTTAAGTGAGCTGATTATGGCTCTCGCTTTTACTCATCCCCAGAATACCTTTTATTAGTCTCCCTCCCTCACCACCTGTTTTTCTCCCCCTCCTTCTGTCATATTTTCTCTCGTCTCTTGATAATTCTGTACTATCTACCTTCATTTTATTCTGTGAAGTTTTTTTTTTTTCTCTCTCTCTGTCTCTCACCCAGTATAATCCATTTGTCTAACTTGGATAGAGGGCAGCGGAAGGAAGTAGTGGAGGAGAGGCGTGTGTCAGAGTCAGAGAGAGCGTCTGCTCCAGCTGGAGTCAATATTTGCTTTAGGAATCTCAATAACAGGCCTGCAGTCATCTGCATCTCTGATAATGGACAGCCATATGGCTCTGTTGACCCACGCTGTGCTGAGGTTCTCTCTCCCCATCCTTCCTTGTTTTTCATTTCTCGGCGTCCTTTTAAGTTCTCTCGTTTCTTCTCATTCAATCAGTCTTTTTCCTATATTTTGCCCTCCACTTGCCACCTCAAATGTGGACACATTTTGCTCTTTTTTTTTTTTTTTTAACAAACATCCTTTCTCTCGGTCATCCACTAAACCCTGGATATGACCCACCACACAGAGCTGTGACCCAAGTTACCATGGCAGCAGAGCCTGGGATACCCACTCTTTGTCCAGCACGGTTTCAAACAAGTGACAGAAAACAGTGACGTTGCATGTCTGGCTATGACAGGAAGACAGATGCAAAGCTCACGGCGAAGTGCTTTTACGTGCTTGAAGTCATGCTGCTCTGCATTTCCTAAATGGAGGTGTTGGCAAAGAATAAGCAATTAGGTGCAGCATATAGTCGGCAGGTCGTACACTTAATATATTTATTTTTAATCTTCCCGTTTCTTTATTTTTGTGAGCTTTTAATTTAATGGATGTCTTAGTGTTGTGTCCTGACAAGTGTCCAAATGAGGTTATGTAAAGCTTCTGCTTCATTTTTTTTAGCAAAGTAAACTTCTCTTGTGTTTGAGCAACATGTATATTTTATTTATTAATGATCTCCTGCATGTTGGGGGGAAAAAACATTAAGTCGTGGCTTGTCAGTGAACTTACTTCCTGTTATCTTGTCTCTTATTCTGCCCTCTGTCCGTTTCTGACTCGCAGCAGCTTGGCCATCGTACCCTCTGGTGTGTCCCGGCTCAGGTGCCCGTCATCCCCGCTTTGCTACGGTTCCCTTCAAAGCCATTGGTCATGGCTGCGTTGGCCCCTGCTGTGGCGGCATGTGCCCACAGCAGGCCTCCTGCCCACTAGCTGTCTCGTCCTATCTATCTAACCCAGACTAGAGCCTCTCAGCCCAGTCCAGCCTATCTCAGCTCAGCCTGGTACAGCTTTGGCGTCAGCAGCGGCCCGGTGTCACTCCACCCTGGCAATCATAATGAGACGAGGGGGAGGAGGGTGTCGGCGTTCAGCAGCGAGAGCTCCGCGTGTGTGTTTCAGTGCGAGAGCGTATGCATTTGTCAAGCAATTTGTCAGGTGTCGTCTGTGAAGGAAACATGACTACAACAGACAGCTGAGAATAATCAGACTACACACACACACACACACACACACACACACACACACACACACACACACACACGTATCTCACAGCACTTAGGATCATTATGGCTCCAGATAGACCTTTTTACTCCAATAGTTCACTACACCATATTTCATCCAGCACTTGCCGCCATTCCACAACATGATATATCTGTGATAATGATATGATAATGGCCATCAGAATGTTTTCCACCCTACCCAGCAGCCTTTTTGCGGGCTTATTTGTTTATATATTTATTTATTTATTGGAGCTTTCTCATTTCAAACCCAGCCATCCATCCTGCATGCTGGCTGCCCAGGCCCCAGTCACTGCTTGTCACTCTGAATTTCAAATGGCTCCAATTTTCCCCCTGATGGCACGGAGAAGTGGCAGGCAGCACATCAGGGAGGGTGGTCCTAGACATGCTGCCTGCAGCAGGGGTTCTATTAGAGCGAAGAGAGGGATGAGAGGCGGGAGAGGACAGGAGAGGAGAGTTTTCGAGCATCACGCCAGTAGTGATGTATTCTTTCTTTCTTTCTTTATGATTATTGTGGAGACTGCATTCTCATTTTGGGGTTGGTGTGGCATGGCTGATTGTTCCATCTTTGCTTCTGGCTGGGTTTTGCTGATGGTGGAGCTGCCCTGCCCGCTAAAGCTGCCACTCACTCCCACAGCACTGTTTGTGTGCGGCGCATCCAGAAAAATGTGGCTGTTATTTGTCTTTATTTTTTGTTTGTTGAAATCTGCAAGAAATTAATTTATATTTTTATGTAACTCTTATGAGAATCAAAGGCTTTTTCTCCTGTTTATCATTATGTGCTTTCCCTTAACAAGACCTTACCAGCTATGAGGAGCGGGCACTCTACTTGGAGGCCATTGTTCAGAACCATAGAGAGGTCATGACCTTTGAAGACTTTGCCTCACAGGTTTTCTCCCCCTCCCCTGGATATCCAATGAGTGGGACAGGTGAGAAATGAACCACACTGCAATTCTGTCCTCTTCCTCATTCTTTCCACTCCACCTCTTTCTGTCTCTCCATCTCACTCCTGCTTCATTACCTTTGGGTATTTTCCTCCCATGCCTTCTTCCCTTTTTCCTCATCATCTCTTCCCCCCGCGTTTCAGTCTCTCTTCTTCCTTCAAAACACACCTGTCCAAACCTTTTTCCTCTCCCACCCCCCCTCTCTCTCCACTCCAAGCCCACGCTCACCGATGAATATCAAACGACGGGCCCAGGCTCTTCTTCAAACACTTTTCCACTTCCTCCTGCCCCACTCACGCTACTTTGTACATCTCCTCTTTTTCTTTTTTTTTTTCAAACCGCATCCTTCCATGCAATTACTTTCCTATGAATATAAGCAGCCTTTTAAATGGCAGTTGCAGGGTGTGTGTCTTTGTGTATGTCTTCATGAGCTCATTCACCAACACTTAAGAGATCCGACCAACAAACAGCAGCTCTCGGATGTCAGCACAGCACTCTTATCAGCCTGTGATGAATAGAATGGAAAACGTGTCTTATCTTGTTCTTCCTACTTGTACCAGCACCGATCGATCTGCGCCAGCACTGAAATCAATACAGGATTGCACTTTTACACTCTATTGGATCTCGACACACGTTCTGTTTTGACAAGAAAAGCACTCCACAGCACCACTCCGCAGACGTCGTGTCATTATCGAATCTGTCAGAGCTTATGTTTTGAACGAGGTTTACCGTGTAAGCTGTATTTTTGTGCCATATGTGGGCATGTGAAAATTAACTGTCTACTTTTTCTTTCTTCTTTTTTTTGTTGGAATTGGCCTGTCTTATGTCTGTGTCGGACTTCAGATGTTCAGGTGTGATATTCAGGCAGGCGGGAGGTGGTGAGACACATTACCATACTGCTGTGTAGGGGTGTAAAATTTACCTCCTCCATCCTCGGTGCTGAACAAGCGTGCAGGGGCATATAGAAAAACAGGAGTGAAAATCAGAGAGAATTATTTTTAATTGCTCAAAGCAGCTGATGCTGACGAGTATTTCAGTCGCGGGTTGTTTTGACCACCTTCAGGTGAAAAACGTTCGGTACCCGAAACTCTGTTTCCGTGTCGAGTCTGCTTCCAATCTTAGGATCATGATTTAACTATGTATTAGAATTTAGCTATGGGAAATCATAAACGGTGGAGGAAGATTATTGTTGCAGATTATTTTGGAAGAGCCCCAAATGACTGTTGACCCAGCGAACAGAGTTAAAGGGTTCCCAGATTGCTTTGGAGCCGGTCTGAGAAAGGTTAGCTAGAACTGAGAATAATGTTTCACAGCATGAGACGTGTGCTGCAGCCAATGCATGAAGCTCAGAAGTATAATGAAGTCTGCAAGGTCATTGTGTCAGCCTCCCACTGAGCAGCGATATCCCATTTCTCCAGAAACTGTGCAAACAGGCCAACAGAATAATACAAGGATATGCACAAAGGTGTTGTTTAAACTTGCATAAAAATACTACAATACTACAATACTACAATAATACTACAAATACTAAAAAAATACTACAATAATTTCTTACAGAACTGTGCAGAAGTCTTTAGATTTTGTATGCCTAAGCTAAAATAATTCTAATAATTGGTATGACTGCTTTTATTATTGAACACAGCCTGAACTCTGTTGGGCACTTTCTTGTAATTTCTTTAAGTAGTCCACAGAAAATGTTCTCCAGGCCTCCTGATGGACATTCAAAGCTCTTCTTTGGATGTTTCTGCATTTTTTTTTTTTTGTTCTCTGTCATGATGATCCCACACTGCCTCAGTAATGCTGAGGTGCGGCTCTGGGGAGGCCAGTCCATGACTGATGGTGTGGTTTTTGTTTGATTTTTCTCTCCGGGTATGCTTTTACTGCACCGTAAAACTGTTATTTTACCAGATTGTTTTGTGACAGGCAACCAATTTAAAATTCTAAAGGCATGATTTAAAGTTGGTTATTACTAAGTTTCTTGTTATGTGTAAACACAACACTGTGTTTACACAGTGATTCGTAGGTCACTTTGTGACTTATAGTTCGTATTGTATTTGCTACGTCTGGCGAAACATTAAGCAATGTGAGGTAAATGAAGACTTTTGCGTAGCACTGTATGAGGTTTTGGATATTGCACGTGGAATACACTCAGAATAAGAGTCATTTACAGGCTTCCACTAGGAATAAACCAGCCTATCAAAACTAAAGTTGAGATTAAAATAAAATCCATTTTAAATAGGCTTTCTAAAGTTAGATTATTTCTTCGGTCACTGTCGGTGAAATCCAGGAATTAATGACATTGTAGATGCTACAACCAGTACACACTCTTTTTGTCATTAGCAACAACTCTCACAATTTCATGTGTTTCATTTGTCAACTGCATTTGCTGTATTTCAAAAAGTACGATACGTGTGACGCTTCAGGTCTAATGCATCTCACCAGGCTTAGAGCTTGAATGTGTCTGTGATGGCTGGCTGATGTTGCTCCTCATTCTTTTCAAACGTGCTACCACTCTCACTCTCCTATGCTTTTCCTTTGTGCAGGATTGTGTGTGTGTGTGTGTGTGTCTGTTTATACACAAGTTTGTCTATCCATCTGTCTGTTCACCCATCCTGCTCTGCCTCTCATTGCTGCCACTAACATGTCACTCATGCTCCATGACAGCGTGCAGGCGTTGGCCGGGGATGGTTTGGGACATGGAGTACCCCTGGGCCAAACTGGACTGTAAGACTCTGCCTGCTTCCTCCATACTAGGCATGACGCCCGGCATCGGCTTGCTAACATCTATCACTTCGTTTAGGTCACCCTGAACCCCACCATCGTCAGATAACTAAGGGTTGCGCTTGATTTAGCAGCAGGGTTTGACTTTAAGCCCTGCACACTAATTGCTAAATGAAGCGCTCCTGCAGTTTTGCCAGTTTGCTGTAAGGCATGCAACCCGAGCCCTCCACCTTGGTGGTTTGTCTGTCTTTCATAACTTCATTCTCACAGCTCCTGAATGTAACCCCCGTCTCACCCCACAACTTCAGTCGAGCATCGCGGCTTCCTGCATGAGCTAGCCCGTCTGTCACACCCGGACGAAGACTCCATTCTCACCACTCCGCCCTCCGTGTGTTACAACTTGCACCGTTTTGCTGCATTTTGAGTGTTTTTGTCATTTTGTGATCATTCGCTTTACTTTTTAAAATGATTAACTGCACACAAGAAAACCCATTTTTCTCTCTGGGTAAAAGTACATAAAAGCTCCCCTGACCCTCCGAGGTGCCCCGGCATCTTTTCCCTCTCTCATGCTAACCCTCTCAGCTCGTAACATCGGTGGTAAATGTTTTCCAGCCTCTTGTTTCCATGTGAACTGAACACCATTCGTGCTTGGGATTTTTTTTTCAAAATGGTCTCAGTTTTTAAAAACTCCAAGTAACCAGTTTGTCAGGTAGAGGGAAAAAAATGGCATTTGTTGATTAACTCATCACACAAATCAGTTAACCTTTTCTGACCTTTAAGCCTTTCAGCAACGGCTAACCACGACACCGCACGCGCTGGCTGAAGGTCCCTCCCTCTGTGCCTGAGAGTTTTCTTTTCAGCAGCGTTGTTGTGTCCTCCTGCAGTGTGATTAAGGTTGTGTGTCCTTTCTCTCATGATGCTTTACTTTTTTTTTTCTTTTTTTTTCCCTCCTTTTAGATTAAAAATATCTTAAAGATCCAAATACTGTGTGTGGTGAAGGTAAGCCCCCCAAATGAGGCCGGAAGCTTGTTTTGGTTCCGGCAGCCTGCCTACCTACCTGCTCTTCCCTCGTTCACTCATCCTGGCTGTTCCCCCTCCCCGAACCTCTCCTTTTTCATTCAGTACTAACCGAGCTTTATTTACTGAGCGCTTTAACAAAGGGAAAGGGACAGAAAAACCAGGCTGTTTATTTGGGGTATGTCCTACTGTTTAGGCCAGGCTGGTAATTGAGAGTGATGCACGGTGGGGACAATTAGCACCTGACTAAGTAGCAGCATGAACAATACGGCTACACTTCTGGCCCTCGCTTCTGCATGTGGCGCGCCTTTATCTCTTCCCCCAGCAAACACTTTTTTTCTTTCTTTCCTTTTTTTTTTCCTCCCTCAATCCCCCCCACCGCCCCCACCCCTGTCATTTCCTCCTGTTGGAGTGTGCCTGTTTGCCTGGGGCAGACTCTGAGACTAACACCTGCCGCACTGGAAGACGTCTTTGTCATCTAAAGCCTTGTTTGAACTGCTGCAGTGGGGACCAATGGGATAGCGGGGCCATTTAAAGAGTCTCTTTGTTTTCTTTCTCCCTTTGCTTCTCCTCTCTTCTTTCCGTCAGAAATGAAGCTCTGCGTACGGCCGTTTTGACCGAGTATAGGGCGGACGTGTTGGGTTGTAATCACGATAATGATGACACATTAGCCTCTTCTGGCTCTGTGTTATTTTTCCCCACTTAGTAGCTTACTTGGAAAATTAATTCTTACAAAAGGCCATACAGTGAAGAAGATCATTTAGAAACTGATGCAACCGCAGTCATTAAGTGCCACAGTGGTAGTGATGACTGTTTAGTGCAGCGCGTCTTTAATGGTGTGTTGACTGGATTGCCTTTAATAGTCGTATGTTTTTCCAGCAGATGCATTTTGCAAGAGTTTACTGTAGGAATGAGTACAATACGGGAATGCAGAAATCGTCCTGCTCATTTTTACCCAAACCCGATCCTTTTTTTTTTTTTCTCCTTTTTCTTTTCTTTTTTTTATATTCATATGCAGATTTGAGAATGCATGTTCAGACCCCCCCCGCCTCACCTCCCCTCTAGCCCTTCACAATACCCACACCCAGCGTTTCATCCACGGCCCAGCCTCCTCTCTGTGAGCCGTGGCTCTGGATGCTGCTGGTGTCCACTGTGCGGCTGAGTGTCTGTTACTCCAGCCATCTGCCATTCCTTTTAGCCGCTGCAACTTGAGATGCCTCTGAAAAAATGGCAGGAAATAAAAGGATAGGAAAGAAAATAGGCAACCAGATGCCACCTCAACAAAGCAGAAAAGTTGTTTAAACTCGAGGCACGGGGCCAAAGCGGGTGGGGGCGGGGTGGGGGCGCGCCCGTAGTTGGGGTTTGGTCAGGGGCACAGCGAGGAAGTCGGCGTTCACAATAATTGATTGTCCTCGCCAGCATTTCATGCCCACCTCCCGGCTTATTACCGTTTGTCATAATCATTGAAGTGAAGTTTTTGTGGAAAAGGAAAATGTTTGACAATAGGAAGGCTCCACATGTCCACAACAAGAGCGTAATGTGTAATTTCATTTTCATTCAAAGCATTCTGCTGTCACACTGTGAACTGAATACTTTTTTTTTTACAAAGGTTGCCTCATTTTTCACATCATAAAAGGGAAACTGTTGGGGATAAAGGCGGCTTCTCTTTCAACAAGCTTTGCTTCTCTGCAGCATGTGAAAAAAGCATGTGATTTCTGAGATGCGGCATCTTGATTCGAATGAATTCTGCTCTGCAGCAAACTCGAATCCCGACACTCTTTTATTCTAAACTTGGTATTTGTGTGAATGTTGGTGGAAATCCAGGGAATTGGGTGATCCTGGTTTTGGGAGCAGCCGCGTGCATGATGGAGCGTGCTGGGATATAAAACAATCAAATCCTCCTCTCCCTGTCTCTCTCTCTCGTTGTCGTGTTTCTGTCTACAAACTTTTCCTCCATTTCTCTCTCCCAGGGTCTTTCACCGGCAGCGGAAGCACCGAAGCCGGAAGCATCACCACCACAACAACAGATTCAGTCGACCAGGTGTCTCCCACCATGCCCCGTGCCACAAAGAACAGAGTTTCCGGGAAACTCCGCCGATCAGCCAGCGCTATAAGCAAATCCTCCAACTGAGCTCTTCAACCCATCCCCCTCTTCCCCCTACCCGAGTGCCGCCTTCAGTCTTTTCTCGAAAAACCTCACAAACTCAGCCGAGACTGCAAGAAATTACTTTGATGTTTCGTTTTTTTTTTCCGTTTTTTGTGACATATAAACATTAACTGGAGCATACGGCAATTTTTAATTTAAGTGGCGATCATTGATTTCTTTGTCAGTACATTTCACTTTGTTGTGGTGTTAACTGAGACAGGTGTGTACGTGAAAGTAAGCTATTTATGTTCGTTGGTTTCAGCATAGGAGGCACCTGCAATGATTTTATCCTCATTTTCTAGAGCGCTCGCGTGCGCTAGAAAAACACTTAAAGTTCTTACTGTAGTAAGGTAATGGGAGACTGTTTTACCCTGTTTCTGTAGTTCCTCTGTCCCAGCACTTCATGTAACAAAGCACTGATGACGCAGCTGTAAATGACACCACGCTAAAACTGCACAAGAGTTTGGTATCCATTTATAAATAAGTCTGCCTTTTATACCTCTGTTTGCATCCGCCACAGCCTCTCTGTGTCAAAGATACCATTTCAGTTAGCGGCAGTGTGATGCCGTCCCATCCACATTGGGGAATGATGTTCCTGCAGGGAAAAGCACCAATGGATGGGGAAAGCCTCCCCTGAATGTTTCGCATTCGCTGCACTAGTACACGGGAGTCCCTGCAGCATGTGCAGCCAGAGGCTGTTTAATTGTTTTGAACTCGGAGTGGACAATCGATGACGTCTTTCTAACTTGAGCTGAAATGACATTTGGGTTTCGTTTTTTTTACTACTCTAATTTTCCTTTTTAAATGAATTCCAATGGATCGCGTCATTATTTGATTTATGCAACTGCGCTGGAATGAGAAAACACTGCGTTTGTAATTGTTTTCTGATGTCGTTAACATAGGCTCATGTCCGGTAATTAAATAAGTTCCTCCTGTCTCTTTCCTCTGCTATCAGTTTCCCTGTCCTGTAAAGCCGAGACATCGACATTCCAACATTCCCAACACACGCAGACCACGGTCTTTGCACTCACTCTTGTCAGTTAACATCAAATGCTTCTTTGTTCTTGGATGTAAATTGCTTTAAATATTATTTGTTGATGTCAGTCTGTTGGATGGACTGTTTGAATTATCTTTTGCGGTGTTGTGTGTTTGTGTGGTGTTTAAAGGAAAAATGCCGCCAGAGCCTCAGGTAACTCCATGCACTGGTGTGTGTGTGTGTGTGTGTGTGTGTGTGTGAGAGATTGTGTTTCTGAGGGAGCTTCTCACAGTGCCTGTGTAATGTCTGTCTTCTAAGATGATGTCCCACATTATTTCCACGCCCCACAATCAAATCTCAGCGTCCCGTCTCCTCCTCAGGAGTAAAAAAAAAAAAAAAGTCTCTTCCTCCCTCTGCGTCTCTCAAGTTCACGTCTCATGAAAACAGCAACAGATGGATTTTTGCTCTTTATTTATTGGTGGTGTGCTGCCACCTTCTTTGTGTCAGTGGTATCCATTCGTCCTCTTTCCCATGATCCTCTTCCCATGTCATGGCCTCCTGAGGCCACGGGAGGGGATGGCGGTGGGGAGGAGGAGGGGGCTGGGTTTAGGTGGCATGCCAGAGCTGAACTCTTAACAGCCCTCCTAGCAACAGCCAGCCCGCCTCTCGCACTCCTCCAACCTGCCAGCTCGAGTTGTCATGGTAGCCAGGTGTCCCCCGCCTCCCCTCCCTCCCACTCACCCACTCACTCGCAAACCTACTCACTCACATAAACACACTATAGACTCTCACCCTCTGAGGGCTCCACCTAAGCTGCAACACTATCCCCCATCTGTTGCACTACTATGCCTTACTTTCCCTGCGTTCCTCTGTCGGTTTCTCCACATCTCACCTCCTGTTGGTCCGTTCCCCGAGCAGGATGTGAGGAATCCCCGCAGCAGGAGGAGGACTGACAGATCTGTGCTCTCTTTATTTTATGTGTTGTCATTTTTGAGGAATGTATAGATATATAGGCCTGGATCACATCTATGGTTTTAATTTTCCCCAAAGCCACTTGAAGGAACTGACCATGATGTTGATCCAAAGATTGTAGCTTATAGAATATGTCTGTTAAAGGAGGGCTCGCGCCTTCCTTTCGGAGGATTAGTCACTGGAGGTGTTAGTTCGGACCAAGATTGTGTGTCTTATACGCGTGAAGAAATTGAGATAGTCGTAGTTTTAGTTATTTTCTCCTTCTCGTTTTAGAAATCCTTGTACATTGTGTCAAATTTGAGGGCTTCATTGCCCTCAGGATATAAATATATTAATGCCTGTAATATAATCTTTGTATAAGAGGGGGGAAAAGCTTGAAACTTTCATCATTACTTGTCAACATATCAAACTGTTTTTAATGACCGAAGTCCTGCTATCTTTATTAGAAATGTGAAAACTGAAACATTTCATTAAATCAATTTGAAATTCTACCTGTCGTTTGCTGTATTTCTGATTATCTGGATTTGTAAGGTTTGTGTGTGTGGTTATGATGGTGCTGTTGCCATGGGCTTTCTGACCCTGGCCTGGCCATGCTGGCAGCAGCAGGAGTAATCTGACCCTCCTCCCATCTGTCTCCCCTGCTGCTCTACCCTGCTTAGAGGAGCATAATGGAGCCCCACCAGGAGGTACAGGTGCAATTGGTTGCAGCATCTACAGGTGCCCTGCCTCTCCTGGGCCACATAAAGACGCAAGAAAAGTACTTGACTGTAATTGGAGCCCTTAAATTGTGCATCCGTGAGAAAGAAACCTAATGTTGCCCCATTTTCACCCGGCTCGGCACTGTTTGCTTGTTTGTCACCGACTCTGAGATACGTTACGACAGAACAGGCTGATATCCCCGTGAATACTACCAAATTGTGTTATTTCATGTGTTACGCTGGCAGCTGCAGTCAATTTTCACACTTCAGATCTCACTCTTTCTTAATGTATTGTCAGTGTTGCCTGGAGGAGCTCGAGGGGGTAACACTGAAAAGTTGGCCTTCTCTTTGGCCTTGCACCGCTGCAGGAGTTTTAATAAGCACAAGAACTCTGCAGAAGCAGGAAGAGACTGTGAGGAGTTCAAGTTAGTGAAGAGGTGATGTTTTTAAATGTGTGTGTGTGTGTGGGTGTATATATATATATATTTTTTTTTTTTTTTACACTACATTAGTCTTTCAGTTGACCACCTTTTTTGTCATCACTGATCGGCCTGTGAGGTCAGCTATATGTGTCTTTTGCTAAATTACCACCAACTTAATGCTTTATGGATTCTGGAGGTCAGCTTTGAAGCCGGTTGTGCCCTGATGTGTCCTAAATCATTTGAAAACAACCGAAGCAGGAAAAGAAATCGAGTTGTGTGAGTTTTCCAAAGCAGACAAATGTTTTACTGCTGCAGAGGTGAGCTCTGATCCACCACCTCTTTGTCCTGCTGTCATGTCCTGACGTGGTATTAAGAGGGTGAATTTATGATTAGGCCTTAAGTGCTTCACTGAGGCAGCGAAACGGCGTCTATGGAGCCACCGCAGCGATGATTTACGCAGAATAAGTCTGATGTCGAAGGCACAGGGGGGTTTAGCCAAGGGAGTTGGACTTTCTCCCTGTTAAAGACGACTAAATAGATTGGTATCGTTTTGGAGTGTCACCATGTGTGGGAGAGGTGTTGAAGAGGAACCTTTACAGGTTTTGAAAGGTGACTTGGTTTAATTTCACTCTGTCAAAGTTGAACAATTTGTCATCTCGCTCCTGTACTTCAGAAGGCTGCTGTCAGAATCAACTTCAAATCAGCTGATCAGGCATAAAAAATGGGACAAAAAGTGCCCACGATGCCTCCTGTAGAACATTTTAGTCGAATAGAGTTTAAAATATGTGTGGAGGAACGGAGCGGGATTTATTTTGGTGCGTGTTCCTGTGCGCACTGCGCAGTTTGCGGGTTGAAATTAAGAAAACGATTGATGCACGTGGGCAATTTGGCATTTCTTCTCGGCTTTTCCAAAAGGAGCAAAACCAGAACGAGCCACGAGCTCATTGTGATTTAGTAATAATTATTGTAGCACGAGGAGTTTTGTTTGGACATAAAGTTCATGGTGTCGTGTGCGGCTTCCTGTCTGTGTGAAAAGCGTCTTGAGACCACGTGTCCTTTGGAAAATATTTTATTTCGATAGACAACAACGATATACACATACAATCAAAGCGCTATAAAAGCCAACATTTAAGAAAAATAACTTGTCCTTAAAAAAGATTGCATCTAAGGTAAGAGCTTTACGTTTTTTCCTCTTTTTTTATTTTTTTATTTTTTATTTTTTTTACAAGAGCTGTGGAGATTGAAGATTAAAACCCGACCCACGACATTTATCACAACTCATAAATTTGACAAAAAGAAACAAAACAAAAAAACACAAAAGATTTGGCTATACGACATGTAAACTGCCAGAACGATTCACAGGAAAAAATCACGACAAACACAACAATAAGTTACATAAAATAATTAGAATAAATAAATAAATAAACATATGATGACAAATATTGCAACAATTTTCAAGAATAATAATAAAATATGTGCCAGCATTCAAATTAAAACAATCTATGTTGACTTTTTTAAGGCAGTTATACAGCGGGATTTGGATGTGTACGTAGGCTATTTCGGACTAGGCTTATTTGTATACTAAAGGCATTTGTGGTTCTACTAAACAGGGAATTCCTCAGTCACTCCTTTTTTTTTTTTTTTTCTCCATCAACACAAAGTAAGTTCTGTCATTCACAAACTAGCGTAAAGCTACAGTGATAGAGCAATCACGGCCGGTGAAGTCAACAGGCTTTGATGGGGAAAAGGATTTCTGAGAAATTTAAGACATTTCTTAGGTCTAGAAGCTATCATTGAACATGTGCTGTCCTAGAAAAATACCCTTTAACAGTCAAACTAACGCTTTGTATTCGTTTGTTTTTTTTTTTTATCTTGATAAACTAATTTGAGAAAGAACATCTCAAAATAGGCCTATATGTAATTCAAATATAGAGAGAAGCATTCAACAATCACTGATTGGCATGGAAAAGACACCACTTAAACATTAAACCGCCCTGCCTTTCATTGGCCTAAAGTTATGGCAGTGAGCACAAACCCTTTGTGTTTTCGTTTTTCTTTTTTAACCCCCTAAGCCACTTTTCTATCCGCTTCTTAATTATTATTTTTAATTTCCCCCCATCAAAGGCACGAGTTCTGTGTTGTCTTTAGCAGGCGGGGCGCACCGGCATTTGGAGCAGGATCACCTGCCTGTTCTCCGAGGGGTGGCACTTGTTTATGTGCCTGGTGAGCCCCGGCGAGCTGTAGAGGGTGGCGGGGCAGTATTTGCACGGGTAAATCTGGGAGGAGTGCATGAGGCGCAGGTGTCTCTCCTGGCCGGCCCTGCTGGTGAAGCTCTCCCGGCACACCGGGCACAGCAGGCAGTCCACCGGGCTCAGATTGAGGGGGCTTTGGTTTGAGGCTTCCGCTGAGGATGAGGATGATGACGCTGATGAGGTGTTTGACTCCGGAGCCTGCTCTGCCGGGCGGTCGCTGGTTTGAAACCCGCGCTCCTCCAGCACTTTCTTTTGCAGGGCCTGGTGTCCCATGATGTGTTTCCTTAGGCACGCCTGCCGCTTAAACCTCTTCCCGCAGAACTGGCAGTCATAGCAGCCATCTTCAGAACCCGATTCGGACAGACCTGGACTCGGGGTGTCTCTGTCACTCATGTCTTTGGCTTCGTCGGAGACTGACTTGACACCTAGTGGTGGCATTTTGGCCATTTCAGGTTTGATGCCCTGCGCGGGTGGCATGGCGGGCGCGCCGGTGGTCCGAGGTTTGTGCCAGCGGCGGTGAGAGGCGAGGTTTGCCGGGCAGCTGAACATCTTATCGCACTCAGGACACCGGTACTCGACCCTGACTATGCGGGAGCACTTGTGCTGAGCCAGGGAGAACGGATCCGCGTACGCCTCCTTGCACAGCTGGCACACGAACTCCCCCAGAGGTTTGTTTCCTGCGGAGGACTGAGCCCGCGGCTTCATCTCCACCGGACCCTCTTTGATTTTGAGACCAAGCACCGGAGAAGTCGTCACCTCATCTTCAAAGTTGAGTTTTCTAATGGCTTTGGGTTTTTTGGATGCGGCTTTAGATTTGCGCTCCGTTCCATCAGTTGCGGGTCTTTTGGTGCCGACCCGGTTGCTTGGTCCCGGGAGGCTGCTGCTGCTGGTGGTGCTGGTGCCGCTGCGGCTGCTGTTGCTGGTGCCGATTTTCAGGTCGACCGGGGCGTACAGGAGGTGATCCAGACCGGAGAGGGAGGCGGGTGTTGGGAATGACTCGGCAGAAATAGGCGAGCCCAGATTGAAACTTCGCTCGAAATATCCCCTGTCGTGCTCCTTGCTGATGGGCCGGGTGGGGCTGTAGAGGGCTTGGCACACGGCTTCTGGGTTGCCGAACTGTGCCGGCTTCTCCATTCTTGGCACCGACGCGTCAGCTGCGGTGAAATCCGGCGATGCGGAGGCGCGGTCCGGACTGGACGCCACTGAAATCGGCGGGGATGGGTCCGTGTGACTCGGCAAGGCAGCTGGGGTGGGTGGCTCCTGGAGGTCATCATCGTCTGACCGAGTCCTGTAGGAAACATGTGCAGATTTCTTGTTTCTTTTTACCAGGAATCCTTTGGGCATCTTGGCGAGGAACGGCGAAAAGGCACTTCGGGGAGGTGGGTAAAATCTGGAGTATCCAGGTTTGAAAAATATGGCAACACTAGAGGCTTATGGGACTTGATTTCCCCAGTATATCGATCCCTCTGTTGCTGAAATGTTTTCGTCTCCAAGGCATAGCTCCACTCTTTTTATGCCGGAATGATGCTATTGTTCTCGCCCCCCCTGTTGCAGCATCCCCGACCAATCGGATGAAACCAAGATCCCAGTGGGTTTTATTGTGGGAGGGCTCAGATCCTGGGTTTGCTGGATTTCGTTGGAGGATGTGCAGATAGCTTAGCAGATGTACTGGCGGTTTATTACATTAATGTGTGCGCTCTGCCCCTCCCCGACAGAGGCACACGCCGGGACCCTCCTCTTTTTACGGTCTGATGGGCCCCTACACAAATGCACACGTGCCACTGCTTTGTGGTTCTCCTCCGGGGGTCCCGGAGTTGCCAAAAGGAAATGTCCGTCACCGCCACAATTATCACAATTTCGAATTAAAACTGGGTGAGACAAGCTTGGTTAAACAGAAACCCAAAGGTGTGTTTCTTCACGTGTCCGCTGTGGTGTTGGTCAGAGAGGCGGCTCGCCTCACACACGGCTGTAAAACTGTGTTTGCAGTGCACAGTCATCCAGTTTGTTTTAAGACTAAACATTTTTTCTATCCACGCACTTGACTCGTTTACGCGTGACCTTTACGCGCGTTCCGCGGGCACATCAGTGAACTAAAGACACTTTTTAAAGACCTTTATTTTGGTCTTGAATAAACACTACAGAGGGAGTGTTTCTTTATTTTAGGGCACGTGTCTGTCTCGGTAGTTTAACTCGACATATAAATCAGTCATCTCGCTGCATACATAAGTAATAAGAAGGCCCTCTGGTCTTTGTGCACAATGGCTACGTCTGCCCGTGCTTGGATATCCTGTCTCTCTTTTTTCGGTTTGAAAGGCAAATTGACCTCTTAACTGTGAAACGGGACTCACGGCCAATCTGGCCCACAGCTAGACGCGTGCTGGGCGGAATCAGTGCTCCAGACAAAGAAGGCCGAAACCGAATTTCGTGTTGGGGAGAAATGCTGCCCAGATATTCAGAGCTAAAATGTGGCTGATGTAGCTGCTGGATAGCCCAAAAGTGTTTTCGGGATGTTAGAAGTTGAGTACAATTCTGCTGGAAGAAGCTAATCTAAGTTTGGATTGTGTCGAATCCACGTTTTGAACAAACTGAACGGTTTGATTTACTTTCAAATGTCTCAAAGCAAAACTCAGCTTGCGTTAAACTGACTCATTTCGCAGCACGTCTCCATCTAACAAAGACAGACCGCACTGTTGTCTATTTCTCTTCCCCGTCAGCGCTCTGTGAGTCTCTCATATTTTGTGTGCAAGTCTTCTTTTTTTTCGCCATAATGGCTAAATGTATGCGGCAGTGCGCCACTTGGCAGAATGTGCATTCTTTTTCCCTTTCAGTCAGCAGACCAGGGAGGAATTAATCTCCATCATCGGACATTGTTCCCCTCATTTGCATAAAGCTGCAGTATGACCAAGTCAAATAATTGCACAATCGGAGCCGAGCCGCAGGCCTGTGCCTTGCTTTCAATAGGCCTCTGTGCCCCGGTGCCTCCTCACCTGCCTGAAAACACACCGTTATGTTTGTTGGAAATGGTTAAATGATAGATTAGCTGAATAATAATGTAATAAAGTCTGAAATGCCCACGAGGCAGACTTAAAACTGCGGGAAACCTTTAAATTATTTCAGTAAGTGACAAAGTTTGACCACGATTTTGAAGTTTCTCTGAGAATCACGTTTAAACGTGTCGTTCATCTAATCGTAGCTGGGGGGTTTTGTTGGGTTTTTTGTATGTTGTTTTATTTTCACGGGTTTCATCGACTGGCCCAGAGGTAATTACAGATTTTCTCTAAATGAGAAACCTCTCTAAAATCTGATTTCTGTCCCTGCTGCATCACGCTCTCCTCCGCCGCTCTGTTGTTGAACTGTTGTTCTTTCAGTCTGCGCGTCTATTAGTCGTGGTTTGTTGGGACTACAAGCTTTGATGGCATTTTAACGAGTTCCTCTTTCCCCCGAGATAATTTCTGTGGGGCGCGTGGGCCGGTGTGTTGGCCTTGGCCGTACCGACGCATGCGCGTGTTTGCTCAGTGGCGCGTGCTGCCCTGCGCGGACGGGAAGCATAGGCGCCTAATTAGCATACAGCTGCAGCTGCTTTAACGCAGGCCCAACACCATCCTTTTAACCTTATGGCATGCTATAGGAGTCCAAATATTGCTCGAGTTTGCCTCTTTCTTACAGGTTATGATGTTTATGTTGAAATATAATATCGGTAAACGTGTAAAATATCAATAAGTACATTTTAGATGTTTTTTTTCATTGAGGTTAAATCACATTTCTTTGCTAAAGGCACGCTTTGTTTTGTTTTTTGTCCATCCTTTTGCAAATAAGCTCTTACAATGACTGCTAAACCTTTGTAGGCCTGTTAGTTTATGGCTTAACTGCATCACCAGAAGCCTGATTTGAATACTGGTCCATTTCTGAGATTCTGGCTTCAGAGCTCAGCTCTTACTTCATTGCACCACCTACAGGATGAAGGGTTAAACTCGGTGACAAAGGCAGAGTTTACCTCCAGTCATCAGAACCTTATGGTCTTTTAAAAGGCATCAACACATAGTTTGTGTTCAGCATTACTCGTGATTACAGACGGAGCTTTGGAGCCGTTTGGTCATGTCACACAGATTGGATTACACTTATTCTCGCTGTAGCTGTACAGAGACCTCCTGTACATCCCTGATGAATGATTGCCTCCATGTGCTGTGCCAATCAAAGCCAATTTGAAAGTGCAATAGGACGTGACTGTAATTGGTGCTCACTACAGGGCTACATTCAATGCACTGTCAATCAATTATTGTAATGGATTAGCTGAGCTCCTATTCTGGCTGGTTGTAATCTGATAGAGGGCTTTTTCAGCACCATGGAGAGAGCCAGCGAGGGATCCAGATTTAATCAGACTGGCTGTGGACACAGCACAGCCTCGGCTACAGCCTTTGTCCCCAACGCTGAGAGCAGGCAGAGACCAGCAATAGAACAGAGATGCAGCAGAACAAAAGAGCCTAATGAAGCCATTGGGGTTTTTTTTGTTTTTTTTTTAATATCCTTGTTCAAAACACACAGACACAATTTTTATCAAGGGAAACAGTGTTTTACTTCCCTCTTGTCCAGTCATCTGGCTTCACCGGCTCCATATTCCTCGACTTATTCAATACCTTCAAAGCTCTCAGCGACTTGGCATTCTCATATTTTTCAGACCTTCACCCTTACGCCCCTTCCCAGTTTCAGCTGCTGTTCTGACTGCTCCTCACTTCAAACCTAACACCACGGGTGCCCGAGCTTTCAGCTGTGTTGCAACTCATCACCTCTACACCTTCGCCAGCTCGACTCTTTGTCACAGTTCAAATCTCAGCTCAAAACCTGCCTGTTTTCATTTGCATATCAGCTGTAATCATCCTGTTATGTGTTACTTTCTCAGTTATTTTTATCTTTTAATAGTGTTCTTGTTGTTTAGCGTTGTGTAAGATGACCTCGAGTGTTTGAAACAAGCCAACGGATGAAATGTGTTATTGCTTTTGTTGTCTCCAGCTCTAAGTTAGTCCGTGCGTTTTCCCTCACTGTGGGGAAAATAAATGTATTTTTAAAAATAACTGCAGTTCTAAAACACCTTTTGTATTCCAGTTTCCAGATACTGACTGTAAACTGAAGGATTTTAGTGCTTGAAGTACTTTGTTTGAAGGTCACATCTCTAATGCGAGCTAACACCTTAGTTTCCTGCTCTCTGACCAGAGATCATTGTGGCTGTTTTCACAATTTGCGTCCCGTGTGACCTGGAAAACCATCTGTAGGCGATGTGTGGGAATTCAACAAGTTCCTGTGAGGCAGGAGTCAAACTGCTCCTGTAAAGAGCAACAATAGTAAAAGGTTTGTGGAAAAGAAGTCAGACAGTAGAGCCAGAGGATCAATGGGGAAATTGGCTGTTTAGCAAGGAGTGCAGCACGGAGGTCACTGTCTAGACTTTAAAGTGTACTTTGGATGGATGCCCATGAGACCAGGTTACTGTGAAAAGCCCATAAAGTGGTATAGCTCCGAGCTTAAGACTAATGGACCTGGTGGACCTGACTGGGAATGTCCCTGATGCCATCTGTACGTTTGACGGTGATGCTGATGACTTTATGACAGCACAGACAGATGTTTTCTGGCTTTAATGACATTGCTAAAAAGGTTCTGTGGATCTAGCTGGCAAAACAGTCTTTTTGGAATATAGCCGCAGTGCATCTTTAGAGGGGGATTATGATGACATCCAAGGCGAATAAACGAGAACGCCACGAATGCTTTTAGTGTTTATATCAAACATCGTATGATCAGACATGTGAACAAAGGCTTCAAAGGGACAACACCAGATTTTTCCCCCCTTGTAAAGAGGCTGTTATTAAAAGGAGGTCTTTCTGCATATCAGGCATCAGTTGCTGGAGTCCCAGGGGCATGTTTAGCTCTAATTTACTCATCAAAAACATCAGAGTGTCTCTCAATAATCTCTGCAGTCCATTGGTTGTTTGGGGTGGAGTCCCCTGTCAGAAAGCATGCCCTGGAATGTTAAACACTAATTCACCTCTGAGCGGTGGAGGTGGATAAAGTGATTGTTCTATCTGGGAGCTGATTAAAACAGGCTCTAGCCCGTTTCTCCCCTCTGCGTTCACCTCTGACGTCCATCACATTCATTTCAGTATTCATGAGTGGATGAGAAAGCCCAGGCAGAGCGACTGCCGTATTACAGATAATAAGGCCAGCGGGCACCACATTCACTGCCACAGGTCCCCCCCCACCCCTGCCCCAGCTCATTCAATTACTCTACAAGAGTTCTCTGAGGCACAGCTGCACTATGGGGGTAAAGAGGAGCAAATTGAGGTACATTCATGTAGACGCACACGCACTCACGCACCTCACAGATACAAAGAAGTGGAGGAGGTACGCACACGGCAGCGAGAGCAGCCAGCGTATAAAGGATCTCACTGACAGGCATTTAGCTTAGTAGTCAATACATTACACAAGTAGACAACAAAAAAAGGCTCATCCTCTCTAACTCACTGGCTCCCTGAAGATTATATTGATAATGACTCTATAAGAGAAATGAAACCAAGGCCATTCCTCATAGACTCCATATATGAGGTTGCCATTATCTTGATGAAAGTGTAGACAGCAGCTGTATCATCTACGAGCATGAAAGATGGACTCTGGCAGACCTAATGGGCCATATCCGTTATCTATTGATTATCATCCATTCATCTAAAGATGCATTAGGGCCGTGTGAAAATCTCTGTTAAAAACATAACTGCCTGCTTCCTGAATTATTTACAAAGTTAGGTTTTAAACAATGGCTCTAAATGCGATTGTCCACCTGGTGTCATCACTCAAGAGAAGACTGGCTGCTCTCCGTGGTGCTGAACTTCTCCCCTGGAGTTTACAGCAGCAGCTGTCTCGTAGAGCACTGAGGATGTAAAACACTTAATGTGTAAATCCTGCTCTCAGTGCGCCAATAAAACACCCATTTTTCCACTGTGCGTGCTTTGATTGGTTTTTAAAATTAAAATTATACATAATACTTTTTGGAAATTCATGTATTTGCTCATGTCCCACACAACGATTGGCCAAATCTTTGCATTTCTAATGGAAATGTCTGGCTTGTCTTAGTAAAGCACAGCGCTCTCCTTTTAAGTACATTTATCCTTTTGTTTGTATCCTTTTGTTATAAGTGTTATAAGGGTAAAACCACAGCCTGTAACATGATATCGCGAGTTTGGCTGTTTCCCTTGCTTTCAGCTTTTCTGCTGCTTCATATTTACTTAAATCAGCGAGAGTGGTATTGATTTTCTTTTCAAACACTTACTCTAGCAACTTAAATTGTAGGCTACAGAAAAAGATGAACGTAGCCACCGTGATGTCTCCAGTCAGATTTGAAGCTTTATGCTGGAGCATCTTGGATTTTTTGTTTTTAGCGGTGGATCTATGAAACTGAGGAAATCCCAATGCAGACTTGTAAAAAGCTAAAGATTGAGATCATCGATTCAACAGGAAAGCGTTTAATAAGGTCATAAATTAAGGGAGCGAGAAGGTCATTTCCTCATAGATTTCTATACAATGCATATTTTTTTAAGGAACAGGAGTCGCCCCCTGCTGGCAGTCAGAAAAAATACAGATTTAGGGCACATGTGCACTGGCTTCAGTGCAGCATGTGGTCTATGTTTAGTGAGCCTGTTTCACAGACATTTCTTTGAGTATTACAGCCACACGTTGACTTTAAAAATGTACCTACTTTCAGCCGCTCCTTTATTCACCGGGGCCGTCACAGCAGGTAACTCTGCACGTGTGATTGGCAGATTTTTTACACCAAATCAAACGTGTTTCGCTCCTTAGATGAATGTGTAAACCACTTTATCTTTCATTAATATAATAAATGCTATGTCATCATGACATATCTTTGTCTCCTGCTCTCACAGTTCTCCGCTGAGATTTATCAAAATCTAACAAATGCACAAGTCTTGGAGACATTTTGAGCTCAATTATCAAGTCCACCCTTAACACATGTACATTTCTTGACATTTGATTTGGGAATTTTCCAAACAAAGAATTCACAGAATTGGTACACTCTTCATTAGATTGCATAATTTGCATTCTCTTGTAATTTTGCTGCTTCCTTGATTATTAAACGATCACCCTAATTAGGGAGCATAATAGGGTTAATCAGACTCTGCTCGTCACACTTATTATTCCTCCAAAAAATGAAGGAAAAAGATACAGTACTTGATTAATTATATCAGCCTTTTCATCAGCTGGGCTACCATCCCCCCCCCCCCCCCCCCCCCCCCCCCTGAAATTAATATCATGTTGTAAATGGAAGGAAGGAGCTGGCCGGACACAGACAGATGAAAGATTTCACTCAAATTAATTAAGCACTAATTATGCGGCGGGAGTTGGGAGCAGTTTGCATAATGAGCTCTATCAAAAGAGATCAGTCATGAAGAGGGACTGTAGAGTTTCTATACAGCCTTCAGATCATACAGACACACCACTGCACTGCACGAAGAGGGCTAGCAGAGAAGTGGGAAGAGGGTTAAAGCACTTCGAGGCTTGAGTCGTGAGGTTGAGGAGTGTTTTGTTTGGTTTGTCAACCTGCCGAGGATCAGAGCCTTCCTCACTTGTGCTACAAATATGGATTATTCCATTCTCACTTAAAGGTATCACATCTGTCCCGAGGCTGTGTATGTAATTTTTTTTTCTCCCAGCTTAAGAATGAGATAATGAATTCCCTGGTCTGGCAAGAGCAAATAAGAACAGAATGTACCTATAAGTCCAAGCTAATCACAAACAACCTGCATCCACACTCGAGGGAGCTTTAAAGACCCTAATCACCTCCCACTCCAATTCTTGTGGTGTTCTGTTATTGCTGATCAGGGACTACACTGTGGCTATCTATTTAGACAATGGGAAAGGGATTAAATAGACAGAAACTCTAGGTCTTAATCGCCTGTTTAATCACTGCAACTGTGCAGTCTGTGGAGCTGAGTTACTTGAACTGATTTGTGCCATAGCAGCAGCAATCATGCATTGGCTAATCAGGGTGCACAGCCCGGAACTACCCTTCAAGGTCTCCGAGTGGAATTACAAAGACTATGATTAGTTAATCAAATGAAGAACCCAATGTCCTTTCTTTATTTGTGTATACACCTTATCTAAATGGAAATTGTATAGCTGAGGCACTTCCAGAAGGGCACATCTACATGTGAATGATCCTCCTCGAGTCCTTGGCACTGAATGCAGAATAAGATCTTTCACTCCCAATCATCGTGTTATGGCATTGTGGGGACTTTTACATGTCTGAATGATATTTGTTGTCGATGCGCGTGCGAATGATGCAATCACTCCGTCTGTTGTCAAGTAAATCACAAAGCAGTAGACGGCAACTCTTCGAACGCTCGTGATGATCTGTGGCAGAATGTCAAGACTATTACTTTGAGAAAGGAGAGAGGGGGAAGCAGACGGACAGCTTTCTGATTATGACGATAAACAAAAAGGAATGAATCAAATGTGCAAAAGGCTAGTATGTATGTATGTGGCACAGAGATGCTGTATGTAAGCCTTTAATCATGTTGGGTGTCTGCTAATCAGGTAGCCTCCTCTCATTGTTTCCTAGCAGAATCCAGATGATCTTTCCATCATCTGGATTCACTTACTGGTAATATCACAAATCTGTTGTAAAGACAACCAACCAACACATCAAACAAATACACCAAAGATTAAAGTTGTGTTTAAGCATCTATATGTGTTACTGATGCTCAGCTCATCTAAACTTTAGTCTCTCCTCTCAGCACACAGAGGTCAGAGCGACCTTCCAGGAATGGTGGTGCTATGGTCCAGAGAATTGATTGGTCAGTATCATAACCTGCTCCAGAAAGGTTATCTGGATAAGATGAAACCCTGCTTTGTAAAACTGGGCCCTGTTCTGACAGTAAATTAAGAAAATATTGAAAAAGTCACCATGTGGAATACACAGTTCTGTTCTTTAACTCTACAGGTGACCGTTTTCATGTCATCATTTTAGCTTTTCTTTTATGATCTGCTGACTCATATCTTAGTGACCGGCAGTAGTGGCACATCCATCCTTTTTGGTTCTTTTGGACACAACTGGGTTCCATGATTAACCGAAGCAACGCCATGCCAGAACCAACTGGACCATAGAGTCATCAGGAATGTGCTTATTGAGTTCGCTCATCAAAGAAGCCAGTGTTTAAATTTCCGTAAGCTTCTACACTAAGGACTTGTTTTTGCAACTACAGGAGATTACAACAAATGTAGATTAAGCCACTTACTTCACTTGTCTGACCCAGAAGTTAGGTCCATCTTTCATATACAGTCTATCGCCTGGTTTTTGTCCTTCTGTAATAAATTTTTCTCCTGGACATTTTTACTAGTTTGCATTAATTTGCTAATGCATTAATGGCTTGTGTAGGTTTTCTCTGCACAAAAACATTTCTGTTATGTTCCTTTGTGACTCACCTAGTTCATTTAAATCAGATTCAAAAAATATTTTGAGTCATTTTCACTATAATCAAAACATCTAAAACTCCGGTAAAACCTTCACTTGAACTACAACTGAATTTTAGCATCAACAGTCAACAACATGCTACATTTTAGTTGCTTCCAGTTGCTTTTAAATAACAAATATGTTCTGGGTTCACTACATGGTGTGCAAGAGTGTACAAGTCCAAGCTGGGAATGCCATAAAATGGATGCATCCGTGTATCTTTTATTGAAATGCTCGTGCTAATGAAACAAGAATTCCAAAGGATGCTGTAAGAGTGTCGTCGACTGGGCCCAGCCAAACGCACATTATCATACACAGCCATTAAATGCGCTCTTTTCTTTTAGGTATTTAAAAAGCGTAAAATGCTTCCCCATATTTCCCCCCCACTATTTATCACTCATAACTGTGCGCTGAATTACATTTAGATTGATTTTAAATAAAGTCATTTTTTAGTGTTAAAGCTTTCTCTGCCTTCTGTCAGACATGCTGTTTGACATTGTGACTCTTGTTCGTAAGGAGAAAAGAATTTCCCTCCATTGCTTTGTGATAACTTCCTTCCAGGGCCAGCAGACTTGACCCGCACACTCCTACTAGAATCACCTCTATTATTAGTCCATGACAGCAGCCCCGTGGAGGGCGGGGGCCTCCCTGAAAGGTACAGGGTCGCGGATGTCCCAATCCATCTCTGTCTGCCAAGCGATTGATTGTGATTTAGTGCACGGGGCACGAGATGGTGGGGTTCCTTTCTGATGAGCGATAGGTGGGAACCCTTTGACTCCCAGCACATGGCAAGCAGAGGCAGGGCTATGATGAGGGGTCACAGGCAGCTGGTGGGGGTAACTATGGTGGGTAGAAGCAAGGTGGGGGTTGTGTGGATCACAAGATAGAAGATGTCAGAGATCCAGGACAAAGCCCCTCTTCCCCAGCAGACAACCAACCGCCCGAGTCCATCACTTTACCCATCTATCACCCATCCGGCTTTGTGGGCAGCGTAGCAGTTGCCTGCTAATTGTTCATCATCAGGGGGATCCATCATCAGCAACGATCAGTGTGAATAGAGAGGGGCAGGGAGGCCACATCAAAAAATATAAGCCCCTATGAGGGGCGTCGTGCCAGCTGCTTAAAAAAGTGGGTTTAACCCACTGAAAGAATGAGTGACATTACCACCCCGGATTTACCTCCAAGACATATGAACACCAAGAGTGTAAGATAGAGCTGATTGGATGCTTAGAAATGAACAGCTTCTTCATTTTTGGATTCTGAATCAGGATTTTTCCAATATTGTGCTCTCAGAAACTCTGGGCACATACTGTGTCTGCCTTGATTAGGAGACTAAAATATGGCCAGAGTGAAGAGGATATATTTGATATCCTGTCAGATGCTCCAATTTCCCAGTTCTCCTCTAAATATTACCGACCCCAGACAGATATGCATAATACACAATATCTGACTGGAAATCAGAGGGAAATGGCTTTCACTTTTTTCTTTTTTAATTTCATTTTTAAATCTCAGTACTCAGGAGCAAAGTTCAGACAGAAAATATTCATCCCGCTGTTTTTTTTTTCTCCCACTTCAGGCCTGGTGTGAGACACAAGCTGCTCTAGGATGGATGTTAAGCCCAGCCGCAGCCTCGCTTCACTGGGCCGCTCCGGCAGCTTAACTCCATAATCAACCTGAGACCAGCTTTGCTAGGAAATACACTGCACGTGTTAGGCTGCATTTTTATATAATGAGGGGGGTTATCTGCTGTTTACTTTTTATTATCCACCCAAACATCCATTAGCCGTTCTCGCTTACCCTTTTAGAGGGTCGCGCAGGGCTGGAACTCCAAACACAAACGCCGTAGCCAGCCAAACCCAGAACCTTTTTGCTGCGAGACGCACTTCATACCATCGTGATTTATATATTTTTGTTTTTGTCCATTTAGATTTTATCCAAAAACATTGTCTCAAATACGTGTGACCTTAATATTATGAGGCCAGCAGTGAATAAGGCCAGCATATTGTCAATCACAGGAAGTTGTGTCAGCCAGGTCAATGTGTAGCCAGTAACCTGAGCTGCTGTTGACAGAACAGGGACAGGTGCACCAGCCAAACTAATCCATACATGCATGCCAGACACAGGTCATCCATTAAGGCAGATTGATTCAAAGCATTAAAAGACTGTTCCTCAACAATCCCTCACCCGGCCTTACCTTTGCTGTTGCCACGATACCAAATTGCAGTAATTCAAGATGGCCTGAACTGGAAAGGGAAAGGAATGTTCACTGTTTGCCCAGCTAATGCTGGAAACATTTTGTCACACAGCGGCCGAGGGAACATTTCTGGAAGTTTTGTCTGAGCTTTAGAAAATGAAAATGAACTGGTTGGTTTAGCATCTGATGTATTAGATATAGAGACTCTTTATTTAACCCGAATTTCTTGCTGCAGAAATATCGAGTACCTCGGGCTCGTGGGAGGACTTATACCCTGCGTGGCCATTTCACATAATAGCCTTGTACAAAAACATATAAACCAGATTTCACTTTGATTCAGTGTTATTATCAAGCCCACTCCTGTGAGGCCCCAAATGCCAAATAAAGGTTTACTGGCAGAGGCTAGACATCTGCTGCTTTCTGATTGGTTGATAATGCAGCAGTAGTCTCACCTGTTTTCCACAGCCCAGTGCATGGTAAACACCCTGAGTCAGACCTGCAGGGAGAAGGAGCCCATCTGGTCAGCAGCATTAACAACTAGCTCTTTAACAATGGCTTCCAGGAAAAGGAGAAGGGCACAACAGGCCATATCAGCCAATAAAAACAGGCTATGCATGACATTTAGCGCCTGATGTGGGGCTTAGGAGTATACAGGTTACCTACTGTCCACACCAGCCTCTGGCAATAAAACAAAAGCCAATCTCACAGAGTGAGGGGGATGCTGTGCATAAAGCTGCCTGTTTCAGCTGTTGATCTTATAAAATCTGTATAAAGATGCACACGGAGCATCAAGGAAGAGGATCATTTTCATATAAACATCAAGCAGCATAAAAAGCTCTTTTTTTCTGCTATGCACAATAGTTTTCAATAATCAAACGGACCGCGAGAGTTAATGGATAGGCTCATTTAGAAAGATGGAAAAACATGAAAAAGTGCGAGACAGATAAGAGGAGAAAACCACGTCTACTTCTAGATGTGGACGCATATCTACAGAAAACCACTGAGGAGGTTATTTGACTAAACAGTGCCATCTACTGTTCTGCTGTTAAACTCTGAAACTGCAAATGTCACATTGCTGAATTTGTGATCACACCAGCTTCCTCACTGCTCTACAAACAGTTTTTCATTATTGTCAAACCTCCTGTGGAGCTGAACTAACGCACATTGCTACAAGAGGCCGGACAGGCTAGGAAACGGAGGCACCTCGGGTTTTTAAATATCTGATCGTGTCTGTTTTTTGCAACTAGGACGCAGAGGATGGATGCAAACTCTAAATAAGATCTAGGATTTATCAAGAGGGATGTGAAGACAGAAATGTTCGGGGTGGAGTTTGAACAGCAAGCAATGGGCTCTCTACAGCTGCTGGCACTAATGAGGATAATTACCCCCGTAATAACATTAGCCTATCTGAGGGAATGGAGGGGAAGGACAAGTGGTTGTGTTTGTGTGTGGGAGGGTATTCAAGCTTGTGTGTGTGCGTGCGTGCTCGTGCCTTTCCTTCTATCTCACTTGCGGTCTCTCCCTCATTCCCTGAATCTCAATATCTCTTTGTTAGCCCACAATAATTGTATTTGGGCCTCATATCCGCCATATCAGATTCGAGTTTGTACAAGGTAATTAGCAGAGGAAGGGAAGCCTCCACACCAGGAGGACAAATGCCCCCATGACATCATTCTGGCTCCACTCAGGAGGGGAAGCTTTTTCCCCTCGCTCCCTCTTACTCATCTTTCTTGTCATTCGGCTGTCAAGAAAGCACAGTTAATGGGGGCAGACTTGTAGTAACAGGCAAAAAGTTGATGACATTGAAAAGGAGAAGAGCCGGGATTAAGAAGATAAAGAAATGAAGAGATGGAGGAGAAAATGGGGTGGAAAGTGATTTGAGATGAGATGGAGGGCTGTGTTTTTGCAGCAGGCCTGTAATCTCCAATCAGCTTCTACTAACAGACAGCAGGGGAAAGTTCCTCGGCGTTAATGCAGCTTGCCATTCAGAAGGAGCCGGTGTATCCAGCTGGGAGTCGGGGGATGAGGGGAGGATTAACGGGCACTCAGGTGGAGAGAGATGAAGAGAATCAGACGGAGACCCCGCGGATGGTCACACCCTCTCTCCCTCCATCTCTCACGCTCCTTTTTATTTTTGATGAACAAATGTACTCCGCCGTTTTAAAAGTGGAGTGGCGAAAGAAGGAGGAAATGATAGAAGCTTTACTTTAGGGGTGACTTCTCTATCTGTTGATGATTCTAATTTGGATCTGTCCTCCAGAAGACAAATCAAAAGCTTCTCCTGTATAGTGAAGGACTTGGATCTAGTATCTGCCTGCCGTGAAAGAACATCCCAGATTTTCCTTACAGATCAGTAAAATATGATCAGACAAATTTAAAAAGCTCCACAACGTAGAAGTGATTTACTCTTGTGCTCTAATGTATCATTGTAAAAAAGTCAACTATATGCAGAGGCATTGTCAAATTAGTCATTCATCATATCAAATGAAGCACGACTGACAAACATCATGTCTTTTAATTTTATTTCTTTTTTTGGCTGATCCCATGTGCTGGTTGAGACATTTTTTCCTGAAGCCTCCTCATCAGCTGCTCCTCTAAACTGACTTAAATTAATGGCAGGTAATCTGCAGATGCCAGCTGTGCAGCATCACTGCCTTCCTCCAAATGATCAAAGAGTTCTTCCTCTTCTTCCTCGTGGCTACACGGCCTTTCATCGACTTCATCTTTGCAAAGAAGATTAAAAAAAAAAAATAGAAATAAAATATGTATGGTGTAGTTAAAATGGGTTTGCCATCCAGCTGAGAACAGTTAACAGACCTTGTTGTCTGAGAACTCACTTCTCTGAAAGTATTGTGGGAGATGCGACAGCAGCTGAGCGAGTCTGTCTGTCTCGAACAAGCTGAACAGAAATGGGACTAAAAAGATAAAGAAATGAAGAGATGGAGGAGAAAATAGGATGGAAAGTATTTTGATAGACCCTAAGACAATTTTGTGTCTTGGCAGTTTAAGTCAATGCAGGTGAATGATGGTGCAACACATGTGAGTAAGGTCTGCACATTTTGTTGCTACTGTGTCATCTCAGCTTTCAGTCCAGTTTTGTTTCAAACAGAGGCTCTTTACTGAGGGATGATGGAACATATGACTCAACGCCAGCTTTTCTCTCTTTAGTAAAAATAGATCTTTCTCTCCATCTGCAGTAATTTATATTTTGTGGTATGGCTATTTTCTGGGACCTTTTCACACTTCCATATCCATATCTGAAAAACCTAAGGTAGGGAGAGCACTCATCCCTGCCTGTGCACATACAGTTAGGCCCACATGTTTTAGGACAATGACACATTCTTTGTAATTTTGCCTCTGTAAACCAGTAAAATTAGGGGGGAAAAGTTTCACTGTCCAAAAATCTATGGATCAAAATGTACACAGACCCCTCGCAGAACAGGGGATTCATAAATAACAGACTGTGAGATCAGAAATAACATGAATGACATTAAGTCAGTGTAAAGGCGGGATGTAAAAAAAACAGCTTGCAGAGTGTGCAACAACTGCATGCAGGTTGAAGCAGCTTAAATACTTTATATTTTTGCAGATAAATTGAGATAGCACAAGTTTTCCTGTTTAAATTCATACTTCTCTGGTTAACTATTATACTTTGACAAGATGATAGTCAAACAACAGGTAACAGTTAACAATGTAAAAGCGTATTTTATTGTAACCTACCTTTTAAGCCACATGGATCATTCGGTATTCCAGAAATAAAGGGTCTGGTGTCTTTTACAAAGTCATTTTGGTGATTATTATCCAGTGTTTGTTGTTTTCCATTGTGCAAAATCAGTTTAAATATTCTTTAGTATTCTTGATTAGATGATTTCTGGATGAAGGGGTGTTAAACTGGCACAGGACACAGTTTAATCTAACAGAAATTCTTAGTGAAACACTCAGTTGTGTATAAAAACTGAAGGTCTGCTCAAACCTGAACAGAAATGTTGGGATCATCTCCTGTCAGGAAGTCAGTCCCGGTCCTCCTCCGGTTCAAGCCTGGAAGAGGGTAGGCTGCGCTCTCGCAGCCAAAGGTGATGTCACTCCCTGGATAGCTGGAGAGATTTATGGGACCTCAAAGGATACAGCAAACTGCAGTAAAAGGAAAGGAACACCCCAGTGTTTAATCGCCTAAAACTGCTCCATGTCAAGATAATAATGCATTTACAGTTTTAAAATATGAACTTTCCTAAACTATGATGTATGAAAAACAGAAGTACATTAACTGGAATAACAGGGTCCCCTCCTGCTGAGGTTTTTGGTTGTGTTACTGCTGCTGGCAGCCTCTCTCAGCTGGCAAATACTGGGGTGGGTCCACCCATCTGAGCCACACACAGGGACTTTCTCCTGGCACGCACATGAAGGCTCTGGCTTGGTCCTGTGTCCCTTCTTTGGTAATTTAATCTGGCAACCAAGGCAATCTCCACAGTGGTCATATAACTTCTAAGCTCCATCTGGGTCACGTTACACATTTGCACATAGCATCTGTAAGTGTCCTGCACCCAGTCTGCAGAGCAGCTGTCCGGCACTGGAGGGCAGAGGTGCTCGTCGCACTCCCTGCGACCCTCCACCTCCTCCCACAGTTGCAGACGAATATGGTGCTGGGTCTGCAGCCTGGGGGAGCGTGCACCATTACATCCATGCATACATAGACACAAGCAGAGCTGAGGCCTGCTGCTAACACACATCAGTGCACAAAGTCAAAAATGAAGTCTAAAGTAACCAACTGAGGCCAGACAATGTAACTGCAAAATGAACCACATTCATAAGAGAGACTGCATTCCTGTTTTTCTGCTCTCTTACAGTCAAACATGTTGTTCCTCCTCTGAGTTTTAAATGTTTCCTTCTGTCTCCTCTCCTCTGTCCTCTTCTGAATGGTTGATTTAGTTTTTTTTAATAATACCATTGAACATTGCTGAATTATATTGCCATGCTCGTGCCCCTCCTTTGAGATTTCTTCATCAGCTTCGATTCCTTCCTAACAAAGAGATGGAATTTACAGGGAATGAAGCGAGCAAACTTCATCTCTCAGGTATCTCTTTCCTTTTTTTTTTCTTGCTTTACTCACAATTCTGCTGCCTTTCATCGTGTGCCAGTGAGACAGGACTGGAAACTGGGATTTACAAGAGCTACGGGAGATTCTGTGCAGTCTGCAGGTTTCAGGTTGAAGGACTTTTGTCAGCTATGATATTCACGTCTCTTAGAATTATGACTGAAACTTTAACAGATATAACTTACATTCAAGGTGCTGTATCTGACCAGTGAGGAAAATCATCATGTTTAGATTCACTAAAACATGAAGTCATTTTGCATCTGCGTGTTCGTTTTTTGTTGTTGTTGTTGTTTGTTTATTTTTACAGAGCCTGCTATTATTTTTGGGATTTGAAATGTTAGCCTGCAGTTTGTGTCTTAACCCTGTAACACTACCATATTTGACGCATGGGTTCTCTAAATCAGTGTGGTTTTATTTTAATTTCTCAGAGAGTTTAATAAATACTCCAGTTTACAAGAAAATTGATTTCTGGCAACTATTTCACAGTACAGGCATTAAGGGGTTAATATAATTGATTTCAGCTTCCCAAAAAATGTTTTAAAGTGTTCACTGAGATGTGCTGTGTAGCTTAACTGAGTTTCATAGGCTGCTGTGTCATAAAGACACTGGTGACTTAATTATTTGGGTTCGGTCACCAGCAGCGGCTGAGACTGGGTGGAGGGCAGTTTGTTCAACCACGTCTTAATGTCATTTGCTTAAATCAAATCCATAAACATGCTATAATAATACGTTGTAATACTATATCATATGAGGCATTTAAATGCTATGAGGCCTGGTTTAAAAGCCTTCTGTGTTTGTGTTTACTCCTGCGAAGCTGCACTGCCGGTAAGTCCGGTGTTTAGGTAACGTGGCACTTTTCCTTTCGCCATCTAGTGTGGCTCTGTGCGTACACAGAGGTGGAGGCTCTGCACAAACGCTTCCTTGTGTAAATGGCAAAGAGGCGTGGCTTACCTCACACGTCACGTCGCTCACGTAGCACGGCAAGAGGATTGGAGATCCGTGAAGTTAATGAAGATGCGTCATTAAAATCCGTTTGATGCTTCAAAGTAAGAAATAAATTTGTTTAATGTTCCCAATAAATGTTAATATTACATTTATAAAAGAGCACAGAGGCTGCACATTTAGGGGTCACCCCAACAGATCATCTGCCTCACCTTTTCTCCAGCGTCCTCCTCTGTCACCCCAACACTCTCCATCAATGAACCTGTTTTCCTCCTCCTGCTGCATCCAATATATATTCAGTGTTCCTCTCCTGCACATGTCTCAGCCCCATCCCTCTAACTTTAACTCCAAACCTGAGCTGTCCTTCTGGTCACTAGCCTCCTAGCCTCACATAAGAAGGTTCTGGGTTTGAATCCAGTCTGGGGGTCTCTGTCTTGAGTTCGCACGTTTTTCCTGTGCTTACCTGGATCCTATCTGGCTTCCTCCGACAGACCAAAGACAATTAGTAAAGTAAGTATATAGGTAAATTTTGGTGAATTAGATTAGCAGATGAGAATGGATGGATAGACTGCTACTAATAAAGCATCTGATGGCCAGTGGGGTTAAAGTATTTATCAGTGTAACATTAATGGATGTCAGAATTTAAGGAGTAAAGGAAAAAGTGACAGATCTAAAACTAAACTAAACTGATGGACTGTAAAGAAGTCCATCAGTTATATTTATCCCATATGGTTTTACAGAAGTTGATTTCGCTTTCTTGAAACTAAAGTGAATTTACCATTTGTGCTTTTATTTTGAAAGTAGGCGTATAGGAAGTTGTCTGTTAAACTTTCGCTTGACTCCGCCCCACGTTTTACAGGAAGTAAAGAAATGTCTACAGGAAAAACTAGAAGACTTCACTGAATGAACTGACGGATAAACCTTCAACACTCACCTCTTCTGCTTCTGCTTCCGACAACGTTTATCAAGAGTCTCCACCGGAAACGCCTTTTCATCTCTCAAAGAGAAACGGTGAGTATTTTACAGAAACTCTAAATGAAAGTGAACTGTTGTGTCATTTTAGCACTTATTACTTAGGTTATGTTTTTATTCTTCAAGTAATATTATCAGTTTCGGTTATTTAGCCTGAAGAAGCAGCTTTTACTTTTTTCTCTTTTTAAAAACAAAAAGCCTTCAACGTTGCTCTGATCCAATATTTCATCCATTTGAATTAACTATAATATGTGGAGTTCTGTAGAGAGATAAAGTATAAGCCTTGAGATATTCTGATTGCTTCCGTGGAACAAACAGGATGTCTTCAAGCTGAGTAATAACTGGAACTGAGTGATAAAGTTTCATCATACAAAGTGCAAGGAAGTTGTGGCCTGTTGGAAAGAGAATATCACTCTCTCGAAAGATAAGATGGCTCTTAACAATAGCCAGTAGTCACTGACGTGTTATTCTTCGAGCAATATAATTGTTTCATGTGGTTGGACAGGTGAAGGCTTGAACCTGCTGACGTGGGACAATACAGGTGTGTCACTTGGCTTTAAACAGGTGTGTCAGGATAAAGCATCTCCTCATCCTCCAGTCAGGGTGGCATAGTTTTGCTTCCACTACAGCATTCAGACTGAGAGAGGATTTTGATTGACTTGATGTTATTGTATCTTTTATCCATCAGACCCAAAGAATGGCAGAGAAGGTGCTGGTCACAGGTGGAGGAGGCTACATCGGGAGTCACTGTGTGGTGGAGCTCATTGAAGCAGGCTACCAGCCAATCGTGGTGGATAACTTCAGTAACGCTGTGCGAGGTGAGCTCACCAATTAAGAGCTTTTACTGAGAAAATTACTGAAAAAACTGTAGGGTCTACCTTACAGGCAACTGATTTGGATTAATTAAAATTGAATTGAATTGAAAAGTAATCAGCGTGATACTTAGACCTAGTGTTTCTGTATGTGTGTGTGTGTGTGTATCCATTGTGTTTTGGATTGAGGAGAAGGGAATGTGCCAGAGAGCATACGCAGGATAGAAAAGCTCCTGAAAACCAGCATTGAGTTTCATGAGCTGGACCTCCTCGACCGCCCCGGCTTGGAAAAGCTGTTCAAAAAGGTCAGAAAGTTGTTACACTTGGTTTGTTTTTCCTAATTATTCATCTGCATCTGCTACTGTTTTAGAGAGTGCCAACAGTGTACACACTTTGATTTGTAAAGTCAGTGTGTTTGGGGTTGTTTGGCTAAAAAAAAACAGCCCGGTTTCTGCTTTACTGTTACACACATAAAACAATCAGCAAGAAGATAAATGCACCACCATTTAACTTTTTTAGCCTTTGTTTGTTTCCTTAAAAACGTCCCTGCTGGCCTGCATAAACTGTCATGAAAAGCAGTTCATTTGTAGTATTTGCATGCCTTAAATCTGAAACCGGCCTGTGTCACACATGTGCTTCTCTGTTTGTGTGCTGCAGCATTCCTTCAGTGCTGTGATTCACTTCGCGGGGCTGAAAGCTGTGGGCGAGTCGGTGGAGAAGCCGTTACTCTACTACAAAGTGAACCTCACCGCCTTCATGAACCTGCTTGAGGTCAGTCAGTAGCTCCTGGGTAAACTGATCTCAGATCTGCACTTTCAATCTTTGCTCTGCACTCATTATTAATCCCTGCTCTGACCTTATTCTGTGTTTGCTGAGCGCACACCCGTGTGTTCATTTGAAAATGAGCTGATAAATTCTAAAACCGCATCCTTCTGATATGTTATGCATGTGGAGCTCATCATAACAGCCAGAATCAGCCTTTTTTCCTCGGCCCTGAGCTGTGGACTGCTGACTCGCTGGCCACTGATTGTGTGTATGTGCCGTGTTTATGTGTATCTGCACGTCCCCCAGGTGATGCAGGCTCACAGAGTGCGCAATCTGGTCTTCAGCAGCTCCGCCACAGTATATGGAGACCCCCAGCGCCTCCCCATAGATGAGCAGCACCCCGTGGGAGGCTGCACTAACCCCTACGGGAAGACCAAGTACTTCATCGAGGAGATGGTCAAGGACCACTGTAAAGCTGAGAAGGTAAACTCAGAAGAAAGACATTCACAGACGCACACACTTCCATCTCCTGAGTTGTCTCATTATTCCTTCTCTGTGGGCAGGACTGGAATGCTGTGCTGCTGCGCTATTTCAATCCAATCGGAGCTCATTGCTCCGGTCAGATAGGAGAGGACCCTCAGGGTATCCCTAACAACCTGCTGCCATATGTTGCCCAGGTATCTAAAGTCTCTGCCAGATGCCACGCTGTGCTCATCATAGTGATTGTATTTCAGTCTTTCATCTGTCTCCATGAATCACATGACTCCGATTTGCTTGCATTGCTTAATTTAGGTCGCCGTTGGGAGACGAGAGTGTCTGAGCGTATATGGGAATGACTACGACACGATCGATGGCACAGGTAACGAAATTACTGCAAATCACTGCACTTGCTTTGAAATAGCACTTTAAATAGCAGCCAGATACTCGGTACCATGAAAACGAGGCTCCTTTCTCTTTGCAGGTGTGAGAGATTACATTCATGTTGTGGATCTGGCAAAGGGACACATAGCTGCTCTAAAGAAGCTGAAGGAGGACTGCGGGTGCAAGGTATAACAACTTGGAGCAAATTTCCATCACGACCATTGTCACATAGATGCTTTAGATATTTATTAGTGTGTGTGTGTGTGTGTGTGTGTCTGTAGGTTTACAACCTTGGGACAGGAAAAGGCTACTCAGTGCTTGAGATGGTGAAAGCCATGGAGAAGGCTTCCGGAAAAGAGGTGAGTCATCATGGTTACTGTGAGAGCTGAATCATGTTTATAGTCTGTTTTCTAGAAGTGACGCAAAGCACGACCAATCTGGCACTGTGGAAATACCTCTGATCACCTTATTTTTCCATGTAATTAACATAATGTGTTTTCTGTTTAGATCCCATATAAGATCGCCCCTCGCAGAGGCGGAGACGTAGCTTCCTGCTACGCCGACCCTCGCGTAGCTGAGAAGGAGCTGGGCTGGAAGGCTCAATTTGACCTGGAAAGAATGTGTAAGGACAGCCACGCTGGAAAATCTGATTCTTCTCCATGATTGCTCTTCTACAGTCAAATAAATGCGTTGTAGCATCTCCCGTATGATCTCTGTGTTTTTTCTTTGCACTCCTTTCCATGCAGGTGAGGACCTGTGGCGCTGGCAGTCAATGAACCCCACCGGATTTTCTAACGGCACTTGCTGACACAACCCGAGCAGACTGTTGCTTAAAAATCCTCTTTTAAAATCACCAAAGGGAACCACCAGCTTCCTCATTGGCGCAATGACACATAAGACCTCAAGAGAAGCTGCATTGTTTTTATTTTTGTTAAACTCTAATGATTCAGCTGACTACAAGAAGAGTATCTAAATGTTTGTTTACTCTTTGCTGTTAGATCAGACTTAACTGATATTTTCTCTATAAATGTATTGATCTGTGAGCCATAACAATGAAAGAATAAATTAATTTTCTTACTGAATAGCTGAAACGCGCACTTTGCCTTGACTGTCTGGAGTGATTGTGACCCCGGTTTTTGTTGTTATATACATATAAAAAAAATTCTGAAATACGGGGGCAGATTAAAGACTCGGACCTGTGTGGTAAGGTTAGAGGAGCATCATGAGCCCTGCACAAATACTGTATGAATATCGCTCCTTTCGCAACGAGGGCGTCTGTTTAAACGGGGCACTGGGACTTTAAATGGCTCCTTGAACCCTCGGGCACCCAGTTAATAAACACCCACGTCAGCACTGTGCTCCAGTCGGTCTAACCGGGTTTCGGTCTTTAGGGCTGAGCAGGAAGTGCCTGACTGTGGACCCTGGACGAGCAAAGAAAAGAGCGGAGGGGGGGAAAGGCAAACGGGAATTAAACATGGATATGGGGGCGAGCAGGCTGTACAGGGCGCCGGGTGAATCGAGCCACCAGTGAGTATCGATGGATTTTGTCAGGGGGGGTAAGAAGGCGTGGGGCGTAAGCGGGTCCTGCCGACACCTCGCGCCTGCGAAGCAGTCGCTCGCTTTGGGCAGCAGTCAAATCCTCCCCGCTGCTCGCCGGACCTCCGGAGAGAAGTGGGGGTGGTCTTGAGGATGAAAACGGGCGTGTTAGTGCGTCGTTGCCCTAGACTGTTACACAATGCGAATAGATGTGTTTTTCCAGCTCGCAGCGCGCTCACTTGCCGGAGGTTTGTGTCTGTTTTTCTATTGTGTGCTGGCTGAAGCCTGAAGTGGGCGTCGCTCCAGGACAGACAGACTGGGCTGCCCGCTTTCCTCTCGCAGGACTGCAGCACTGTCGTGTTGCTTTGTAGGTCGAAGGATGTCTGATTTTACGCGGAAGAGCTCGGTGGGGACGGTAGTCTTGATTTCGCGTGCCGTGAAAGGCACCGTGGAGTCCTGCGGGCGGGCGTTGCACCGTGGGTTGTCGGGCGCTGCGGAGGTTGTCACACAGCCGCGCTGATGGCTCATTAAACACGAAAGCGTGCAATCCCGAGCCTGCACGAGCACGGATTGAACAGGTTACCGTGAAATGAGAACTGTTCTGAAAATCAGGGTGCTGGACATTTTTTTTCTCTTTGCGTGTCCGGCTGCAGTGTTTTATTTTCTCTTCCTACAAGTCTGACGCGTTTACTCCATCGGGGGTTTCCGGAGCGCGTGAGACCTCAGAAATGATTAAAGGTTTTGTCACCCGATGCTCTCTGACTGACTTGAGTCGGGTGTAACCCATTAGGAGAAGATTTTGCCTGAAGGATCCTTCAACAAATCAAAATGCAGAAAAAAGTCAGGTGGGCGGGCCCTCTGCTGAGCCCGTGTAAAGACAAAGATGCAATAATTGACAGCTGCAAGCATGTGGTGATGCTGCTGTGTTTGTTATGCTCAGATCAGTGTGCCATGATTACCATTGTAGGCTGTTACCAGACCATTAAAATCCAGGAGCCCGTGTTTCCTTTATTTATCTGTTAATTTGGCATTGGGAGAAGTTCAGTAATAAATGTCCACCGGGTCTGCGGGACCTCTGTCATTTCTTATTTTCTTGATAAAGAAGTGAGTGTGTCCTGCATACAGAGCTAGTGAGCAAGCTGTCATGTTGTCTCCTGCAGGCAGCCTCAGAGGTGGTTCAACACGGCCGACATCACAGTGTCTCACCAAAGCAACATGCTGAAGCAGCTCAACCAGCAGCGTCGCCAGGAGCTTTTCTGTGACTGCAGTGTGTTGGTGGAGGGCCAGCTCTTCAGGGCTCACCGCAATGTTTTGTACGCCAGCAGCGGCTACTTCCGCATGCTGCTGTCCCAGGGGCCCGATGACTCTGTCAACGCCACCTTCGACGTCTTCAGCCCCGAGACCTTCACCGTCATCCTGGATTTCATCTACTCCGGCCAGCTGGACCTCTCCAGTCACAATGTGATTGAAGTTATGTCTGCAGCCAGCTACCTGCAGATGAACAACGTCATCAGCTACTGCAAGAACTTCATCAAGTCCTCCTTGGACATCAGTGTGAAAGATGAAGACAGCGATCGCTGCCTCAGCTTGTCTGAGACCTGTAGCTTTACCAGCGGAGCAGGAGAAGACTCCACAGAGCAGCATCAGGGCCCCTGCTCTGTTAGCCCTCCACCTGCGCTCTGGACTCGGGACAACTCCAGATCACAGTCTAGCTTTATGGGAAAGGACTCGGACCAGGATCCTTCGGCCTCAGCCCTGAAGACTGACCCTAACAGCCCTGTTAACGAGCTCAGTGCAGATGCAGAAGACCTCCAGGACCCTCAGGACCCTTTGTACACCTTGCCTGGATCAGAGCGTCGGCGTGGAAAAGGGAGCACAAAGAGGCGAGCGTCCAACAGCGCTCGGTCCAACCAGCACGAAGACTTGGACATCCAGGAGGCACGGACACGAAAGGCTGAAAAGGCAGAGGAGCTTTACGCTACTCTACCACCGATTGTGGGTGTTATTGGACACTTTAATAAAGGTGTGTGCTGCCAGAAGATGATGATGACTGGAATACTTGGACAGAGATGATAGGAAAAAGTCAAATGTCACAATTTCTCTGTTCCTCTTTGCAGATTCGAATCCTACCATGCGCTTCAAATGCCCCTTTTGCACACACACAGTGAAGAGGAAAGCAGACCTGAAGCGTCACCTGCGCTGTCACACCGGGGAGAGGCCGTATCCATGCCAGGCCTGCAATAAGCGCTTTACTCGCCTGGAGCATCTACGCAGCCATTTTGAGACAGTAGGTGTTTTCACAGCAGATGGTAAATTTACACTTTCTTCTGTGTCTGTGTCGGCTTTCAGCTCCAGGAAAACAAGCTGCTAAACAAATTTACTCTAATATTGAATAAATCTTTATCCGATCTTTTCTTTTTCTTTTTAATCTCCCAGATTCATCAAGCCAGGAAGCTGGTGTGCAGGAAGTGTAAGTGTCAAGTGACCGAGGAGACCGGGCATGTGGTGTGTGAGGGCACGAGACGCTACCGCATGTGCACGGCGTGCATCCAGGAAGTGGGCTGTGACGACGTCCCCATGAACAGCCTGGAGGGGCACAACGAGGAGCCGGCACTGTTACTGGGCGTGGACGGGGAGGAGGAGGGGGACACAAAGAGGAGCTGGATGGTGACTGACGACGATGACCTGGCAGAAGACTCGGGCGCCGACCTCATCATCCAGCAAGTGGACGTCAGCGACGAAGAGCTGCAGTGAAACTGGACCAAAGTGTGCGTGTGTTTGTGTGTGTGCAGATGCGTAACCATATTTGAAGTGTTTGTGTTTTAAAGTGCCCCTGGTATGCTTATTTTCAATTTAGGGGTTTACTACAATAAGTTTACATTCATTAGTATTCAAAAATCATTTTTCTCATATTGTACTGTGCATAGTGTTACTGCTGCTCCTCTTTTCACCATCGGCCTGAAATGATCTGTTCTAGGAAAGCGAGGTATCCAGCCAGAGTTACAAGTACCCCAGAGAGTACTTTAGCAAGAGCAGTTAATTAAATTACAATTTCATTAAAGAATTGATTGAACTTAAAGAATTTTTGGCAGATAATTAATTGAAAGTAATGGTTAAAAAGAAGAATTGGGCGAAAATAGTCATGCATAAATGATTCAAACATATAAGAAATGATCAAAAATGAAATATCCTGCTAAAAGCACAGCTAAAATCTTTAGCTAAGAGAATATGCAGTTCAAATGGTTCAATAGTGGATGAATATAACAGTTATATAACAGTTACAATTAAAACACAACAGAAAAATAAAACCTGTTTTCTAGGCTGTATTATAACACAACTAAAGATGGTTAGCCGTGCAGCATTTTTGTGATTTCTACTGTCATTAGTTTTTTTTTTAATTAAAAATGGAATAAAAGAAATTCACCAGGTCTTCAGTTCATCAGCCGGAGGGCACAAAAGCTTGTTTTCATTCTTCCAGCCTCGCAGAATACTTGGTTTGCTGACATGTTTTACATTTCGTTTGTAGAAAAGAGAAAAATGGCAGACTTTTAGGCAGTTGGTGCAACTGGATGTAGCTGAGGCATTCTTTGTTTAGCTGCTAAACTGGCATTTTACATGGTGACATAGAGAAGTAACGGAAGAACAGCCAGTTTCACAGGCAGTTTCACTTCAGTGTTTTGTGTGGGTGGGTGAAACTTTACTTTTAATAAAGGTGTGAAGAATAGGGAAAAACCCCAAAAGCTTAACAGGGGCACTTTAAAGCCATGCAGGAGAGTTTATGCATAAAATGTGGGATTCACTCATGTAAAAACATACGTTTATGATATGTTGTGTATTAGTTTAGTCTTTTCTTATCAGTTTGTTGAGCTTTGTCAGAAAAAAAATGAAGGTTTTCTGTTAAGCTTCATAAAGATATGCAGTATCTGAAGCATGCATATTATGTGTTTCCTTTGCTTCAATCATAATATGATATTATAATCTTTTCAATAAGCTTTTTTTTCTCTCGTGCATGAAAAGCTTTGGTCCTTTTGGCTGCTTTCTGCCAGCCTTTCAGCAAAAAGGTGAAGAACAGAATGATCACCTGTATCCTGTAGGGACAGTCTTTTTAAATGTTTTGTTATGATATGCAGTATGATACAAACGCATAATTTATTTGTTTGTTTGTTTGTTTTTTACTTTTGGACACATTAAAGATATTTTTATAAATTTGTTTCTGGGTCTTTAACTTTAATCACGAACAACCGAACGACTTCTCATTCAAAGGAGGCTCTGTTTTTTATTATTCTTATAGGAGTATTAAATGGTGTAAAGTAAGATAGAAGTAAAGTCATAGAAAAATAAATACGATAAAGGACAACGATTGTGGGAAAACTGGTAACAGTGAAAAAGTGCAATAAACTAAACCTGAAAAAATTATAAAATTTTGTACATAGTTTTGTCATCTTGGAACAAATACATCAGTATATACAAAAACTTTACAACTCTGAATGCAAATTGCATGTTACCAATAAAATCAATTCTGGAGTCATTACGGCATCTGTGATGGAAAAGTTTAAATAATAAACGACAAAATATTACAACAATGTTGAATATAACCTATTTAAACAGGGGAAAATTGGATCAAGATGAAAAATTCAGTCATCTTCCAGTTAATTATCTCACTTTCTTGTACCTCGATGTAAACTTTCTATAGTTTGCTTTCATAATGGTGTGTTTTGTAGACGCTGACAATGATTTTCTTACATCTTCAAGAATGTTCTTGGTTCGATGTTGTGGGGAGGTTTTTCTTAACCATGGAAATAATTCTGTGATCATTCACTTTAGTTGTCTGCTGAATTTCTTGCTATTCCTCTGATACACCTACTTTTGTTCTTTAAACCTTATTCTGAAAGTTCCTGTCGTGGAATTTTTTAGTAATAAAGTCTGCAACACGGTCAGCTGTGGTCAGGCTATTTTAATTACTGCATGCAGGAGAGCCAACACACATCAAACATCACAGTTCACAGTCATGCGAGCTCTGCCCTTAAGATGTTGCAGGTCTCTTTTATACCCACACACAGCTCTCGGTATCTTTTCCGTTACAACAGGTTTTTTGTCCCATGGGCTGTTGCTGGGCAGAGAGCAGTTTCCCATGAAGATCCCGGCACTGGTCTTCTTGGGAGTTTCGTCCTTGTACGCCCTTACAGTTAGCAGATAACACAGTGAAACATTGTTTCACAAGGTCATATTGACACATAATGTGAAAACTAGAATTTTCCCCATTACATTACAGATAAAAGCTACCAAACACAAGTTCAACACTTCGACAATAAATCAACTCTATATGTTTTATCTGGTTAAACTGCCTTGCCATTTACCACTGAAGCTCTGAAAATGAAGGACCACGAACACATAGTCTTTCATCCATAGTTTGCCACTGTAATAGTGTACAGATGCAAAATTACAAATATTGTGGACCTAATTATATTTTAAAAGGAAAGGAAACATATCTGGCCACAAGGAAAACCAAAAGTGAGCTAAATTAAAAATTAAAAGATAATAATTAATAATCTGGTTTTGCTTGAAGTTTCTTCCTGCTAACATTGAGTTTTCTCGTTCCACTGTCCACAAGTGCTTGCTCACAGTGGGTCGTTTGATTTTGAGTGTATTGTAGAGGATACAAAGCGCCTGGAGGAAACTATTATTGTGATTTGGCGCGTCATAAATCATAAACAATTCTTTCAGTTCCACCCTTTCGCCCATAGATGGCGTCCACGCGGTGCTTTCGTGAGCCTGTGAGGACTCCGCGCCTGGAAGGGACGTCGTGACGTCAAACCGGAGGCTGGACCATCATGGCGACTGTCATGAAGCTCGTCCACAGGAACGCTTTAACGTCGCTTATGGGGCAGCACTGCCTGTCGTTCAGCTCCGCGGCGGCGCACAGAGCAGTGAGTTTGAATTGTGTGTGATATGACGCGCTGCTTAGATGCACGGCCGTGTTTGTCCGCTAGCTGTTAGCGTCCCCTGCTGTTATGCTAATTGTCGTTACATGTTCGAGGCCCCTAACCCTAGCTGATGGTAATTTAACACCACTTGTTTCTTCTGTTCGTGTTTTAGGCTGGAGTAAGAGCGGCCCAGGCTTTTCCAGGGAAGGTGAAAATAGTGGAGGTGGGACCAAGAGACGGCCTTCAGAATGAGAAGGTAGCGTGTGTTTACGATGGCGCAGGCGCATAGTTCGTGCTTTGCGTCACCAGGTGATAACAGAGTTACCCGAGTTAGTTATGTCGATCCTTACATAACCAACTCTTTGCACTTTCAGACTCTTGTACCAACAGAGGCCAAAATTAAATTAATTAACATGCTGTCAGAGTCGGGGCTGTCCGTCATTGAGGCTACCAGCTTCGTCTCCCCAAAGTGGGTTCCACAGGTGAGTATGCACACGCACACACAGTGCTGGCACATCCGGCTAAGGGCAATACACAAACTGCATGACTTCTTTCTGTCACTGCTGACCGGTTTCTGTCATCCAAATGTTAGATGGCAGACCAGGTGGAGGTGATGAAGGGTATCAGCAGGAAGCCCGGGGTGACTTATCAAGTCCTCACCCCCAATCTCCAGGGTTTCCAGGCTGCTGTGAGTGTCAAGCATCCAATCTCATCAACCGTCACTACATAAACATCCTCCATCGCCATCTTCACACACAATCGTTGGTGCTTCAGTTTAATTCCTCACAAGAAATGCTCTTATTTACTTCAGGTCAAGGCAGGAGCCCCAGAAGTAGCCATATTTGGTGCTGCGTCTGAGCTCTTCAGCAAGAAGAACATAAACTGCTCAGTAGATGAGAGTTTACAGCGCTTTGACGAGGTTATGAAAGCGGCTAAAGAGGCCGGTGTGCCAGTTAGAGGGTAAGAATAGTGGCCTCCCCTCAACTGTCAGCAGATCTTTAAATCACTTCAATTGCCCTCTAATTCTTGCTTATGTGCTTCTTGTCATCACAGTTATGTCTCCTGTGTCGTCGGATGCCCGTATGAAGGCAAGGTGGCACCTGAAAAAGTGGCACATGTGAGTTATGGCTTGTTTTTAAAAAAAAAAAAAAAAAAAAGCAAAACTATTTTGCATTAATTGATGTTGCCGCTCAATCTGTCCTCTGCCTCACAGGTAGCTAAGCGGCTATACTCCATGGGCTGCTACGAGATTTCTCTGGGTGACACCATCGGAGTGGGAACTCCAGGCAGCATGACTAAAATGTTGGAGGCAGTGATTAAAGAGGTGCCCGTCAGTGCGTTGGCGGTGCACTGTCATGACACCTATGGCCAGGCTCTGGCTAACATCCTTGTAGCTTTACAGGTCAGGCTGGTTTGAGACTATTTTGTTTACACACACATATTTTAGGGCTGCCACAAACGATTATTTTGATAGTCGACTTGTCAGATCATGCATCCATTGGACCTGAAATGTACAGCTTATTGCTCCAGCATGTATCTGCTCTTACATAACTATCATTAGCTTACAGCTTAAAGTGTTTAAGGTATGTGCTCCCTAAAAATAAAGATACGATGACAGTTTATTAAAGATTAGATTAGGTAAAACTTTATTAAAAAAATTGTTCTTGAATTCAACCATTTCTAAGACACGTGGGTGAAAATCACCTGACGTTAGTGTTCTAGGGTTAATCTTTGAGTAATGCAGAAGGATAATTGGGTGTCCTTTTAGCTGATCTGTTGTTTGCAGGATTGTACTCAAATATTTGATTTCTTTAGGCGGGGTTTGTATCATCAGGCTTGAGTTTGCCTCACTGTTGCCAGCTTGGGCGCTACTTTTTAACCTTCTTTAAAAAAATACAGAGGAAAAACATTATTTGTGGTTCTGCTTTTCGGAGCAGGAGAGTGAGGAACACCTCTCTGTACACCGAGTGAGCTGCAGCAAGGCTGACGCTTTTATTGTTTGTAAAGGGGGGAAAAGGAAGAGTTGTTCTGTTGCTTCCAATTTTCTTTCTGTGTGATTATATAGAGGAAGTCACATGACAGCCATTAACTTCCAGCTGGTGGTGCCATGTTGTTTGTGTGTATTTTTTCTTAATCACCCCATTTTGCTGTTGATTACCACTCAGTCTCTTTAAAAGAGAACCTGGTATTTTTGAATAGCTGCAGCTGGTCACTGTTGTCTGTTTTCCTGATTTCTATGCTTTGTGTTTGTTTGTTTTTCAGATGGGAATCAGTGTGGTGGATTCATCAGTAGCTGGACTGGGAGGCTGTCCCTATGCCCAGGGGGCTTCTGGGAATGTTTCAACTGAAGATGTAGTTTATATGCTGCACGGACTTGGAATTCAGACGGTAGGAGGACTTCAGACTTTGTCTGCGTCGATGCTGCTCGATCTGCTACCTGGCTGCTTGAAGATAATTACGACTTCCGTGCTTAAGTGCTCTAATATGACCTCTTAAATTTTGTCTGTACCCCAGGGAGTCGACCTCTCTAAGCTGATGGATGCTGGAGCTTTCATCTGTCGAACCCTCAACAGGAAAACCAGCTCCAAGGTGGCACAGGCAGCCTGCAAACTGTAGAGGAACGACAAACCAGAGGCTCTCTCTCTCTCAGACTGAACACTAAAGCGTGATTATGTAACCTGGAGCTGTCTGTGTTTTTTGTTGGGGTTTTTTTTGGGGGGGGGGGGGGGCGTTAATTTATCTTCTATGGAAGATCGGGATCAGTAGGCTATGCCAGTCAAATTGGAGTAAAATATCTAATTGGATATTAATATGACAGCATTGCTGGAACGGTGCCTTATGTAAAGTAAGTGTAATCACATCATGACCTGTGTGCCTGTGTTTTAATAGTGTGCTTGCATTAGTTTCCAGGCACTGGCGAAGCCGACATGATCGCCAGACTTTGTTTATAACAATAAATTATCCAGTAAGCATCTTGTGGGCATGGATGACATCACCGTTTGAGTTTCCATCATTCTCCATCCTCGACTCAGGCATTGAGCTGGCTGGTGAAAAACTGTATTGACACAGGTTATTTTTATTTTAAATGTATTTATTTTCAAATCTAAAATCCAAATGTTTCTGTAGACTTTGTTTTAAAAATAAAGATTGATAAATTGTCTTGAATCTTAAGGATCACCTGTGTCTTATCTGGTATGATTCGTGGCCTGAAAGGTAGCTATACCTATACTCACATTTATTTTGTGCTTTTTAACCGTACCTCACACCCACAGCCAATTTAGAGTCATCGGTTAACATGACATGTACGTCTCTGGGCACCAGAGAACATGCAAACTCCTCCAGAAAGGCCCCAGCTGGGTTTCAAACTAGTACCTTGTAACGATGAGTTTGCAATGCAAGTCAATGGAGGTGAGAGTGCATCTTCACCATTTCTATAGTAATTTTCCAGCTTGCGTAAATGACTCAGGATAAAAACGGTTCCTGCTACACCTTTTAAAACCGGCTTTGTGAGCCTGACAGGCAGATTGAGATTCCAGAAATGTCCGCTAAAGATCTTAGACAAGCAAAGCCCGTAGGAATGAGTCGGTGACCAAAATCTAAGTTATGTAGTTATCTAAATTCTAACTTGTTTACAAATGTGAAAGTTGTCAAAGGTATGTTGATTTTTCAAATCAACGTATGTTTTTGAAACAACTTGAACATAATATAATGACAAGCAGACGTCCCACCTGATCACAGATCGGCCTAAAAAAAAAAAAAATTAATCAAGGGGATTAAAGGCAGCTCTTAATAGCAACAAAGTAGAGGATGAAGCTAGGGCTGTTTTTAGACATTTTAGGCATTTGAACTGGCATGGAGTGACGCTCTGATAAAAGAACAAACAGAAACATATTCCAAACATTTAACATCTTTACAATAATAAAAATGAAATAATAACAAGGACAGGAAATACAATTCCTCAGAGCTTCCACAGTCGCCAATGAATGACTCACAAAAATACTTGAATACAGTTCCGTGGGCCGTGTGTGTGTCCACAGTCTTCCAGCACTGAATTAAACAGCAGCATTCCTTTCACCTTTAAAATCAACAGTGGTCTTGGATCAGACGGCGTTGTGTACAAGTACGTCAAAACACAGCGTGTCTACAGCATAAACTGAGACCAAGCAACATGTCTACCAAGGATTCAGAAGGAACAATGCAACAACAATAAATGCATTTTTTGTTACCATAGTTGATCCTAAATGCAATAGAAAACTCATTTTTTAAGCCAGTTTGCACAATTTCTACTATTCCTCAAACATACGTATCACCAAACGAGCCTCCACACTCTGCTGCACAACACTTTACTATAAAACTGGGAAAGGAAATCCATGATTTAAGTTCAAATTAAAATAAAGGGATCACAGAAGCAAAACGGGAAGTAGGGTGCTCAGACATGTGGATACTGGCAGGGAGGATTCATTACCACCACCAACCCCTCACCGCGCAGTGAACCTTTATTAAAAAATTCAAACCGCATATCACTAAAAGACCAATTTTGCTTCAAGCCAAAACAAAAGTTCATGTGCTCCTTAAGTGTTGCATGTGGACACAAGGGTCCACAGGATGAATCCAGTACTGATGACTCAACTTCCAGGCTCTGACAGAATGTAGTTTGGCTCATTGTTCTGAGTCTCTCATTTTTTTAGTTCTGTCTTTGGATTGCAGCCCAAACTCTGCAGAGCTTTTGCTCTTTGGCCTGGTTTCAGCTCTGATCATGAGATAGATAGGTTAGGAGCAGAGGCTCGTATCTTCTCCTCAAGTCTGATTGCAGATGGTCTGTATGGAGGAGACTTGTATGAAGATTTGAGGAATGAAGGCTTTTCCTTTAGATCATGCTTCGACCCAACACGGTTGGAGTTGTTAAAGGGGTCCTCAAAGTCGTCATGTTGGATGTCCATGGCGCGGTTGCGTCTTTTAACCTTTTTTGCACACTGTACAATGCGCTTGTAGATGAGATAAAAGATCTCACAGATATTCAGGACAATGCAGAGGGCTGAAGCTCCGACCATGAAGTATGTAAAGACTTTTTTTTCAGTGGGGTGACCAATGTAGCAGTCCACAATGTTCGGGCAAGGCGACACTTCACACTTGACCAGCCTTGGCAGGTAGAAGCTGTTGTATATTCGGTGGAGGATATAGAGGAAAGCGATTTCAATGCCCGTCTTAGCAAAGAGGCTGATCAGGTAAGTCCACCATAAGCCGCCATGTTTCTTGCCCGTGTTGTTGTACAGCTTGGTGTTCTCACCATGCTTGGCCTTGTACTTGCGCTCACGGTCATCACGATACGCCACATGCATGACCACCATTAATGATGGACAGGTGACAAAGATGAGCTGCAAGGCCCATAGGCGGATGTGGGAGATGGGGAAGAAGTGATCATAGCAGACGTTGGCACAGCCGGGCTGCTTGGTGTTGCAGTCAAAGTCCTTCTGCTCGTCACCCCACACTCGTTCTGCTGCCACCACATACACCAACACCCTGAACACAAACACCACTGACAGCCAAAGACGCCCAAATGCCGTGGAGTATTTGTTCACCCCACTGAGGAGGGCTTGAAAGGTTTTCCAGTCCATGGTCTAGTCTGGCAGTTAAGTATCTTGGTAGCAGTTTCTCTTCAGACCTGGATGTGGTAAAATGAAGAATGGTTGAGCATATATTCACTATCACCTGAATTATCTGCTTTGAGACTCTGAACGTTAGTGTTTGTGAGCTCTTACATACGAGGCTTTCTTTAAAAATAAAAACATTTTCTTACTTAAAAGGAAAAAAATGGCACTGGATCTTGTAAAGCTGATTTTTTATTTAAAAACAGCTCCCACTTCTAATCTATCAGTGCTACCAGAAACACCCACAAACGCAATTATGAGGAGGCTTCGTGCCAGCTTGATCAAAAAGGAAATAGCTGAGCCAACACTAACACACCCAACCTTATACACATAAAATGTACTTTTTGGAACTTTATAGTTAAACAGTTAAACATTAAAAGGAGATATATAAGCACCAGTCCTATCATGTTAATTTGTTTATGAGTAGACGCGGGTTCTTGGAATCTTTACAGGTCGTTAAAAAAGCCTTTTACGCACGGGCTGTCTTGGGTTTTGTTTAGTTTTTTGACTTTTTGGACACCGCGGTACGTACATGGCTCTTCTCATTCACCAGAGATAAATTACAGTTACGTAAATTGCTCCACAAAAGTCCGCGAATCGATCACTCAGCCTGCGATCATTTCCAGCTTGCGCAAACGCGATGTACATTTACGAAGTTTAAATGTCAAAATCAAGAGGAGGAAGAAAAAGGTTTTCACTAACCCAAGAAGGTTAATCCATAATTGTTCCAAACCGATGATCTGTCGTTTCTTTTAGTTCGTTTGACTCCTTTAGTGCACAGACTTGGCTCTGCTCGCCAGGTAAGGGAGCGCAGTGCTGAGAAATGTCTTTGTGGGTGTGGTTAATACGAAAGACTAGAACCTACCCCCAGATTTTCCTCATCTCCCTCTCTCCATGTGCCTCTTGTTCGCCAAAACAGTATAAAAACTATCACAGCAACGAACTGCGTTGTTTCCGGGTAATTCTGGTAGGATTTGAAAATACGGGAGCAATCACCACACTTGGTTCAAATGTACTGGTGGCAATCTGGGGACCACCAGGAATCATTCTGAGGGTCTGAAGATCAGACTTATCATCACTTCACAATGAATAAGAGTTTTCTTCCCCACACATGTACCTTCTGAGGTGTACCAATATTAATCTGACTGATTAAATCTCATCGAACAGCGTTAACGGGCATTAAACCCCTTCAATATATTACTTATTTATTTTTCAAAGGGTTAAAAGGCAAAGCACTTAGCTTCATTTTTTATGTTTGAGGATTCCAAGAACAGGGTTTGCTGCCTTGCCTCAACTTGTTTCTGAGTGCTTAACAGAGTAGACTAAAAGGAGGACACACCCTAAGGTGAATACATTTTTTGTTGTTATGTGTGACTCTTCCTCTTCATGTTGAAACTTTCCCTACACTACTTTTTTTTTTCTTCTTTTAACGAGGTTAAAGCAAAAGATTAGACTTTTGTTAGCGGGGAGATCAGTTTATATATTTGTTTGATTTGTGTTCTTTTCTTTGTAAATGAATCAGTTTTCTTCTTTCAAGGCTGAATATTGTGTTTCCTTTATGCTTTTTGAAACGTCTACTCGTCTCAGATAACAACTCACAAACTCCCAGAACGCTCAAGCTCCTCTTCATTGTAAGATCATAAGCTGCAGCTTTTGTCTCCTCTTTATCATCTGTAGGTTAAAAACTATTGTATTATTTTGCAGATGAAGATCCTGTCTGGAACATCCAATGTCTGTTTGTTTGAAATTCCAGGGCCTTGCTACAACTTGCCAGCTCTTGTGCTGAAAGCATTTCTATTCAGTCTTTGAATACAAATAATATAATGCAATAACATAAGTCAGGTTTGTTTGTACTGTTTAGTATCACAAACACAATGCCCTAATGGGTTTGATACAGGCTCATAATAGCCATGTCTCCCCACCAAACACAAAAGTTAAAATAAGTCCAGGAAAAGTTCGCAGAAATCACAGAAGTTCCTGTTCAGGTGTCACATGCACGGTGCAAAACCAAACCTGATCATCAAGTTAAGTTACTGTTACTCTTTGCACCTTGTAAACCGCTTAAAAGACAAAGATATAATAAGAACTGTGAACCAGAACCAGGTGAAAATGTGCACAACCACAATTAATTCAACTGTATATCTTTAAATGCTTTAGAAAGAACTTCCTTTACATATTCCAGTCTTGCATTCAAACAACAAACACCTTTGTGTCATTTTGTAAATGTAAAAGCAACACTAGATGCAGATTGTTGGAGTGGTGCTCTCTTTAAATGACATGGCTGAACTTGAAGCTTCAGCTGTAGCTGAGCTTTTCAGGAAATCCTCTGAGGGCAGGGCAGCACAACATCAGCAATTCACAACTTAGATCAGTTCAGTGGACAGAAATTACATTCAATTCGGGGAGGGGTTAAAAAAAAGAGTCTTCTAGACTGTAAATGAAGAACTAGTCAAGGCAGATGAGGCACGCCTGGAAAAATGCAGTCTGTGACTCAACCGTGGCAAGTCTTTACGTGAGAGGCCAAAACGACAGGATAAACACTTCTCTGGTTGTGATGAAAGTAAGGAAACAGAACAGAGGAAGTTGGTGCAAGATGAGAAGATACACCAGGGAAGGTCTGATGATGAGGCTCATTAAAGAAAAGACCCACACAAACAGACCACATAGAACAAGCACAGAACAGAGCTGAACATAAAGCTGCTCTAAATTTCAGTGCCAGTTTATATTACACAATACTTTATGTGACGAAGGTTAATAAAGTTATTATTGGGTTATTGTCATCACCAGAAAATATCAACTATCAAAGGTCCACGTTCGTCTTGTGCCTTTTCCCTTGTGGAAGGATCCTCTAAAAAATCTTGGACTAATTTATGTTAATAAGCCAAATCATGACTGGTCACACTGCTTCAGGAAAACCTGCATTGTTCCATGACAGGAAAACATTATGGCCTTAACTACAGTTATTCTCATTTCTAATGCATCTAATTGTGCTGGACCTGGTGGGAAACAACCACCTATTCCAAAGTTTCTCCTACCAAAAGCCCCAAACTCAACAACAGCGAGTTAAATATATAAGACAATGTAAACTTGCAAATATTCTCATTTGTGGCAGACGGTACCAGTGAGTTTTGGGGGCATTAGTCAAATAATCTCAACTACTTAAGATTCTCTCAATCAATATTTAATTCATCTCTAGATGGGCCCAACAAGGACCTCTGGCAGCCTGGAGAATATTTCTGAAAGTTCAGGTAATTTTAAGGATCGCTTGACCTAAGTCATGTACACACATACCAAAACAAAATTTTCTGCTTAGTGCACATCTGTCATATTTCTGATGGCATTCCACAGTGAAGGTGAAAGTGGCTTTCCTGAATGTTATTACGATAATCTACAGACCTCAGGGGTAATTTTTGAAAAGAGTGTCTACTAAAATATACTTTAACACTTCCAGTTGAACATTCACGTCTACATGTCTCAATGAGAGCAAAAAACTCTCTCCTTAGATCTACTTCATCTCTCTTACAGTGTAAATACTGAAGCTGTCCATTCAGAATAGCAAATTCCTGTGCTGGGTGGATCCACACGTCAGCAGGGATGAAACAAACCGAGGAGTGGGAGGTTCCTGCTCTGCCCGTTTTAAAGTACCAATCAACTGTAAAAAGTTATGAGGGCGCTGCTCATGGCAACAAAGCAATTTGTGCAGCCAATGAGAGAGGGCCTTATGAAACACACGGATGAAGGAAGAAAACAAGAGAAGAAAGTCTGACGCCTTAGTCCAACCACAGAACCTCTAATCCTTTTCTGGACAGGCCGCCTGCTTTACATTGTTCTGCATGGGAATCTGTTTACTGGAACTACAGCTCTCATTCTGAAGTTAATACAGTATATGCTGCAGTGTGTGGACCTCTAGGACTCAACCCTGCACTAATAAAAACACACTCAAAATGCAAAATTATAATCTTTAATGAAAAATAATCACAACAAAACTGCATCTCAGTGCAGTGAAATATAAACACCCTGATATCACTGACTGCTCTTTGTTCTCTACTGCATGTACACAGGAAATACAGAAAGTAAAATGCAGCAACTTTCCAACCTTTTGATAAATAATGAAAAATACAGTTCACCAAGAGTCTGACACACTGAGTGTCTGAGTCAGAGGGAAAGACTGCACACAGTTTGAACCAAACATCTTGAGGCTGGGCAAGAGCAGAAGGAAAATCTTACACACAAACCACATGTGTTTGTAAAACCTTACTCGCCAAACCAGCGAGTGACTCATGTATTTGATCTCAAGGCTCAGTTGGACACCGCTTTGCACAAATTGTTTTTTATTCTCTGCAAGGGCTAAAGAAATGTAAACTGTAAAATAAGTCCCTACAGCAGAGAGGAGTGCAGAATTTAAACTTTTAAAACCATATAGAATAAACTACACTGCAGTTCAGTCTCTGAGAAGAAGAAAAATCTTCTGTCAAGTCTTTTAAGGAAGTTGCTGTAGAATGGCGAGAGACAGCTTTGCTTTCCCATGTCTTTTTCATAAAGTCTGTGTAATGTTCTCAGTATCTCAAGATACGACGACATAGTACGACTTCTTTTCAGTGGTGCCTTGTTCCGCTGACTTTAGAGCGTTTGCCTCCATCAGTTTGCTTCCGCTGGACATTGAGTGGGTGATGACCTGACGAGAGTGATGGGCTGAGCTGAGAAACTCATGGCAGCGTTTTCCGACTAGGTAGAGGATTTCAAAAAAGGAGAGGAGGATGCAGGCCAAGCTGGTGACCACCATGAAGATGGTGAAGATTCTTTTCTCAGTAGGCCGAGAGATGAAGCAATCCACCGTGTTGGGGCAGGGAACCTGTGCACACTTAATGAGACTGGGGAAGCTGTAGCCCTCGTACATGTGGTAAACGAGGAAGATGAAGGTGGCGTCCACGCCTATTTTGAAGACCAAAGTCAGGATATAGGTCCACCACAGGCCTCCACGCTTCTTGCCCGTGTTTGGGTAGAGACGCTTGCAGTTCTCGCCATACTTTAGCTGATTTTTCCGTTCTCGGTCCTCCCTGTAGGCGACGTGCATCACCACCAGGAATGAGGGGCAGGTGACGAAGATAAGCTGGAGGGCCCACAGGCGCACATGGGAGACGGGGAAGAAGTGGTCAAAGCAGACATTATGGCAGCCGGGCTGATTTGTGTTGCATGTGAAGTCTTTCTGTTCATCTCCCCACACCTTTTCTGCTGCCACCACAAACACCATAATTCTGAAGAGAAAAACAACCGAGAGCCAAACTCTGCCGAAGGCTGTGGAGTATTTGTTCACTCCGCTGAGGAGGCCCTGGAGAACTACCCAATTCATGATGACTTTTGTTCACAGTCTGTCTTCTCTTGCTGCTGATGGAAGAGAGAGGCAGCCGTTGGTGGAACAGACCAACGTGAGGGATGAACTAGCCTGAAACAAGAAGAAAACGCAGTCGAATCACAAATGCATAAAAAGGGAGAAGAAACAAAGTGTGGAGGAGCTGGGTCATAAGCGTACACGTTTGCGTGTTTACACGGATTTGGGGTGACAGTGAAATACACAAATCCGTGTAACGCGAGCAGAAAAGAGACTAAAAACGTATACAGTGTGTTTTCAGTTGCAAAATGTCTGACTTTGGCAATCATCTGCGTGCGGAGTCTCAATCCGTCAAGTCAAACCAGCCTTTCCACTTCACACAGTTTTAACAGTTAACGCGTAATAGCGCAAACCAAAGTAGACAACAAGCACTAAAAATCCACTGAAACAAACTCGCTTTAATATCTGAGCAACTCCTTTACACATGTCTGTGAATACTCACAGTTTAAACCCAGATGTCGCGGTTCAAAGTCGGAGCGCAGGAGCGGAGTTTGGACGAACCTCTCCGATGACACTCTCGGAACATTTCCCGACAGGATGGGAGTGGAAGGGGCGGAGTCGCTCGTCTGCCTCGAGCTCAGTGTGTTCAGGTGAAATAACTGCTCCACCTAGAACGTGTTCAGTCATGGGGAGTTATTTTGGCTGCTTTGAAATATGCAACAATAATTCCGATGCAACTTTTTTTCCTCCTCGCTGTTATTTTTTAGAAGACTAATTAAAAATCAATGATGTGGTGGATCCTGTTCAGCTGGGAAACAACAAGCTTAAGCAGAGACAGGCAACAGGCACAAGTTAAGGTAAACTGAAAGAATGCATATGTCTATTTACACTGTCTGCTGCACGTTTGTGCTAATTTGCAGTTTTTTTTTATCTGCATATTCGCTAAATAACGTTTCCCGAACAAAAGTCATTTCAACATTAAAATTTTCTGTAACGCCAAACGTCTACTTTCATTCTTGTTCTAAATGTCTTTACATTAGAGTTAGATTTATTTAAGTATATTATGCCTAATTTGCATATTACTCTTTGCTTTATATTTTGCAGTTCACATTAGATATTCCTGGATTGGAACCGGCCCCTCTCTACTTTTGTGAGGGGCAGCCAAACGGAGGAAGCGAGCTTTAAAGGGAGGATGGTCTTTAAGTGAGTTGCACTAAAACCCAGGTTAAGATTAATTGGGATTATTTGAATCATGCAAGAATAAAATTACGAAGCATATTAGGTCCCTGTAACCTTGCAAAACCATACAACAGTAAATATGTGCAAAAAATGGCCTTCACTGTGGAGCTTTGAATAGGTAAGCAGATAAGACAATCAAAGAAACATGTTTCATTATAAAATGAGTTTATTGAAATATTTACATGGCAGAAGATCTGGTTTCAAAGTACAAAACAGCAAAAGGTCATCTTGCTCTCAGACATGTGCCGCTTACACACACACGCACACACACACACACACACAGTGCTTTTTATTCACACATACTCTCCACAGTCCGAGATGATCACTTTCTGCTTCGGCTTTCCGTCTTTGGTTCCCTGAGCCTGCAGAGAGAAAACAACAACAAGTTATCTGACATGACACGATCGTTCACTGTCAGTCCTTTAAATGGTAAATGGCCTGTATTTGTATAGCGCTTTACTAGTCCCTAAGGACCCCAAAGTGCTTCACACATTCAGTCATCCAGCCATTCACACACTGGTGATGGCAGCTACATTGTAGCCACAGCCACCCTGGGGTGCACTGACAGAGGCGAGACTGCCGGACACTGGTGCCACCGGGCCCTCTGACCACCACCAGTAAGCAACGGGTGAAGTGTCTTGCCCAAGGACACAACGACCGAGAGTGTCCAAGCCGGGACTTGAACCGGCAACCTTCCGATTACAAGGCGAACTCCCAACTCTTGAGCCACGATTTAAAAGTGACATCTACAGGGCCACAGTAGTCCAAGCTGTCTCTGCAGATCATTCCAGAAACAGGGAGCCACGCGTTTGAAAGCGTTGTTGTCCGATTCTGTTCTGAATGTTGTGAGAGCTTTTATACTAGTATACTGAACATTCCACCCCCATATTCAACATCCTTTGCTCTCCACCATCTCTCTTCTGCACATGTCCAAAACATCTCAGCATCGCTTCCTTAACTTTGTCTCCAAGCTGCACAACCTGGGCTGTTCCTGAGAATTTTCTAAACAGAAGGTCCACCACTGAAACGCTCCAGATGCAAAATGAAGGCGTGAAAAGGCGAAACAAAACTGTGCTGGAGAGGTCTGTGCACCCATCCGGTGCATTCCCAGGTTTATGGAGCACAAATACTGGTGTATATTGAAAAAGAACAGTTTTTTCTTAACAAAAACCTTTACAAAGTGAAACAGCCAACACCATTATAAAGAAAACTCCTACTGCAGCTTTGACCCTTACCTCCATTGCCCTGAGTACATCCATCCCCTCCACCAGCTCTCCAAACACCACATGTTTGCCATCCAACCAGTCCGTTTTGTCAGTGGTGAGGAAGAACTGAGAGCCGTTTGTGTTTGACCCAGAGTTCGCCATGGAGAGTTGCCCTGTGTGCATAGGAGACAACAGTTAGTCAGTCAGCCCTGCCTGAGTCTAGTTCTGCTCGAGGTTGCTTCCTATTAAAAAGTAGTTATTCCTTTCCACTTTCATCAGGTGCTGCACATAGGGGATCATCAGATTTTGGGGGTTTAGATCAAATACCGTAGACCATAAACGATCTGCTTTAGTGAATTGGCAGCATTTCAATAAAACTAGCTTCAACTCTTTCCATCCATTCGCTTCCGCTTGTCCTTTTTCAGGGTCACGGGAGCCTATCCCAGCTGTCGCAGGGCTAACACACAGGGACAGACAACCATTCGCACTCACATTCACACCTTTGGGCAATTTAAATTAATCAATTAACCTATCCCCAATAAGTGCATGTCTTTGGTGGGAGGAAGCCTGAGTACCCAGAGAGAACCCACGCAAACACGGGGAGAACATACAAACTCCACACAGAAAGCCCCCGGCCTGATGGTGGAATTGAACTCAGGACCTTCTTGCTGTGCGGCAACAGTGCTAACCACCATGCCACCCACCACATTCAACTGAATGTGGAAAATATGTTGTTACAATATGTCTGCACAAAGTCTGTGATAACATTACCAGTATTGCAATGATAAAACGTGTGTATTAGCTATACAGGCCTATTGTTCTTCTTTATCAGGTCCAGTCTGCTCGCATAAGCACCAAACGCTGAATAGCCTCGATCCACTCAATCAACAAAAGTAAAAGAATTCAAACATGCTTTTACTGAGGTCAAAAATCTGAGGGTAAATACATGCCACGAGTAAATAAAATAGCTTTTCTTATTCACTGTGGATTTTGCAATGTTCGTTCTGCACGTTCATATAACAATGATGAAGAAATTATGATTTATCAGTCATCTCTATGTCATGAGTCTAAAATCATGCCTTCTGTGCAGAACCTGCCTACATATAGCAGTGCTGATAACCCAAACAAAAACCTAGAGCACCATGATAGCTGGGTAACGTTCTTTGTGTTATGACAGGGAATGCGCACGTTAACACGCTAATAAAAATATAAGACTCTTGAAGTTACATTTTTAGCCTCTCAGCAGGTAACAAAAAGTTATAGATTAGAAGTGGCACTACGAATATTACAGTAACACACCTGCCAGGTTTCAAGTGATCACAGATCGAGTTTGTCACTGAGATGAGTCTTCCATGTAGGATTTGTTACTGCAAACTGTGAGCTATTCCAGTATTTACTTTCCTTTAGTCAGTTTGTTGAGTGGGTTGTGCCTACATAGTTAATCATGTAGCCTGCAAACTACTTTAAAAAGAACTCAATTTCATCTATAACGCTAATTTTAAAAAAGCCTTTGCGTCAGTAAAGTTCAAAAAATCCACCAGTAAGGTTCATTCTTCGTTAAGGCATTACTGTAGTTTTCAGGCTAATAATCCTGAAGTGCCAGAATTACACTTAGTGCCATTTATGTTAAATAGTAATTGACAGTAGTGTTAGTTTAAATAAGTGTTAATTAAAAGTCAGATAAAAAGATTATTATAGCAGCTCTTAGTTACGATGGTATGAGAAAAGTGGTGAGAAAAGTAAGTTTGTCATGAAAAATCCCACTTGTTTGACTCGTGTGAATGCGATTGGAGGATGGACTGATCTGTTACACTCGCTAACCTGTGACTGAATTCTTGACACAACGAGTTATTTGTGTTTCCTCACTTGATTTACGAGTTTTCAGCTACATATGCAAAGAATTCCAAATGTCAGCAACAGCTCTTCAGTCATGCCACGTTGCTTTTCAACGCTTTAGCAATCACAGGTTTGAAACAAAAATGCTGGCGTGTCCAATCTGGTCGTAGGAACAGGAAGTACGAGCCAACACACCTTTGTCTTTTGTTGCGCTTCTGACGTAAATCACAAAAGAAATGATTCACACTGAAAGACCCATTTTTCCAGTGTTAACAAATCTGGAGACTCTCACCGGATGCTCCTAATTTTATTCTTGGTGATTTTAACAATTGTAATCTTAAGAAATCACTGAACAATTTCTTTCAATATGTCACTTGTCCTACAAGGAATAACAAAACGCTGGATTTGTGTTATGGACCAATTAAGGGGGCATATAAGTCTGTGGCCGGACCTGCGCTAGGTTCTTCGGATCACAATGTTATTCATCTCCTCCCTGCTTACAGATCTGTGATTAGGAGGGAGAAGGCCTGTGTGAAGCGGACTAATGTCTGAACAAAAGACAGTTGTGTTGCCCTTCAGGGGTGTTTGCACTGACTGGTCCTTGTTTCAAGAGAGCACTTCTGATTTGGATGAACTCACCGATGTGGTGTGTAGCTACATCTCTTTTTGCAAAGACTCTGTGGTTCCAGTCAGAGAATTTAAGACTTTCCCTAATAACAAACCGTGGCTCTCTAAAGATATTAAGGATCTGATTCTTAAAAGGAAAATTGCTTTCAATGAGGGAGACGTTCCCACTATGAGAATATTAAGGAAGGAGGTGAGGGCTGCAATAAAGATTGCCAAGATGAGGTATAGAAATAAGATTGAGGCAGAACTCAGCAGTAACAACCTCAAAAGAGCTTGGCTTGGTATGAAAACAATGGCAGGGCTACACACGAAAGGTAAAAGTAATATTACCTTAGAGGGGTTTACCTCTGACAAACATCTGGCAGACAGTCTTAACAGTTTTTACCTTCGTTTTGAGAACTTTGACTGTTCTAGGCAGACCAGCACACTGAGGGAAAAGACTATCACTCCCCCATCAATTTGTATTGATGAGAGGGGGGTAGATAATCTTTTTAGACACACTAAAAGCAAGAGTCCTGGACCTGACAACATCTGTGGACAGGTACTGAGAACTTGTGCTGATCAGCTGAGTGGGATTTTTCACTATATCTTCTCACTTTCTTTAGAGCTACAGACGGTACCTAAGATTTGGAAACATGCTATGATTGTTCCTGTTGCTAAGGGCAGTTCTCCTAAGGCACTGAATGATTTTAGGCCTGTGGCTCTGACTTCTTTAGTGATGAAGACATTTGAGAAGATAATTAAGAAGGAGATTTTAATGCAGGTTGAACACCATCTTGACCCCTTCCAGTTCGCCTATAGAGCAGGAAGAGGTGTGGAGGATGCTGTTGTCACACTCCTGCATCTCTTGTATAAGCATCTTGAGGCCCCTCACACCCATGCAAGATTATTATTTGCTGACTTTTCATCAGCATTTAATACAATTCAACCCCTCTTACTTGCTGACAGGCTTTACAATCATTTCAAGCTTGACACTAGTCTGGTCAGCTGGGTGACAGACTTTCTGACTAATAGGTCACAATGCGTGAGGGTAAATCATGTCTTTTCTGATGTGCTCTCCTCCTCTACTGGATCACCCCAGGGTTGTTGCCTCTCTCCCCTTCTGGTCATTCTGTACACGAATGAGTGTCGCAGCAATTTCACGAACAGACATATCCTGAAGTTTGCTGACGACACAGTGATCGTCAGTCTTCTAGTGGGGGACGAGTCAGGCCATGGACAGGTTGTAGATGATTTTGTGAATTGGTGTGATGAGTCCTTCCTGTCACTTAATATGTCAAAAACTAAAGACATGATTATTGATTTTAGGAAGTCCTCTTATAGCTCATCACCCACTATCATTAAAACTGCCGATATTGGGATCGTTGAGAGTTATAAATATCTAGGTGTGGTACTTGACCATAAACTGTGTTTTGAATCTCATGCTGATGCCACTACTAAAAAAGTTCAACAAAGACTGTTCTTTTTAAGGAAAATGAGATCTTTTAATGTCTCATCCGAGATGTTGTCTTTGTTTTATAGAAGTTTTATCAAATCTGTGATGTCTTTTTGTATCGCTGCCTGGTTTGGTAACCTGACGGTGAAGAATAAGAATCGGTTGGGACTTCTGGTAAAAACTGCTAGCAAAATTTCAGGGCGCTGGCAAGATGGACTTTTGGCCATTTACAATAGAAATGTGCTTAGAAAGGCTCATTCTATTATTAATTGTTTGAACCAACCACTTCACAGTGAGTTTGAGTTGTTGCTTTCCGGCCGTCGTTTTAGAGTACCTCCGAGGAGGACTAAAGGACTCCAGGTCTCTTTTATCCCCACTGCATCTTCTCTCCTCAATGGCAAATAACTGTCCTTGGACTTTCTATCACTATTATTGTCATTATTATTTTATAGTATTGTTCTGTTTATTTATATCCTGCTGCTAAACTAATTTCCCCTTGTGGGACAATAAAGAAATTGAATTGAATTGAATCAGCTAAAAACCAGGAGCCTTGTTGACATGCTTCACTGCACCTTCTCAGAACAGTATAAACGACTGCTCACCTGGAGCTGTGTGTTTAAGGACAAAGTTTTCATCATCAAACTTCCGGCCATAGATGGACTTCCCGCCGGTGCCGTTGTGGTTGGTGAAGTCGCCTCCTTGGCACATAAACTGAGGGATGATGCGGTGGAAGCTGCTGCCCTTGTAGCCGAAGCCCTTTTCGTGAGTGCACAAGCAGCGGAAGTTCTCTAAAATTAAAGAGAAGAGTTGTTCTAACAGATAACACAGGTTTCTTTCTACACACATGGAGACCAGTTCAAAAAAAGAGGAAAAATTTGGGATTTGTAGCATATACACATACACACCTGCTGTCATGGGAACAATGTCAGCCCGGAGCAGGAAGCGCAGTCTCCCTGCTGGCTTGTTGCCGATCTTTATGTCCATGTAGACCTGAGGATTTACTCTGCCCTTTTTAGCCGGAGGCTCACCCTGCAAGAACAAATTACCGCCTCACATCTTAACAGATTTATAAAGGGAAGACCTCACAGAGACACAGATTAGAAGTGAAATCCTCTCACCTCCTGAGCTGTAGTTTGGGGTGTTTCTCCAGCTGCTGCCTCTGCCTCAGCTTCTTCAACGGACTTCCCAGAAAACTTTTTCAACCAGTCATCATCCGACCACACTGCAGGAAAGGAAGACTTAAAGTTTGAACCGCTATTGTTTTTTTTAAAGAGACAAACAAAATGTATGAAATGTTTGTTATTCACCTGGTCGAGAAGAACCTTCTTTGATTCTCATGGGTTTGGCAATATTGACGCGGACAGTCCTTCCAAAAAGTTCAGACTCATTCTAGAGGGATAAAAAAAACATTTTAACAATAATCAAGCAGATTAAGGTTTTTAACAGAGTGACGTTATCTGTGAGTGTCTGCATAACAACCATACTAAGAGCTGCTCCAGATCTCAGACTACTAAGGAAACCTGCTTCAGTGCTTCCTTTAATACCTAATTTAGCAGATGATACACTAGACTGTCCTTTATGACACTTAATGAAAACAAATGATCAGGTGACTGCTGTGTTTTCAATCATGTGCCACGACTTTCTAATATTTAGGGTCGTGGTGGGGTTGGGGACTATCCCCGTTGTCATAGGGCGGGAGGCGGGGTACACCCCGGACAGGTAAAAGGGTTCTTTTGATGCTGTTTTTTGGCTATTCAATGGGAATAACGTCTCTGGTCTAGCAGTTATATGAGAAACTTACCATGTTATCAATAGCTGCTGCAGCATCCTGCAGAAGATGAGAAAGAAGCCGTAAATAGGTTATGAGGACAGAAATATGTTTCTCCTGAAGTCACCAATAACCATTCAAATGACTCACTTTGGTAAATTCCCAGCTCTTAAAACGGCAAGATGCAGATGAACGCTAATTAATGACTAATACCCAAGTTAATACTAAGTGATGATGCCACGCCAGAGAACAAACAAAACTACTTCAACAAGGAAGTGGAAGATCATATTAAGATTTAATACATTGTCATTTTTAATTTAAATAAAAGTATACAGAGCAAGATCATCATGTGCATAAAATAATCTGTGATTGGGTCATTTTACCTCAGTTCATCAAATTAAAACAACAACAACAAAAAAAGATGGATATTTCAAAAACGAGAGAGAACATCAAACTTTTTTGATATAATATGAACACAAACTTCCTCTTCCTAAAAGCGATGACTTGGATTTGGTAGGTAGTGTCATACCTGTGGAATTACACACTCGAGATGAATGAAAAGGTGTTTTTGTAATATGTGTAAAACCATTCACCTAATGTGAACCCTGGCCTTAAAGATACTATGTGCCTTACTGGGGATTTATGCTTCAGTGAGAAATATTATAACTGCAAACCCCTTTGAAACCCTACATCCTAACCTACAGCATAACATGATGTCCAGCTCCCACAAAATCTAACTACATGTGGGGTCGATGCAGCCCACAGCTACTGTGAGTGGCCTGCCGCCGTCAAGCAAATTCCTGGAGGATGATGGCTGAAACTATCAGAGTGGATGTGAGAGAATGTACAAAGAAGTGGAAGAACTGGAGGGACAAGTATGTTTGACCCTTAAAAAAACTGATCATACAAGCACAAGGACCCAGGAGGAAAAAAAAAGTAGCAGTGTTTTATTTGTTTCTATCATAACTCACAGCATATAAAGCACCAGGACATGACTGTTATCTAGCTTTGTAGATAACAGGTTTTTTAAATGATATCGGAGGAATATCCAAACAGCTGCCTATCTTCATCCCCATTAAGTATTTTTAGTAAGATTTTTAATGACAGCAGGGACCTGACATTTTGCATAATCATTATTAAAAAGAAATTTTTGCCTGGAATTTTTTTTCAGGAAAATCTGACCTGACATAGAATGACCCAACGATACTTGTTCCACTGCTGTATCATTTACATAATACCGTTAATAGGCTAATATTAGCACACTGTAGGCTGTATACGCCGGACTCACCTCTGCAAGCTCAAATTCGATGAATGCAAAACCTCTGTGCTTCTCTGAAAATGTAAAGCACAAGACAAAGCCAACACTTTCATCTTGTGCTGCTGCAGGGTTTATTGTTAATCGTGGTTAAAACGGTCCTGATCTTACCCGTTTCATAGTCCAGCGGGATCTGGATGTCGATGATGTCTCCAAAGGGAATAAAGGCAGCATGGAGCACCTTCTCATCCACCTCTTCTGCTAAACCACCTGACGTAAACACGCATTTTTAAGATCCGCATTCCAAAAAAGGGAAAAACACTTTCAACAAATACAGTGTAGAGAGCTGGGATAACGGACAGTATTTACATGCCGGGTTAAACGTGAGCTCATTTTTCGGGCTAAACTTCGCTTTCGCGCGTCTTTGTCGTGTTCCTGACATGCGCAGAATTACTGTTACGATACAGATTTATAATACAGTCGTAAACTCGTAAGCTACATACACTCAAACAGCGAAAATTTAACAAAAACGGCCATAACGTACCCACATACAACACCCGCTTGTTAGCCGCCATATTGGATTTAACCCTTCAACTTTGAACCCAGCAGCTTCCTATTGGTGGAGAGAACCAGAACTAAAACAGGCAGCCTCGGATTACTGAACTCTACCGCCCCCTGTCGGAGGAACCTCCCATTATTACAATAAACTCTGAATTTTACTTCAATTTGGATTTAAATATTTGTAGTTTTAAAGCCACGATGCAATCTGATCTTTGCTTTGATTTTTTTTAAATTAATCTATTTTTGTCCAAGACCGTCCCGCTTAGTTATCAAGCCTATGTAATCAAATTACAGGAAATAAGTAACTTTTATCAGCCTGGGTCACACTTGAAAAGTGCCATTAAATCATAGTTACATTGCCATGGATTACTTTTTTGTTTCTCTTTAAACTGCCACTTTAAATTGGTGTAGAGGGAAGATGTTAAACCATTTTATCACTGGGTTCCTCGAAACAAGTGAAGAAACCCTTACAGGCAAGCTTCCATGTTAGTAAGCCAAAAATAAAATCATTTGATGTGGGTACAGATTTGATTAAATAAAGGCACGAGCAACAACTTACAGTTCACAGTGTAAAAACAATGGAGCATAACTTGGTAAGATTGCTTAGTGGCAAAAACAAGAGCAAAGCAGAAATTTAATGGCAGCATCCAACGTGAAGGCAGAGTTAAAACATACTCCGAGGTTTCCAATAGAAGACTTAGCAAAAATGGCAGGAGGACCTAGAGTTTCCATTACTTTGGGCATAAAATTCGTAAAGGCTCCTGTTTTCTCTTTATTAACTTTTAATAGAGTCAAACTAATTTCCACATGTCTCTCCTAAATCAAATATTTTCTCTCTGCCTGAAACCAGTCCTTTAATCCGTCAGAGAAATTAATCACAAATAGTAGAAAACAATTGCAAACTTCACAATTCCTCAAAACTGTTAATAGGACAAGCTAAAGATAGAGTTTAACATTTTACTACAACCTTTTAATTCTTTGCAAAATTTGCATTTTCAGAAGTAATGTGTAAGCACTGCAAAGCCACTTTGACAGTTTCCACACTGGATCATTTGAATATAGGGAAACGTTTCCTAACTTTTTTCCTTCTTTTTGATTAAATGCTAAAAAAGAAACACCCTAAATAACACCAAACACAACTTATAAGTACGTTATCATGTTTCAGTATTACTTTGTACCAAAGTGTTTATCAGACACACACTTAAGTGTGTTTGGTCAATAACAGGCTTTGCAATTTTGCCTCTGCACACCACCACCATGGATTTTATGTCAAACAGTCAAGATGTGACTGGAGTGACTTTAACCATTTTTAAAAACATAGTTCCCCATTTTCAGAGGTTTAATAGCAGCTGGACAAATTAACTTAATAATTTTTCTTGTTTTTAATATTTGGATGAAAAATCAATGACTGCTGAAAGACTAGAGCCCATGAATATCATCGGGTGCTTCGTTTCATCACTTGAGATGCTCGGCCAGGCTGTCACTGCAGTCACCTTCAGTTGCTGCTTGGTTTGTGGGTCTGTGCCTTCAGTTTTATCTTCAGTAATGAGAAAAGGCTGCTCTATTGGGCTGAGATCAGATGCCTGACTTGGCCACTGAAGATTATCTAGATTCATTTACCTGGAGTAAACTCTTGCTTTTGCAGCTCTGTGTAATTCTCCATTTGCACGTTGTAGTGCTCTCTGTGCGGCTTTATTACAGTTGTCTGAACCTGAGCAGAGTCTATAGCTCTGCACACTCCACATCACATCCTGCTGCTTCCATCAACAGTCACATGATCATTAAAGCTGGTGGTCCAGTTCCACTGCTCGTGCCATAACATTACCTCCATCACGTTTCACAGATTACTTGATATGCTTCTCCGCTTCTGCACACTTTCCTTCTCAATTAAAATAACACAAGGTGAGTCGCCTGGACATATCATCCCTTTATTGAAATTACCACACACCCATTGATAACGTGTTAGGATGGAGGAGTCATCTCACACCAACATGAAGCTTTCAAGCAAAGACAGAGAACAAGGCTCTTTTTACTTCCTCTCCTTTGCCACAAAATAAAGGGCCTTTGTTCAAGATTCATTTGCGTCACTGCATCTGGCGTGCAGCGTTAAAAGTATTACAGAACTACAAAATTATGCATTATGTAATATTTTTTCAAAGTGTACATTTAAAATAATGTTTTCCTTTTTTTTTCTTGATTTTTGTTTTTGTGCGATTGTTCAGAAGACTCTGGGCTTTCCAGCGTAGTGCGTCTCTTCCCATCTCCTCTCAGTTTTCTATGCTCTGAAACAACACAATGTCTTCCCATTAGTGCCGCACAATCTTTATTATAGCCTAATGAACCTGATTGATTAGCTTGACTAAACATGGATTTCCATACCAAGTTAGAATAGCTCAGAGTCTTCAGGATGTGGCAGCAGCAGCAGTAGGAGCCATGCCACCTACTTTCTGGGTGGCGTCTTTCTTCGCCTGGTGAGCCTGTAGAACTGCAACAGCTTCTTCTACCTGTACAAACACAAACATGAGCATGACGCAGCTTAGAAAATGGATACAGGACTATTCAGTGTGCTTGAGGTAGCGAGGTACCTTTGAACGTAGAGACTCATGGGACTCAAGCATGTGTAGTAATTCAGAGTTGTCGATCTCCAGCAACATGCCAGTGATCTTTCCTGCTAGGTTGGCATGCATGGCCTGAATCAGTGGGAACAGACGCTCCCCTACGGAGGAAAAAAAAAAAAAAAAAAAAATTGTGAGTGAGTATAAATTTGCCCAAAAACCAAAACCCTGAACAGCATTTGTTTGTATCTGTCAGTCTTACCCAGCATCTGTTTCTGCTCCTGAGGAGGTGCAGCAGCCAGCATGGAGGCCGTGAGGGGCTCTTGGCCCTGAACGTGCACAGCTGGCTGAGTCTGGAAGGCACAGTTAAGACTTAATGAGGAACAATGTGTCAACATTTGGATGCTTAATGTGGGAGAAGTTAATGTGATACCTGCTGTAAGGCAATAGGTTGCACCACCTGGGGGTTGGGGTTACGGACACCAGTGGCGTATTTGTAAGGAGGCATGGCCCGAGGACCAGGGACTCCAACTGAAGGACGAGGACCCATGCTCTGACCACCAGCTAGCAACCACGAGGAAGAAATTACAGTTTTAATAACACGGAAAACATTTGTATAACATCAATATCATTGATTTCAAATTCCAAACCCGTAGTCAACGAATTGATGCTATTTTTTTGTGAATGCACCTCGTGGGCCTTGTGTGCTGCTGCTAGGACTCATGTGTCTGAGGTTGGCACGGGGCCCTGGCTGACGCAGCGAGCTGGGCATTGCTTGGAAACCCCCTGGAAGTGATGAAAGAACAGATAAAAACAATGTGAGTATGGGCATAATGTTCAATATATCACAGACATGTGCTCCATCATGGTCCACAGGCTCACCTTGACCTCGTCCACCTTGTTGCTGCCATCGGGGATTTGGTCGCATTTGAGCGATCTGATTGGGTGCATAGTATGTAGTCCTATTCTGAGCCTGATGAATGCAAGAAAGTCAAATGTGTGATCAATACAAACTTATTATTTTGGGTCCTTGGAGACAATCAGAACAACCCTGACAGCACCATACTCTCTCCATGTTGAGCCCAGCCTCAGGCCGTAGTAGCTAGTCCTCATAAATCAACTCTTTCCCCCATAAAAACGACATTCGAGGACACCCCAGCACCCTCAATGATCAGTTTTGACACCTCAGTATATATATCAATAAAAATGCGGTGGGACGACCATTAGAATAGTTTCTGAGTTTTTCCAAGGATAGCTTCATAGCCAGAGACCACCCTCACTAACCTCTGATGCACACCCAGTCATTTTGTTCTTCAAGCAGGCCTGAAATATGACAGAAACCACCCTGAACATGCATGCGTTCCTACTTGTAGGCTTTCAAGGGGAGAAGAATTAAGTTGCTGCTGCTTCTGCAATGCACTTTGCAACCGATCTCCACTTTGCATGGCATTACTGCCTGCTCTGTCCTGTAACAGGTGTCGCTGCTGCTCATCCAGCTTCTGTCTTTTCTTTGTTTTTGCAAAAGAAGTCATCTTTTAACCAAGTGGTCATGACTGAAATCACTTTTTGGAGCTTTTTCACAATAACACCTGCACTACAGCTCTAAACAAAAATAGTAAAGTTGAACAAAGAAGGTGAAAAGCATCTGTGCATTTGTGATTGTAATATAGCCCTTTCATATTAAACACAGTAATACAATCAGTTTTAAAATGCACATCAAGCCTGAATTTGATTCTCACACCTGCGGCACAGCTGGCATGAAGTATCCACTAGTGGGCTGGAACTGATTAATGATGGCATTAGCTGGCATGGCTCTCATGCCAGCTATTCGCTGCATGTACTGGTTGGTGAGATGGGCTTTGCGCTCCTCTTTGCGCTGAGCAAGAGCCACGTAGAGAGGTTTAGAGCCAACAATACGCCCGTTCATTTCAGTCACAGCCTTGGTAGCCTCTTCAGGGGAGGAAAAGCAGACAAAGCCAAAGCCCTTGGAGCGCCCCTCCTCTAGCATCACCTAAAATACAGACAGCGGAGGTAACTTATGTGTTGAAGTCTCTTATTTATTCAGTGTATTGAGCCATTTTTACCTTAGCACTTGTAATTGAGCCAAATGGAGAGAACTCCTTGCGCAGTTTCTCATCATCTATTGTGTCATCCAAGTTTTTAATATAAAGATTAACTCCCTGAAACAAAAGGTACGATTTATCCAGAACCATCAGCTTACTTACTGACATTGAAATATAAATGTTTATAAAATTAATTGATTTTTATTTTGACAGACAACCAGTAGTTTCGGCAGACCTGATAACGACTGATCCTCTCTTGTTTCAGCTGCTCAAACTTCCTCTTCAGCTCCGCCTGCCTCTCCATTTTCTTCTGAGCTCGGCCCACGAACACAGTCTTGCCGTTGAGTTCAGTGCCATTCATCTCCTCTACAGCCTTAAAATGAAGCCACATTTGTCAGAGAAAACAGACAAACGCACACTTGACACATTTCCAAAAGTACAAAGTACCTTGTTGGCATCCTCATGTTTTTCGTAACTAACAAATCCAAACCCTCTGGATTTGCCGCTGGGGTCTGTCATCACCTTCACACTGAGTGTTTTACCTGCAAAGGCCAAAAAAAGTGGATGGAAAATGAAACAATGTGGCTGCACAGGAATATCAGTGAAGCACAACACTTTTCAACTTCATCCATTAAAAGTACAATTCACAAATTGCTCCCAGTGCACCGGCCAAGACCAGATCTGCCCCCCCCCCCAGGAAGTTCTGTTCTGGATTTCTGCATCTGCAGTGTGCACTGGATTATCTTTACTATTTCCAAACAGTGACCCTTCAAGTTGGATTTACTTCTGGGTGAGAGGTCAAAGTCAAAGGGAGCCAAGTCTGGAAAGACTGTGGAGCAATAAACCACACTTTAGGTCTTTTTGGTTGATTGATCACTCCCAGGTCTTCCCCTGGAGGACAAATTCACAGTACACGATGCGCATGCTCCTCAGTGCCCCACTAATCAGATGCACCACCTTCAGGCTTGCGCTACTGCTCATAATGATCCTAATCAAGAAGGATGAGCAGTTTTGACACAGAAGTTTTGTTTTGCAGTCCTTCCAAGTTTCAGGTCTACAGTGAAACTGCAAGTACCAGTGGTCAGAGCGATCTAAAAGTAGCAGGAGCGCTGCAAATGCTGCAGCTCTTCATCTGGAAATGATCAGGAAACAAATTTAGATTTACCGTATTTGTCAAAAATCTCCTTCAGGCGTTCATCATCCATGTCGTCCCCAAAGTTCTTGATGTAAACGTTAGTAAACTCCTTAGCTTTGGCACCGAGTTCAGCCTCCCGTTCTTTGCGAGATTTGAAACGACCCACAAACCTGAAGACAGAGGGAGAGTAGCACAGGCACACTCTTGGAAAACAGGCTTGACAAAAGAGAAAAAAGCAAAAAACAACAAACCAGACTCCATCTCTTTTGACTTCCACTTTCCAGTCTACAAAAACACTGGCTGTCCGGGGTTCCACGTTAAGAATGATCAGCAAAAACCTAACCCCGCAAACACAAGAACAGGGACAACATCCACAACACAAATTCACAGCTACGTTTCATCATGGGACTCATCATTCCTGGGGTGAACAACGTGTACAATCCATTCAACTGCTGTTAATACCACCAGACGCAGGCAGATATGTCGGCATGCTAGACAACACAGTGGCAACCATCTTAATTCTTGGTCCAAAACTTGATGTGGAGGTAGATGGAGAGGGATGGAGGAACAGTACAAACGAAAGCTGAGGAGGACCAAATGATCTTATATACCTTGCCATGATGACCTCTCCCCTTCTGCCATCCAGTATTGCATTCCTGCATTCGATCCATCACTAAAACACACAAGCATGGTCATACACACACACACAAACACTCCAAGATGGGTGACCAGCAAGTGAACTGAGGCAACAGAAAATGCAACTGGTAGGAAGGAAAGGTAAGAGGTTTTTAGTCTGTTGTCTCTTAGTTTAGAGGCTATCGTCAGACTGGCGGCAGTAAGAGATGAGTGTATTAGTCATATTATTCACACACAAGCTCACCAACTGAAAAAAAGACACAAAAAGTCAGTTGACGCAACACAAACGTAGAACACACAAGTCAGATTTATACATTAGACACAGAAAACAACACGATCTGATGCACATAAGCTGCGGTTTTCAATATCATGATAACTTTTATATTATATCAAAGTCATCTTGAAATTCAGGCAAATTCTTCAAAAGTCTTCCAACAACATTAAACATCCACACCTCCAGTTCAGAGATTATCAGACACTCACACCTTGCGGTCATTCAGAAGCATGCCGTTCATCTTCTCGATGGCGCGATCAGCCGCGTCCTGGGTCTCAAAATGGACAAAGGCGTACCCCTTGGAGCCGTTTTCATCACACACCACCTACAGTGCAGGGAGACGCACATAGACACGACTATGAATGAAGGCAGTTCTTTCATTTTGAAGCAAGTTCGACATTTGGAGAGTGGCGTAAGGCGACTCAAATCGGTTTTATCACTTCTCTGGATGTGTCCAGAGAAGAAATTATGTTTTGCTGTTTTAAATGGATTTATTGTTAAACTCCTTTAATTTAATTGTAATTTTTCATATATTTTTTCACTGTTTTTAATTAAAGTTTCCTTTCTTTTCTTTTTTTTCCCCCTTAAAGATACAATTACAGATTCTAGGCTGCTGCTATCGGCTACAAGCTTAAACAGCAATACTGTTTAAGTATTGCTCAAAAGGATCCATTATGCTTTTTTCCTAGAGTAGCTTTGCATGATTGCCTGTCTGGAACAAGCCAGTCTATCTCCTCAATAAATCCATTTTCCAAATGGAATACCTTCACAAACAGAAAGTTTGAGGGGTGCTTATAAACTATCTGAAATCAAACATTTGGAGTGAATCCTGAGGTTTTGGCTTTAAAGGATTATTTGTACATAAACTGACGTCATTACTGGAAACACTTTTCATGTGTAATGTGAGCATCCACCACAGGAAGAGTAATCTTGCACCAAATACACCAAATCTGCCAGGAGTTCAGCAACCAACATGCACATCTCAGACCTCTGAAGGTTCTTATCTATATCAGATATTTTGATCACGTTGCCTAACAACCACCCACCAACAGCTAAAGCTGCCACAGGTTTCATATTTATGCACCTTTAACACCATATAAAGGCACTTTATCGTTCTTATTTTATGACAAAAAACATCAAATGTATATATCCTCTCTGAATATAATGATATATGATCTATTATTATACCATCATGTTGCCCGGTGTTTGTTAGTTTGTTGCCTGGGAGTCACCTATCCACAACAATAATTTACTGGCTATAAAATTTAATGTGTGATAAATAACTAGTAAGTAAGTAAAGTAAGTAAACTTTATTTATTAAGCGCTTTTCACAGACAGGCAATCACAAAGCGCTGTACACAAATATTAAAATATTAAAATAAACAATAAAATCAATAGACATTATATACAATGTAAAAGATAAAAAGTAAATAATGTAAAAAAAATAAAATAAAATATGTAGATCAACAAAAGGCTTGTTTGAACAGAAGAGTTTTTAACTGTTTTTTAAAAGAATCCACAGAGTCAAGCAAACGTAATTGTAGTGGTAAACTGTTCCACAGCCTTGGTGCAACAGACTGAAAGGCTCTGTCCCCTTTTGTCTTCAATCGTGTACGGGGAACAACTAAGAGACTCTGAGTCTGTGAGCGGAGATGACGAGCAGCAGTGTATTTTAAAAGAAGCTTGGATAAGTAATCTGGAGCCTGGCCATTTAGTGCTCTGTATGTTAAAACAAGAATTTTAAAGCGAATTCTAAACTCTATTGGGAGCCAATGTAAAGAATATAAGATGGGAGTGATGTGAACACGCTTGGTAGAGCGAGTTAGTAATCTGGCTGCTGCGTTTTGTATTGTCTGGAGGCAAGAGAGAGATGATCTATCCAAGCTAGTAAACAGGGAATTACAGTAATCTAAGCGTGATGACACAAATGCATGAATGAGTTTTTCCAGTTCAGCTGAGGAAACCATATGTCGTAGTTTAGATATGTTTCTTAAATGATAGAAACAGGAACGAGACAAAGATTTTACATGAGAGTCAAGCCCAGGGAAGAGTCAAATATTACTCCAAGATTTCGAATATTTGACTTGACAGATGGACAGAAAGAGGCAAGAACCTGACTGATTTTAGAATGTAGCTCAGGAGGAGCTATGATCATGGTCTCGGTCTTGTTAGTATTTAGAACAAGGTAGTTGCTTGAAAGCCAATCAGAAACCTGGGTTAAGCACTGGACTAGGGTGGACAGCCTATCCAGCTGATGAGGCTTAAAGGACATATGGAGCTGAATGTCATCAGCATAAAAATGATAAGACAGGTTGCTAAAAGATTGAATGATACTAGCTAAAGGAAGCATATAAAAAGAAAATAGTAATGGACCTAAAACTGAGCCCTGTGGGACACCACAGGTCAGGGCAGCAGTGTTAGAGGAGAACCTATCAGTCCTAACAGAGAAGGTCCTGTCTGATAAGTAGGAAGAAAACCAGTCTAGGGCAGAGCCAGATACACCAGCCAAAACCTTCAGCCTGTTAAGTAGGATTTTGTGGTCGATGGTGTCAAAGGCTGCACTAAGATCAAGCAAAATGATCACAGAACAGTTCCCTGCGTCAGATGCCATTAACAGATCATTATAGACTCTTAAGAGAGCGGTCTCTGTAGAGTGCTGCTTTTGAAAGCCAGACTGAAAAGGGTCAAGAATCTGTAATTTACATAATAGAGACCTGAACTGATTTTCAACAATTTTTTCAAGTAATTTACTGACAAATGGCAATTTTGAAATAGGTCGGTAATTACTAGCAGAGCTAGGATCGAGATTCTGTTTTTTTAACAGAGGAGTTACCTCAGCATGTTTAAAATAAGATGGAACACAGCCTTGCCTCAGTGAACTGTTGATGATGGATAGTAATGTGGGACCAATGCTGGTGATAGACCCAGACAGGACAGAGTGAGGTAATATATCTACAGAGCATGACGAGGATTTCATTTTACCTAAAACTATAATTAAGTCATTTAGTGTGATTGGAAAAAAGGAGGTAAATGATCCAGGACAGCAAGGGGTATCTTCATAAGGGGAGGCACTTGAGGAAATTTTAGATTTCAAGTCCATCACCTTATTTACAAAGTAATTAAGGAAAGTATTACAATCTTCATCGGAAAGCAACAGAGCATGCTGGGTTGGAGGAGAAACAATACTGTTGATGGTATCAAATAGAATTCTGTGCTAAAGGTGCTAATTTGTCAATCTTACAAAATAATAATTTACCAAAGCATCTCATTTTGGTTTTTCCCTCAGGTGCATGTTATTCACCCACAAAAGTATAGCATGAAGCATTAAAATATGCAACAATGAGAAAAGTTAATTTATGACATCAATATGGGGGTATATTGGATAGAACCTATTCTTCACCATCAGACCAGAAAAACTAAAGAAAGGCCTAACAGGTCCAAATGAAGAAACAGGTGTGGGGACATTCCTGTTCCCTTTTCTTGTTTTGAACGTGTGCAACTACCAAAAAGTTGCAAACTTGGTGCATTTTACAGAAACTGAGGCAAAAAGCAGTTGAGGCGTTGTTTTTTTACATTTGTCCTCTAAAAGGCTTCTGTTAAACTTGATCACTTTATTTATGTATGTGTTAAATTTCAAACCAGCAAATAAATTAATACATAAATAAATCAGTGTTATGTCAACTGTACCTTGCAGGAGAGGATGTTGCCAAAGGCAGAGAAGGTGTCGTACAGGGCTTTGTTGTCAATGGACTTGTCGAGGTTCTTGATAAAAACATTGCCCACACCCGACTTCCTGAGGGAGGGATCTCTTTGGGACCACATGATTCTGATTGGCTTCCCTTTCACCACGTCAAAATTCATGGTGTCCAGGGCTCTTTCAGCTGCCGGAGGAAGAGCAGAGAGGTCACAGGAAAGGTCACTGGTGGTTATTTACATGTCAGAAAACATATCAGTCACCTTTATGTGTCATGCTTCAGTCTGTTATCTGCTGATACCATGCAACAATAATAATGCAGCCATTTTTAATGCATGCATAATAAAAGAGAGAAACTGCTTAAATGCATTAAAACAGGCCGCTAACATGTTCAAAGGGGTGAAGGTACTGCAGCAGACAATAAGGCTGATGAGCTTTCTGCAAGCAGCTGGTAAAAGTGTGGGGGGCAGCTGCAGTGGGCTAGCTTGGAGCACATGTCTCCCTGTTCTGATTAACCACATGCTGCTGAGCCACATGCCACTTAGCAATGCAGCAGGCCTTCATTTAAACACTATCAGAATATCAGCTCATGTGGTAGAGATGAGCAGTAATATGTTTGCATTGACCTTTATTCTGTGATCTGTAGGCCCAGGCGAACAAATGTACCCCCCCCCCCCCCCCACACACACACACACACACCATGTGGGCACATGCCAAACGTCCTTTTGTTCACACACACACACACACACACACACACACACACACACACACACACACACACACACACACACACACACGGCTTTCCAGCTGAAAGTGTCTGGTAAACAAAGCGGAGCTGCCTTGCGTCTGCTGGCATCAGCAGTTTGGTTTGCAATTGTACTTCACAACCTGTGCGCTCAGGGAAGATGTGTGGTCACCGTCAAAAAAAAACAAAAAACAGGACTTCAGGAAGGTTCAGAGTTGGGAACTTTATTCAAAAAAGGCCAAAGTGACCTCTGTTGACCTCATATATCAGATGTGTTGTTTAGAAGAGAAAATGGAGCCATTAACGGTCTTGAATTACCCATTATTGTTAACCACTTTTTATTTAAGCATTACGGAGCAGGCACGTTTTGGGCTGCACAGGGGAAAGCTATATTTAGAGAGGGGTCCTGAGAGGTATGTGCTGGCATGGAGTGCGAGTAGGGCATTCTCTACCACTGATGGGGAAGAGACATGTTTAAAAAGAATGCTCAGAAGAGCGACACCCGGGTTTGTGTTTGTTTACAGATACAACTGTGAGATTAAGAAATGCAGCAGGGAACACAGTGAAGCATGAAGACCGCTGTTTCATATGAAACGCTCTTTACTGACAACTGCTTTGTTATAGTTTTGCATTAGTAGCTGTATTATTCAGGCACAAAGCTACTGCCCCACAGACACGTGCTCAGGACTCCATATAAATGCCCAGCAGCCAACACCCCCTCCCCCCTGGTGTCTACACCTCTTGTAACAAATGGTGTCTTCTAACTTTTGGCTCTTCTCACATTTGTAACGGAACGATATCCTGAAAGCGAGCCACTCGTAACCTCTCATTTACTTTGGCTTTTGGTAACCAACTCGAGCGCAGATAAGCTGTGACAGGTGTTTTTTGTTGATAGGACAAACAGTGTCAGCGCACCGCCAAAAAGAACCACAACACCTGCTACCTTTGCTCAGTGCTTTGATACTCCTGCATTGTAACTGGAAACAGTTTTATCACAAAAGGTACTTAACAGCACTGCTGATACGGTTACATATACATTCACTTTTGTGTATCATGACAGATTAACAGCTTTGAGTGGTGAGGATATAACAGATAACCCAACAGTGTGAGTGAACTAATCCCAGCTATTAAAGCTGGGATTCAATTCAAATAGAAACAGGATCAGGTTTTTCCATTTGCAGTGAATATACAGACAAGCAGCAGCACAAACAAGCAACAAGCAGTGCAGCGGGCTCAGCTGTGCTTGTCTCTTTCATGCTTTCAGTGAACATGCCAGCAGAGGGCAATGGGAGTTAGTTTCACTCAACTCATTGGCCCTTTAAATAGGCACAGAAATGGGTCATTTTGGTTTTTAAAAAGGTGTAGGAAAAGACTCCATTTACCCAAATCTAGGCCTGTGATTTATGGGGATGGTTTGTTGATTTTGGCCAACTTTTAAGGACAGTTTAAATTCTGCATGTTCTGGGGGCTTGAATTACATCAGAGACACACACAGGCTGCTATATTCCCAACCATACACGAGAACTGGGACGTGCTTATGTAGGTCAAATAACTGATACAGTCTAAAGAACTGCTTTGAACATTTCACACTGCAAAATTAACCACATTTATTTGCGTTTAATTCAGGCTCTGTACACAGTTTCAATGGCAGGCTGGAAATGTCAACATGTTCACGCCTTGTGGAGGCAACGTGCTCACACAGCACAGCTATCCCATCCCTGCTTACCGTCAGCCGGCTGTGAGAAGTTCACATAAGCGTATCCCAGGGACCGCCGGGTGATCATGTCTCGGCAGACCCGAATGGAGAGCACCGGTCCGGCTGGGCTGAATTTCTCGTACAGCATAGCCTCCGTGATGTCGGGGTGCAGGTCGCCAACATAGAGAGAAGCCATCGGATAACTCCCCGTCGCTGTGTTCATATCGCTGATTTCAGAGGATGAACGCAAGGCTTCGTTTTAAAAAACGCCAGAAAAATGTCGGTATGGTCTCTAATCCGGATCCAAACTGCGCTTTGGTTTAAAGACACGCTGCACAAACAGCTGATCGGGCGTTTTGAAAATGCCAAACCTGGAAAAAGCAGCGCGATAAAGACGTGTGTCTTCTGAAGTGTTTCCTTTAAAAAAGACGACAACTTCGAGTTAAGCCGGAGGCCTGATGTTTGTTTGTTTTTAAATAATATTTTGCTATTTTTTTAAAGGTTTCTATTTCTTTAAGTAGATCTGCACTTTTTAAGATTTTGTGGATTTTATATTTTTTATATTATTTTTATTTTAAGTTTTTCAGGAACAGTGAGTTGGACACTCACGGTTGTTTTGTGGCCGGGGAAAGAGACTGCGTGGGGGGAAGCATGGGCACTTTATAGAGAGTGACGGTGCGGAGGAAATAGTGGCCCGGGTCAAACTTGGGGTGGAAAAAACACTGAGCATGCGGCGTAAAAGGGAGAGCGCACATGGTACTGTCCCAACTACAGCGCCCAGCTCCCCACAGCGACATCTGGGTGGGAATAAAAGCCTTTCACTGTAGCCAGGATGGGGCGTTTCATAAACAGGCTAATAATGTGATGCACTATTGAGCACCGGTGGAGAAATGTTGTGAATGAGTATGACTGCCTTATTTAGTCGACAGTGTCATTTAAAAATGCAGCTTGTATTTCAGACTTGCTGCTATGATGCCAGGTTTCTCTTGGAAATGAGATTTTTACCTGGATAAATAAAGGACTAATACAATTTTTTTTTTTTTTTTTTTTTTTTTTTTTTAAATAAAAGAAGTGTAATGAGACCAGATAAGTGCACATCAGTTTTATTTATCTCAAGTACAAGTTTAAAGTCTTTTAAAGCCGTGGTTATTCTGCATTCTTCATCCTCCTGAGGAAAAACAAAAACCAAATTAAATCAGCCATCTTCACATGCATTAAACAGTCTGCCAGCTAACTGCAAACAAGTCATTTACCTCAACAGATTCAAGAAAGTTGAGTGCAGCCCCTTTAGTTTCAACTGTTTTCTTTCCACTGGACTTGTCTTGTGTACCACTGCCTCTTCCTCATAACTCAGTGTCTGCGACCCATCAGCAGCTTTGGAAAAGGAGAGTTTGGAGCGCGTTATTGGTGGGATTTCATCTGTTCCTTCAGGCATCATAGCACCATCTGTCAGCATCTGGGGCAGGTCATCATGGTTTGGGTCCTTAATCTCATTCTGCCGCCATTTTTCACTTTGGGATTCCTCTACAGCAGCTGTGTTGTCCAATTCTGCTGAATTTGGCCGTTCAACCAGCATAAGGTACTTTACACTAATCTCAGCTGGCAAAGAAAAGTTAACCGGTTCCTCTTTGCTGTCAAAGTTACCAGATCTTCCAGACCGGCTTTTTCTTTTGAAGTCCTCTGGAACAGCTGGGTGTGGAGGACTCTTCCATCCGTTAACCATAGTTGGCAAATTCATAGTTGACCGAGAAACACTACTGAAACTTTGACCTTTGATCTCATTGGTCGGATTCGGATGAGGTTCTTGATTTGTGGTTGAAGAATGCAGTTTGGTAATGTCATTTGAGTCAGACTGAGGAGGCACCTGTTCAGGTAGCCAGAGCGTCAGCCTGGTGGCAGGGTCCTGACTTACAGCCACTACACCCTCTGGGCCAGCATTGAACTTGCTTCTTGGAACAGAAGAAACTATCACATCAGCAAGATCTGGAAGAGCAGACTGCATGGAGTTTGGGACGTTAGCGCTTTCTTCTTCGGCGATTGAAGGCAGAGTTCTCTCACCATCTTCATCCACAATGACAAAGGGACCAGTGCTGACCACAGCTTTGGCATCTGAAATGACACGCAGCAAGTCTGTTATAAAGTTTCTGTCTTCCATCACCTTCAGACAGAAAACCAAAGCACTTACCACCAGGAAGGTTTTTGCCTTTACACCTTGAGCTACAGCACTCACATGCCTCCAAATCACCACTTAGTTCCTCCCATCTGAAAGGAAAGTTTCATTTATAGGACATTGGTAAAAGAAACAAACACATACATTATGTGAATATTGATACCTTGATTCAATCACATTGTAGTTGCAGGATTTAGAGCCTGGGGTGACACCTTGGCCTGAGATCAGCACGCTACAGTGGATATACAACTTGTAGAGAAGAGTACACAACTCAGTTCAGAGAAGATTCAGAGCTGCACATTAGTGCAATCCGTTTATAGAGACTTACCTCAGAAATGAGATAAGACGTGTTCAGAACAAAATTAACCGCATCTGCGCTGTTGGAGGCCACAAACGTCACTCTAGTAGTGGAGGAACCCAGTGGGGTTACGCACCTGCAGTAAGCAGTGATATCACAGGCAATCAGAAGGTTAGACATAACAAAAACAGTTGAGATAGACACCCAACTGAAAACTCACCCTTTGTTAAATATGACTGTTTGCCTTGGTTTGGCCCGAGGCTCAGGGAACACAGAGACAAAGCAGGACTGGATGAAAGCCTCTTGATTTATTCTGGTTTTAGCCAAAACCTGAAGATTGACAAGCTGGCCTCTTTTGTAGATATTTGACTCTGCTGCGCTCGTCCAGGACGCTGCAGGAAAGAACTGTGTTTACAAATTAAGCTGCAGCTAAAACTTGTTGTTGGATGTGTTTTATTACTTACGACTCATGGCTTTGATGCTAATGTCATCATTCTCAGGAAGTGCTGTGTCGCTAAACTTTGGAATCTTGTTCAACCTGTAAATACATGGACCTACTGTAAGTATGGTTGGTGACTAGCTGCAGACACTGAAGTAAGAACATACCTTTTTGCAACACAGAACACGTGGACTGCAGAGGGAGTTTCCCACCAGGTGGGAGAAATTCTTCTCAGATTCAAGAACAGGGTGTTGGTGAACACCTCCAAGTCATCCTCCACCTGTAAGATGGTGCAGTTTTGGTAAAGGCTTCATAAAAAGATGCAGAACTGCAACAGAACTTTATGCTCACCATAGGTGTAGTTCCACATTCACCAAAACCATAAGTGAAGACAAATTCATTTGCAAGCTCTCCATTGCTGAAGCAGCCATTGCCCAGCTGTATTTCCTCTCCAGTCAGTTTGAGACCACTGACACTCTTATCAACCAGCACGGTTAGTGTAGATGCGTCACAATACACCTGTACTCTGGGAACATTGAGGAAGGGAGAGAGTCCAGCTAGCCTGTGAAAGTCAGGGGTCCAGGATCGCCAGGAGCTGAAGATTGTGCCTTGCGGAGTAAAATCAAAGTTTCTTCCAAATGAAAAAGGCACTCGATTTTCATAAACTCCCACAACATCCTGGGTGAATCTGCCATTGTGATACAGAACAGACTGAACAGCAATAACACAACCAAGAAACACACATAAAGATATCTGCGTGGTCCCCATCATGAGCCCCAAACAGGACCAACAATTCAGCTCATTCTCTTTGACAAGTGCATCATTAATAAGGTGCAGCGATAGTGGAGACAGGTGCTGGCAATCAAGCCAATGAAGCTGACTGGAAATGATTCTTTATTCAGTGTTAACACCACGGCAGGTGGATGGGACACATCTAAGATGCTGTTAGTGAAAAATGCAAAAATAAATGAAGCAAAATGTGTATCTTGTTCACATTTGTGGTTTTTCAGAACTTGGTTTTAGAAATCACTCCGTTGAAGGCCCAACCAGCTGCCGTTTAAACCTGTTCTTGAGAACTATTCTAACCAGAAGGCATAAAGACAGGATGGCTTTATATGGAGACGAGCTGAAAAAAGCTAGTTTCAGACAGAGGGACACTGAAGGGCTGCACCAAGGCCCAGTTTAAGATAAGTCAGGATTATTTGGAACTATAAATTATACAAAACTGTTTTAGTAGACTCCAAACACAAAAAATATGGTGCTGGATATAAGAATTATGCCTGTTTGTAAGGTGTTTGTGGGCTTGGTGATAACATGAAAACTTGTAGGTTAAGTCATCTGGCAGGCCATTCCTCGGCTACAATCTGAACAAACCAAAAGTTGTGAAAACTTGGTTAGTTTGGGTTAATCTAATGTCTATAACACCAAAAATCTTGTATTTATGTTACAGAATTTTCTTAGGCAAAAATATTCAAAATTATATATTTCTATTAAGTAGATGAAAGACATGTAATTTAACTCTGGCTTTTCTTCTGTGTTGAGCGAACCTCGAGATTTAAGATTTAAGATTACATGTGTTAGATGTGTGTCGGCACACATGGCAGAAAACAAAATCACACTATAATTCTGGAATACTTTCAAGGAATGAAAGGAGTTGAAGGATAGCACGTAAGAGGAAACTGGTTATAAAAGATTAAAGAAAGACATAAACTGAGAGCACACCACCTTCTGCCTCATCTAGGTGGAGCCATTGTCAAAAAGCTGACTAAGGCTACGTTCACACTGCAGGTCTTAATGCTCAATTCCGATTTTTTGATCAAATCCGATTTTTTTTTCTGCTTGTTCACACTACAAATAAAACGCGACAGCAAACGCGCTCTAGTGTGAACGCTCAAAGCGGCCCGCATGCGCAAAAGATGTCACACACAAGGCGCTCTGTTTAGACCCAGAGCAAACAGTATTGTTTGATTGATGGCCCTTAATATAAAGACTTCGGACTTTACGTTTCCCAATTTTTGCTTTAAGTTATTTTGTTATTTGATAATGTAAATAACCTAATAATTATCATTATTGCTGTTTTAGAGGAGCGGTGCTTCAAAGGATAGTTGCAGATTTTGAATTTGGGGCACTGAATGTGGTTTTTAATCTGCTTTTTTTTTAGCAGCTGACTAATCGATTAAGACCCGATGAATACAGAGCATTTGCCCAACACTTTCTTCTTTTATTTGACACTGGTATTGTTGTGATGGATTGTGCAAAGTCAGGAAAATTTTATATTTGTAACCTAGGTCTCTCCCCAGCAATATAAGGCTTGAGCAGGCAAATGCAGTGCTGTGCAAAAGTCTTGAGCCTCCCTCATTTCTTTACATTTAGCTTCCAAACAGACATTTTTTTCCACTGGGTTTTCTGGAGGTCTTTCAAAGGTTTTCTTTGAACATTGGCCACATTTTCACTCATTTTAAGTCCCGTCCTTGTACCTGACAATTTTTGGAAGAGTGTTTGGTTGTTTTTGTTATGTTTTTTTACATTCGTTAAGACACTTAACACTGACATATGAGTCACTTAAGCATTAAAAAGGGATCTAACTCATAGGAACCAGTTTTTTGTCTACACATAATAGACACGTTAGAACAAAAAACAAATTTAAATTGTAACTTTTGGCTCTTTGTCTTAAAGAATTTTACAGATTGTTCCCATTTCTTTAGTAGAATCTTTGTCAGAGATAAAATATATTCACAGGCATGAAATATTACTTTTGCACAAAGGGATTCCCAGAAAGCTATCAGCTGAAACCTTGGCATATATCATGCAGTCCTTAAAAACTGAGGAAACTGGACAAGAGGAGGACGAAACAGTATCTGAAAGCTATCTGTAAAACACAGTGGAGGTGCTGTCATGTTTGGGGCTCCATTTCAAACATGGTGTGTTTCCCATTAATGGGATTATTAATGTAGAAAAGCTTTTTGATATCTGGAAAGCATCTGATTGGCCACAGCTTCATTTTTTTTAGCATGACAATGATCCCAAGCGCACTAACAATGCAGTATAGCATTATAGCATACCTGAATATAAAAACACACAAAGGAATACTCCCCGGCCCCTCAAGGCTTGTTAGACTTGTACAAACTCTGCTTGTGCCTTATCTGTTTCCATATAGTGTAGTCTACACGTTTTAAGAAGTAGCTGCACTAATTCCCAATTTCCTTGCAAAATATAAAGAAATGAGGGGTGATTCAAGACTTTTGGTCTTGTAAATAACAATTGGCCTATATTCTCATTCTGGGAGAATAGGAAGGTTAAATCCAGGTTTAGTTTTATACTTTTTGCAGAGAATATGTAAGCTACAGTCAACAGCATTCATAAGTATAAGAGTATTTCCCAGCAACAGACAAGGTTTGTCTGAGTCCACTTAAACCTGCCGTTGTGGTAAATAAATTACACAATCATGAAGCACGGTGACATGGGGATTAGCACTGTTGCCTCACAGCAAGAAGGTCCTGAATCCATCAGGGTGTTTCTGTGTGGAGTTCTCCCCGGGTACTCCGGCTCCCTCCCTCCAAAGACATGCAGTTAGTGGGGTTGGGTTAATTGGTAACTCTAAATTGCCCACAGGTGTGCGTGAAGGTCAGTGGAAATGGTTGTGTGTCTCTAGGTGTTAGCCCTGCGACACACTGGCGACCTGTCCAGAGTGTACCCTGCCTCTCCCCCTAAGACAGCCGGGATAGGCTCCAGTCCCCCTGCGACCCTGACAAGGAGGTTAATGGATGGGATCACGATCATGACACTTTTTTTAAAATCTAAAAACAATCTAATAAACTATAACAATAGCGTATGTGAATAAAGCTGTATTGTTTGTAAACATATGAATACTTGTTATTGTCTCCGACCGACACTGGAGTGTTTTTTTTGTTTTGTTTTGTTTTTTTAAGGTATCGTGGGCGGAGCTTCCGCTCAGGTAGAGCCCGTGTGTTCCCAGGTGTGCGGCGTTTAGAAGAAACCGACAACCCGCCGAAAAACGGTCGAGTCAGAAAGCTGTCGAGAATGAATTTACAAACGACAATAATATGAAAAACAAAGGAAACAGAAAGACGGGCACAGGTGAGTTAACCTTTCACGTAGTCTGGCAGGTACCGAGCAGGGGAATGTACGTGCTAAAGTTTCTAGGCGTGGTCTGTGCTTTTGAACATGGAGCTCAGTGAGGAAGAGACATAATCAAACCACAGTGTTATTGTTCTATTATAACTTAATATTTTAGTGTTTTTCTCGCCGTTTATACCAGTTAAGAATAATCCACCCATCGTATGGTTGGGTTTTACTATCAGTGATATTTCTTTAGACTTTCCTTGATATACAAGTGAATCTTTTAGATAGCTGTGAATTATTGGATGCTAACAGTTTGGATAGGATAGTACGGTATGGAGCCTGTACCCCTCTAAGCATCCTTTAAAAGTATGGAGCCAAACAAAGGTGAAAGGATTAGCTTATACTTTATCTATTCACACTGGGAATTCAGTACTGTTACTGCTACTTCACACTGTGGTGGGAAAATGTGTGGCAACAAAGGACAAACTGCCAATATTATGACTGAAAACAAGTATTTCAACAGCACCCACCTGTGCGTGAGAGCAGCGGACCATTGGGCCACCTCTGTGTGCTGATAAATGTTTGAACACCCCACCCTGAGCTTTGTCTTGTTTGGTTCAGGATTTTCTTACATGGTCTCTAAACATGTGTGCTTCACTCTTAAAACGAGGGACACAGAATAGTGCAGCGTGAGCCTGCTGAGACCTGCAGTCTTACCACAGCTGCAGTATTTTCTGCAAGCAGTGGAAGACATCTTCAGGCCTCTCTGCAGGGGGCTGGGGATAATTGTGGTTACTGCCTTGTTCTCATATTGTGCTAACCGCTGCCCCGCTTCCTTTTTATCTCTGCATAAGCCACGGTAAAGTCTGCACTAACTTCACACAAGGTCTCAGTGTTTCACATTGAGATCGTATTTCAGTTCAGTTCACATTTAATAAACTTGTATGCACACGCGTCAAGCTGATGTGCACACAGCTGTCAGAAAGTATGAACTGCTGCACACACAATGCAATGATGATGTAGCTGTTTATCCGTTTCCCCCCGGCAGAGATCATCATGTTCAAAGCTAAGTTAAGCTCATGATTTCAAAATAACATATTTTTGGTTTTGGCTTCCCTCAGGACTATGCTGTGCCAACCTCAAGGACAACAAAGTCTTGATGAAGATGGGGTTGGCGCTGGTGCTGGTGGGCCATGTAAACTTTATTCTTGGAGCACTGGTGCACAGCACTGTGCTCAGACACATCAGTCTGCAACGCCAGGTCAAGAATTTGGTGTACCCCATCGCCAATATCATCGCTATCGTGGCAGGTCTTTTGGTAAGGGCTAGGACTGACAGCTGCGTACTGTTACATACTGCATATTAAAAGGGAAAAAAAGAGACAAAATTACAGAACATATATTTAAGGGTCATTAATGGCTTTATCCTGACCACACCAAAGGGCCAATCCCTGGATTAAACAAACAAACAAACAAACCCATTGAAAAGCTGCAGGAGAAGCAGGTTTACAGAGACAAATTTACAATCAGAAACATGATCAAACCATCACAATGGCACATTCAGTATACAGCTGGAGTGTCCTCTCTGTCACTTGAATGTTAAACTGAATGTTTGAGTCATGTTGCGTCATCTGTCTGAGTAATCATCTTCTTTTGCTGAACTTCTGGTTTTTCTTTAGGGAGGGATCTGTGGAATAACAGCTATAGTCCTATCCAGAAACAAGAAAAACAGGATCCTGGTAAATATTCACTTTGCCAAACGGCTCTTGTTTCCTGGCTGCTGTTAGAACCTGCTTTTTGTTTGTGACTCAGTGCGTGTGTGTGTGTAGATAACGATTTAAATACGTAACATACTTGCATGCAAGCGTAAGCTCCAAACAGGTTTGAAACATTGGATGTGTTTTCACTGAACAATCTGTGCCATCAGCTACATGCTAAATGTCATCTTTTCTATCATGGAGAAATATTTCTATCACTTCCCAACATACACTACAGCTCAAAAGGCTTTAGCCAACTCACACTTCTTTATATTGTGCTACCAAGGAGTGCTCTTGAGCAATACTTCAAAAGTTGACTCTGATCATCTGGACGTAGCGTTTTCAGTCCAGATGAACAGAATCAACTTTTGGAGATTTACTTACCTGGATGATTGAGCATGCATCAAGACTCTTGAGCAATAGTTCTCCAGGCATTCTAAAGCTAGCGTCCAAAGTTGTTTTGTTTTTTTGCTTTGGTTTTTTTGTATCTGTATCTGAAAAATTTCAGATTGTTTTTGAGATTTTTTTTTTTTTTTTTTTTTTGTTAATCCACGTAACACTGACCTATATGAACACATTTCAAATTGCTTCTTTAGGAACTTTGTTACAAGTAGCCTGTCACAAAAATCACATAGTTTGTTCCAGTTTCTTCAACTGACTCTATGAAAAATGCTGCAGTTTAAAAATAACAGTTTGACAGGCATAAAATAGCAGTTTTACCCAGAGTGCTGTTGGCTGAAAATTTAGATCTTAGCATATCTTAGCCTGATGTGCAGTCACATCACACACTTTCCATCAGGAATGTGTCTAATTGGCCACAGCTTCATTTGATTTATTTATTTGTTAGCATGACAATAATCCCAGCGCTGTTTTGGCAGTGCAAAAAAGCATACTTGGATGGAAAAACACACAATGGGACATTTTGAGTCATGGCTTGGCCTCCCCACAGTCCCACAAAGCTTTGAATGTCGTTCAAGAAGCCTGGAGAACTTTTCCTGAATAGTACTTAAAGGTGGTCATTTCAAGTATTGACTTTCAAGATCATTCGAATTGTACCAACTCTGTTTTCGTCGTGTTGTTTTTGCAGATATGGGTCCTGCTGGTCTTCAGTTTCATAGCAGGTTTCCTGGCGTCTGCCTCCACCGTGGGCTTGTTAGCTTCTGTGATTACAGCTATTATGTCCAAAGGAAAGGCCCTGCTGTCACAATGCAACGCAGCCGTTCAGAATATTAGCTCTTTTAGCATCACAAACGAATGCCCCTTTGATCCCACCCGTATCTACGTAAGTTTAATATAAACATTCATCTAGTGACCGCACTTCTGATTTGAACTGTTGTGTGGTGATCAGTTTTGCACTTTGTTTCATCAAGGCGACCACCATCATTCTGTGGCTGCCGCTCATCTTTATGTCTGTTGTGGAAGCAGTGTTCTCCTTCCATTGCTTTGCTGCCTGCACTTCATTCCTCTACCTCTGTCCATGCAGGAAGAGGCCACGTGTGAAGAACAGGGTAAGCGACAGTCAGATCATTGTCAGCAGCGTTAGCGGTACATTACTTATTAGGGTCACATCATAGTAACAAATTTCAAGATTTTGTTTCTGTGAGGAAAATGATAACGATAATTTTCTACCTGACATTCTTACAATGATATCTCTCTGTAATAAATATATATTAAAAAGGCAGACATGTAAATGCTGAATAATCATCAGCCAGACGTCACATGTCTAGATTTGGTTGAAAAATACTTTGAAAAGAAAATTTGCAAAGATGTTGAAGATGTCATATCGCCATCTGTGGGACGTCCTTCTTGGTCTCTCTAGCAAGAGAAAGTTTGTGTACAAGAATAGTTTTATTTGATCATTTTAACGACCATGTTTCCTATTCTTATCACTTGTGCCTTCTGTTTGCAGTAGTGTGAATAATATCTCTTGCTTGTCTGACTGGATAACTATCGTTGGTGGAATTAGAGTATCCATCCAGCATACATGTACAGCTATCCTTCTCTGGTTCTGTTTTTACAGTCACTGATCACTTTTGAGTGGCAGCAGAGCAAAGAAGGGAAGCGATGATTAATTTTAGGAAAAAAATGGCATAATTTTAAGAAAACGTGAAGAAATTAAACACAGAGGTTGATGCAGAAATAGCAGCAGACTTTGAGTGTCTCTGTGCGCTAGAACAATATTAAAAACTGAACGTGTGCACTTTAAGCACTTTTATATAAGCACTTTTCCAGTGCTCATATTAATAAGGTCTCACCTATTTGAAGTAAGGAAAAAAGCCAGCTACGCAAGAAATGTATCGCTGTCATCGTAGCCCTGTAATTAATACCGAATCTGATGCATTAAAATTGTTCTTCCATTAAATTAATATTTGTGCGTAACACAGTTTTATTTATTTTTCAGCTGAAGCATCGGTGCAGCGTAATGATCTGTTTTGAACCAATTTCTGCATATATAGCTTTGCAGTAGCTCTAACCAAGAGATTAGAAGTTGACATCTTATTACCACCATGAAGTAAACCTGTGCTATTAATTCTATCCCATCCCCACTGTTGGAAAACATCATGTGAAATCATTCATATTTCAGATGCGGAGATCTGCTGAAACCACACCAGCACTGCAATACAGGGAGACGGACACTGAAGTGGGATCTACAGAGCAGGATGACCTGCTGGACAGCAACACTGCTGGGGTGCAGAGTGACTTACTCTGAAGCAGCTGAATCTAAGAGAATAGGTTACAAAGTGCTGAGCTGCACTGGCTAAAGCATGGATTGTTACACATTTAATGTATGAAGACAAGTTGACAATAGGGCTAGCCTTTTTATATCAAAATGCATTGTATTCTTGTGTTAAAGAATTAAAACTTTTCCAAACAAAACTGAAAACTACGGGACCTTTTGTTGCTCAATAACATCTGGAAGCTGTCGTCTTTTGTGTTGAACACTTTTACTGATGTTTTTCAGAATACAAATTTATATATACACACACAACAGATGATCTCTGACATGTCTTGCCTCTCAAGTTCCTGTGAGATCTAAGCCTTACAGTAAGTCTGATTCAATCTGACAAAACGTTATCAATATCACAACCCGGGAGCCCCAGAAATCAGACAGATGTCATCGTGGCTGTAAAGGACAGAAACTAGAACCTAAAATATAAAAATATGCTTACGATGTGCCACAAAAGCTAATTGTGAATGTTATGTTCAAGCGTCTCACTGACTTTGGCAGGCAAGACCAGTGACACAACATTACAGAAAAGGATCTAGGGTACCAGCATGCTGTTCAACTACATATTCAAAGGCACAGGACAAAAGTGGGACTGAAATACCTAAAATAAAGTAGCCAAAATATCATGATTTAAATAAATTAAATCCATCAGATATATAAAAGCAGACATTTGCGAAGCCATTTTTACAATGTTGGTCACAAGAGGGGGGGAAAGCAAGTATAAGAGCATAAAAAAACGAAACCGTATACAAAAACAACACTTCAGTCCATTAACAGCAAAGTTGAAAAGGTTTTCTAGAAAAACACAGAACCCGTCTCCATTCTCATGGAGAGAGGTCTCATTGTAAAGTCAAAGTCCTTTATTTGCTTCCACTGCAGCAGTCTTATCCAAACAAAATCTCCGTTCTGATCTGTTGTATTGGCGTCACTGGGTGCTGAGGACCTCAAGGTGTCTTGGATTCCTCTTTTGGCCTAAAGAACCCAGAGTAACAGCGAGTAAGGACATTATTAGCATTCCCACTTAACCACCTCCTGGACAGCAGGGTCAATGTGTGTGTGTGCGCACTGTTTTCTCACTTTGATGTGTCCATTTTCTCCTCCTCTGGCACCTTCTCCTCTTCTTTGACTTCTGTTAAAAACAAAAATAGCATCAGCCACCCCGAGAGCCATAAAAATCATATTTAAGTGCTCTTGATATTACAGAACTACATGAGATAGGTGAGATGAGAATGAAAAGCATAGATACCTTTTGTTTCTCCCTCACCTTTCTTCTCCTTTTCTTCTCCCTCTTTCTCTCCTTCGGATTTAGTTCGCTTGGCCTTCTTGAAGCTGGCAGCATTTCTGCGGCCTCCTTCACCTTCATCCTCCGAATCAGAGAACTCCTCCTCACAGGCTATCCTCTTGTCACGAGAACGAACTGAGGGGTTAAATTTGAACATGTTACACTCTCCCGTCTGGCAGTTTGAACTGAACTGGGGTCTGTGTGAAGGTTCTTACTGGATACGCGCTTGTTGGGATCCTCCTCCTCCTCATCCCCGCTGTCCTCCTGCACTGCATCTTCTGGAATGGCCTGCATCTGGACACCAGGGGCATGAGGGAGCATCCGCAAGTTCTCAAACAGGCGCTGCCTAGAGGGGAGAAAGAGGATTTTTCAGTCAAAACATTTTCCACAACCTATGTGAGCTGCTCTTTTCCAGCAAGGCTGCTATAAAAACTAAAGAGCTGTTGAGGAAGAGCTTTGTGTATGCCTTTCTTCAATTCTAGCCAGGATACCAGATTTGTGTTCATTTAACAGGCCCAGGTTTCACTCTGTGTGAAACCTGGGCCTGAGTGTAAGCAAACAGACCAAATTGCTGATTTAGGTTCTGTTTTAGGCTACAATGTGTCATTTTGGAACATGTTTTGCTGGCAGGGTGCCACGGGATATTTTTGTTCTATAAAATGTGTCGTGGCTCAAAAAAGGTTAAAAAATACTAATTTAATCTATTTTCATGAGCTTACTTGATCTTCTCCAGGTAGTCGTTGGTGTTCTGATTGGTCATGTTGGAGGGGCTGATGTGCAGCTTGAAGTCTGGCCCAAAGTACTCAAAGTAGTCGTTGTATGGAAGCTCTGTGAAGCAAGTTTTATTAAAAGTATGTTAATGCTTTAAGGAGGCTGCTGGCCTCCTTTAGTGCTATGAAACCAAAGTTTGCTGCTAGTTCGTGGGACCAGCACAGAAGAATGTTACCCAACGTCTGTGTCTTAATTACAGCAAAGACATTTAAACACACCATTTGGGATGGAGGTATCTAGGGCCACGGCAGTCTCATACGTCCAGCAGCGTGCCACATTACGGATAGTATAGCCTCCTCCACCCAGCATAAGCAGTGGCAGGTTGAAGCTCTTCATATACTCCACACACTTAGCATGACCTAAAGCAAACAACATGGAAACAATCATTAAGCCTTCTTTAGAGTCTCAGTCCAATTTAGATCAAGAGAAGAGGATTTTTGTTTTAGTTAGCCAACCTTTGATGGTGAGGTTAAAGCAACCAAGCCTGTCTCCAGACAGCGAATCGGCTCCACACTGGAGAACCACCGCGCTGGGTTGGTACATCTCCATCACTTTAGCCATGATCTACACAAACAACACAAACACTATCACGAATGTTTCGTTACAAAAATGTCAAAGTGCAAAAGTTAACAATAGTTTTTTTTACTCACAGGCTTAAATATGGCTTCATAGGACTCATCGTCAATCCCATCCCTCAGCGGGTAATTCACAGCGTAATATTTGCCCTTTCCAGCTCCGATGTCCTACAGATAACAAAGCAAATATCAACTGGCTGCATTACCACACTGACATTTTGAAATGTATTCATCAAAGACCTACCCTGAGGTCACCAGTGCCAGGGAAGTACTCTCCATACTTGTGGAAGGACACGGTCATGACACGGTCTGTGGTGTAGAAAGCCTCTTCCACACCATCTCCGTGATGGATGTCAATATCTATGTACAGAACTCTCTGGTGGTATCTGAAAATAAAAGGAAAAGTTCTTGGAATCCACATAATGTCAGAAATATCGTCATTTACTTTTGAGGCTATATCACTTGTGTGCTTTGGGTCAGTGGCTTCCTTCATCTTGCAACAACACAGTTTCTTCAAAGAACAGTTTGTTATCAGCTGTGAGGTACCAAAGAAACCACAAACCACGATGCTTCTTCCAGTATGTTTTACACCCGGAATGAGGTTTTGGTATGCAGTGTTGCCTTTTCTTTTTCTGCCCTCCCAAATGTGGTCTTTTGAATCGAATTTGGATTTTGGTGGGCCTTGACTTGACTTCTACAGTGTTTTTGTCATCATTCATGCCTTTATTTACACCTCCTGGTATGACTTTTGATGGATTTATACTGAGTATAGTGAGTCTGATTTTGCCTTTTCCAATTTGTGCATACTTATAATTCTTCATCTAAGGCTGTGTGAAAGTTGTTTGTATCGTGCTATAGTTCCTACCAACCCATCTGTCTTGCACTGATCACTGATAAGAGTGTGGGACCTCCTCAACTTTTGTTTTCAATCTACTCATCTAAAACTGTATCTTTTGGAGAAGTAATTTGCAGAGACTTTTACTTCCCTTTTCCCTGCTGTAGCATTTTTGACTTACTTCAGTAACTCCAGGATAGCCAACACGATGTCATTGACATAACAAAACCCAGAGGCCTCTGACTTCTTGGCGTGATGAAGGCCTCCAGCCCAGTTGATAGCAATGTCTGTCTGCTGTTTGTTCAACTTCACAGCACCGGCTGGAGGACCGCGAGGATGTGAGAATTGAGAATCAGATTAGGTTGAATTTAGCAGATTACTGACATTATTACTGAAAGATGCTGCATGCCTCTCTGATGAGAGTTCAAATAAAGAAAACTCACCAACGGAGCCCCCGCCTGACAGCTGGCAGAACTCAAATAATCCATCAAACACTGGACAGTCCTCCCCCACATTAACTGTAAAGAAAAGCACAAAATTAGTCAACGTACACAATCAGTTTAATTGACTTTAGCTAAACAGCAAGTCTCTTACATCTCTGCATTTGTTTGCTGTATTCTGACATGTTATCGGGCCGGATTGAACGCAGGAACTTGATGTAATCGTCACTGTGATACTTGGTCATCTCCTCTCCACTCGCTTTGTGTGGACGCTGCAACAAAAAGGGCAAATTATTTACAGCTACTAAAACCAAACTTACACATCCAGACTGTAACTTTCACATACATATATTTCCATCTTTCTGTAGAGGCCATAGTTCAGTAACAGGTTGTGTGTCATGCGGATTCGGTGGGGCTTCATGGGATGCCCCTGTCCATAATAATAGTTTCCAACATCACCTGAAATGAGAACAAATAAAAACACACTGGATTACTATTTTACTCTACAGGCACGACCTCAGTTAGGAGAAGCAGAGCTGAAGTACAGAGGTTTGCACGTATGAAACATCCATGCAGCGGAAAAGGTTGTGAAGGTATCCAGCTGTAACTTCACGCAGGTCTGTTAAGGACCTCAAGCCAAGACACGCAGATCAAAGAGTCTCTGTTAAAGTCCAAAGTCGTGGCGTACACGGAGGATTTAGTGCACTGTGGGTCAATATCGATGAAAAGCGTTTTTTTTTAACCAGAACCACCGACATCTGAAGGAAGTAAGACGACCTAACCAAGTGTTAGCCTACTATTAACCAACTGTATTAACAATGAAGTACCCATTGTTAGCCTGCTAGCTAGTAACATTAACTAGTCCAGTTAAAGTAACAAGGTCCGGAAGAAAACGCTTTTAAGCAACATCTGAAAAGAAACCCTAGTATTTAGACAGTCTGAGCAAATATTATTGGAACATTAAGGCTCTGCTCGGACACAGCGGGACTGTGAGCGGCTCAGATGCTGCAAAGCCGCCTGCGACTCGAGCTAGCTACGTTAGCAACAGTGCCAGGTTAGCAGGAGGTTAAAAAAAAAGAAACGGTAACCTTTGTTAGTGCAGAGAGGCGGGTTTGATTCATCAACACGCCAGCGGTTTAGAGTGCAGCCACCCCAGTACTCACCATCATAGTAGTAGCAAACTTTTTTCTTTGTTCCTTGAGAAGTAAGCGCCATTTTTAGTCCGTTTTTAGCTGAATTTCACCGCCGCCGCACACACACCGCAGGAGACAACGGCGACAAGAGGCGGAGAGTTTGTGCCACGGCCAATCAATGGAGTGTGATGCTACAGTCTCGCCACAGGGGGCGACAGAGGGAGAGGCTGACAGAATCCACAACATGAACATGAACTACAGCGCGGATGAAATTATTTCTGTAGTTTACCTCATTAAAGACAGCAATATCATAATTGTTTTTAGTTAGAAGAGATTTTGCTTCATCCAAATCTCAACATTAACATAGAAGCAGAAGTATAATAAAGATAAAGATCCCTTTAGGGGTCGCCAAAGTGGATCATCTGCCTCCATCTCAGCCGATCTGTCAGCATCCTGTCAGCCTCACCTCTCCAACTTTGTCTCTATTTATCTCTGTCCTTCTGATGTAGGCATTCCTTATCTTTTCTATCAATGAAAATCTTCAGCTTGACCACCTGACTTTTTTGTTACTATCATTATCTCCATTTTCCATCTTTTTCTATCATAGAAAAAGATGGACTATGGACTATGATTCATAGCCCTCAGAGCCTGCTGTCTGATCGTGTGGGTCAACTGTTCCATCACCATTGCTTCTCTCCATCATACCAGCAGCTCTCCTCCATTACCTGTCAGTCTTTAAATTTAACGTACATACTCTCACCTCTGCCCTGCCTTTCATTCTCTCTCTGCTGCCTAACACACCTTCTCTTTTCTTTTTCATTTGTCTTCAGCCGACCTTTGCACAGTTTCCACCTTCACCCTGTTGCCCAACAGCACCAAAGGACGTCATTGTTAAACTGGGATCTGACTGAAAAGGTATGAAGATCTAATTTTTGGTTTGGCAAAAAATTTACTGTGTTCTTCCTGATACAACTCTCTTGATTTATCCAGGACTGGAACCAGCACTACAGGTATGCTGGCTTTTGTCTGGTCAAAAAGCAAAGCAATTAGTATATTTAACTATAAGTAAAGTCAAAGCTAAAACTCAGATTGATTTTGTTTTATTTAACTTACAAAAATAAATTGTTTAGGGAAAAAAAATTACAGTACTTGGGGAAAGCCTCCCTATATTATTATTATTATTATGAAAAACTGAGCTAGAACTGATGCTTTAATTAGTATAAACTAAACTAAAAGCAGTAAACCTACTCAAGCAAACCCACTCGGGAAAAGAAAACTAAATGGAAAACAAAAATGAAAAAGAAATAATAAATATATAGAAAAAACAAAAAATGACTGTGTTGTAAACAGCATTTTAATGATGCAGCTGCTTTCTCCATATTTAATCAGAGGCAAATTTCTCAAATATAAACGTCTGTGTTATGTAAATAAAATCCTACAATAAGCAAGTAGCGCTGCCCCTAAAATAAATACAGCATTGTAAAAATATTATTTGCCTTTAAAACGAAATGCAGTACAAGTTTAAAGAACCCAAGATCAATGGAAGATTCAGAAGTTACCCCAAAACTTACAGTACTCGAGCAATAGCAATAGTTTGACGGCTCTCATGATTTTAGGGTAACGCACTGCAACATCAGCAATGATAAACTAAAATAATGCACATGTCATCTGGTAACAAACAACATTCATGAACAGCTTCTCTTTTTTTACTGAAATTAAAACACTTTCAAAAACATTTATTAAACAGCAGAGGTAAAACACAGCTGAAGCAGTGAACAGTATTTACACGTTAACAACAAGCACCAGGAGAGCAGCTGGTTATCCAGCTACATCAGTCAGTCCCCAGTTAATTCAAGCAGCTTGGCGATCACGCTCCCCTCTGCTGCTGGCTCTGATCCAGCTGGTTCATATTCATAGTTCCATAGGTAATAGTATCATATCTAAGTGGTCATGTCAGAATATATTTGATGCAGAAACTTGGAAAATGTCTGTTTATCCCTATCAGTAGAAAGGCATGCATTCTTCTAAAGAAAAAAATCAAAATCCAGCATCCACTGTCACAGGCTGTGCCTTAGTTTGAATCTGTTTATTGTATGTGTCTATTCCTAGCTATTCCTGGTATTGCCTCTCTGTGGATGTGAAGAAATCCTCCAGAACATTCCTCAGGTACTCGAACGTAGGTCTCTCCTCCGGATTCTCCTTCCAGCAGTGACACATGATGCTATAAAGAGCATCGGAGCAGTTGTCAGGCTGTGGCATTCTGTAGCTCCGCTCCAGGTTCTGGATTACCTCTGGGTTGGACATACCTGATAAAAAATAAATAAACAAATAAGAAATCAAATGTTTTTACAATTATTATTATTACTAGAATGAGTAATACGAGTGTGATCATTTACCAGGGTAAGGAATGCGTCCATATGTCACTATTTCTGTAAGGAGGATCCCAAATGACCACACATCAGATTTTATGGAGAAGGTGCCATAATTAATAGCTTCAGGGGCCGTCCATTTGATGGGGAACTTTGCACCTAGAAACAATGGAGAAGATTAAACAAGAATCTATGAAATGCTTTGAAATAGAGCCGAAGAGATGATATAGGTAAAGCTGTTGCTACCCTCTCTCGCTGTGTATTCGTTGTCCTCTATGAGTCGTGCGAGTCCAAAGTCGGCAACCTTGCAGATGAGCTCATGAGAGACGAGAATATTGGCAGCTCGCAGATCTCGATGAATGTAATTTTTCTGCTCAATAAATGCCATGCCGTCAGCCACCTGCAGGGGACAGCACAAGACAAAAGAAGCATGAGTGTGTGTGTGTGTGTGTGTGTTCAAGCACAAAATAAATGGCTGTGTACGGCCTGTGTGTATTTTAGCACTGTGCAATGTTTGTGTGTTAGACACATGAACCAGACAGATTCCCAAAGTAGGGAGTTGACTACTTCCTCGGGTCAGTTCTCTCTACCCTTTCACCTCTGTGCTCCACCCAGGTGCACAACACCAGCTCTACTTCCCAAAACAAAATGCTGCAGTCCTTGCTTTGCCTTCCCACAGACTGAGAGTTTATTACAGTGGCAGTCTGTGACTCATTCAGGTACAACACAGCTCATTTTGAAAGACGTGGACCTACAAGGGACTCTGATAGTGCACTCCGATGAATAAGGAAATTGATGCTAAGGATTTCCACAGAATTCACCACTCCACAAACACAAATTATCTGATACATTTATGGCGATCTGTTCATTTCTCTAGTTTTATCTAGTTTTTCTGAAGCTGCGGTGCATATTTCAGGCGTGAGAATGTGTCACATAGGCGGGGAGAAACCTGAGATGTACGTATGTTTGCGTCTTTCACAAAGTGGCAGTGTGACCTCCACCTCTACCTCTTTATACCTCTTTACACCTTTGTTCCATTCATTTGATTGTGGCATGAAAGAAATAATGGAAAGCATTTAAAAAGTTCTTAAAACCACACTTAGATTTGTGGTTGCCACTCTCAAAATATTATGAGTAAAATCTCTAATTCCTCTAACTGCATGCATGTACTTTGATTTAAACATAAGGTAGGGTTGTGACCACAGCAATAAATCACATTTGTCTCTATGGTCCACTGCATGGTGGTTACAGTTACCACAAAATCTATCAGTGCATAACTGGCTTGAAAACGTTGATTCTGTAAAAATGCGTTCACTGCTGTGCACAAACTCCAGCCCTCTGCAGCGAGCTCTGAGGCATTCGAGAATTTGCCTCTTGCACATCGAGAATCTCGTCAGGTTAGACTTTGAAGCTTCAGCCTGCCTTCCTGTGGTTTTGTTTTCCATTCCCAAACCTACACATTTAACTTCTTTGACAGGTTATATTTCACAAAGTAGGAGTGGGTACAAATAGTAATATATGCTTAAAATTTTGCAGCTGAAGCCAGTGTGAAGTCAGCAGTTGGCTGGTTTAGCTTTGCTTTGCATTAAGACTGGAAAGATAAGGAAGCAGTGGGTCTGACTTGAAAGAAGTTTCAACTACACTTTTTCGTTTTCGACCTAAGCTTATTATAATACTTTCACTGCCACATGTATTCGGTGGCAAAGGCCATACTTTTAAAATTTTAGCTACGTTGGCATCTTTGTGCAAATGTGTGATTAAAAAAAACACAAGATAAAATGTTCAGGCAATAGCCCCCTTGTTCGGTGGTAATAAGCCTCTGTGGTATATGTGCCACAGTGTCTAGACCAGCCTGCATTCATCAACATGGTTTCACATCTGCACGCACACACACACACACGGTTCTGATATTATCACCAGATTAAACTAAGCCTCAACAGTGGGTACTTTACTGCGTGGAAGTGCTGTGCTAGAATAATAGGAAGTGAAAAACGAAATCTTGTAAATAACTTGAAGAGAGGATGGAGATAAGTGGGCAGATATATTCACTGTAACAATAAATGTCTTGCCTGAGATGACATCTCTATCAGGACGTTCATGGGCAAATTGCTCCCCTCTGTTGTTTTCAGGTAATCCACCAGGCTACCTGTAAGAAAAATATACAACTTAAGTTTTCATTCATTCAAAAAGAATAACAGGTTGCATAATGGCGCGTCCACATTACTGACTGTTATGCAACAAAGATTAGGCAACAATGAATGCTAAAATGAATTGGAAAAAACCATGCACTGTCCACAAGACTAATTATATTTCCCTTTATCCACAACAAAAGCCCTCGCGATTCTCCGCAGCCATAAATACAGCGAGCTGGACCAGAATAGCACCTCAAATCAGTGAACATTTTACTTGGAGGAAGCAGAGACCATCAGATATGTTTCTGATAGCTGACTTTGTGTTGACTTTGATTAGCAGAGAACAATACCTCTGTGCACCACCCAACCAAGTCAGACCAAAGGAAATAGTTTCAGAGGGATGACTGTGCCAGGAAAGAAGAGGCAGTTACTCCTCTGCTTAAGTCCGGAGGACAGTTTTTGAAGTATGAGAACCAGGGTAAAGCTCTTTGTCAAGGTCACAAAGGGAAGCTAGGATGGCACGCCTGTTATTTTCCATCTTTGTTGTCTCTGATAATAAAAAAAAGGGAGAAGCGGAAAAGATGGGAACTCCAGAGCCGTCCTTTCTTTTCACAACAGAAGCGACAATTGTGTCCCGTTAACATGTGGATCCCAGACAAAGACACGGCCTCACATAGAACCGGTGCTGGTGGTTTGCAAGCTACTCACAGACGACTATACAAAGGCACGCCATTCATTTCAGCTGTAGGCCCGTTGTTGTGTTTGTGACAGCATCTCTCTGTGCATTTTGCGATTGTTCCTCTCAGTGAAAGATTTGTGGGCAGTAAACCTTTATTGAGAGTACTGAAACTGCTAACATGATTTGTGATTCACTGCAATTCCTCATATGTTATGTAAGAGGAGAGGGGAAAAGAGGAAGACACAGTGGCGAGATGCTGAACAAACTGTTATTCAAAGCGCTGCGGCATGTTTGTTTACGGCCGCAGCGGTGCAGTGTGCCGACATTTGTGTAAATGTGTCCCTGGAAAAGAGCCAGGCACCATCAGGGGTCTGTGTGAACAATAACACAGTGATTCATCCTCTCCTAATTTAACACCCTTCGTCTCAGACGGGCCGGAGAGACTTCCCCTCGATGCGTAAACACCAGTAACCTGTCTGGAAGGGGCCCAGCAAAGAAGTGAAAGTTCATGTTTGCTTTGAAACATTTTAGCAGCCAGCAGTGAAGGCCACGAGGAGAAGCCGAAAATGGCCTATCAGAGCTTGGCCGCTTCATCAAAGCAGCAAGTTTTGAAGGGAAGGGCCCGTGAGTTACTGTGGCTGCCTCATTCAGATTTCCTCACACGACTCGATTCATGTAAAAATTACAGAGCTTCATCTCTTATCAAAGATCAAAGTCAAACAAACAGAAGGGCAGCTGTGGATGTACCATCAAAACCTATTCTACTGATTCAACAGGCTCACTGAGGTGGAGCAGGTGTATGACGACATTATGACTCAGGGAAAAGAAGAAACGCATTGGGCTGCCCGCTCTTTTGTTCGAGCATGTGCTTTCACCCAAAGTCTGATAGGAGATCAACATGTTTAATCCTGAGCGTCTATAACAGCGCGAGAACTTACAACAGAAATTCTTTTGTCTTTGCTGCAGGCTGCAGGCACAGAGCTCACCCTGACACGGCAGGAGATGTCAGACAGGCTTAGACATATTTTAGATTACTTAATTGAATGGAAAGGAGCTGGTGTGATTACAAACGCATATCTCTTTAATTTACCTTCAAATAGGAACTGCTCAGAAACACTGATTTATTTTCCTTTAATGCTTCAGCTGACATGTGGAATTCCCTCTTGAGTGTTGGGCGCTACTAGCTCATTAGTAAAATTCTCCAGGTTGTGACACATGTTGTGTTTCTGCCTACCATTTTCCATGTACTCGGTGACAATATAGATCGGCTCCTGGGTAACCACAGCGAAGAGGCGGACGAGGCGAGGATGCTGCAGGTTCTTCATCATGTTGGCTTCTGCCAAGAAAGCTTCCACTGACATAGTGCCCATTTTCAGATTCTTGATTGCCACTTTCCTGTCGTTGTTGTAGACACCTGAAAACATATGGGCATATAGATATCACAGGGTGAACTCATGCTGGTGTTTACCACTTAGCACTTTTTACTTTAGTATGTCAGAGCTGAAAAAATTGAGCTAACAAGCAAGTGTCAAAAAATGGCAAGTGTTTGAATGGCCACTAGTGGCTGGTTTAACCTTCCCATAGTTAACAACCTTCCCATAGTCTGGTGCAAAAACAGGTTTCTAACTGTTTCACTGTTTAAATCGTGGCAAGAGGACATGCAAACGCATGACTGTGGGTTGAAGTTTGAAAAAGACAAAAGAAGTGTTATATAAATACACATCCATTTAGCCTTTGGAGTTACACATTACAAGGGTGTGTCTGCCTTGAGTGTCTTAATATTTAATCTGTTACCCACCACCAGTCCAGTATTTGTGCAGTGCACCAGCACAGACTATGACTGTAACTTGCTGAGCGGTTTGTCAGTGAGATGGCTAAAATGAAGTGGGTGACTCCACGTTTGCCGTTGATTAAATAACATTGAATGCTAAATCATTACTTTTGTGTGCGGTCATGACTAACCAAGTCAAGTCAAATGTTAGAGTGCTGCTTGAAACAAGTCACCCAGTACTTTATATAGTGTAAGGTAAAGACCCTAGAATAATACAGAGAAAACCCAAGAATCCGATGACCTCCTATGAGCAAGTACTTGGTGGCTCGAAGGAAAAGCTCAGCTTTAACAGGAAGAAGCCTCTGACAGAACCTCAGGGCAGCCATCTGCCGTGTCTGGGGTTGAGGGTGAGGGGAGGAGCGTTTAAAGCTGAATGGTGAAATGCGGTGTATAAAAATGTTTGCAGGCTCCGTGCTTCTGAAAATGAAATCATTGTGGGTGTAACAACAGAAGATTTATTATCACACAGCACGAATCCCAGCTATGGAGACATTTGGTAAAGCTGTCTTTTAATAAGATGTTTTATCTTTATTTTATTGTCTTTTTTTCCTTCCCTGTAATGAAGGCCGATTGATATCATATCGTGCCAAATATGTCAAACAAAGCAAAGTCAGCAGGACTCCACTCTACTCATTTTTAGAAAATGTAACAACTTTTATCCACAATCAAATGTTAGATTATAACCCTGAACTGATTGCCAAACAAAGCTATGCCTCTACTCCAACTAAGAATGTCCTGTTCTGTCCACACGAGTAATTAAGCCCGTCTAGTTGCCGGCTGGTGATTTGATGACTCTAAACACAGCTCTTTTGTCACCAGTGGAGCGATTCAACGTGGGCCAGGCGAGCAACAGTTTTTGAATGGCTTTCATGCAAACAGGTTCTCATTCCAGCTCTGGAACACTGACACCCTCCTCATGCCAACTAAAGCCACAACCGAGCAGTTTCACTTTCAGTTACACAAAGCGCTGAACAATTCACACCAAACATGAAGTGCAGCGACACTGTGAGCAAATTATTTTTACTATTCAAAGCATCTCTCTGCCCCTTTTATCTACTATGGAAATCTCGTTAGAAGACGTAGTTGTGTATTTTCATGTGCATGCAAATAAACATTTCAAAGCCAGGGACAGTCGCACCCACAATTCAAGAATGTCACTGAACCAATGTTTGGATGAGGATGAAGAAACAAACAGAGCTCTGGCTACATGGGAGCAAACATTGTAAGTATAAAGTGGCAGTGAGTGGAGAAGTTCCATTGTTGGTAATGTTTAGCTCTTAAAGAGAGGTTTGTTTGGGATGTTAAATTGTGCTGGCAAATGAGGATGGGGAATAGAGGGAAAGTTACCCCTGCAATTCAGTAATAATGGGGTTGTGGTACAGATTAGTTCAACTGATACCCATGTGATCCAAACACTTTGTGTCTTGTTTACCTTAATCCTTCACAGGAAAGCCAGATTTATGCTGCTTGAGCGATGTTGTGTAACACGGTTAATACCTCCCATCACTCTTCAGTTAACCAGCTCAAACAAGCCTACAATTAAGACTGCATGGAGGAAACGCTTCTGCATACACTGCAGAAAAACCCTGGCGAAAACTTTCTGGCAGCCACGCAGTCAAGGCCACAGCCAGATTGAGCAACTGGGCTTTGTACACACGATCTTTTTCTGCAAAATTCTGCAAACCTTTAAAAGTCATGCAAATGGAAATGCACTTACCCATCCAGACTTCTCCAAACTGCCCAGCTCCGAGCCTGCGTTCCAGTTTCAGAGACTCACGAGGAATCTCCCACTCGTCCTGCCACCAGGGCTTCTGCGGTGCCCTAGACTGACATGGTTTCACCAGCTTTGTGCACAGCCCGTCTGCATCACCTGAATGACAAAGAAAAGAAACGTATAAAATTATTAGAATGAAGACTCCACAGTAACCAGCAATATCGATAATCCCCTCAAGAGGCTGTACGCACGTGAGTGATGATGGACGAGCTCCTTCAGCGAGTTGAAGGATATCTTCGCTGTGATGTAGAAGCCACCATTGTCCATGTTGCGGATCCTGTAGTGCTTCACTCCTTCACCTGTGTTATGGTCCAGATCTCTCACTGACAACGAGTATGATCCTGGAACAGGAAGTTAGAACCATGATGATTTACTCTAAAATGTCCTAACTAAGCTTTTCACTGTCAGACACTTAAGGCTTTCCAAAATACATCATCCACTACAACGCATGAAATTAGTAGCTAATGTATTGGAAATGTCAATATTAATACATCAGTACATTAGTACTATTAAAATTTTTTAATTTTCTCATAATATAGACAAAGTTTAATGCTAAAATGGCCTTTGAAGCAGAAATAATGTTGTGGGCTGATTCGCTCTGCGTAGATTTGCAACATCGTGACAGCTTTAATGCTTAAAGTTGCTAATCTGATCATTTTTACCAACCAGGAGCATTGAAAATCCTTTCCACCTGACAAACCTGAGATACATGCACTATCTACTCCCATGTAACATAAAAATGTTTGCTTTGTTTCCCATAACGCTTTAAACAGGAAGCATATTGGTGTCATGGAGTTGTTATAGCTTGAACACACGTGGTAACCTCTGGGGCTTGAAAATTAAGAAAAGGCTTTGATGAGGCAGTATTAGGGTCTCAGCTGTTGTGAGTGACAGGTCGATAATACGTGTAGCTTCTAGCTGTCTTCCAGGTGTCACCTCACCCGCTTCCTGTCACCGAAATGGACTTTTTGAGCATGTTTGCTGCCATGTTAACAGACCGTCCAGCAAACTCTTCCAGTTTTTTGGTGAGTGACTTACTAACAGCGAGTGTGTGTGCATCTGGATGCATCTTGGCAATTAAGCTAGCTAATATAGCACTCACTGACCATATCAAAGATGGCCAACGTGATGGGGTGATAGTGGTGTTTGCAAACAGACTACAGTTTTCTCAGTGAGAAACAGCCCCAGCCCTGGTCTCTGTTAACAGTTTCCTGGTGGTTTTATGGGTTTAGTCGCTGGTTTTTGGTGAGATTTTTGATTTGTTGAGTAAAACGTTACCGTAAGTCCATTTTGTAAAGTTTTATCATTCTAAGTGTCAGAGAGCGGGTTTATCGAGAGGATGCTCATTGGCTAACGACTTGTGGTTTTCATATTAGCACTCAACCATCTGGTCCAAGTATTATCACTCATTGCTCCACAATAGTGAAGGCCATAATGCCAAACTTCAAGCTGAAAAACATAGTTGTGCAATCATCTATCTTTTATACACAGCTTATGTTTTATTCAGCTGAAGGTGAGAGTTTGAATCCTGTTACATTTCTGAAAATTTACCGCTTCAAAAGTAAGAGGAAAAAAAAGGATTTACAAGCAACCAAATGATGCAACCATCACTCGATTAAGCTGGCAATGAAGAAAGCATGACAATGATTCTCAGACAGGTTTTGGTTTACGTGGCTGGGGTCCTCTTGTAAAGCTTAATGCACATATGGGAACACCCCTCAGTAACCAGCCTACATTGTAGAGACGCTGGTGTGGTCGTCTTTTTGTTGGAAAACGATTTGGGTGGGTTTTTTAATCTGTTTTTATTGTTTTATGTGTTATGAGGTTTATCTTGTTTTTATGGACTATGAGTCTGGGATAAATAAAGATTGATTGATTGTAATAATTTATATTTTATAGTCATTTTACTACAATGCATAGAAACATCACTTTTCTCACAAAATGTGAGTCACCGTGTGTTCCAGTGTGTTATGAGTCAGAGTTAAATATCTGTGGTAATCACACTGTACTGCGTTGTTCTGTGAGGCTGTACGTGGGCACAGTCGAATACTTTAACAATTATAAGGTTCATTCGACGATGTTAAAAAAGCACAGTGTAGACCGCCGTACAGAACTGTGTGCCAGTGGCTAAAATAATGAATCGTGGCACACTTCAGGGGGGTGAGCATTTAGCAGTCGTGGCTTCATTTCCAGTGAAATTAATGCAGCATGTAAGTCATATTTTTATTTTAAGCAAGGAGCAGGAAAACAAAACTGAAACAAAACAGATGAGACAAATTGGGAAACAGGTAGTGGGATTACGGGAAATGCACGTAATAACAAAACTGACTGCTACTGAGGAAACCAGTCATATTGTTCATGAGCTCACTTGTTCCATTTAGGTTATTAAAGGTTTAAAATGTGACATATAGCATTTAAGTGCATCTCAATGTGAAGTAAAACAGACTGCTGAGAAGCCGCCTGTTGATCTGCGCAGTCGGTTTTCTGTAGAGCATTTTACCTTTGGCGGTCTCACTCTCTCGAATCAGGAAGGAACCCTGCGTATTCCCAGGAGCGAGGAGCAGCCTCATGGCTTCGTTTCTCGAAATGTTCCTGAAGAACCACCTGCAGCGCAAACACACCATATGCTTCACACTTTGAGCTAACCACTTCCCTTCCCTCAGGGACAGATAATGCATTGCATGACATGAGATGGTGTTGAGGTTGAATGACATGGCTTTGAAAGGCGTGTCAGCGTGCTTCCTGTGTGACGTACGGTTCGGTCTCCACGGTGGACAATGCGACAAAGTTGTAGGGGATGTAGCCCTGCTGGCCTGTGGTGAGAGACTCTGCCAGATACCATTCTGGATCATCCCTGCATGTCAGAAGAGGCAGCAACAATACTCTGAGTTAGTTATCATAGCCGTGATGTGTGTCACACAGCTTCAGAAAACAGGTTCAGTTCAACCCCAAAAAGGCCTCAATAGTCTTTACGTGAATAAAATGAAGCGCATCGCTGGGAGGGAGAAAAATGTGTTGCTCTGTGTAAAAGAAGAAGACGCTGAAGGGAAAGAAGGATGCTCAGCACAGACTTAATTGTAAACGGCCCTAAAAATGAAAGATTTAAGATCTTGAGCTACATAAATTAATCTTGTTATGTCGTTGGAGTTCTGCCTAAAATCATTAACAATTGTCACATGTTTTAATACAATATTAGCCAGCAGTCGTTCCAGGAAGTTATGTTTTCTATGTCACAAACATATTTTTTTACTAAAAAACTGGTAAATCTTGCTACATTAAGTGTGCATGCAGAACACTAGCTTTTTATATTTTGATATATTAACTTTAACTTTCAAGCAAAAGATTATTTTCTTTTCTGCGTACATACACATATTCGAATGAGTTTCTATTGCACATTTTTATATTTACCCACATATATATAGCACAGTATGTCATATGGCTTTATTTCCTTTGCTGTTATATGTATGTTTTTCTCTTGTTAAAGTTTGTGTTTCCTCTTTCAAACCCGCAAAATCACACGTCTGAATTTTTTGGGGGCATTTTTTTACATTTATTCAATTTTCAACAGCACACATTGACAGGAAGTGTTGGGTGAGATCATGTAGTCATAACATCTCCCATCTGAAAATACATTCTAAAACATATGGCGTGTATTTACAGTGGGTGCTCGGCAGTCCAGCAGACCCACAGCTGTGTGCAAGTATGATTAAAAGCTGAATTTAAGTCATTTGCAAATAAGTTAATCCCAATATTTAACTGAAAACGTACAAAGACAATATAGCAAAAAATGTGCTCAATTTAAATTTGGCGTCAACAATACATTAAAAGAAAATGTGGGGACAGAGCAGTTAGAGACTGGAAAAACTGTGTAATACGCAAAAAAAGCAGTTGGTGGAACATGAAGCTAGAAATGTTAATTAGAAACACGATCGTTTTTATAACGAGCGTCGCGCAGATGTTTTCTAATTTAAGTCTTTATCTGAGTCTTTCGTATTTAACCCTAGGGCGAGGCTGAGCACTTGAAATATCGATACCCATGATCTAAAAACACCACAGCCATCTTTTGGTGTAGTAAACAATGCGTACTGCCATGCAGGTGACAGACATTCTTGCTTATTTTAGCAAAACACTGCTACTCTGTATTATTATTACAGCAGCTTGGCTTCACTTGTGGTCCAGATGTGTCAGCCATCCCAAAAACAAGATTACCCCAGCTGTTCCAATCAACAAACAAAAAAGAGATTTCACTTTCAAAACTGCAACGATTGATTTTCTCGTTTTCCTAACATACACAGGGTCACGATACACAGTGGAAAGTGTGTCAGTCCCAACTTTTTCAAACATATTTCTGGTATTAAAGTCAAAATGAGTGTATATATAATTAAAAACAAAACAATGCAGTTTCTCAGTTTGGGTTGTCTTTGTACAATCATCAGTTAAATGTCCTGGTGTTAAGGTTTTATAGCTTATGCTCCACTATTTATGGGGTGAGTGGATAATGGACCAGATTAGTTCTTGGTTTCGTTGCAAGACATTGCTGTGTGTTTAAAAGCAGATTACTTGTTGAGGATCTTGAGTTTGTCTCCTTTGTCGAAGCCGAGGTCGCCGTCATGAGTGGGCTCATAGCTGTAAATGGCCACCACAACGTTGACTGCAAGACAAAATTTGTAGTTTTAGATACAATTTTACTTACAATTAACATGAAAAGCTTATGTCAAGCTTATTTCAACCTATTCCATTTTACATATCTGACAAAGACATGTGGGGCCCTTTCACGGCGGCACATTGTAATGCATTACATTACACAGAAAAAGCAAACGATCCCCTGTGAGCGTGAGCTGGCGATGGCGAATAATCCCCTCTCGTCAGAGTGTACGAGAACAGCAAGTAGACATTTACAGGTGAATAATTAAAGATTTATTTATAGGGCAAGATAATGGCATTATAAATTGTTGTCTTTTCATTATTTATAGAACTAACTCCAACTTAGAGGCTAAAAATATAATAGATAAACTAGCGGAAGCTGTTTCCTGCATGGGGAAGTGAATCATCATAAAAAATGTGTCACTACATGATTTACTGTAACTACTTGCTGCAACTGATCCTGGATCACATTCATTATTACACAAAGGACCCAGGAAACAAAGTGTGGCTGTGGTACTTGAGTACACAATAAGCCCAAAGTTACTTGATTAATTTCATGCATACTTGGTCATATTTGTGTAAACAGCAAGAGGAACCACCGCGGAAACCAGAGAATGGAAAGCAAATGGAAAACTTTGTGTTCATAAACAATGAAATGGAAATATTTATAATGTGATGGGATGAGGGAAAAGTCCAGATGTACTGACACTGACACAATAAAAAAAACTATATTACATAATTATGTATACAGTTATTTTCAAATTGTACTCATGCAGTGCATCTATTAGCCCGCAGGAAAATGTCTGAAGTGCTAAACTGAGGCTGTCGTGTGTAACTAAGCGAAATAATTAAAAATGGATTTAACTCCATCAGGATAAGTTTATAGACAAAATTTACTTTTTCTAAAACTTATTACCTGGTAAAGGTGATGTAGGAGGTGTCATCTGCGATGGATATGGAATCAGCTGCTCTGTGTACTGGGAAGAAATAAACAAGATTAGATTTCCATTTTATACTTTGTAAGATTTATGCGGTCAAACAAGACACCATCGCACGTCACATTCACTGTAAGACCGTGAAGTTCTACAGTTTCATACGTGGATCGTGACGGTAAATCGTAAGACATGTGGTTTTCTCCTTTATTTCTGTCATTTCCAGTCTAATGGGAAATCTAATTCTCAGAGAGGAAACAAACAACATTGGACGGATAGTTACGCCCGCATTTAGTTACACAACCAAAAGGAAACTTTCCTCACAGTTATGTAAGTTATACAGAAATATATGACAATAATCAACAACAATCCACACAACACAAAATACACTGTGGGTTTACAGCTTATGTGTTTGTCCCCCAAGTGGTCATTCTCACACACACCACAAACCAGAAGCTTTTCATGTATGGACGCTCATTCATGTGCACCAACACACTCACACTAATGTGCACATACTACACACAAGATGAACACTTACTGGGTTGCATGATTGTGGCGGTATGGGACAGTTGCAGTGTTCGCAGATTTCATCCAAGTTCTCGATCCACTCACTGTCTGAATAGTCCGAACTGCAGTTGCAGCCCATCTTTTCTGCACGGCGGAAACTTGTGGTTATTTTCAAAAAAATCTGATGCTCATAAAATGGGAACAACAAATTAGCAGTGGAAGAAATGGCATCTTAGATTCACCAACGAATGATTCCACGTCGCTTTACAACCACATATTATAATCACTATTTAAAATTATGTAAGTCGAATTCTCTTGGAAAATCTAAAGAAAAACAGTTTGAGTAAATCTTTTTTGGCTAAATTTGAAATTGTGTGCTCTAAAAAGCTTTTGCTTCCGAAAACTGCTTCAGTCGGATGTGACTGAGGGCCTCGCCTCAAAATGGAGCCTCAGAGGGAAATCGGGCTCAGAAATAAGAGTCTGAGACCTGAAGGGACTTTTTTTAAATGCTACCCTGCGTCAGTTAAACAAAATCACATCCAGAACTGACACAGTTTTGCTATAATGTTCAGCAATGTTCAATGTTCAGTCACATCGGGACGTTTCCTGCTCTCATTCTGGAGAAAGTAAAGCAGGCCCTGCAGAAGTGTACCAGTGTTAATCTGGTATAATCCAGCATCTGCACGTGCTCTGTATATTGTGTTTTAGACTGGTACTCTGTATGAACCGGCTTTCTCAGGCTCGCTTGGCTCCCACCAGACCATTCATGGAAGAAGGTCAGTGGGCCAATCGCAGCAGCCGTCTTTCCCAAAGGCTCAAAGCCGTGAGAAAAATCTGGAGAGTAACAGCCCACTACTGCCCTGAGACCCCAAGAAAGGAATCACAGAGGGATCATAAAGATGTTTTTATTTTATCATCAGCACTCCTACACTTACTGACACACACTCGGGGAGTAATACAAGTCAGCATTTTCCACTGAGGGGTTACCCTCTGCTTTTTATCATCGACATCTGAAGGCTTTTCCAAAATCATACTGATGGTTGTTGTTATTGTTTCCAATGTAACCAAGGCTACTTCAGATATTAAGTGTACCAGAAATGATGTGATGAACCAAGATTTTAAGACTTTTGACTTCAGTCACTCATTGTCAGTTCAGAAGCTTGAAGAAACAAACCATAAAAAAATCATATTTTTGTAAAAAAAGAATAGATTTTAATAGAGTGGAATAGATATTCGATTGATTTAAGTTTTTATGTAAATTGCTGGTACACCATTTTAACAGCATACTGTTAAATTTATTTACCGTTTTAACAGTTGCCATTGTCGACATTGTTTCCATATACAGACAAACTTGTATAGGAAGTGTCAACTTTGTATCAAAATACTTTAATACCCAAACTTTTTTTTTTGAAAATGTTATTTAAAGACAGATTAATAAAGTAGATTTACAGAAGCGTTGGTATTTCATTACAAGAAAACGGTTTGTTCTTTTGTGGTCACATCTTCCTTGTAATGCAGATTTATATCAACAGAGGAGATAACCAGTAGCTGAATGCGCTTTGTTACTGTTGTGAAGCAGGCTGAACATTATTCATTTATTTATGGATTTATTTTGCGTTGCTGCTATTTGTTATTTTTTTAAGTTCAGTAAACTTCATAGAAAAGACCAAATTTGAAAACAAGCCCCAGATTTATGTAGAATATTTGCTTTAAGACAAGAAAGACGTTTAAATCCTTTCCTGTTACACCTTTATCACAGTTTCACTTTACTTCTTTGACCTAATCTTAAAGTAAGAAGAATCACACGTGTGAAACTCACCTCTTTGGATATGAAACGTCTCCTCAAGCGTCCAATAATGTCCAATAATGTCAGATTTCAGGTGCCGCCATTGGGAAATCTTATTTAAATCTTCTTTTTTTAAAAAGAGCTGTTTAAGTGCAGCAAGCAAGTTTTTCAGCACTTGAGCCTAGGTGTGAAGATGTCATCATCCGCTTCTCTTATTATAACACTATCACAGGAGCACTTGTGCGGCGCCTGCATGCACACATGCGCACTATGGAGGGGAGCAACCCAGAGAGTTTCCTGTCGTTGAAAGGTTGAGGGTTGCTCTGCAGGCTTTTAACAGGTGCTTACTGTGCAGCTGTGTGAGAGCAAGGGGGAACGTTATGGGCTCTACGGTAAAGGGGTCAGGACAGCACCTTTCCCAAACACGGAACAAGACATGAATTTTCCAAAACAGTTTAGAGACGGGGGGCTTTTGTAGGCCGCGCTTTTGTGTCGCTCGCTGTTTGCATTTAACGTGCGACTTGCTGACCTTTAAAGTAAAGAACATCTTCAGTGTGCAGCTGAGGTGTTGGTCCAGAGCGGTTCAAAAGATATTTGAATATCTTGCAGCACTCGGGACAGTTGCATTAAGTCAACAAGACTACAAAGTTTTCTTTTTTAGTCAAACATGTGGTTTGAGGATATTTTTGTCTGTGGCCAAAAAAGGCTTTAAAATTAACCTTTGGTCTTGGTTTACTCAGCTTACTATTAAAAAATGTGAAAATATAAAGAGAAAAGCCTCGTCACAAGCTCCACGTCTCCTTTAAAGAACATTTTGTAACATAGAATCATAATTTTAGCTCTAGCAGGCTGTCTCATGGTCACATTTCTACTCGAGAAAAGGCATAAAGTAAAAACCTCTCTGCCTGTTAACACCCTCTAAGCCTGTGCTGTCGCATTTTCGACATTTCATACAACTCTAGCCGTGGACCGCATCTCTTCTCTTGTGGTGAACGGCTGCTGCTACATAGCGTGCACTAGCAGGAAGTCAGTCCAAACATTACAGGAAGTGCACAGAAATATGTGCTTAGAAGACTGCCACAGCATAGATTAAGTCTCACTCATGATGAAACCACCTGAGTTCACTCTTTTTTCCGTTAAAGTGCAGAGTATAAATCTAGGAGGATGTGTGAAACGTGCTTCATTTTTCTTTTTTTTTTTAATTTTGAGAGTGATGTAAATAGGTAGGTGCATGTGACAGAAGATAAAGTCTAATCATCCAAGAACTCTTCTTTGATACGTGCTGGGAGAAAAAGTGTCCCGCCATGTTTGGAGATCAGCTTTGTCCAGGCCTTCTGGAGCTTTAAGGGTATTCCTTTCTTCCTCTCGACCACAGTTGTCACTACTTCCAAATGTGGTTGGAAATCACATTCTGTTACGCAATCAAACTGCGATGCTATCAGTGTGCAGAAAGTTTTCCAGACCTCCTACCTCCTGCTACATGATGCAGGTGCTGGCCTCTTTCGTGAATGTAAATGAGGGCTCTTTTTTTTTGCCTCTAGTGCTTACTCATGTGCATCATGTAGGCTTACTTGGCTTTATGATAAACAGATGGATTACTATTCTTTATTTACACTGTAATATCTTCTGCTGGTTTGATGGCAAGCAGAAAGATACGGGCGAAAAAGGGTCACGGGAAAGTATCTACAGGGCAAAGAATGAGCAGCCTGAGAAACACAAGTCTGCAGCCCTTTATTCTGAAAGCATTCACTCAAGAATACGGCCTCAAGCCGTAGTACTTAATCCTCTGTGTCTTCCATATGATACTCATTTCCATGTGTCTAACTATTGAGGTCCCGCGACCCACATGAGATCACACAACTCCTGAAGTATGCCACTTGTGATCATTTCAACAGTCTTAGTTGCGCTCTCATTTAACACGGCGTCCGCGCTCTGCCAAGGCATATTTGGTGTCGAGCTTGACTATGTCTGCTTCTGCACATCCCTCCAGGGCCCCTTTCATACGTCTGAGTGTTATAGCAGGTCATGGCTGTCTCTTGGGAAGGAAAGAAGATACCGTTGTGCCTGGGTGGCTTTAGGACCGAGGGTGGATGATGGAGATGGATGTGCTGGAACATGTGGGGATGTTTTCCCTCACTTACACCGACAGAAATCATACAATCATCAGCATTTCATATCTCTGTTCATCCATACTCATGTCTGCTCCTCCCATCTCAGAACAAGCCTAACTCTAATTCTAACTTCAACCAAAACTACTTACAAAAAGGCTGTTTAAAAAAAGAAAGAAAAGAGATATCTAACCAAAACTTTCAAGCTTTTACAAAATATCATGACTCTAAACGCTTGAAACCTCAACCTGTTTCTGAAAAAGATGGCTGGGAATGTTTTCATTTCACTCTATTCGCTGTGTGGTTTCCTGAGACACTTACGTTGCTCAGATGAGAGGTTTTTTTGAGAAAGCTGTGACCCATTCTGAACAGGCAGGTGTAACACTGTCTCCCATCATATAGTAATTATAACTGATTCAAATATGATAAATAAAACCTCTTTAATATGTCTTTTATGTGAAAGAAAAAGATTTAGGAATTTACACTTTAAGGCGCTTTTTATATATATTCATTCAGTTAAGTCATTACATTCATATTACAACTTGATTTAACAATCTGCATAGAATAATACATTTAATAGATGTTTTACACTTTTAAACATCTGAATGAATTTAACCAAAGTTAAATATGAACCAAAGTTAAATTCATTCATTCTTTAAAAAACTAAACTAAAGACAAAATCATTTAAAACATAAAATATACTTGGTCACTGGCCAGCCACATATAGTCTAAAATCAGTGCTCTGCAGCATCCTGACGTGCTAATGAAAAACAAAGAACATCGGACACGAGCTCCTGGTTTGTGTCACTGCAGCTGCTAGGTTGCAGAGATATTTTTGGTTTGTGAAGAAGAGGTGTAAAAAATGCTGGAGTGTGACCTGCCTGTGGCTGCTGTAAGTGTCTGCATTAAAGGACTTTGTTTACTTCAACGTGTTGCTGAGCATTTCTGTATCGGCCCAGACCAGACAGGAGCAGCTGCCTTCATGCATCAGTTTCAGTAAAGCTGTGTTTCCCAAACTTTTTGGCTCGTGACCTTTTAAAAGGGTCGTTAATGGCTTTGCCTAAATCTTACTTGACATTCAAAGTGCCGAAAAATATATTTGATGGGAATACATCTGACTCTTTTCAGAGGTCATGACCCAGTTACTTAAAAAATAAATGAATAAAAATCTGCAGACGTGAACATCATCTATCTAATCATGATGCTTGTAAAAGCATGATGGCAAATAAGAAGTAAAGAGGCTTTAACCTTGCTTAACTGCAGTCCTCACATGGCAGATCACGGTAGATTAAAAATAAAACTTGAGTCATGATTTCAGAGAAGAGACGTTGCTGCTGAGGTATTTAAATGTATTTTAGGGGAACGCTATTAGATTCCATTTTATTGAAGAGAAGCCAGGCAAAGTGAGAAACTCACAGCCAGAGAGATGAGTAGCATGAGTAGCACTGCAGGCCACAGGGGAAATATGTGATATTTTTTTTTCATTCAAGCTTGAAAACAGCTTCAATATGTTTTGTCTTTATTTCATTTTCTAAATTGTAACATCTCACTTTTGTTCCAAGACCTATTTAGGCTGGCAGCATAATTTCTGAGGTGATGTAAGGTAGTGTGACCTGAACACGTGGGAGGGCTACTTTCATTTCTGTATAACCTTAAAGTTGACCTAACATTTCCTCATTTTCTGTCAAATGAATAAGATCAGAAATGATTTAGAAATCTGTAAAAAAAAAATAAAAAATAAAAGAAGAAGATTTTCTGTTGTTTTTTTTATCAGGCAAATTGTTGCTTCTGTTCAGGAATGCAAGTAAATGACTGTAATTCTCAGATAACATTAATTATATTTTTCATTTTATTTTCATTGCAAATATGAATTTGATTAAAGCGCCTGCACGTGCTGACAGATTTCAGAAAATTAAAAGTTCATTTGGTAATTTTCGAAGGCATGCTCTAATGCATGTTTTAATCACTGTATATATAAGTTATATCTGTTCTAGGCACATGACAATGGAGAACAGTCATATTAAACATGAATTAAGTTCCCAATAATGAGGTCAGTGTATGCAAAGTAATCCCCGTGAGCCAAAAGCTCAGGCACAGACTGCTCCAAACACAGTTTCCGACAGTTTTTTCTAATGACCTCAATGAGAGGGGATAACCTTAACAAAATCGCCTCACCTCTTCTCAAGAGGGGCAGCCAATCACAATAAAGGTGGCTTCGGGGAGCTCGTTTCTAACAGTGGGTGGAGTGAACTCAGTAGAAGGTAAATAAGGCATATTTGAAATGTGAATTTCTACTGCACTCCTGCAGAGTCCAAGAATATGAACAGATTTATAAATGAGTTATTGTCCCGCTTAAACTTCTTTGTTCAATATGAATTTGCATCACCAAATCACCTTGGTTTCTGATATTAAAAATATATTCAGTTCACTGAGTATACTTCAGTCTAGCTCTTAGTCTTCATTAATTCTCTCAGTCAACAGCAGAGCTGCCCAGACCTCATCCTGCAGGAAGCTGCGTGATGATAAAGGTGTATGCCCCTGCAGGTCTGTATGCACAGGCTTCCTCATGCATGTCATACCAAGGCACACATCAAAGTCATCAACGTTTTCATTTTCATTCACAGCTGCTAGTGGCTCATCTTTACTTTTGCCCCACTGCGCCATCAACGGAAATAACCCTTTATAACAATAATGCCTACACAAACACAGAGGAGGTGACGGAGCGTCCTCGGTGGCATGAGTGAGGCCTGCGGTCTTTAACACAGTGAGAAACGCCTGGAGTTGATATTCATCTTGGTGAGGCCCAGATGCTTTAGAGGGGTGGACAGAGCAAAGGCAGCCTTCATGGGGATATCACACAGCAGGTCCGACTCCTCTTCGCACTCCTCCAGCTCGTACGTTGCGTCGTCCAGCATCTCCTTGTGACGGTGGCACACTTGCTCCACTTTGAGCCGATGGATCTCCACCCGCAGACGGATCAGCTGACGGGCCAGTCGGTTGTCCTGAACTTGCATTTCCCTCTGAGGGTAGAGGAGGGATGGAGGGAGCGCGTTTGAGAAGAAAGTGAGTTTCAGTGTTCAGTTTAGCAGAACATATGTGGAAGTTTGGATTTGGATGGTGCCTATCTCCTCATCAAAGGGTAAAAATCATGTGGACTACATGGGTTGCAGCTTATGAGAAAACAGGCACCATATTGTTTCGCAATCTGTGTGTTTAGACTTCTTTCCCTTAAGTTAAGACAAGCAGTCATGCAAGCAAGATCACTGACACCTAAAGAGATGCCTATCTGTTTTAAAGGTGAAGTAGGAGATAGATAGCTATCTGTATTTCTCAAGAATGGATAAGGACTCTGTATTATTTATTTATTTACTTATTCATTAATTAGTTTTAATGATTGGAGATTATCAAGAAGTGCAAATTATTTCTCAGGGCGTGACGCATCTTTAGATAAAAATCAAATCAAATTTCTGGAGGAACTCACCAGCTCTTTTCTAAGATGCTCCAGGGCATCGTCCATAGTGTCAAAGCCACAGATGCTGCCCACAACCAGTTCTGACCTCCTCAAAATTGCCGGCACGGAAACGACTTGCTGTCCTCCTGATTCGGGACCGTCCGCGGAATTTCTTTCCTTCCACGCTCGGCTCTGTACGCGCTCCTGCCACTCGAGGTAGGACGGTCTGCGGGTCTGTAACTTCAGCTTCTCCGTGAGCGCTTTCACGCTGTCCAGATCCTCCGTGTCGCCCTCGGAGGACGAGCCGTCTCCAAGCTCCTTAAAATCCATCGGTGCAGCAGATTGCTGATACACGCTGAGCATTCAGGGAGCAGGCTCGCTTTCTGCGCTGGCAGCTTGGCGATTAGAGCGCAACAGGTCCATGCCTCCTCTCCTTTATAGGGAGAAATAGCGCAGTGACCGCCCATCCCGCACAGGACAGGGAGGCTGGAGAGTTTGCAAGCTTTTGTCAGGCGAGGGAAAAAGATATCCTGAAACCAAAGTCTGAGATTTTATTACTGTGCATTCACAAGTTAAATGACTTAAAACTATTTAAAATAGTTTTACATTTATATTACAGGAGAAACTGCCAAAAGAAGAAACGAATACAGATGTATGCATGTATTTCCTGGACATCAGGTTGATGTGCAGGAATCGCTTTTCTCTTTCTGCTTGCCTTGCTTTGCATTCTGGGGTAGTTTTGATCTAAAAGTGGGTCAATTAACTGCGTGCACTGAAGTACAGATTAAATTTCCATCTGCAGTATGAAAATGGAAATAATCAAGTAAAGTACAACAAACCTGCGCCTGGATGTATGAGAAAAATCTATACATACTTACATACTTACACACAGTCAGGTGAAAAACCAAGTTTTCTGTTCAGCTATGTAAAACAGTAAGTAGCCTACAGGCTTACTGTGCAATTTGCCAACAAATTCCCCTCAAGGTCAGACTGAGTAATGCTCAGAAAAACTGCAAAAACCCAGGAGCTCCATCTCAGACTCTACAGGCCCCAGTTAGCATGTTAAAGGTTAAAGTTCATGACAATAAAATTAGAAAAAGACAGAACACGTTGGCTTCTTTGGAAGGGTTGCCAGGAGAAAGCCTCCTCTCTAAAAATAACATGGCAGCACAGCTTAGGTTGGCAAAGTTGCAAATGAACAGTCCATAAGACTTCTGGAACAACATCCATTTGTTTGTCCATAACGCACAGCACCATGTTTGGAGACACCCAAACATAACTTATCAGCCCAAACCAATTATACCAACTGTGAGCATGGTGGTGGAAGTGTGCTGATTTGGGCACCTAGCAGTCACTGAGTCAACCGTGAGCTCCTCTGTATACCAATGCAGAATGAAATGTGGAGACATCTGTCCAACAGATAAAAATTGGCCAAAAAAAAAAAAAAAAAAAGCAAAAGAATTAATGTGCTGCAATGATCCAGTCAAAGTACAAAACTCAACCTGACTGAAAAGAGCTGAGCATGAATGAATTCCTGCAAACCTCAATGAGCTGAAGCAACGCTGTAAAGACGAGCGGGGCTAAAACTCTTCCACAATGATGTGACACATCGATAAAGTCAAACAGAAAACTGCCAGAGGTACTTCTACAAGCTTCTGAATCATGGAGGTGGAACCCACCATGACTGCATATAAAACTTACTGGATGCATATCTAAACTAGTTATTTTAGGCCTATGTTGGTCACTTTTTTCTTTCATTTTAAAACTTGTTTGTGGTGTGTTTTCTTGCATCAGTGTTCCTGTTTTTATTATTGTGGTTTATGCTGCATGAATTATATTCCCTGGGGCAAAATGTGTGTTTAAATGGATGGATGGGATAGGACAAAGCATCATATTTTCCACTTGGTTCAATAGCCCACACGTGGGTGCGCTGATACACTGTACTCTATTATGTTACGTTTACTCTTTACAATAAGGCTAGATACTTATTTATATATTTTACAGGTGACTTTATTTAATGCAAAACATCTCAAATTGCAAAATATAATGAAACTAGTCAAAGCTGAAAGTTGTAGGTTCAGTACCAGCTACACTTGTTCACACTGTAATGCATCGTAATACCAGCAAAGTGATACTGTGTCAATATTTTGTAGCTGACAGATTTCAATAGTTACACACAGCAAAAGCCAACTTGGCAGATGAGTTGTGATTGACGATTTTTTGTGCTTGAGTATGGCGCCATCTAGTGACAACCTAATATACTACAGGTACTTCACAGTGGCTCTCCCCCCCTCTGCAGTGCGCACAAGTTGTGATAAGTGTCACTTCTCACTCACTGTCTCAGGAAACGTAGACTTCCGCCTTTTGTCGCCTAAAGCAGCACATTTTCCACTCCCACGGCAGTTAAGCTTAGCCAGCTGTGTGTGCAGAGGTGTAGCCACATAAGAGGACGACAATGTTCAGGAAAATATGAAGCTTCTTCTATTTATAGACTTCTTATCGCCAATCAAACAGAGCGCGGCTGCAACGCTGCCCAACCAGCTGTGCGTGCAGAGGAGGAAGCCCGCTTTCGTTTTCTTACAAGAGAGGCGAGGACGTGATTGAGGTGCTCGGCCACTTCTGTAGTTTAGAAAGAACAGAAACAAAGTTCTGCAGACGGACTTTGGGTGTTTGAAGGGGAGCTGATGGAGTTTGCTGAGCACATCAAGACGGCCAATGTGGAGGATGTTGTGCTCCGACAGCCGCTGCAACCCCCGAGCAGAGGAACCCTGTGCATCACCGGCCACCACCTGCTCTTCTCGGACAGGGAGGAGAGTGACTCCCGGCAGGTTTTATTGCTCCTTAGGAACATCGATGCCATTGAGAAAAGGTGAGGGAGGATTGAGATCAGAAAGGTGATAAGGAACCAGATCAAAAACGTGTCTTATAAGAAAAGTAACGAGTATCCTGCAAGAACAATGTCGCACTTTTCTCTATCTCAATTATTTTTTAATTGATTAAATTGATGATTAAATATTTGATGGTGGACTTGTGATTCTTAGAACTTATTTATTATGATTATAACTCGCATGATCAAACCAGTAATCACACTAATCAACACGAAACGGTGTGAACTTGCCGGTAATTCCTCTGATCTCTCATTCCTTCCTCAAATCTTTTTTAACCAGTGTGGAAAACCTTACGGGCTATTCCGGCTTCTTCTCTAATGCAAGCCACAGTGAAAGGTTGGACATCCTCTGTGTTGCCATGTCATGCTGTGTGCTGCTCTTGATGCAATTCTGAAGAAGTAACATTTCCCAACAAGATTAATGCAACGTTTTTTCCGTTTGCCACCCTCCACATGCTCAGAGCTGTGTACTGCTTGCAACTAACAGCTTTTTTTCTTCGTAGCTCTCTGAAACCTTTTGTTAGGTATTGCCACCCCCCACACACACACACACACACAACCTACCTGACTCGTTTTGCCCACTTTTTCTGCTGCAAGTCGAGCCTCATGCACCGCCATAGGCAATAAATGGGGCTCTTAGAGGGGGTGCATGTTTTCTTTTGTATAAGAATCATATATTTGTGTGTGTGTGTGTGTGTGTGTGTGTGTGTGTGTGTGTGTGTGTGTGTAGGATGTCTGGTTCATCTGGAACAATTACGATGAAGTGTAAAGATCTGCGTGTGCTCCAGCTTGACATCCCAGGCATGGAACAGTGTCTCAACATTGCACACTCTATCGAGGTACACAACTAATGCAACCTGAAACACACAGGCACAAGAAAATAACTGTTGGTCTTAGAGTAGCCTGCTATTTTTCTGCATATGTTTTTCACTTCTTTGCATGTATCGGTAATCTCTCTTTAACTTTCTGCAGACACTGTCCTGTCTGGACTGCGTGTCCGCAATGTACCCTTTCTTTTACCGACCTGTTGATCTCAGCCTGCCGGAGCAGTGGGGTCTCTCATCTCCTGAAATGCACTACAGTCAGATGAAGGAACTTGTAAGCAACATATAAAACTCTGTATGCTTGTTTTCTGCTGTAGATAATTTAATACTTGTAGACACAGACATTTTTCAGGTAACATTTTCCAATAATGTCCCTACAACCACATGACAGGAAAATGCCAGGGAAGTGTAGGGGTCGGGATTCAGGATATCCTTCTTGCTTAGCTTTCATTTGTTTTCCCCTTAACTTCAGAATGTGTTGCACACAGCTTGAATTCATGTATAACACACCAACGTCTTCCCGTGGGAATGGCATGTTGCTATGGTGAAGGGTCGCAGCTGAGGGCAGCATTTTTGCATGTGTTTTACAGACACAAAATTCCCAGAACATGTAGGATATCTGTGCTTTTAACCAGACCAGCCTGAGTAGTGTTTTTCACCCATGATAAAGTGGCTGGAATTTGCAAGTCCCAATTATTTCTCTCCCACCGACTCTTTCCATCACGACAGGAGCTGAGCTGTTCTGTCTAGTTATAAACTACGAGCTTCAACCATTCTTACAGAGTTTTTAAGAATACCTTTTACAATTTAGGGAACTTGATGATTAAGTTTCTTTGATAAAATTAAGAAAAGTGAGAAAGTTGTTATAGCGGTAAGGCAAACAGAGCTATAGTGATTTAACTTAGCCTGATACATTATAGGAGAATTCTTCAACAGCAATGATGGTGAAAGAAGCGTGACACCTTACTTTGGCGCAGACCAGTGATTTGATGCACGGTTTCTATGGATTTATGTCATTGTGATGTTTCAAATAAGAGTGCAGGGATGTTTTAGGATAGTTGCTGAGTGGCTTCCAGAAGGACTTTAGTTTAGCTTAGTTTACAAAAACATTAGAAGTAGCTGTAAACAGCTGATCTGGCGCCCTGCAAGGGTAAGAATCAGTGAGCTTCAGAAGCAACATTTCTGAAGCTCACTGATTACTATGCTGTCTTTTTTTGATTTTACCTGTTTTTATAGGCAGGCTCCTCTGGTCACCAACCTCACAGTGCCAAAAAGACTTAAAAAGACTTAAAAAGAGACATGCCCCACGTTAGGTTTTGTGCACATTAAGGAAAGCAGATATTCAGTAGAGGTCTTTGAAAAGGAGCTTTCTTTACTTGGGAGAGAGCCGAGCTACTGTTTACAGTACTTATGCTTAAGTAACCAGCTGGTTAGAGTACATTTTTATTTGTTATATTGAGGAAATGGTACCTATTCATGAGGTTAACCGATTAGAATCAAGTTCCACAATTTGGGTTTTCAGGACTGCACCTAATCAGGTGTGGGTACTACTGAGAAAACATGTCCCTAAAAGAGGCCACACAGGAGTGATCCTACAGTCTGGACATGAAGAAAGGTTCAGATCTCCCTAAAATCATCCCTGAGTTCATCAACTGGAAAACAGTCTGTCCAGCAGTAGTCATGGTCTTTTATTTTTCTTAATCTCTTACTAAGAAATCAAATAAGCCATAATAGGGCAGTTGTTATTAATTAAAGATCCACTAAGGATTAGCTTGGAGCATAAGCACACGCTTTATGCAAAATAAAAATAATGAGACTTTCCTCACCTATGAACTGGACTACTCCCAGTCCAGCTCAGCTCAAAGTCCCCTGTGACTTTAGCAACCGGGAGGTTAGCATGAATAATAACAGGTTACTTGATACTAAAGCTCACATTTTCCTTTATCGCCTTCTCTCTCACTTTTTTTCAGTATGAGAAGTGGAGACTGAGCACCGTGAACAGAGATTACTCGGTTTGTCCCTCCTACCCTCCGGCAGTCATCGTCCCAAAAAGCATAGACGACGACACACTGAAAAAAGCAGCCAAATTCAGACAGGGAGGACGTTTCCCTGTTCTCTGCTACTACCACAAGAAGAACGGCATGGTGAGGTGATTTAGTGTTCACTTTTAGTGTCACGGTTTGTGGCAGAATGGCTAAAAGCAATATAAAATGTCCAAAAAGTCCAAACATGAACAGAAAACATCCGAGGAAACAAACAATCCAACGACTAACACAGGAGAGACAGGGGGACAATATATAGTCGAAGGAAGTGGGAACGGCTGAGGACAAGACACGGGTGAAGAGAATCAAGACACAGGATAAAATATAACTGACTACCAAAATAAAAGAACTGATTTGCTGAACATGGTGAGCTTGACACAGGAGGATAGACCAGTACTCAGAGGAAAGAGAGTGAAACTAACACTCATAAAACCAGTGAACAGAAGAAAACTGTCAGAAAACTGCAACACTTGAAACCAGGAAGCCATAGAGAAACTCATTCGATAATGATACAAAATACAAGAGAGCCAAAATCAAAGCAATCACACGAAAATAAAAGAATTTAAAGTCCCAAATTTAAAAAACTGTTATGGTTAAGGCTACACATTTGACTGAACATTGTTAACAGGATGAAAAATGTTGTAGGTCATCATGCGCAGCAGTCAGCCGCTGCTAGGAGCCAATAGGAAGCGCTGCAAGGAAGATGAGCTGCTCCTCCAGGCTGTGATTGAGGGTTCGGACAAAGGCTACATAATTGACACTCGCTCCATGCAGCAGGCTCAACAGGCCAGGATGACAGGTGGAGGGTTTGAGTCTAAATCGTTCTACGACCGCTGGAAGAGATTTCACAGACAGATGGAAAGGTGTGTTTGCTGACTGTCTGATAATACTGATTTGTCAAACTTGCTTCGCTATACACTGCCTCATATGTGTGCAGGGGTAAAGCTCTCCAGGAGAGCCTAATTAAACTGGTGGAGGCTTGTGGTGATGAGTCCAACAACATGGACCGCTGGCTCAGTAAGCTGGAGAATTCAAAGTGGCTGTCGCACGTCCAAAATGCTCTTTCTACTGCCGGCCTGCTGGTGGAGTGTGTGGAGAGGTATGAATAACACCCACACTCTTATGACTTGGAAAACTTTATGGTAATATCTTGTGACTAATTCAATTTTATCTGGAAAGTACCAATTTACAGCAACTCCCATCTCAATGTGCTTTTTATTGTAAAGACTCTATAATATTAGAGAGAAAACCCACCGAGGATCAGCACTTTGTGACAGTGGGGAGGAAGAAATTACTTTTAACAGGAACAGAGCTCGGACATAATCAGGATCAGGGACAGGCAGCTATCTGCCTTGACTGCTCTAACTCTAAGCTTAGTCTTTAAACTTTCCTTTTTGCTAAAGCATATAGTTAGGGCTGGATCAGGTGACCCTGAATCCTCCCTTAGTTATGCTGCAATAAGTGTAAGCTGCTGGGGGATTCCCATGATGCACTGGGCTTTTCTTCTTCACTCACTGTGTTAATAGACCTCTCTGCACTGAATAATACTTGTTATTAATCTCTTTTTCTCTTCCACATTATGTCTTTATCCTGTTTTTCTTCTCTCTCCTCAACCAATCACAGCAGATGGCCCCGCCCCTCCCTCAGCCTGGTTCTGTTGGAGGTTTCTTCCTGTTAAAAGGGAGTTTTTCCTTCCCACTGTCGCCAAAGTGCTTGCTCATACGGGGTCATGTGATTGTTTGGCTTTTCTCTGTATGTATTATTGTAGGGTCTACCTTACAGTACAAAGCGCCTTGAGGTGACTGTTGTTTTGATTTGGCGCTCTATAAGTAAAATTGAATTGAATTGAATGTAGACACAAGGAAGTGAGGGCAAGTCAACAACCACTTGTTTTAAATCTTGAAGAAACAGAAAGAAGGCCATAACTGTCTTCCTTACACACAGGTTTGTTTTTCTTGTACATGTTAATGAGTGTTGTTTCTTCCAGGGATGGCCATTCTGTTCTTGTTCACGGCTCTGAAGGGACAGACTGCTCTTTGCTCATCAGCACTCTGGCTCAGCTCATCATGGATCCATGCTGCCGCACAGTGGAGGGCTTCTTGGGACTGCTGGAGAGAGAGTGGATACAGGCGCGTGCCAGGTTTTAAGTCGGGGAGGATTACAAAGAATTTTAAATGTCTTTTTTTCTTGATTTGCTCCCATAAATGTTGTCGAGAATCCAAAGAAATGCATTGTAACATCGGGGATCTCTGTCTACTTCTGACACGAGTTTCCAAACAAGCGGTGAGCTTTTAAAAATAGAAGCACACCCAGCGACTACAGGACTGAGCCTATCTGTTGCCACAAAATTAGATCCTAAAAGCTGACACGTGTTTGTGTGTTTGCAGGCAGGACACCCGTTCCAGCAGCGATGCGCTCACTCAGCTTACTCCCATGCTCGTCTCCAGCAGGAGTCTCCGGTGTTCCTGCTGCTGCTGGACTGCGTGTGGCAGCTTTGGCGGCAGTTCCCCTTGGCTCTGGGCTTCTCTGAGGCGCTGCTCCTGCGACTGGCGACTGAAGTTTATGCCTCGGATTATGGCACCTTTCTGTGTAACAGTGATCAGGAAAGGTCAGTTTTTTCTACATATTTAAAGATTGCTGCCGAGTGTCTTCATTTCAAACTAAGATTCACACTTTGTTTGCCCTTCAATCAGGTGTGCCTTGGAAGTAAAGGAAAGGACTCACTGCTTGTTCCGGGCTCTGCTAAGGCCCACGGAGAGGGATTACTACTCTAACCCCCTGTATGAACGCACTGAGCTAGCAATCTGGCCCTCAGTTCATCCTCAGTCCCTGCAGCTCTGGAAAGGTGAGCTTTGCCCTGCACTTGTTTTCAGACCTCATCTTTTTTAGCCTTTAATGTAATTGCAGTGTTGCTGTTCTGAGCTTATGTTGTTACCGCTTTAGTTTAGTTTAAGTGTTGGTGCTCACTCTGCCCCGCTGTCTAACCCTCAGGCTATTTTTTGAGGTGGACCCAGCAGGTTCGTCACCTTGAAGAGGCTCAGGAGGAAATCAGGAACATGGTCATTGAGTGGGGGAAGTTAGCACGCAGCTGATGCCTCGTTCGTGTGAATGAGGTGGGATCACATGGTTCCAAGGAGTTAAAACAAAATACCTGATTTTGATTTGACCTGTCGCCTTCAAGGTTGCCCGCTGGGCACTTCTGGACTGTTTTCGCCCTGGCTGAAACTTGTAGATCACTCTGAACCTGGAAGTCCCATTCTTATTGCACACCATGGATTTAAAAACGTCTATGCCAGTATGATCCAGCTTTTATTAAAGATACTTACCTGTGAAGAGGACAGTGTACCAGACCAAACAGCAGACTCCACAGTGTTCCAGTCAGGTGAGGAGTGTGAGTGCGTTGAAAAGGCAAGACGATCTTCATGTTCCTCCCTTAGAATGATATTCAAGTTGTAGGCTCACGATTTTAGATGTGTTCCAACACGCATCACATTCAGAAATGTGCAGGGGGCAGAAGAATTCGATGAGGATTAGACTGACTTGGACAAAACCGTTAGATTTTGGATACATGTCTAAATTCACCTGTTTCACAAAGCTGTGGATACCCATTGTTAGAGATGTTAAGCAGGAAAATGGCACACTGAATTGTAACTAAAATGTTTTTCAAAGAAGGAAAAATCACCAACAGTGAAGCTGTCCAACCACTCAGCTCTGTTTACCGCAGTGGAAAATCTTAGTCTTTTTGAAGACGTGTGAAGACTTGCCTTCAAAACGGCAGTAAAGACGTAACAGTATAGAGTATATGAAGTGTCCCTCCTACCTCAGTCAGACTCAGACCAGTTTAGCAGAACAAACAGAAATGGCTGGCGTCCTCGATGCTTTATATTTAGACAGGATCTTAAAACCGCAGCGGTCCGGAGGTGACACAAACTTGAGAGAAAGATCAGCTAAATTTAAATTAGGTGCTTTTTATTGACAGAGTTGCAGAACTTTGTGATCCTACCTTGTGTGAATTAGAGAAGATGAACCTGATGAATGTTAACAATATGCAATGCCTAATGTGTTTTAATGTACAGTATTTTTTACACTTGCATAAAAGTTTTCTTACAAAAAATGTGGTGCTTGTGTGATTTTAATACACTAGGCTTGTGTTTCAGTCTAGCATTTTCATATATATTTATCCCATATTGTGTTAAATAATGATTGATGTTACTCTGATTTCTCTTTTCTAACCTGTATGCTAAGATAGCCTGACTGCCTTATGACTATAGATTTACATTTACTAGACTGAAGCAGGAGTACCTTTACAGCTCCCCATGCATCACTATGAACAGGCATATTTCACCAACATGTCTAAGTGATTCCTTCAGAACTCTGGAGCTGTTAAATACAGAGGACAAAACTTGCCAAAGCTTTGTTATTTTTCCAGTGTTTAGCATAATTGCAAAGGGATAATGATTTCATGATATGTATTCACTCATAAATATTATGAATAGAAGTCAGCTGTATAACAGACACACCTCCCAGTCCTGTTAAGCTCAGCTAAACACTCTTCACAATGCAAATCCCTGTGCACAGCAAGTCAGCATGTTTGCACACACGTTGCTTTGCACGCTGGAGACTGTAGTCCTGCTCAGTCAGGAGCCACAAGCCCTGGTGATTACACAAAGTGGAGAAGAACCACATAGCCCAGCATGACTTAACGCACCTGCTTATTTATCCAGCTTGACTGGGTGAACTGAAACGGTGACCAATGGGCTGGTAATCTTTTTGATTCTCACCCCTAAATGCTGTCTTATCAGCTCTTATTTTATAGATTAGTTTAGTGGACTAGTTGTGAATTCACTGTTACATCTGCTGCTTGTGGAACAAGAATCATCTGCCTGGGATTCTTTTTCTAAATCATAAGGACACAGGTAATACATTTCCCCCTTTTTTAAAACATTTCGAAACATCTTGTTTGTGTCCAGGTGTCATTCGAGAGATTTTAAAGGGTTTGGTGTAATATATTTGCTCTGCTTAAGTTTGGTGTAACTTTGTCAAGGACTGCTCCTGGACATGAAACCGGGTGTGCGGGTCTGTGTGCCCTCTGCGGCGGTGCTGGGCCTGTTTTGCCGAGGCTGTCTCAGCAGGTCGCGGAGCTGGCCCGGCCGCAGCTTCAGTTCCACCTCCAGGGAGATGAGCAGGTGGAACAGCCAGGACACCAGCCCCCCATCTCCTCAGGAAAACGTGCGCGTGCTCATCACAGGTGATGCAAATTTCCATCCATCATTAACGCACAATAGTTGCTTGTGTGTGACGTCGATGTATTCAGGAAAGGACTTTTCCACAGTTGCCCAAACACTGAGCCTGGGAAGCTGCCATTGTTTTCTACCACTTTCACTGCGCTGCCTGAATTGTTGTGAGAGAGAATGAGTCGGATCGTTTCCAAGCAGAGCCCCAGTTTCAGATCAAATCAAGTGTAGAAATATGATAATGAAGAATTTGTTTTACTGGAGTATCAGTGTGAAATGCTACAAACATGTGCTGCAGGGTTTTTTGAGTTGTGTTCACTTTGCTCCAACAGCGGGAGCCCATTTTGATTCATCACAATAGAGTGTGTACAGACAGTGCTAGTGAAATAAAAGGGCCAATGGGTGACTGTGGGGAGAATAATAGCCTGCTGTCACTTTTTGTCCTAGGATCAACAAACAAAAAGCTTTATTCATCTGAAAGTGAAAACCAACAACATGGATTTGACTTTTATCGATTTACCAGTCTTCCACAAATACAGATTATCTGTGTGCACAGGTAGAAAGCTAACGCCTGCCTTTGTCTGCAGGTGGGCTTGGGCAGTTAGGTGTGGGACTTGCACAGATGCTGAGGTGAGATTGTAGAAATTCCTGAGTTCTTGAAACTTGCTAAAAGGTTTGAAGTTTAAATATCATCATACTTTTGTTAATGTCTAGAAAACAGTATGGAAGGGACAATGTAATCCTGTCAGACATCAAGAAGCCTCCACCTCACGTTTACGCCAATGGTATGTAAAATCTAATTCAAGTATGCATATTACTTTAAAAGTTACCGATTACTTTACTTTTTTTCTGGCATCACTGTTGTTTTTTAGGCCCGTTTGTATACGCTGATGTTTTGGACTACAAACACCTCCGAGAACTTATTGTAAACAATCGCGTCACTTGGCTGGTCCACTACAGCGCTCTGCTTAGTGCTGTGGGTGAGGCTAATGTGGCTTTGGCACGAAAGATCAACATCACAGGTCTGCTTGAACATGCACATCCTTTACACATAACCAGGTTTTAAGGAACAATCAGGGTTGAACTCGTGCTCTCTTCTTTTCTGCCCATCCAGGCCTACATAATGTGCTGGACTTGGCCTTAGAGAACTGTTTGCGCCTCTTTGTCCCCAGCACTATTGGGGCATTTGGTCCCTCTTCTCCACGTGACCCGGCCCCTGACCTCTGTGTTCAAAGACCTCGAACCATCTACGGCGTGTCTAAAGTGCATGGTGAACTGATGGGGGAGGTAAAATGTTTTTTGTACACGTGCTTACAGAGACGCCTGTGACTCCATTTCATTTTCAATCAGCTTCTCTTTCTTTAGTATCTCCATCATAAATACGGCTTGGACTTCCGCTGCCTGCGTTACCCTGGAGTGATATCAGTTAACACACCTCCTGGTGGTGGAACTACAGGTATTACCTGTGTGTGTTGTGCAAATGTACTCCAATCCATTGGATGTCATAGACTAAGTGCTCCGGACCTCTGTCTTCGCAGACTACGCTGTTCAGATCTTCCATGATGCTCTCAGCACAGGTCACCATGAGTGCTACCTGCGACCCGACACCCGTCTTCCCATGATGCATATCTCTGACTGCCACCGTGCCACGGTAGAGTTCATGCAGGCTCCAGAGTGCCAGCTGTCACTGCGCACCTACAACATAGCTGCCATGAGCTTCACCCCTGAAGAGGTGGCCCAAGAAATCCGCAAGCATCTCCCTCACCTCAAGGTCACCTACAATCCTGACACTGTCCGCCAGACCATTGGTATGGTATCTTTTTGTTTTTAAACCACTGGTTGGACTGATAATAAACCAATATAAAACTAAATTGTCCTTGATGGTTTTTGCAGCAGACAGCTGGCCTGTAAGATTTGATGACACCAATGCCAGGAGAGACTGGGGCTGGGCGCCAGCCTTCGGGCTTGAGGAGTTGGTGTCGGACATGCTCCGCTCCATCCGAGACAAGAGGACCAGCGAGGGTTTGCCAGTCAGCTAGCAAAACCTGCTGCACCAAGACTAACCAATGCCCTACCTACCACTGACTTTTCTTCAGTCTACATTTACCAACAGCACACTTTGTTTTACTTCACTTTTACAAATTGTCAACCAGTATCATCTGTTTGTCTGGAGCATTGCTGCACCGTGCCAGGGACTGATTGTAAAATGGAAATTCTCAGTCATAACCTCTTTATATTCAGTGGAAAGTGAGATGTCAAACACGTGCACACACACACACACACATGCACACACACAGACACACACACACTTCAGTCTTTTCAGGGAATCAGATGCTGTCAAACCTTCTCTTCATCTTTGTGGTTTTTATTGTTCTCATGGTATAAGCATCACTTTACACATGGGCATGTTGCCTCAGGTGGAACAGAAACATTTCTTAAGCTTTAAAGAGTTTCAGATGTTGATCACATGCATGAGCACACCAGCGTGTTTCAGCGTCTGTTACAATATCTAACACAATATGGACAAGTTCCACGTGTAGAACAACAAATCTGTTGGACATTTTGAATCCAGGATCATCTGGAATGACTGACTCAGTTGACTTTGGACTGTAATGAAAAATCATGTATCCTGGCTGTTTTGTAAAGCACTCTTTTATAATATAGGCTATCAAACGAAACTCACAGTATATACAACCGCACTACCTTTGCCGTGGCACAGAACAGGAAGCCTTTACTTTTTTGCCAGCGGTGTGATTACAAATATGAATGAGTAACAGTATCAAATGAGGCCGTATTTACTTAGGAAAACAATATATTAAAAATGCTGTGTACTTTGAATCAGACCTTTAATAATAAAAATGTTATTTACCCAAAGAGCATTGAATACCGTACGCTGCCAAAGTTTCTTTTTTCTGTGTCGTTTTTGCATCCAAAACACCCGATCAGCTTAAAAACAAGAACGCTATAAAATGAAAAATGTAACTTCTATTTAAGAAATAGTTAAAGTTGTCTCATATGCTTTCATTCTCTAATTTGTTTGAGTAACATATACAAAATTAAGGTATTCACCAGCCACTTTGTTAGGTACACCTGTTCTAAATATCTAACTAGCCAATCACACCGATTAAGGCATGTAGAAACAGTCCAGATAGTCTGCTGGAGTTCAAACCAAGCATCTGACTGGGGAAGAAACATGATTTAAGACACTTTAAATTGTTATTTTCAGACTGGCTAGATTTTCCAACACAGCCATTTCTAGGATTTACAGAAGTCTAAAAAAGAGAAAATATCAAGAGAGTGGCCGCTCAGGTGAAAATCTAGCGAACAGGAAGGCAACAGTAAATTAAACAAAACAAAACAAAACAAAAGAAGTTATAACCAAGGTCTGCAGACAAGCATCTCTGAATACACAACACATCAACGCTTGTAGCAGATGGGTAACAACAGCAGAAGACTACACTGAGTCCTATTGGGTGAGTTAAAAACAGGAAACTGAGGCTACAAGTCACACAAGCTCAGCAAATTTGGACAAAATAAGACTGGAAAAGCATTGCGTGGTTGACAAGTCTGGGGGATTACTGCATGTAAACACAACTGGTTCTCTTACAGAAAAAGCAATTAGTCTCAGTTTCAGAAATCTAATTTAATGATCGTCATTATGATGCATGCAAATGTTTAGTATTCTGTAGGAAATGGACCACCAGTTGACAAAAGCAAACTAAAAAAATGTTACTGAAGTTGCTTTGAAGGACAAAAAACTGATAAAAATGTTCAATTATTTCCCCAATTACCACAAGAGTGATGATATAAATGACAGATTACCTCTTATTTTTTATTCCAACATAACACTTGTTTTGCTGCACACAGAATTTTCATGGGAAGCTCTTTAATTTTATCATTTTTTGTTTTTCTCATTTGTTTAACTGAGCATTTATTCTTACTGGTGAATGGCGGTTGGTGAGGTTCAGGTTTTGACAAGCCCCTAACTGGACAATGAATAAAAACAAAATACCTTTTTAAATCCACAACATTTGAGCAAACCAGTTTAAACCAAGGTTTGGGTCTTAATAATATCTGTGCAAGCTGTCTCTGCATATTGAGGCACATTCTAGTCTGCCATATTTCGTGCATCAGGTGATGAGCGGAATCTTCTTCCTCCTCCCACTGTAACTGCAGTACCTGTTGCTTCCTGTGGGGGCACTCCATTCATCCGGCTCGTCACCCTGAATTTCACCGGCGGACCAGCACACAGCTTTCTCCACAGCACAAGTTACGATCCATTTCACCTAAAATGGACGCGGGATTCTTCCGCGTAAGTTCTTCAAACTTTTATCTTTGTATTTGGTATATTATTATTTAGCTGCATGTAGATCTATATACGTTTTATGGGATGGATGTTTCCTATGTGTCTTCAGTGAAGAGCCATGCAGCTAGCTAAACAGCGGTCAGGGCTTCGACTATCAACTGGGAGCCAACAGTCTCAGGATTTGCAATTAGTCTGCTTCACTTGGTGTATTCTGGGAGTTGTTGCGTGTTCCCTATATTGATGTTTTCTGTCTTATAATTTATGAAAGTGTGTAACTTCTTACGTTAAAACCCCGTACGTGTTATTTTACAGACAAATTTACAGGAAATAGACGAGTCAAGTTAGCTAGCTAACTAAAGATGGCGCCCGGGCGGTGCATCGCTCCTGTCTCCATGAGCTAGTCACGACTGCTGCTGTGCTGGCCTTAGCAAGCCCTCCGTGTTTGCTGAATAATGACATTAATGTGTCTTTTAATATTCTGTCAATGTCAACTCCGCTGTCAGTCAAAGTAGCCTTCGGGCTGTGCCTATTATTAGCCTGTGCGTTCGCTTTCGAGGATTAAGCAAGTGGTTAGCATGGCTAATGCTAACCGACTGGTGTCAGTGTCGCCTGCGGCTCAGTTAGATGAGCTAAAAAGAACATGAAGTGGCGCTCTAGGGAACACACGTGTCTTAAGTATTTATTTTAAGACACGTTAGCTTGAGCAACGTAATGTTTTTCCATCTTAAACTTTGACTCTCGTTAATGTTATCGGTAAGTAAGACTGCTGTAACTAACATGGGCCCAATAGTGAGGAGGCTGTGCAGCTTGAGACTAAAAACACTGTTCGAGACGGGTTTCTGTTCTTCTCTGATTTGACATCTCCGATGAAAGCTGATCATCACGAATCCGCTGATGTTGGCTGTTATTTCTGCAGGGTACGAGTGCGGAGCAGGACAACCGCTTCAGCAACAAGCAGAAGAAACTGCTGAAGCAGCTGAAATTTGCAGAATGTTTGGACAAAAAGGTAACATTTGTTTTTACATTTTATTTTCTCAAATAATTGTTAAAAAAATCATGTTAAATAGTTATCTACAAACTTGTATCAACATGAGGCAGTTTATGGCAATCTGTGTAGCCTGGACATTCATACACCACAGGTATGAGGGTGTCTGTGAGAGACATTTTAATGGCCACCACCTCACCAGGCCTGTGATTAATGAGCTTAAGTCAGGTTTTTTTTTTTTTTTTTTTTCTTAATCCGGTAGCAAAAAATAAAAGGTAAATGTTCATTTTTCTGTTAAATAGTCATTACTTTAACTTTGGTTTATTTATATATAACCTGTTTATATTTTTAGTCTCCACCCAAATGCCGTTTTTGATCCTTTGCAGGGGACTGCCTGGTCAGTAACAGGTGGGACAACAATTAATATACAGTGGGGCAAAAAAGTATTTAGTCAGCCACCGATTGTGCAAGTTCCCCCACTTAAAATGATGACAGAGGTCAGTAATTTGCACCAGAGGTACACTTCAACTGTGAGAGACAGAATGTGGAAAAAAAAATCCATGAATTCACATGGTAGGATTTGTAAAGAATTTATTCGTAAATCAGGGTGGAAAATAAGTATTTGGTCTCCTCAAACAAGGAAAATCTCTGGCTCTCACAGACCTGTAACGTCTTCTGTAAGAAGCTTTTCTGTCCCCCACTCATTACCTGTATGAATGGCACCTGTTTGAACTCATCATCTGTATAAAAGACACCTGTCCACAGCCTCAAACAGTCAGACTCCAAACTCCGCCATGGCCAAGACCAAAGAGCTTTCGAAGGACACCAGGAAAAGTATTGTAGACCTGCACCAGACTGGGAAGAGTGAATCTACAATAGGCAAGCAGCTTGGTGTGAAAAAATCAACTGTGGGAGCAATCATCAGAAAATGGAAGACATACAAGACCACTGATAATCTCCCTCGATCTGGGGCTCCACGCAAGATCTCATCCCGTGGGGTCAAAATGATCATGAGAACGGTGAGCAAAGATCCCAGAACCACACGGGGGGACCTGGTGAATGACCTGCAGAGAGCTGGGACCAAAGTAACAAAGGTCACCATCAGTAACACACTACAACGGCAGGGAATCAAATCCCGCAGTGCCAGACGTGTTCCGCTGCTGAAGCCAGTGCATGTCCAGGCCCGTCTGAAGTTTGCCAGAGAGCACATGGATGATACAGCAGAGGATTGGGAGAATGTCATGTGGTCAGATGAAACCAAAGTAGAATTTTTTGGTATAAACTCAACTCGTCGTGTTTGGAGGAAGAAGAATACTGAGTTGCATCCCAAGAACACCATACCTACTGTGAAGCATGGGGGTGGAAACATCATGCTATGGGGCTGTTTTTCTGCCAAGGGGACAGGACGACTGATCCGTGTTAAGGACAGGATGAATGGGGCCATGTATCGTGAAATTTTGAGCCAAAACCTCCTTCCATCAGTGAGAACTTTGAAGATGAAACGAGGCTGGGTTTTCCAACATGACAATGATCCAAAACACACCGCCCGGGCAACAAAGGAGTGGCTCCGTAAGAAGCATTTGAAAGTCCTGGAGTGGCCTAGCCAGTCTCCAGACCTCAACCCCATAGAAAATCTGTGGCGGGAGTTGAAAGTCCGTGTTGCTCGGCGACAGCCCCAAAACATCACTGCTCTCGAGAAGATCTGCATGGAGGAATGGGCCAAAATACCAGCTACTGTGTGTGCAAACCTGGTAAAGACCTATAGTAAACGTTTGACCTCTGTTATTGCCAACAAAGGTTATGTTACAAAGTATTGAGTTGTATTTTTGTTATTGACCAAATACTTATTTTCCACCCTGATTTACGAATAAATTCTTTACAAATCCTACCATGTGGATTCATGGATTTTTTTTTTTCACATTCTGTCTCTCACAGTTGAAGTGTACCTCTGGTGCAAATTACTGACCTCTGTCATCATTTTAGGTGGGGGAACTTGCACAATCGGTGGCTGACTAAATACTTTTTTGCCCCACTGTAGTTGAGTAACATTTAAGGAAAGCCACAAAAGTTTTTGATTTAAAGTCCTTCTTTTTTTGTCACTGTAACTTCTTAAAAAGACACAAAGTGACAGTGCGGTTGAGGGTAGGACGCCATCTAGAGCGCACCACATTTGAATAAAAGTGATTATTGCAACACGTTATCACTTATAAGGAAAACTTGACACATGACATTTTAAAAGCAGATCTTAAAAGAGCCAAATGTGTGATCAGTTGCTACATTAACGTTAAGCATTGTTTGTATTTGTCTTCTGTCTGTGTATTTTTATTTGTATATCACATATCAGATTCATGTTACTTGCCCAGTGGCTTCTAAAGAAAATGAGCTTTTTTTTTGATAAATTCTGGCATGTGTAAGTTTTGTATTATTTTGGATTGATGACCACTAAGTTGTTCCATGGTCCACACATGGTTACACATTGGTCTTAACAAGCAAAAGATCCCAGGTTCTTCAACATAACGACTGACCCATGACGTCCATTAATATAAAGCGTCAGAGTCAGATAAAAACAATTTTAAGGTGCGACGAGATAAAAATTAAACTGGATCCCAAAAGGGAACTTTTTTTGTACAACATCTAAAAGTTAAGACAAGTACAACAAACATAAAACCAGACAGCTTTATAGAGTAGAATGATACATTTGGTAAAGTAAATGTAATATGGCAAAACTAATATCTTGCGTTAAATTAAATTAAAAATAAATACAGTAAAATATAGATTTATGCAGAAATATAAAGCCGAGCTTTGTGCTACGTTTTTCCCCCCAAAGCCATCCGTGGTGAGAAAATGTTAAATCTTTTGTTTGACAAAAAAGGTTTTTAAATTTACCTTGTATGATTTTTAAATATGTAAGTCAGATCTTTTAAGGACAGTAAAGCTTTTTTTCTTCTTTATTTAAATCCTTGCCATAGATGAATCACTGTGTTTTGTCTTGTGGGATTTGTGTGTAATCTATTTAGTCGTCAGACAGAGTGAAATGGACAGGTTTTTGTCAGATAACACAATCGCTTTGTGCTCTGATTGCATTTTGTGCCCATTTTGAGCCAGGAAAATCCATGTTACATAATAATATATTTATAACAAGCAAAAAAAATAGTTAAAAACGACTTACTAAATCTGGCTACAAAACAGAATCGCAAATATCAGATGGAATTAAAGCAGCTGTGTATAAAACAGTGTGAGCTGGCAGCGCAGGGTTGAAATAAACCGTTAAGATGAGAGAAGAGACAAAACGTTATGAAAGATATCTTGTATCTGTACAGGTGCATATAAACAGGTGCTGCTGTTTCTCATCACTAATGGTCTGTTTCACGCTCAGGTGGACATGACCAAAGTGAACCTAGAAGTCATCAAACCTTGGATTACGCAGCGAGTCACTGAGATTTTGGGGTTCGAGGATGACGTCGTCATAGAGTTCATATTTAACCAGCTTGAGGAGAAGGTAATGTCTTTAATCGTGTTTATTTTTTGTTCTTTCAGAACTGTCATATATTGAAGGGCATTGCTTAGTACTTAGTCAGTAAGAACGATATAAGCAAATAATTACACGTCCTAGTCAAACTGAGATTGAATGGGAAAAGTAACAGTTGGTGTAAGACTGATTTATAATGACATTACCATGTTTTGCTGTTATGTGACAAAGTGCCTTTATCCAGCAGTCTTCTAATGATGATGTGATTTATGATTTAAAAGGCCTGAACCAATATGGATGTTATACCTTGCATCAGAAGTATAGCACCAACACCTAATTAGCTCTCTCCTGAGCCCAAAGTCACTGAGCCCAACTCTCCCTTCATGATGCAGTGTGTGGTTTGAGGTGAGTTATATGCAGGGATCACCTATATCATGTCAGTGAAAGAAACGCCTAAAAAAAATAAATCAATTAAAAAAAATGCCATAATCATATTCTTTGTAGGTGTTGACAGCCCATCGGTAGACTGCCCAACTCTCTTTAAACGTAACAGGAGGTACAGGCTCAAAACAGGACATAAAAGGGCTGAAACAGCCTGATTTTCTGTACTTTCTACCAATTGGGTTATCACGCAAAACTGAAAAGTATTGTCTCACTGGCCACCTCTGATTGCAAGTTTTTACTGTCTTTTGCACTCTGTTGAGTGTGGTCAGAAGTGTTTTCGCTTTCACTTGTTACCACACAAAACAGTCATGTGAGGGTGTCAAGAACACAAGTGTTATAACGTCACTGCAGCAAGTTGAGAACTTCAACCTCTGGAGGTCAGCATAAACCTCGTAAGAAACAATACTTTTCAACTTGGTTTTAAGTTAGTACAAGTTCACTTATTTTCTACAAAACCCCTCTTAACAGTAAACCTGTAATATTGTAGATCCTATTTTTGTAGACTAAAGTGTACATTCACTCCAGGCTGTTTTATTTTAAGCATTATGTCCAGCTGTTTTCCTTTCCATAAACTCTACTCTGTCCCACTGATAGATCAAAGCATGTAAGATGTCTGGAACTTGGGTAACTTCCATTGCACAGACATACTTTATAAAACAGGAAACATTTCAGATAATTTATACTCTGTATTTGTAATTACCATACTGTCAGTGTACTCGTATATTTTTTGAATGCAAGTTTTGATTTCAGTGCCATTTATCTTCGTTTATGGCTCGTTATTCTAAGAAAATCCAGATGTATGTATTTTCATATTTTATGTCGCCAGCATCACACATGTGTATTATTTTTTACTTATTATTTTATCTTTTACTTGCCAGTGGGTGGGCTGTTTGAGCTAAATTTAAAGGGTACTGTTGCATAATGGAAAACAGTTGATACAGTTAATGAGATTACGCTATCTCACAATCATTCTATCAGTTGTTGAAATAAAACTCAGTTTTTGTGTAACTGTGTACTCATTATTGCTTGTTCGTCTCTTGCAATTTAGATAAATGATATAACATTAAGCTCATGGTGGTTGAGTCTCAAGCAGTAGGGAGGCGGAAGCAAGCCAAGGGAGCTCCGTGCCCACTGATCCCACGGGACTCACTGAAGACACCGGAACTGTACTTGCAGTGTTGGGTTTTAATGCACTCTGTATTGTGGCTGTTTGTTTACCTCCTGAAGTGTAGACGGTGGGGAGACTGGAAAGCAAGGGGTGGGTAGCGGCCAAGGGGATGTATGGTAGTGGGCTAGCACTGAAGAAATCAAATTATACTACAATTTCTTTGTATTATGGGAGGTTTTGTTTTCTTCTTTTTATATTTTGTTATGGTAGATTGTAAATCTAGGGCAGCAGAATTGCATGCTGTGTTTATTTTATTTCTTTAACATCATTAGATGTGTCTCCCCTCAGCTAGCTCACAATCTCAGTTTCCTGAGTTTGTGAGTACAATTTAAATCAGTCTCATTTTTGTAGGTTGAGTCTAATATTGGATCCAGGGATGTTAAATAGCCTAGTCAGTGTCTTACATGTTTTTAAGATGGTTATCTAAATAGTCTGAGGTATAAATTTATAGAGGAGTAGAAGGTAGGGAGCCCCGTTTGTGGGACCCTACCCCCCCCTTGCTGTTTGGTCTTCAAGTATTTCAATGGCTACGTTTTTGTTTTTTCTCTCCTCCCTTCGTGTGTGTGTTGCAGCACCCGGATAGCAAGATGATGCAGATCAACCTGACTGGCTTTCTGAACGGGAAGAACGCCCGGGAGTTTATGAAGGACCTCTGGCCCCTGCTGCTGAGCGCCCAGGAGAACATTGCGGGCATCCCATCAGCTTTTCTGGAACAGAAGAAAGAGGAAATCAAACAGAGACAGGTGAGTTTTTCTAAATGGTGGAAGCGGGGATGGGCAAGATCACGCTGAGCTTGGTGGCTTTCCATTTATCTTTTTTTGAAAGTGTGTCATACAAGACTTTTTTTCTTTTTTTGGGTGGGGGGGTGGCTTTTGTTGTGTTTGCACAGCTGCTCCTCAACAAATTACATGTAGGAGGGGACCTGTAGCACAGACACGGGAATATAATGGTGTAAAATAAGTATTGATAAATTGCAGTAATAAGACCCCTTTTCTGTTAAAAAAAACTCTATAAAATATATCATGTTGCACTCGGTAATTATTTAAAAATAGGAGCAAAATGATTCATCTCTCATTGATCTGTTTCTGGCAGATTGAACAGGAGAAACTTGCTTCTCTGAAGAAGGTGGATGAGGAAAAGAAGGAAAAGGACCTTAGAGAACGGGCTCAGTCAAAGAGCCCCAGGAGGTACGATTATTTTCATTTTGAGACCCATAGATGGAACTACAGCTTGTGAATTCGTTGTAGAACATGCAAACCTCTTGTATTTGCCTCTCTGGCCAGACGGAAAACGAGGTCACCATCGCCGCGAAGGAGGTCGCCATCACCACGGAGGAGGTCACCAGCGAAGCGGGAAAGGAAACGCAGCCCCTCACGCTCACCAAGGCGCAAACAAGCTAGTCCAGTTGGTGGCAGTTCACCCCCTCCGCCCCTGATGCAGCTGTCCACAAAATCTTCAGAGGAGCCAGTAGAACCAGATACTTCAGGAAGAGCTGTGCCAGAGGCAGTCGTCCAAGAAGCTTCTACCACCTGGTTTGTGGAATTCTTGCTTTTATTTGAAGTGGGCATTTAGTTGGACTGGTATTATTTAGAACTTAAGACATTTAAATACTTTTCTTTTGCAGTGAGACAGTTGTGGAAGTAGTGAAAGCCGACTCTGTGAATGAAGTCAAAGAACAGTCGCCAGAGAAAACCCTTAAGAAAGAAGAGAGACCGAGGTCACGAGAAAGGGAGAAGGACACGAGGAGGGAAAGACACCATCGCTCACGCTCTCATTCTCGTTCTCGCAGACGCCGCTCGCGCTCTAGGTGATTTGACGTGTGGCTTTAACTTAAACTTTCATTATGAAAAATCAAAGTCTGTAAAGGAGTTTTCTATATTTGCTGATTCTCTACCCAATCAGATCGTACTCCCCTCGCAGAAGACAAAGTCCCAGAAGGAGAATGTCTCCTCGTCGTAGGAGCCCTCCTAGACGTGCGCCAGCTAGCTCCAGGCACAGACCCAGGCGTTCCCCCGTCCGCAGGTCGGCATATTTATTTATTTTTTTGTATTGGCATGGATTTAATATTTTACTTCATGTTGTCTGTGGTATACAGACGCCTTTAAGCCTTTTTTTTGTCCTACAGGAGGCGCTCCCGCTCTGCTTCATCCTCTGGTAGCAGCTCATCAGGCTCTCGCTCGCCTAAAAAAGCAGTGAAAAGAATATCTACCACACCACCCCGAAAACAGGTCCATCATCCTGATACTTCCATTAGTCCCACAGGCAAGAACAGACGATCACCGTCTCCACGAGCTAGAAGGGGCCGGGGCTCTCCTTCCCCACCCAGATCATCAGGTGTGCTTCAGTTCCTCCTTTGTACATTATATTAAAATATTTTTACCTATGAAAACATTTGAAGACTTTATGCTTCTTCTGCACAACCAATGTTGGATTCCAATGTTAAACTTAATGAGTATCTCTAAGCTCGTTGCTGTTATTTTAATAAATCTGTGACAAGTGCATATAATTTTTGCTGTGCATTGTTTTTCAGGGTTTAAGAGAAAACAAGGAGGAAGGGCTGATTCTCCCCCTGACAACGTCAAGCCCAGACCATCTGAAGGCTCCGACTCGGGTAAGTGTAAAACGTGTTAAAGAACCATGCTGCCTTTCACCTCACGGATCTCGAAATATGGTGACTGTTTAACACTTTAACTCATCACTTTGCGCCCTGTGCAGTTACTGTGGCTTTCAGCAGGATGTACATGTTCACTTGTCATGCTTGTGCACCGTATTGTGTACTTGGAGAGCTTAGTTGTAATTATTCTCATTGAGAAATTTAATTTACCAACACATAGTTGGGTACTTGTGTGAAATTCTCAGCATTCCAGAGCCTCAGCCTTTGGCTTGCTCCCACACTGAGAAGGCTGAGTCTGTGTAACCTGAAGGATCTCTTTACAGGGTGAAGCTGAGCCACCAGAACTGTTAAGAAACTGTGTGCTAATGCAAGGGGAAACTATAAATGTTGTAACATGATGACAGACCAAGCATCACAGCTATAAGTCTGTCTTCTGTAATACTTGTAGCATTTCCTTGGCAGTCTGTTTCCGGCTTTGCTAACACTGATGGGACACTCAATGCTCTGCATTTCAGAGGAGGATAAAAATGAGAAAGGGGCAACAGCAGATTCGGTGCAACAGCGACGTCAGTATCGCAGGCAGAACCGACAATCGTCTTCAGGTTAAAAGCGTTTTTATCCCCGTTCTTTCTTTTCCCATACCCCCGCCCCTCTCTCTTTAACGAGTCTGTCCATGTCATCTTGCACTCATCGTCTCATGGACTTTTGAAGCTGTGTCCTAACCCCAACCTTGGTGTTTTTTCCCTGACCGCATACTGCCAAGGCTTCGCTGAAGCAGCTCTTGATGTCATTTGTTTGTGTGGTTTCAGAAACTGGGTCTTCATCCTCAGAAGATGAGGCGCCCAAGAGGGCAACAGGAGGGTCAGGTGCCAGAAATGGTGAGGTCAGGAGGAGGCGCAGTCGTACACAGTCTCCTCGAAGGCGACACAGGGATCCCTCCCCGAGGTCAGATAACACAGTATTTACACATTATCTGACTTTTATTATCTCACTTTAACCTCGAAGTCTTAATAGTTTGTGCTCTGCTTATATTGTTTGTATGTATTAATTTTATTCCTCTGCGCCGACAGAGGCCTACTCAGGGCCAGACAGTGTTACGTTAAGTACAGTGTATCACTATCCGCCCACTTTCATCCATAATGTGGCACAAATGGAGCTGCGTGGGTGCTGCTCTTCCTAAAAGTGGATGTTTATTTTCCACATAACATAGTAACGTAGGCTGTACTAGCTGGAGAGCACTGGATCACAGTCTGTGTTGTTCATAGAACAGCTAATATCTTTTTTTTTTTCTCTTTTTTTTTAAGTCTTGCTCATTGTGCTCGTGCCTGGCAGTGGGCCAGTCTCGACCCTGGGCTTTGCAGTACTGTGGCTGAAGCTGACTTGCAGTCAAATCTAAGTTAAAGATTGTGACGCAATTTTTACATTAAGAATTTGTAGCTTTTTTGTCACTGGCAGTTATTTACTGTTGTGTGTGTGTGTGTGTGTGTATATATATTTTAATCCAGTGATTGCTTTAGTTTGGCCAGTGAATCCTTTATTACCAAATTCCTTCAAGGTCTGTATAACAAATGTGTTGACTCTTTACAGACCTTGAATAAAGCTGCAGCTTGTCTAGTTATGGGAGGCGGGCGGCCACAAGTTGGTGACTCTGATTTTGTTTTTTCCTTGCAGGAAAAGACGCTCTCCATCTCCAGTACGCAGACGTCGCACCCCTACTCCTCCTCGGCGTCGCAGATCTCCCTCTCCTCCTCAAAGACGCAGGTATAAGAATGTTTCCTTTTAAATTTAGACAAATGATGCCCAGGAGTCTGTTGCAAACAGACTCCTGGGCAATAGCATGTGTTTCATACAGGAGTCATTGTTCCTGTCTTGTGGTTTTTATGAAATACTTAAAATTTTATGAATTACTTACCAATTTTAAAGTATTTCCTAAAGGTTGTATTTCCTGCTTCACAGGTCTCCTTCCCCACCACCCCGTCGTAGATCTCCATCCCCCAGACGATATTCTCCCCCTATCCAACGTCGCTACAGTCCTTCACCTTTGCCCTCTCAGAAAAGGAAACTGTCTAACTCGCCAATGAAACGCTCTTCACCGGCTACCAAGCGACGTCCCTCCAGATCCCCCAGACATAGAAGCTCTCCTCCTCCAAGAAGACGATCCCCTCCCTCCTCGACATCTCCACCCAGACACAGGAGGAGCCCCATGCTGCCACCTGGGCGGCGAAGTAGAGATGCTCGATCCCCTGTTGCGGCATCCAGACGCCTCTCCCCATCCCCTGCAAACCGCAGTCACGCTGTTAGAGGATCCACAACCCCCCCACGGCGCTATGAAACCTTGAGCACATCTCCGTCTAACCAGCGCAGACAGCAGTCACCTCCACACAATAAAGTCATCCGCAGAGTTTCACGCACCCCAGAACGCCGTGACAACCAGAGGTAGGGATCACTTATGTATCAGACAGAACAGCGTTTCAATTTCTGTTTACCTGTGACATTTTTGTGTGCCAATTATCTGATGTCACCTGTGTCATCTCTCTCAGACCATCTCCAAGCCCTCAGCCTATAAGAAGAGCGTCCTCCAGATCTGTTTCCCCTGAACCAGCAGCTCAGAAACGTCCGACTCAAGCATCCGCCTCCCCCTCCCCGTCTCGCTCTGCCAGTGCGTCTCCACCACCAGCCAAGAAAGCCAGCAGCGGTTCTGGAAGTCGATCTCCAAGCAAGGTTTGAGCTTATTCGCAGATATAAAAAAAAAAAAAAATTTGAATTTTTTTTTTTTTTTTAAATGAAGGATGGTGGGGGTTAATGGTCTAACTGTTAAAATCTGTGCACGCCAATCATGGCAAGTTATAGCCTCAGGAAGTTGAACTTTTGCAGCATTGTTAAAAGGAAATGTCATCATATATGTTCAGTGTTTTTAAAACTTGAAACTGTAAATTCTAAATTCCTCCAACAGAAACACATTAACTGTAAGCTGAGCTGCAGCACCGTTGCCATAATCCTTCTCTTAACTTTGTGTTGATATAAACATGCTTTCATGCCTGTGTCGTCAAGTTCTGATGTTTCTCTTTCAGACTTCGGATGTTGACGGCGGTGCAAAGAAAAAGAAGAAGAAGAAGGAAAAGAAACACAAGAAGGAGAAGAAGCATAAAAAGCACAAGAAGCATAAGAAGGAGAAGAGCAGTAGTGCTGCTGTGACTGGAGACACACAGGAGAACCAGGCTGCAGAGGAGGACAGAGATTCCAGAAAGGTAACATCAGTTTCCCCTCTGATTTCTGTTCGGTACAACAGCGGATATAGGTCGTTGAGTAAATGATGCGTTGTTGTTGTTTAGGAATCGGACAGTGACGTGGAAAACACCTTGGATGATCTGGAAAAGCACCTCAGAGAGAAAGCGCTGCGCTCCATGAGGAAGGCCCAGATGTCTCCATCACAGATGTCCTGAAAGCAAGCGGCTCTCACTCGTGAATTTTCCAATCACTCTTGATGTTTGTCATCAACCTGGTTCAGCTTTAGAATGTACAAATTGTTAAACCTTGACTTTTGTGTTTCTTTTTACTGGTTTGGTACATTCTGAAGGGTTTGATTTGTTGGTTAGTGTATTATCTGAACTGTAAAGAAGCTTGTGATGTTCATAATTTTAATTTGTCAGCAGGGAAACAAGTTAGGCTCAGAGGTTTTGATTTGGGCAGGTTAAATATTATTTCCACAGCCTACAGTAGATTCTGTTGAGAAATGATTGCATGTGCAGTGATTGTCTCTGATGTGCATGAACCACTGACCTTATGAAGTATAGGTAACTATACAGTAACATACAGTTACTTTTGCCTTTTAGTTGTGAGAGACGGCTGTGTCCACTATTAAAGAGGCTGTAACGGAACCTTTTGTCCCATATTGTAACTTAATAGAGGTTTCGGCATCATTTAACCTGCTTATTTTTGAGTTTTAAATTCTTGTTTGAAGACTATGTGATACCTGCTTTGTTTTTTTTTTTTTTGTTTGTTTTTGTTTTTTTTCTTTTCCCAAACCGATAGATGATGCAGTTTGTGTTGACACTCTTGTACCAAGCTAATCTCTGTGGGACTGCTAATAGTATCTTTGTATTTAGTAATTTTGCCTCTTGTCATCTTGTCCTTTCAGAATTAAAACCTTTTTTATAGGATTAATGGTTTTGGAACATTTTGTCATTCTTTTTGGTTGTAATAAAATGTTGTAGAAAAGAATCTAAAAAGGGATTATTATTATTCTCCTCATTATTATTATTATTATTATTATTATTATTATTATTATTATTATTATTATTATTATTATTGTTGTTGTTATTTGTTTTATTTGTTTGGAAACATAGGCTGCTGTCAGGACAAGCAGCAAAAATGCTAGTTTCTATTTTCTGTACGTAATCAAAAGTGCAATTGCCAAACATTTTTGTGTCAAATCAGTAAAATTCTGTTAAATCCATCTTAAAGGACAAACATTTTTGGAATAAGGTTCTGTATAAGGCCTGAGTTCGTTTAGCTTAGATTTAATTTGAAAACAGTTCTATATTATGTAATGTATGAGATCAAATTTAAGAAGCCGTGAGCTTAACAAACATACAGCACTGAACTCATTTAGACAGCTAAGTAACTTCTGACATTTGAATATTCTTCAGGAATTGTTCTCTGGGCTTTTGAGGGACATGCAAAGCTCTTGTTTGGATGTTGTCTTCCTTAAGATGAGCCCACACTGCTTCAGTAATGTTGAGGTCTGGGCTCTGGAGACCAATCCATGACCGGTCGTGTTACATCGTGTGATATATATCTATATAGATATAGATAGATATATAGATTTAAAAAAAAGAAAACTGATATATATATATATATAGATATAGATATATAGAGATATAGATATAGATATATAGATATAGATATATATATAGATATATAGATATATATAGATATAGATATATATAGATAGATATAGATATATAGATATATATAGATATATAGATATAGATATATATAGAGATATAGATATATATAGAGATATATCTAGATATATATAGATATATATATCTAGATATATATAGATATATATATATCTAGATATATCTAGATATATATAGATATATATATATCTAGATATATCTAGATATATATATATATATATATATCTAGATATATCTAGATATATATATATTTTTTTTTTTCTTTTTTTTTATTAAATCCAGATATGATCTTAGTGCGCTGTCAGTGTGTTTGGGATCATTGTGACTTTGAAATGAAGCTGTAAACAGACTTGTTCCAGTATTTTATGCTGGATCAAAATTGGAAGACGTTTAGATCTTCTATCAATTTTGACATGATCCCCAAACTATGAGGCGTTGCACCATGTTTTACAGATGGCTGCAGACTCACTGTTGTACCTGTATCGTCCACTTTCATAACACACACACCATGCTGTTTTATGAACTTAATGGTTTTCAGATAATAGCTGTTTAGGAATCACTGTCAGTAAATTGTGCTATCTTTTGTCATTTTTCATTGATTGTATTAAAGAAGTGTTTATTTTTTTAATGCAAAGTTCCTAAAGATCCAATTTAAAATGGGTTCTTTGTTAAGTTGTCTGTGAAATGTGGACACAACACTGGTTCATCCCTTGAGTTAGCCTTTTTTATACTCGAACAATTCATAAGATCTAACAAACAAAAGGATTGGACTGAAAATGAGTCAAAAAACAGCCAAAGAAAAGCTTTGAAAGATCAAAGCTGAACACCACTTTAAAAAAAAAATTACAAGTCTGGCTCTTTGGAAGCTAAATTTAAGGAAGTTTGGGGTGGTAACAAACATTTGCACAGTAGTAGATGTAGACTTCAGTGCAGATGCAGGAGACACCTCCCTCAGAACGTGTATTTACCCCCAGGCAGATTTGCCTAAAGAAAAAGTACTATACCATTACTCAGCAAAGCAACAATTTCTCTGACTGGGTGGATCTCTAACTGCCTGAAATATGATTGTGAATTATGAGCTTCTACCACCACTGACATTTTGTGGTAAATGTCATTATCTCCACCACACACATACAGTGTTGTGATCTCAGCAGCACGTCTCCTCCTCATGATGGCTTCCATATGTTGCAGGTTCATGACGATGAAAAACGCTAAAAGGAAAAAGAGGGAGGTCCTTTTTTAAAAATAAGAAAATCTGTGAAAAAAGTAAAGTTCATGATGGAAGGGGCTTGTGGAACAACCCAAAGTAACAGTTTTCTGCATAATTTTATCAGTCTCTCACATTGTTATGGAGGAATTTTACTCTACTCTTCTTAACATTGCTTCAGTTCATTGAGGTTTGCAATCACCACAGCATTTTAGTCAGGTCAGAACTTTGACTGGGCCCTAATTCCTTTCATTCCAATGTGTTTGAGCTTTAACTTTTGGACAGATGGCCTCATATCTGACTCTAGAATACTTTGGTACATAGAGGAGTTTGTTTTCAACTCAGAGACTCCGAGGTGCCCCGATCCTGTGGCTGTAAAACAAGTGCAAATCATCACCTTTTCATTCTTTTTTTAGAGAGAGAAGTTTTCTCCATTCATACTTTTTTACCATTTTTCTAATTTTACTGTCATGATTTTTAACATTTAACATGCTAACTGAGGCCTGAAGAGTCTGAGACGTAGTGCTTGTGTAATGTCTCTCAGTACTACACCGTCTGACCTTTGGGTAAATTTGTTGGGATTTCCTAACCTGGCAAAATTGTAGCATTATGTTAACACATGCATGAATGTGTCAGACCAGCAGGCTGCAAAAGCTTCTGCTCTTTTGCAGATGATCAGTTAACCAAGTAGATTTGATTACCTGGCTTCCACTTATCCTCCTAATTCCTAAGGAAACAATGATTTTTTTTCATAGGACTGCATAGAATCCCTAACAAGAATTTTGTGACTCTAGGTTTTGCTTGATTTTTTAAAAATATCATTAAGATTAAGTCCAAGGTTTAGTTTTTCCTCACCCAGAACTCTGATAACTCAACATCAGTGAAGAGTCCTTTATTGAACGACCTGTTCATAAAAGCAGTTTCTGTATAGAAAAACTGCTTCTCGAGTCAGCAGCAGAACTTTGAATTTGACTGATTTCTCTAAAACTTAATGCCTTCTTTCAAGCAGCAATGCCTGCAGCTTACAATAAAACAGAATAGACCCAAATATTTAAATAAGATAAAAAGTAAGCTGAAATTAAAATAAAGGAAAAATTATTAAATTAAATTATTTTATTATTATATAATTTTTTAAAAAGGAAAATATTTAAAAATTTAAAAAATGTATTTAAATGTATATTTACAACAAAGGAAAGGATTCTGACTTTTTTCTCAGAATTTAGGAAAAGAAGAAGAAAAAAGACGTGCCCACTTTTTTTTCCCCAGTGGCCCTAATCCTCTTCTGTAATAGATAGATAGATAGATAGATAGATATAACTATTATTTTATTATTACTGAATGTTAAAAACAAACAAACAATGATACTACTTTTTTATGGTGCCTGTGCCACCCCTATGAAAGTCCTGGAAACGCCCCTGCGTTTTACTGGGATCCTTAGCGACCGGACTCCCTCCACCTCCAACCCTCCCCGCTGATGACGTCACGCTTTAAATATTCCCGTAGCTTCTTCACGCCGTCCTCGTCACCATCACCACCCACCCAGCAGATAGATCCTGTGACGGGTCAGCCGTACGTGTGTAGCCTGGAAACATTTCTGTTGTCTGGAAGGCGCCGCTGCTCTGGTCCGCTTTGCTCTGCAGAACCTGGAGGGAAGAAAAAGGCGTCTTCGGGATTGAGTGCGCAAAAAAGGGGGGAGGCGGATAAGAGCTAAGTCGGGCGTGGTAGCGGGGAAAACTCATCTTTGTGAGGAGAAACTTCAGAGCAGCAGCTACCATGTCGCTGTCGGTCCCGCAGAACGGAGTGAAGGCGGATAATGAGCCCGTTATCGAGCTGTTTGTGAAGGTAAGACCGCAGGATAAGTTTTTCTCTCTCTCACTTGGCTTAACCCACATCTGCGCATTGTGCTCTCACGCGCTTTATTTCTGCCTCGAAAGCGAGTAATGTTAGAGATTTGCACATATAGTGTCTCCACGCAGGACGGCTGTATGGAGGCGTGTGTTTGAGAGGCTCGGAGCTACATGTTCATTTACATCCATAAACCTCTTTGCCATTGTGGCCATGTGGAGCCCGCAGTGTCACCAGCAGGGCGGATACGGCCATCTCCCACCTCTCCACCCCTCAGCGTGGGTGCAGATCAACCTGCCGTGCTGAAAACTGGGCGCTAATTCTGCAACAAAAGCCCGGCAGCTGTGCTTCACAAGAGTCCACCCGACAGTGGGATACATGCTGCAGCTGCATTTTCGTGTTTGGGGCACTAAGTGGTAGATGGTATGAGAACTGACCCTGGTTCAGCTTTAAATAAGAGTGCAGGGTGTTTGATGTTTGGTTCACCAAAGCAACAAAGAGCCTGAAGGACAAACTGCTTCACCAGTTTTCCAGCTTTGTTTCACACACAAAAGAAAGTGTGTGGCAGACAATGCTGTTGGTGCATTTTCATTAAAATTGTTTAAAGCAGGCAGTTGGGTAGCTTAATGGATGATCTCCTGCTCAGTGGAGACCCTGGTGGAGGTGGTGGCGGTGGATGCCTGTTTTTTTTTTTTTTTTTTTTTTTTTTCTTTCTTTCTTTGAGCCTGATGCTTCCCAGAGCGGGAAAATGGCACCAGGAAGAATAGAGGGAGAAGCACACTGGGACTGAAGGGGGCTGGGGTAGTGGGAGGAGGCTGTGGGGTAGCGAATTAGGTGGTGGAGTTTATGGGTGTTGGTACGTTAGGGTGTCACTGACCAAAACGGCAGGCTCATAACAGTAACAGTGGATGATTGCGGCTTTGAAAACACTGATACATGCTACATATGAGAGCAATTACCCTCGATAAGCCCAATTTATAAAGGGATCCCTATCTAGGAGAACCACCTCCATTACATCATATCAGTTGGATGCAGTACAAACCCCGCCTCCGTCCTGTTTGTGGTGCTTTTGTAGACTCTGAGTTTAAAGAGGAGGTCTCCTCAGCGTAAAACTACAGGAACAAACCGTCCAGTGCTGCTTCTACTACTGCATTTCACTGCCTACAGGAGAGGTTACATCATCCCGAGGCCTGGAAGGTTTGCACTTGTGGCCGGCTCTTCCCTCCCAACCCCTCCCTTTCTAGCCCGCGCAGCCAGAAGTTTCTTCATTGTGTATCTTCTGGACACGTCTGCGTGGAAGTGTGCTAGCGTTTCCCTTCACTCCCTCTCACATGGCTCCGTGTTGCATGTACCAGAGTTTGACTTGTACACATCTATTATTCATGCAGCCGTTTTCACTGTGTTGCATTAAACACAGCCATGGGAGACAATGGCTGGCATGCAGGTTGCCATAGGCACATTGCTGTTAGCTGGGCCTCTGGGAACAGCTGATAACAAAGTGTGTGTGTGTGTGTGTGCTCTCCACACACAGCTGTCAGATCTGTTAGGCCTCTGCCACATATCAAAGCTGACTAATTATGCTTCCGTAATATCAGTTGCCACAGTGTCCATGTCTATAGATTGAGAGGCGTCAACACTGTTTACTCATTAAAAGTAGCTGGCTCACCCAGTTCAGAGACTGTTCGATTATCTTGCAGCTTTTTACCACCAGTGTTTATAGCAACAGTTGTCAAACTGCTATGGGAACACTTGGAGTGGGCTCATCGAGGGTGGGGAGGTGAAGCTCGTGTTGTCTCCGTTTATTGCTCTGTCACATCAGCACAATGTGATGACTTTGTAAGTGGGAGGATCGACCCTTGACCTCATCACAGCGCAGCAGGTTAGATATTGTTTTTGATCACAAGTAGCTGTTGGGCTGTGGAGGGTGACTTCCTAGCATCCACCCAACACATTAGAATACTAAATGAGATGTCGTAATTAAATGGGAGAATAAAGCTTGTATCTATCTTTTGTATTTGTATTTATTTGAAATTGTTCCTCTTAATCACGACATCATCCAGACTTGGGAGCACATTAGACTGCTTTGACCTAAGCGCAGAGCATTGCAGATCAGTGTTTTGTGGTAATGGTGCTGTCTCCTGTCGGTCCCCTTTCCATGGTCACGCCAACTGTTGGGCTTTTCTGTGAATAAAACTAACCTCTGCTTAAATGTGATTGGTCAGTCGGGCTCGGGCTACAAATGTAACCTGAAAGATTCACACTTGCAACCTCTAAATCCTCACATTTAACACAATCATTCTGCTCTTCAACGGTTCTCACATTATTTCCTCGCCAACTTCATCTCCTTCTCTGACGATCAGCTTTCCCGCCCTGATGGCATTCAGCTCCAACCCTTCTGCTGGTTTTGGGGGCTATCACGGTAGAAGGCGACTCTCCTCTAACCTTATTCTGTTTATGGTTATTCCACATGTTTTTGGTACTGCCACCTGGTGACAGGATGCAGCAACAACATGTAAATGCAAAGCTGTGCATAAGATGGGAGCACAGCCATGCTGGTTCTTTACATTCTTCATTGTTGTTTTTGTGTTCATAACTTGCACTCAAATGATTCTGTATGTTTTATTCAATTTTCCTTACGAAGATTCTCTGAATTAATTCGGGACATGCATGCAAATGAGTCATTCTGCACCAGCATATGATCATGGGTGGATGACAGTGAGTGGAATATAGATGAGCCAAAGGAAACAAACAGCCTTTATCTCCACTCGCATTTGTGCGTCTGCTGGCTGAGACTGTGCCAGGGTCACACGACCGGTCGCAAAGCCTTATGCTGCTTCCAGCTCTCAGGCCAGCAGAGGTTGAAAACATGTTCAAGAAGTGCTTTTAGGTCTGGGTGGCAGACTGTTTACAGTGGAGATGAAGGCCTACAAAGCCCAGAGAGGAGTTCACAGCTATGCAGCGCTTCTGTGCGGTCAAGGAGGCTAAAACGTTGTTAGCTCGGTCTGTAAAAGAGAACAATGACAGCTCGGGTTTAACTTCATCTTAACGCGTTACACTCTGAGCTGTTTGCAGGCCTGGCCAAGATCGGCTCATCATGTTGTGCAATCAGTTGGAGCATGTGATGGTCAGATGCATGGCTTATATACTGCGGCTCGTAACAATGCACTGCTCACCCAAAAGCTGTAACCGTTAAAATGTCGGTAGTTTGAAAGGTTTAGTATCGCTACCCTTAGCAGCGAGGTTCCATTTATTGTTTGTTTCTTTTCAGCATAAAATAAACCGTTCCTTTGTCCCTCGGGTGGTATTCTAGGGAGCTAAGTGCTGTTTCTTTATAGGAAAATCAATAGAGCGCTTTATTTTTTGTGAGTAACGCTGCAGTCAGCATCTTGAGTTAGAGGACAGAGATTAATGGCTTGTTAGTGGTGTGGAGCTTGCTGAGCTTGTGCTGTGTGTCCTCGTTTCTGCACCATGGACTTGCTTTTGCAGCACCTGGCCTGTCACAACTTCTTCTTTGTAACTGTCTGGTTGACTGACTCTCTGGCCACTGGCCTAATCGATCTGGCAGTGTGTTATTACACCAATCTGAACTGGGGCTTTGGAACCACTCAGAAGTTAATTTATGTTCTTGCCAGTGGACTATAACATGTACTTAAGCAACACGGCCCTAGTTGTACCTAAATAAATGGCTCTTATGTAAATGATGTTCAAATTTAAAAGCTTGAGTCATCTCATTGAGGGGCGGAAGAGCTGGTCTCATTTCTGTGCTGTTCAGTCAGGAAGCCGATGGTTAATAAAGCATTTTTCAATGACCGGAAATGAGGTCAGTCCAGAGCAGCACGGAATGGATCCAATCACTGAGTCATGTGTTATACTATTATTGTTAAGGCTGTACCTGCCGCAGCCTCTGGCTGTAGCTCCTCTATTACCTTTATTTTCAGAGGTTGAACTACATGCACTACATCAGTACTGACTGTAATCCCAATCATTGATGAAGGTGCATGCTTATTGCTGACTTGATGCTTTGCTTGCGGCAAACATTTGTATATGTGGAAATGCAAAGTCAGGCTTGTCCATGAGTGTTTTGCATGTTAGATTTTTATGATGGTGTAAAACAAAAACTGTTGATCATGCACCAGACAGGCACTGAAATGCAGCTCGCCGGTGGGTCAGAGTCTATCCTGATGATGTGGCTGGTGTTTGTGTAGCCACGGTCTGGGCTTCTGCTGCCATATATGTATCTGGCATGTGTGGTAATGGCACACTAAGGATGTGTTGATGCCAAAGGGTCATAGCTGTCTAGACGGGGCTTTTGTCCTGAAGAAATCACTACAGGGTTCGGGGTTGCTTTAATTACATCACTGTGCAGGCAGACTTCAAGTTTACTGTTAAAGGCTTTTTCAGGAACCAGTTTTGTGTCATTTCAAAGGAAAGTGTGAGGAGAAACGGGCAGGAACAACGCAAACATTTGGCTTTTGTGTTTGCGAGTAAGAGCGCGTCTCCCTTTATGGTCAGTGAAATTTTTGCAGAGGTGGGGTCGGGGCCAACCTGAGCTTGGAAAAAAAACAGCAGAGCGAGGAGTCAGTCGGTTCATGCTCGTCTCCCACATTTACTGTCTGCTCTGCCTTCATTTTGGATCTGCATTACTCATCACTTCCACTCACCCTGGGCCTGGAGAAACCTGACCTGGCTGCTGCTTATCTCCTCTGGTTATTCAGTAAACTTACATCATTGCCACAGCAAGAGTAAGCCTCATTTAGACGTCAGCTTTCCACAACTTTCCACTGAATCTGACTGTGAACAGTAGGCCTGTGTCTCAGTGGAAGTCTTAAGTTTTCCCCTGAGTGATGTCAGCTCTGAGTCACAGCCACAGAGAGGATGTTGCGATGTTTCCATGTCCCAGCCGAATCCGACTCCCCTGCGCGCTCGGGCACCCACAGTGTCTCAGGTTGGAGTGATTCAACCAGGAGGTCAAATCTGACCGGCTGATTTGGTCAGTCTGCCAGGAACCCTTTTAAGTACCTAAAACTTACTTCACATGTTGAACTATTGCTCCTCTTCATTTCTTACTTTTTCTGATTTTCATCAAACGGCTGCTGAATTCAGATTGATTTATTTGGGCAGACTTGACAGGCTGCTTGGTATTAACATAAAAATGCTGTTTTTTTTTTTTTTGTTTTTTTTTGTTGTTGTTTTTTTTTTTTTTGTTATCCATAATCTACTTTATGTTTTTATATCTTCTTTATGATCAGCTTGGTCTATAAAATGTCTCAGAAGTCCAAACACTGGATAGTTTGTGTGTAAAAGTTTTTAAAACAGATTTTTATTTTATTCTTAAATAAAACTTGATAAAAATTAGATCCTTTCCAAATAAAATAAGAACATATTATTGTTTTTATTCCTTTTGGCGTCTTATTCATAGAAGTCAGCTTATGAATAAGGCGGTGACATATACAGAGTCAGTTCATGTACAACTAGGAAAGTTTCTGGAGAAAATGCTACAGCAGAACTTCTGTATTTTCAGTTATTTTACATTGTTAAATACTAAAATTGGCTGTGGTTCTTTAGCTGACCCTCACCCTGCCATGTCTGACAGTGTGTCTCATGAATTCCAGCCTGACTCTGTTTAGCTTAATCATTCAATGCCAGCGTAAGCTGACAAACAGCGGGCAGTTTTTGGGTCCAGCTTCTTTTAATCCTACCTTGGCCTATATGTGTGTGAGTGTGTGTCCAGCAAACAGGGAGAGGCGCTGCCATGACGCTAGCAGGGCTGCCCACCCTCAAACGGACATTCCTGCAGTGTGTCGAAGCAGCCGAGCTCCAGAGCTCGCTACTTAGTCAGTTCCTTATTCGGTCAAGTGTGGCTTGAACTCGCTGAGCAGCCCAACCTATTTAGAATGTGAAGTGCGGGGAGGGGAAGGCGAGGGCCGCCACGTTACTAAAATTAGGCGGTGAGCAGAGATTGGGAGGACTGGGCCCAGCATGAACAGGATCATTGTCCTCAGCTGCTCACTGTAGAAGCTGTGATATCACACCGCTGCTCTAGAAAAGGAATGTCTGTCTTAGATAATGATGAGAGCCTTTCTGTGAGTGAGAGAAAGGTGTTGTTGCACATTGAGCAACTCTTTTATGTGCCAGGTTGTAAAATGTTATTGGACTGCAGTGGATAAAAGGATACCTTGCGTCCCAGTTAAAAGTACAGCCATCTTTAAGAGCTCAGATGGCAATGAAACGTTCAGGAATCCTTGTCATCACTGCTGAGATCTGTTGGGCGACATTACCAGGTTCCTGACTGGCTTAGTGATTTAAATATGACACACAACAGGCGATGGATGGATGAAGTTGAACGTTGTCTCTACGGATACTGCGTGTGACTTTAGATGATTTGAAACCATTAATCAGATTCTTAAGTAAAGAAAATGCATTTTAAACGTTTGAGTGGATTTTTGTGGATAAAACTGCACACAGACTCGACTTCATGTTATAGTTTCAGGTGTGCAGGTCTGCTAGAGTGAGAGGCTTCGTGGAGATCTTTAAATGCCTTCTAACTTTTAATTTTATTTATTTATTTGTGATCATGAGGGTATGGAGATTGTTGGGATTAAAAACCATATTTACAAGAGGAGGATATTACACTGCACAGCACCAGCTATGCACTTCATGTAGATTTCAAAGAGGTCTCAACTGAGTGTTATCCCCACTTTAAGGTGGATGAAAGCCTCACAACCCAGCGTGGTTCTGCAGTGCTTTGATGTTGGAAATGAAGGATGTTGAAAAGTAATTTCCACCTTACTTGATTCGATCTCCTGGGGTGCAGCCCAGGCTAGTGAGGGGTGGCTGTGTAGCATCTGAGAGCCAACCGTGAGCTGGCGTTGTACAATAATACACAAAGAAACATGACACTTTGCTAATATCCCCGCTGACGCCTGGCAAGGGAAGTAATGTTGAACCATCCAATAGGAAAAAAACGTCGATGAGGAAGCGATGAGCGGTGTGACCTCAGCGCATTCAAGACGAGTTGGCTGCTTGTCATGGCCCTTCCAGTGTCCCCAAGGAAGTCCTGGCCTACTCCTGCTGGTAATTGGCTGACATGAGAAGGTCATCAGCTGATGCAGCTCACCTGGGCTTTCCAGGCTATAAAAGATGACTTGCTCTCTTTGATTTAACGGAAACTAGTGTGCACTCCCTCCATGTCACACACTTGGAGCCAGTTTGTGCCGGTTGTCCTGGGTACCGCTGCCTGCATTCCTCTGTGTGTTTTGTTCTAAATATCGGTTTGGTCAACTTGCTGTGTCTTGGAATTCTTTTGCTAGCAAGGAAAACTTGAGTTTGTGGGAGTGGCTGGTAGAAAGGACCACTTTGTGTGTTGTCGTCTTCTGTTACTTTGACTTGTGTTTTGGCTTAGTTGTTACATCACTGGCTCCACGAAGAAAGGGGAAGTGATAAGAGGTATGATCTCACTGGCTGGAGAAGGCTGCGTGTGTTTGCCCACCCAGACCCACCCTCAATGTGCTCATCGATGCGTCACGCTGTCCTGAACTCCTAGATAACATCCAAGATTAAACATGACTCACACCCTTCATCAAGCAGCTGTGTGCGCTGGGATTAAATAAACAAGCATCTGCTGACTTACCATCCACTGAGCCTAAAATAAAGCTGGAGAGCCTGTTGGCAGCAGTCAGCTGTTGCTGCTGTGGGCCAAACGTTATTGCAGCCGATTTGTGTGAATCTGTGTACTACTTGTAAAATGTGCTTCTTTCCAAACTCGTGGGCTTTGCCTTCTAAAGATTTTCTCCCCTAACTCCAGAGTTTTATTGCCTTTTTTTTTGCCTGCTAGCTGATGACGTACCTGACGATCTACAAACAGAAAGTGCTTTGTGTTGAAGCCCTTTCCTGAATGTCACACCTTAATATAGGCTTTCTGGAAAGTGTCAGTTGGGCCCATAGGCTCCATATTAGAAGAAAAACACGAAATCTAAGGTTTTCTGATCCTTCTGGATTTATTTCGGCTATTTTAAAAGCAGAAGTGCTTAAAATGTCAATCAAAAGCCGTTCTTACAGTTCATTTAGTGCCTAGCAGCTGCTCCCGAGGAGCACGTCGGAAATGCAGCTCCGCCAGCATCACTGCTTAAACTAAACAAAGCGCCATCTTCGGCGGGAGGAACAGGACATTTCTGGAATAGTTTCTCCCTCCTCTCCGAATGCCCAACCCCCCTCTGACTCCACAGAGGGGCCCAGGATAAGGGGTAAGGGATAAAGAGGGAAGAGAAGGAGGAGGAAGAAACAAGAGGGCCAAAAAGCACACTGAAGCTTACTATCTTTCCTCTTCGTCACGCTTTAAGCATCCGTTACCACTTGTTCTCCCTCCTGTTGGTTAGCACCACATGATCCCCAGTTTCCTTCTGGTTTCCTGTAATCTCTCTCTCTGTGTCTGCAGCCTGCTCTGCTGCAGAGTCCAGAGAGTAGGAGTCTGAATGCCCAGAACCTGAAATCGCACTGAGACAGGAAGGAAAAAATGAAATGTCTTTCTCAGCTGCTGTGGCCTCCTGTCTCACCACTCGACCTGCAGAACTCTGATGAACTCTCCTTGAAAGCGGTTCACTGAGTGGTAACATCTTTACAAATGACATTCAACAGTGTATTTGCATTTTATCACCACCAAAAGAGAGCCGGCTGCAGACCGCTCACCTGTGCATTGTAATCCTTTTCACAATGCATGCATTGCTTTCCATGTCATACGTTCTGGCCATTGCCATGGGAACAGTTGCTGTGCTGCGTTACCACCCTTGATGCAGACCTGAATGCTTCTCTGTAGGTGTAGCGCTGCGGGGAAAATGGAGTAATCATCCCATTGATGTCTTTCTGATCCCCTTAGGTTCAGCTAATGCTAGTCCAGCACCTCAGGGCTAAAGCCTTATTTTGGAATTGAATCGTGTAATGTGAAAAGGGGACTTTCATTTGCTAAACAATGGCAGTGATCTAATCCAAGCTTTTCAGAAATTGAATTCAGAGAGGGAGAGAACAGTGGCAGTACAATGGGAGCCAGCAGGCAGATCAAACAGAGCCGTCTCACTGGGCGTCACACAGAGGACAACAGCAGCCAGCCTGTCCGCAGCAGCAAGGAGCTGCTGCACTGACTGAACCCTGCACAACAAAGTGCCCTATTGAGGACCTGCAGATCTGACATTAACAAATATATATTTGTAAAGTTAAAAATCATTTGAATCTTATGTTCATTCAGCACCCTTTTGCAAATCGGTGGTATTTATGTGTGATTTGTATATCTTTTGCATTACTTGGTATAGCAGACGCCTCTGTGCAGGTGGAAAAAGGCTGAAAAGGACGAAAGAAGCAAAGCTGAAGGGAATGAGCAGCGAGTGACGTCACACGAGGCAGACAACAAAAAATAAATGACATTCAGCTTATTCAGAGGCTCTGCTACAGTCATCCACTGAATGAATGAGTGAATTCCAGAGTGCCAGGGTTTCAATGACCTCCATGTATGTCCTTGTTAATAGAATAGCTTGGCAGGGTTGGTCACCACAGAGCGCACGAGCTGGATGATGGAGGTTGTTGTGTGTCTGCTTTTGTGAATATTGAAGAGGAAGAACAAAGAAAATGCCATTTTTCTCAATGCATGTTTTTAAAAATGACAATTAAGAAAAGAAAGGAAGCAGGATTTCTTTATGACACCGTGTAAAACTCTTAATCAGATGAAACGCTTACTCTGCCTTCTGATGTGGAGTCCAGATGATATTTGTGCCCATGTGGTGTAAAACTAATAAAACAGCCTGCTGTGTGTGTTTGTGCGCAGATTAATTTGCTGCATCATTCCCTAGTTTTACAGTACTTAAGCTGAGCTGTGTGACCAGGAGATATTTTATTGAAATCTATTGATTTGTTTGTTTGAAACAGATTAAATTTAATATCCAAATAGCGTCTTTACCGCGCTCCTTCCCATCGCTAAACGATGAGTGTGCGTCATTCATTTGGAGCGCACACCACTTCCATTGATCTCGTTCCCCCCACAACTCGGCCTTGTTTTTGTGCAGTCTGGCTAAGAAGGAAGCACAAGGCTATCTGAGCCTTAATCACTCTACAAGTTTCCTGTTGCTCTTAGGCTGTGGTTCTCCAAATGGAAGGGGGAAGTGTGCAGACGCCTTCAAAGGCATGTGAGTTTGTTCGTCAGTCTTTGCCTCCTGCTTGAGTCTGAAAGAGTCATTGTGTGAAACGGGCCCCTGTGGGTGAGCGCAGCAAAGCGCCCAGGTTGTGCAGTACAGCTGAAAAGGTTATCAGGACCTGTTTGTGTTTTGGACTAAACAGTAAGCAAAGTGCTGTCGGCCATGGGAACCAGTCATAGGTGCTTTTAGATCTTTGTCTGCTAGATTGGGTTGTATGCCAGTGGTAATTAAATGTGAGATGCTTCCACCCATCTTTTGTGTACTCAGTTCTCAGGACTGGTACCTGGAATATGTTTCTGGTGGTTAATCCTGCTCCTCTGTCTGTGTGTTTGTTGAAGGCAGGAAGTGATGGCGAGAGCATTGGGAACTGCCCCTTCTCCCAGAGACTCTTCATGATTCTGTGGCTGAAAGGAGTCGTCTTCAACGTCACTACTGTGGATCTAAAGAGGTGAGCGCTGTTCTCTTTCCTCTATAATCATCTGTTCCATCACTTTTCCTTCTTTGTTAGCCTACTGGAGCGTTCCTGGGTGTTTCCCAGCCCCACCTCTGACACACTCGCTGCTTCCCCACTGCTTATTTGGTTTTCCCATGACCCCTTCCCAGGCCAGGGAAAATTGGGGGAAACTAAACATTCAGACTCTGGAGAGGTTATTTTAAGATTCTTGACTCTGCTCACTTCCTGCCTAGAATTTGTTGGGCAACTGTCTTTTTTTTAAAAACCACTGGGATCAGTGATCCTCTGCAATTTTGTTTTTCCTTGCCAGCTGCAAGCCAACACACTTTCACATGTGGATTCCAGTACTAGGAGCTCCAAACAGACTACGTTTCCGTCTGTATGATTCATCTAAATACTCCCTAAATGTTTATCCACTTGTTAGGCCTGATTATTTTGAGCTGTATCCACCAGTCAGATGGACGCCTGGTTTCTGCAGTCTCTCTTTGTGTCTTTAGATTTTTAAGATTACCGACCCTGGTTTCCACAGTGTCGTTTATTCTTTGCAGCAACAGCAGAGATGCATTTGATAAAAGTGTTTCCTTTGTTTTGTTTTTTTTTTTGTTTTTTTAGACCGCTCACAGGAGGAAAGTGAGAGCCATTTGACTAGTGGCTTAATTTTCACACATGCCTTGACGTTCAGGATGAGTGCATGGGTTTGGGTATTTTGCATATATTTTCCTCCCGGGTAGAAAGTCTCTGTGTGAGGCAGCGAATAACCTCCACTGCTTTTGCTGTAGCTGGCGAAAGGCCATATTTGCTGCAGAAGCAAAAAACAAAATTTTATTGTTTCTTTTTGTTTCTGTTGGGTAGGTAGCAGCCAGTTAATCAAATGCATTTGAGTAACTGATCATCAGGAAGTGTGAGCACTGCTATAAAAGCTGAATTCTGTCAGTTTGCTGTCAAGAAGGAACAACATCAGTAATTTCAGAGAAGCAACTGCTGCTGCTCATCAGTCTGTGAAAGAATGTGCCCATCATTCTGCAGTGAGAGAGATTATTCACAAGTCGCAAACATTCAACACAGCTGTGAATCCTCACAGCAGTGGGTGTCCCAGCATACTGACCCCGTCAGACCGTGCAGTGCTGAGTGGAAAAGTGCAAGAACTGCAGGGAAACTGCAAAAAAAAAATCCCACGAGCTGCAGCTTGGACTTCCTGACTTGGTGTCAGTCTGCATGTGTTCAAAGTTAGGAAAAACTGCAAAGTGTGGCCTCTTTGGAAGGGTTGTTGGGAGTAGGGCAGGGCAATTTGGCCAAAAATATTTATCACGATATATATTTGAAAATTTGCAATAACGATTTAGCTGAAGCAAAACAAAATACTTTACAACTTTGGTTGGTTTTTTGCACTAACAATGTATTTTCACTTAAACAAGCAGCTGTTTTTCATGTGCATTAAAGTTATATACAAATGTAACAGTGCAAATTCCTCGCTGACAGTTTAACCAAAAGGCATTTCCCTGGAAACTGGCCGACATATCCTAGAATAACCATGTTTAATATCCACAACACTTAAAAAGAGGTTATACACACACACAATACAGTAATATTATGTTGAAGCACAGTACGTATCACTCCGCCAGGCTCCTGCCTACGGTAGCCGTAATGCTCCGACAATCCATCAAGCGGTGCGGCTTCGTAGCTTAGCAAAGTCGTACTAAAACATTTTTGAGCGCCGTGTACATAAAAACGGTTCGGTAATAACGTCGGCCCGCTAGCACGCTCTACCAAATATAGGGCTTTGTTGTGTATCTTACGGACGAAAGCTAAACCAGTTCCACACCACTGAAGTTGCAGCATTTTTACAAACCAATTCTGGTTCTTCTATTTCATTTAACGATCCGCTTTCGCTCTTCTCATTCTCCGTCGCCGCCATGCTTTTTCCACCGTGTGCGTATGAAAACGAAGGCGTGCGTATTTTACCCATATTCTATCGCGATATTTCATTTTCTTATCGTTGCCTTACATTATACCGATATTACCGTGAACCGTATGATATGCCCAGCCCTAGTTGGGAGAAAGCCTCCTCTCTCGGTTTGGGTTTGCGAAGCTGCATCTGAACAAAGCAGAAGACTGATTCTGTAAGTTACTGAATGGTGGGGTGTACTTGGTCTCACACACTTTCTGCGGTTCGTCTGGTTTTTGTTGAATAGGTAACAACACACCATGACGTGCCATGTGTGGGTTTTTTTTGGGGGGGGGGTTTTCTCATTTTAAAACCTGCAAAGAACCTGATTGTTTTATTTATTTTAACTGAAAGTGGGACTAGTTGTACTACAGATTCTGGTGTAATTTTGGGTCAACAGTAGAATGGCAACCAAGTCAAATATGGTGTTTTATTTCTTCTTGTCGTCTTTCAAGGCTCTCCTGTTTTTCTGTGATTCGAGGCAGTTTCTTCCTCGCTCCTTGGTGATAATCGGTGGGCATGTCACTTCCCCCTGACATGCCAAAGAGTTGAAGTAATTTCCCCTTTTTTCTGCCCTTAAATGGTTTGTCCCAAAGCTCGCCATCATTATGGGCATGGACTCAAAAAACCTGCACTGTTGGATGAATGATGTTGATGGTATTATTAATATCAGTCACTGTTTAGACTGTCCCCACAAACCCATCAGAGTCACTGCTGTTTGGTTGTTTTTATACTGAAGACTCATTCAGCACATGCTCATTGCTGTTTGTGTGTCAGCCTCATCTGCCTGCCAGAGACATCTGGCACCAAATGTGCTGGTTTGAAGGCCACAGAGGAAAAAAGGGGACACAAACAGACTCGCAGCACAGCGGCTCCAGCTGGAGGAGGAGGGGGGGTTGTAGAGGTCTGAAAAAACACGCAGCAGAAACGCAGCCCTTTAAATATTTGAACTTAAAGTAATTACACAGTATATTATACACACAGTATTAAGTTAAATCTCTGGTTCCTTTTGTGGGGATAAAAGCAGATTTTACATGTTAGAAACGAGCTCCTGGATTGGTTCTGCCTTCATCTGCCCACTGACATTTCTCCACTCCGTGTCCCAGGAAGCCCGCAGACCTCCAGAACCTGGCCCCCGGCACGCACCCGCCCTTCATCACCTTCAACAGCGAGGTCAAAACTGACGTCAACAAGATCGAGGAGTTTCTCGAGGATGTTCTCTCCCCGCCCAAGTGAGTGCTTTCTGTTTCAAACTCCTGCGATGACTGCTTGCCACACCTAGACACCAAACACCCCCCACTTATGATTAACTGCACCGTGAGCAGTTAATTACAGAGCCTTTTGTTGATTGTAAATGACGATTAAATAAAGTTTTGCAGTATTTATTTTATTGTCAACACATTTTATGAGCCTTCCACTTATAGTGTTGGTGTCTGTCAGTAGTAAATGGAGCTTTTATTGAGCTGTTCTTTGCTCATTTTTATTTTCTAATGATGTCTGCACAGAGAAAACGTAAAATAACTGCAGCACACGTGGCTTCATATGTGTTTATTTTGCAGGTACATCAAGCTTGGTGCAAGACATCCAGAGTCAAACACCGCTGGCATGGACATCTTTGCCAAGTTTTCTGCATACATCAAGAACTCCAAACCAGATGGGAACGAGGGTAAGTCTTTACACGCATGCACGCGGGAAGGTGCAGGACTTCAGTGTGTAGTGTGCTTTACTGGTTGCTAGGTGACACTGGTAGCCCTGCCTGGATTGGTGGATTAAAGTCTGACTCGGGAACACACGGCGCTTTTGTTCTGCTGCCTCCTCCTGTCCTTTCGCTCCCAGTCTCACCTGGAACTTTCTAGAAAAGTGCACAGCCATGATCCAGAGAGCGAACTGGTGCTCATAACCTCACCCTCGTTCCAGATTTATGTAGCCCACAGTCTGTAAACGATTATCAGAAATTTAATATTTTATTGGAATAATGTGAAGAAAAAGTAGTCCTTTGTCTTTGAAATCCCATTGTGTCCTTCTTTGGGGGGAAATGTGGGAGTATGATGTTTTGGAATGTAAAAAAACAGACTTATCATATCATGTTTTAGTTGGCTGATCTCCACTCTGAGAAAATATCAAACCACAGTGAGCTGGATGTGAAAGCCAAGGCTATGTCAACAGAGTTAGAGAGTGAATGTCATGGTTCAGTGATAAGTTACGGGTTAGATCTACTGTCAAACCACTACACCTAGTATGTGTTCATGACATACTTTCTATTTGTGGAATGAATTGTTTAGTATCTGTAGATGGGTGGAATATGAGGACAAACTATCACCTGTGCATTCCTTTTCAGACGGCATTTGAAGCGCTCTCATATTTATAAAGTGCTCTCTGTGTGCGTCTCTTGATGAAATGCTGCCACCGTGTGGTTGCTCTGCAGTAACCGTCTCCTTCTTTGCAGCTCTAGAGCGCGGGCTGCTAAAGACCCTGCAGAAGCTGGACGAGTATCTTCGCTCGCCGCTGCCCGATGAGATCGATCACAACAGCATAGAAGACGTCAAAGTTTCTAACCGCAAGTTCTTGGATGGGGACGAAATGACCCTGGCTGACTGTAACCTGCTGCCCAAACTGCATATAGTTAAGGTGGGTCATGAAACACACCTGCAGGCGTTGTCATTTAACCACCAAATCAGATGTTTGTTTGTTTTTAAGAAGAGAGCATACAAGCTGTACTTGAGGAAACGCTCGCCTCATGCTGCACCTGCAAGGGAGGGACTGGCTTCAATTACTGGAATAAATGAAAATGGTTCTCGTGTAATTCTCAGGCTAATAATCTGAATAAAGGAGAACACCTGCCTGCATGCTCGGGCTGGTCGGATAGAAACGGCTCGTTGTTCGGAGCTGAAGCTTTTCAGTCACCAGCAATGAGGCTGCTGTTCATGCTTCTGGAAATAAACTTAAAGGTCCTAATTTATCTCTACAGGGCAGTTAATTTTCTTAGTTTGTGATCATTTTAGAAATTAATTTTCAAGAAAATACTAAGAGCATTTTCCCGCAGGTTATATATTAAAATGCTTTAGCAAATATTGGCGCATCATCAGAAGTTGTGCCGTTGCCACTCTATACTTTTTACTTTTCACTGCTCTGCTTCAAAAATTACCCAGCTACCCCAGCTCCCTTGGTAAATCTTAACAGTTAACCTTTAACGTGTCATATTTGTGGAGTTTTTGGAACTTGTGCATCAACAGTGTGATTGAACAACTCGCGTCATTCTTTCAGGTGGTGACTAAGAAGTACAGAGGCTTCGAAATCCCCAAAGAGATGACGGGCATCTGGAAGTACCTGAACAACGCCTACACGCGCGAAGAGTTCACCAACACCTGCCCCAGCGACAACGAGATCGAGATCGCCTACGCAGACGTAGCCAAGAGGCTGGTCAAATGAGCTCCTCCGTCGCGACCGCCTCCTTCCATCCCCTCACCACCTCTCTATACTCCCCTGCACCTCCCCATCCTCGGCACCGGGACTGACGTGCTCATTCACCATAAAGGAAAAAACAACAACTTTGGACTTCTTTTCCTTCTCTCCTCATCTAGAGTGAACTCCATGCATGAACCCTTGGTCATTCATTTCTTTTTTTTCTTCCGGTCATTATGAAGGTCTGTTTAGTTGAATCACCCTCGCTCATGTTTGTCCCCTTTAATTGCTTTTTGTTTTTCATTTGCCAATGAATGTTGTGAGGCGACGGAGAAGCAGCCAGGCGTGCACGTCAGTGCTTGTCGATGCTGGGAGTCGAGCGCGCTCCCTGATAAGTGACCTTCAAGCTGACCTTTCCTCCGTATGCAGGGGGAAAGGCCACACGCTGGTATTTCACTGTCGTCTGTTTAAATTTCACTGTCGTCCGTTTCTTGGATTTCTGAAGACTAAGAAGCTTTTTTTTCTTTCCCCTCATCTTTGTTCATGTAAACAGTGTTGACGCTTCAGTGTTTTTTGGCTCAAGTATTTGACAGGTTAAAATAGAAGCTAATCCAAACCTAAGTGGTCGACATATCAACTGAGATGCTTTATTTTAATGTTGAGCTGTTTAAAATAAATGAGAATATTTGTAACTGCAGGTAAATCTACCTGGCAACCATGCTCTGATTTCCTCACTGCCCTAAGTGGGCACAAGTCTTGTAGCTCGGTAGAACTGTAGGAAATTTCCCGTACTGCTTGCAGAAGTAACAGCAGGAAAAATGCAGCCTGAGGTCTAAGAAATATTCACCTGTATGTAGCTTATTATTGCCTTTGAAAGCGGCTGTTTTAATCAGTAGAGTTTCTTCTCATATCGAACACATTGTGCTTACTGTAGCCATAGTTTGGATTATATGTTATGAACCAAAAATGGGGGGGGGGGGCACATTATTCTGGTCTCACTGTGGATGACAAATGAAGAAACCACACACGCTCAGTCTCCTGCTTCATAACACACAGGTTGAAGGACACTAATGTTGGGTTGAGCACCGCGAAAAGCAACTCTAAAGATATTTATGACTAAAAAAGAAGAATAGAGGAGAGTAGCAATGAAGGAACAGCTGTGCAGATTTCTGTCATCAGTCCGTATGTAGATCGATCTCCGAGGTAGTGAATGTAGTAGCTCCAAAAAGTGCTTTAGTGTGGATAAAGCAAAACCTGTTTTTGTTTTCTCCCATTTGCCATGTTTTGTTTTGTTTTTTTTTTTGTTGTTGTTTTTTTTCCTTTCGTGAATTTGTTATAAAACAAATCTGATGGGAAGGGAATTGTAAATATTTGTTTTCATTGCTCAGATTGTAAATTTAAAGCATTTCATCTGAACCTTTGAGGAAACGTGGGCCTTTTTCTTGCCTGCTTGGATTTGAACACTAGAGAACGCATCTCCTCTTTGCCTTACTCGTTTCTCTCTGCAGATGTTTCGCAGGAAGGATTTTTGTTTTACGATATCATTTCATGACAACGCGAGTGTGGCGTTGTACCAAGAAAATATCCAAGCTATGTCATTGTTTTTGGGGTTTTTGTTTTTTTTTTTTTGTTTTTTTTTTCTTTTTAACAATATTGACTGAATTAAATAAACTTCTTATTGGCACTCGGGGCTTGTGTGTTTGTTTAAACCATCAGTGTTTCAGTTACATTTCACAGCCCAAAGCAACATCTGATACCAAATGAAACTAGCTAAATTCACTTAAACGTTATATTGTAAGATAAAGACAGTCTGAATCCATCAGTGTGAAGATCTGCTATGGTGATAAAAGTGGAGAGGGAGAGCCCTCTTCTAACAGGAAGATGAATTTGAAAAGCATAGTTAAAGCCCTAACATCACTCTAGATGTGCTGGAATGAAAAAGAGGACAAGATGTGTGTGAAAAACCTGACAGGGACTAGAAAGAGAGAGCAGATTTCTCCTGTTTTGGCTTCCCTTCATTGGCTCCCTGTTAAATCCAGAATTCAAAATGCTGCTCCTCACATACAAGCTCTTAAATAATCAGGCCCCATCTTATCTTAATGACCTTGTAGTACCATATCACCCTATTAGAGCACTTTGCTCTCACACTGCAGGCCTACTTGTTGTTCCTAGAGTATTTAAAAGTAGAATGGGAGGCAGAGCCTTCAGTTTTCAGGCCCCTCTTCTGTGGAACCAGCTTCCAGTTTGGATTCAGGAGACAGACACTATCTCTACTTTTAAGATTAGGCTTCAAACTTTCCTTTTTGCTAAAGCATATCCTCCTTTAGTTATGCTGTAATAGGTGCAGGCTGCTGGGGGATTCCCATGATGCATTTAGTATTTCTTCACTGTGTGTTAATTGACCCTGTGCACGAGAAAATGCTAACTTCCTGGTTTGAGACCGGATGTGGGGTTGTACATTTCCAGTAGCTTTACTTTGCAGTCAATCGCTACTGCGACGATATCCTCCAAAATCATGTCCAAAACTTGAAAACGGAAAGATTGCGTTAAGTTACAAAATGCAGAAGGTGGGAACACTCACCACTGTTGTGTCATAAAAAATCTAATGATCAATTTTGACGTTTAAAGCGTTTAGATCGATCAGTTGTTTACATCACTCAACACAAGCAGAACTGCATCACTGCAGCAGAAGACACATCGTCCACATTCAGAAGCACATCTCTGTATAGTGACTGGTCTCATGATCTAAACAGGCAAATGTTCAGCATTCAAACTACAGGTGAAGAATAGTCAAACCAGATGTTTCCCCCGTTATGTCGAGATCAGCTAGTCAAGTACACACCTACACAGCATGTTAACAAACCGTGAAAAAAGCCACACAAAAAATGAATGATTGCTGGTAAGGGTTTCTATACATTAGTATGTACGAAGGGTATGTTGTGGCTTACCTTAAAAATTACAGCGGTCCCTCGCTAATAACGCGGTTCACCTTTCACCTCGCTGTTTTGCAGATTTTTTAGTGCAAGTTTGCATGCTTTTTTTTTTTTTACATCACATTGTGTCCTGCGTCCCGATTGCTGCAGACGATCTCCTCCGTGACGTCTCTCCTGTACAGTACAGAATCGCTGCATCGATCGCTAGCAGTGTGACTCTGAAGTGCAGTACTGTATGTCCACGATGTCCACGAAACGTTTTGCACCGTCAAAAAATAAAATTGGCTACTTGATTTCACCTATCACTGGTTATTTTTAGAACATAACACCCGGGATAAACGAGGGACAGCTGAGAAATATAACATTTGAATCCCTTTTCTCTTTTGCCCTGAGGTGCAGGGAAAAAATATCGACAAGTCGATGAACATCATTTACAGATATATTAGGTAAATGCCCGAGACATCTATAGAAATGTAAATAGCCGCTTGATTCATTCATTTGCTTAACTTGTTTTGGACAATAAACCAGGCACGAATAGGACACCGGAAACAAAGCTCCCCACAGGAGTTTCCGCAAGTAGCATATGCTAACGTGCACACAGTCAATAGACCTCTCTGCATTGAATCATACTTATTATTAATCTCTGTCTCTCTTCCACAGCATGTCTTTTATCCTGTCTTCCTTCTCTCACCCCAACCAATCACAGCAGATGGCCCCCTCCCTGAGCCTGGTTCTCTTCCTGTTAAAAGGGAGTTTTTCCTTCCCACTGTCGTCAAAGTGCTTGCTCATAGGGAGTCATATGATTGTTGGGTTTTTCTCTGTATGTATTATTGTAGGGTCTACCATACAATATAAAGCGCCTTGAGGCGACTGTTGTTGTGATTTGGCGCTATAAAATAAAATAAAATGTGTTTAACAAAAGATGAAAAACCTATGCAGGTCTACTGTTCCTTAAGGCAATCAAAAACAAGCTCCAAAGAAATGAAATACAGATGGAAATATGTTGTAAAGCTGTAAAGCGGTCGATGAGTTTTTATACTCGGTGTCAAACTGATGAGAGCGGCTGTGTTGGAAACAGTGCCATTTAAGAAAAAGGAGGAGGAAAGATGGAGGCGGCTGACTTAGTGATGTTAAGATTTGTGTTGGAAATGTAAATATGGACAGGATTAGGAATGGTTATATCAGAGGGGAAAAACTAAGAGAGGTGATAGTGAATTGCTCTGGATAAGTGTGGAGGAGTCATTATTGGTATGCTGAAGACGGAGCTGCCAGGGAAAAAGAAAAGAAGTCCAAAGCTACTCATACTTCTAATGAGTATCGGCACCACAGTTTATCCAGGTGCACAGCATCAGGATCCTGATTTCACATTAGCAGCAGATTTATGTTATTATTTATCTTTTCCTGGTGTGATGAATGTCTCTCTGCGTGTTGCTGTGATGTGAGAATAAAGTTTCACTGCAATAAAAGTAGACATGTAGCAGTTATGGAACCATTTATAGCCTTCTGTGAATGAGGCCTGAACGGGAATTTGAGGTATCGCGTTTAGTTTTATTTTCCGCTTACTCGTGTTTAACAAAAACAGATGTGTGCCTCTGCCAGAGAGGAAATCCACATCTGAATGACTGGAACCGGTAGCACAAAAACATCCCAAGCATCCCACAGAGGTACGGGTCAGCCTGACATTTTGAACTCTTAAAAATGAAATCAAATTAAGTTCAACAGGAATTTGTTTTCGGCACGATAATAAAAACATCTATTTGACTTTCTTGCTTTACCTTCAAATATGTTGCTGTGAGTCTACAGGATTTGGAGATCTGATACACAGATTTACAGGAATCCTTGCACCAAAACATGTTTGTTTCCAGCTCTGTTCTTCTGCAAGGAATGTGTCATGTGGGTGTCCGCCCACTGTGGCTTCCACCTCCCCCCCCAAAGACACCCATTTGCAGTAAACTTGGTGATGTTTTCAGCCAATTCCCTACTGTTCCTACGCATAAACAAGCCCATTCTGAAGGGCTGATTGCAGCCAAACTTTCGCAAGAGAAGAAAAAAAAAAAGGTGTGGGGGCGTAAAATTTTTGGATGCCCTCCAGCTCATTAAAGTGTCATGTTTCAGCCTCAGAGATTCATGGACCGCCTGCTCACTGGTGAGCACTAAGACACGGACTCCACTTGTAATTCACAGGCAGGAAATCCACCCAGATGCAAACAGACAGATGTGTGTGTGTCCATGTGTGTTTTGGTGTGTGAGGTAAGAACCAACACAACAAGGCTGGCTATCGTTCAGACCACACAATCATTACAAGCACAGCGAGTGTATTAGTGTAATTGGGTAATGAAGGTGAGGCCAGGAGGGCCGAATGTTATTTCTCAAACATGTAGACTGGGAATGTGCGGCTTTGTAAGTCTATCTTCGTAAGGAGCAGTTTGAGTTTTAGACCTTGAGGACATTTTTGGAAAGTGAGGAGAGTTCTGCTTTTTGGAGCGAGCTTCAAAGAGGTGTTTGAGGGCTAAGAGTTGGTTTCCAAGTTAAGGTTAGAATTAGACCGAGGTCAGGCATGCATGTGTGCATCTGTGTGTTTTTCTCTTTATTACACACCGTGTGAGGGAGCCAGCACGTCAGCTAAACTACAAAGACACACTGACTACATTTATAATCTTGGATCTTTCTTTGTCTCAGTGAGAAAACTTCCCCATCTATTATTCATTGAAGCTTTAGTTTTGCCCCATTCTGTTTTACCTTTAACACGTTAACTCAATCAGCTGTGTATGCTTTAGTGGATCCGTTTCTTTTTGGCATTGACTCTTTCCCAGCACTGCCAGTTCAATTTGCAGGTTTTACACGACACCCATTTATACAGCTGACTAAATATTTACACTGGTAAAGTAGCTCGCTCAAGGGTACACAGTGATATCCCAACTGGGTTTTGGACCTACAATGTGTTAAAAACCTTCTTTGCATATGGACTCTGTGCACCTGACACTTGATGTGGCTCCATGTATTTGATTTATCCTGCTGACTGACAGGACACAGACCTGAACATTTTATATGCCATGAGAACCCGAGATTATCGCTTTTTGCTGTGAATATTGCCCAGAAACACTGCTGTGGTGTAAAATATTAGACTTTAAAGGTTTGTCAGTAAGTTAAACGCTCACCTTAGTTCACCAAAGCTTGTAATAAACTGTCAGTATGAATAGCCTGCATTTGCTTTAAAAAGTTAAGAGTGTTTTACACACAATATGTAAATGATGCGTTCAGAGGCAGAAATCTCAGCTTTTGTTTCATTCTTGTGCCCCGTACACCGCACGGTTACAGAAGCACTGGTTTGGCCAACATTTAAACAACAGCCATGAACCTTAATACTCACTCAGGGTAATGGTGTCCAGTTTGTGGCAGGATTTAAAGTTACACATTCAAGCAGTTCCATGAATCTTTGCTCTTACTGGATTTTAGTCGTAGAAATATCAAACAGACCGCTAAATGAAACATGCACAGTCCTGTGAAAAAGTACATTTCAACAGGACTCTATTCAATCCTACACACACCTTTACTGCTTCCATAGGAAACAACAGGAACTGGCAGCCAGCTGCTACTAATCAAGTGCACTTTATTAAATAATCAGCAACAGTAAGCGTGAGCATCTCCATCAAAACAGAAATGTTGTCTGTTTGTAGATCTGGAAGCTTCAGGTGTGTGTCAACAACCTACCCAGCAGAGGACATCCCAGCAAATTCACCCCAAGGTCAGACCGTGCCATACTCGGAGAAACTACAAAAGACAAAGCGCTGCTCTGAGGCCTCAGTTAGCAGGATACATCCTAAAGTTCATGATAGTACAGTTACAAAAAGACCAAACAGGTTTGTAAAGCTGCATCTGAATAAACAAAGAGTTCTGCAATAATGTACTTTGGACAGACAAGACCACAGTGGAGACTCCTCATACCAGCTGCCAGCACGAAGGTTGATGATTTGGGCATTTTGCTGTCACTGTACGCCAAAGTGCTCCAGAGTCAAATGTGAGGCTGTCAAGCAGCTAAAGCTTGGCCCAAACAGGACAATGAGGCCACACTCAGCAGCAGCTCTACAGCAGCACGGCTGACAAAGAAAAGAGTCAAATCAGTCACAACTCCAGCAATTTGAATGCTGTGACAGCTGTGTATAAATTATAGTCCAATTATTGTGAACTTAGAATACTTTCTTTTTCACAGGACTGCATATAATACAGATGGGTTGAAATAAAACTTCAAACACTGCTGTTTGCACTTACAGTGTCATAGTATTCATGCTCACGTGTATACAAATGATCTGACCTCTGTCGTGATCGCTTTAGCTCTACATCAGCCAGCATCAGACTGCGTTAACCTCTGTTGGGTTGAGATTTATGATAGTTTAGGGGGCCAAACAAACATGTTCGATTCAGCGATCTCAAAGAGAAGCCTGCTGGCAGACCAAGACAAGAATACACTGCTGCATATTTGTAATAAACCACAGTTTATATCATATAGTGAAACAAGGCAGCATTATTCTTCTGGTCTTACTATCATATGCTTCCTAACACATTAAACAGTAAATAAAAAAAAACTATAAAACAGCAAAAATAACAACATGATACAAGCAGAGGTGTTGGTTCCAAACATGTTAATAAAGTGACCATCAGACATGTGATTCCATTACAGGAACATATGAAAGCAAAACAAAACAACCTTTCTACTTTTGGTTTTTCAGTGGCTTGTGAGGTCCAGGCTCTGATGTGTGAAGCCAATGCCTGAAGAACACTAAGCACCAGTACTATGTAGCGATTACCATAGTTATAATTATGTGGTTCTCAAAGTATGCATTTCCTATTTTTCTGTAACAACAGTCGGGCACGCCTTAATAGGGTTGTCTAGCTGTCTAAACACACTGTAAACCAGAGTGTGACTTGTAAATGAACTAATAACATTAATAGTGGCTGTATTCCACTCAGGTGAGCCAGTTGCAACCTGCATGCTGGCTGAGCTCCGGGATACTGGCACATATATATGGAACACAATCATAATTAATGTTATTAGTTCCACCTGTGCTTTGCCTGCTATGAAAAGCCATTTTGTCCAGAGATGACTGCGTAACACATCGTTGCACGTGGTTTAAACTGCGGCTGTGCGAGTGCATCCGTATTCAACAATGAGCAGAAAGTGTGGCGCTGCTGCCATCCTGGCACAGACCCCGCGGTTGTGTTGCTGCTGCTGTTGTTGGATTGCGGTGAATTTCAGGCATTTCTCGAGCACTGCAGACCTCACAGCCCCCATAATGCTTTCCATGCTCTTTATCTGCTCCTTACATCTACACTAATGTTATTCAGAAAATATGCTGGCATGAGCTCGCCTCCTTTAAAACCCTCCGTCGTCTGCGGCTGGTTAACAGGAGCGCCGACCCGGCGTGCTGATCCTTCAACAAGGTGCGCTTTTCTTGCCAAACGTCTTCCACTCCTAGAAGCTGTCACTGACCCATCATCTTGCATGTCTTTCTTGGCACCAACAGAAACTTTTTTTTCCTTTTTCTTTTTTCTCTAGTGGTAAGTTACCCATGTCTGATAGGCCTGGAAAAAACCGTCAATACGCTCAGAGTGATGCGGAGTGGCACACTGCAGGAAAGCGCGAAACTCGAGCGCAGTGCTCGTTATTTGGCTTTCACATGTAATAAATATCAATATTTTGGCAATTTAACAAACCAACAGTGTGAAGACTGTAATAAATGGTTCACGTGTTGTAGGGCCGGTGTTTTAAAGGTGTAGTCCACCCAAAGATACAGTACAAGAAAGCTAATACTGTTGCAAGCAAGGCTACAAAAAGTTGCCTACATGCGTACATAGAGGCCACTTTATTAGATGCACCTGTTCAAGTGCTTCTTAATGCAAATATTTAATTAGCCAATCGCATGGCAACAATTGAGTGCGGTCAGGCATGCATGTAGGGTCAAGGTGACCTGCTGAAGCTGAGCATCAGGATAGAGGAGACTGAGTGTGTGGTCTGAATGTTTCAGAATCTGCTGATCTGCTGGGATTTCCCCACACAACCACGTCCAGGGTTTACAGAGAATGGTCCTAAAAACAGAAGGTATCCAGTGCCAGCAGTCAGAGGAGAATGACCAGTCTGTTTAGGTTGCTTTTTGGCAACAGTAGCTCAAATTAAACCAAGGAATGCTGAAGAGCATCTCTGAAGCACGAGACGTCAAACCTTGAAGCTCCGGCAGCAGAAGGCCACACCGAGTGCCACTCCTGTCTGCTGAGAGCAAGAAACTGAGGCTGTAATTTATTCCTGGCTTCTCTGCACTCTGGCTTGCACTTCAGGATGCTTTTACCAGCTAGAAATCAAAACGAGGAGGAGCTTTACTGTCAGTAAGGGGCATGTGAGAGAAGTCTATTGTCATTCTAGCAGGGAGGAGCCAGCAGGGATGTTTCTATGTAACTGCAGTTTTGGCTGTCATGAAAAGAAAGCCTGAGCTGGAAATGCATGATTGGCAGTGAATTCCCTTTTATGATATTCTTTACCTGTTATTCATGGCCATTTTATAGGCAAACATGTATTTTCTCCAGTGAAATTCCACTTTAAAAACTGGTTTCAAGTATATTTGAGTGATTTTTGTGAATTGAAGGCCAAAACCTCTTTTTGGAGGTTTCCCAAGCCAGTTGAGAAAAGTGTATCCTGGTTTTGCCCCACATCTTCCTTCATGTTCTTACACACACACACACACACACACACACACACACACACACACACACACACACACACACACAGGGCAGCTGTGGCTACACCTGTAGCTGCCTCCACCAGTGTGTGAATGTGAGAGTGAATGAATAGTGGAATTGTAAAGCGCTTTGGGGGTCTCGAAAAGCGCTGTATAAATGCAATCCATTATTATTATTATTATGTTGAACATGCGAAACACCTGAGCTGGCTCCTCTTGATGCAAAGGATCAGGAGCTCCTCTGTATATATCTTATTGTCCCACTGTTGCATCCAAAATCTTCCTTTTTCTGTCTGCGACTCTGTGGCATCTTTTATATACGCTGAGGTCGGTGTAAAAAAGGAATCATGACCAACACTCCACACCTTTTATCAAGCATCAACAGTAAAACTGGTCCAAGTGCTCGGGCAGTTTTCTTTAAGAACATTACAGTCAGCGTGATAATATCAGCAGATGCTTTTTTGTTTCTTTTAGCAATAAAAATGGTATTTATTCAACTTCATATTTTTCTCTCCAGTCATCCACACCCAGTCTGCAAAAAGAAGTGGCGCTAAAACAGTTGTTCCAGACAGCAGATGAACTTAATGACCGCACAAAGGCTCACGATATGATAAATACGGATTATTTGAAACTGTCGATCATGCAGAGCTGCTCTAGTAGAGTCCCAGAATAAAAATATGGAGGTGGAAATGAGCATAATGGGTCTGAAAATATTAGAAGGTCAGAAAACGATCAGTGTAAGCAACATAATATCATACTATCATAACTAATGTAAGTGGATTGGTTTTATTAGTGATCCCAAAATATTTAAGCCACATATTGTTAGTGTAGTTGGTTCAAGTAGGATAGTATTTTTTTAGATATTTGTGTACAATTTGGTAGTTTAATACAAGTTTATTTTACAGGAACAAATGTTGCTGATGTGTTTTCATGATATAAATCATTTCCTTTCTTGTTGTGCACAGGAGCAGAAATCATCAGATGGACATCTGAAGGAACATCTCTGAACAGCACCACAGGTACAAGATGTGTTTATTCGTCTGTTTCCATTCAGTACACAAACGCTGGCACCCATTATTTAGGGAGCCGTACGGTTCTGCATTACCGTTCGAGTTTTTAGACCACAGAGTAACAACCCAGCTTATCTGCACCTCTTCAGTGCCTACAGTCAACCAGTCAGGGTGGATTTTGTGTGCTTGCATTGTTTATTTTAGCCCTCATTAAAACGTGGTAGTTGGCTTTCTCTCTCCAGGGTTTTTTGGCTACTGTGGTGGGGAGATAGGGGAATGCGGTGGACCCCTTGGGCGTCCCACAAAAAGCTGCCTAACCCCCTTCCCCGGCTCACCACTCACCCCATCTGGGTCCTGCAGTCACACCCTGTGGCAGGGCTGCGGTTAACTGCAGCTGTTGACTGGTAAAGAGGCACAGTGAGGGGTTCTAGGAGGCAAATCCAAGTAGATGTGACTTTCACTTTAACTACCACTAGAGGGTACTCAACCACAGTAAGCCAAAACAGGGGGACCTCAGAAAGCTGGCACAGACTCTTCTCGCGGGGTTTCTTTCTTATCTCTTTTACATGGTCAGCACTTTTTCGCAGGAAGCACAAGAAGTTGTGTGTGTGTGTAAGAATAAAGAGAGATGTTTGTCTTTTACAGGAGATGTTTTTAAAGAGAAAAAGGGGGGCAGAGAGCCCTCCTCAGTACTTAAAAGACACCTTGTGACGTCAGCTCTGCTGCCTCAAGCAGCTTTTGTCCATGTTGTTTAGTCTCTTTATAGGACTACAATAGTGGTCTGTTTTATTTTGTCTGTGACGGGGAAAAAAACTATTAGACATAAAAGGCTTTGCTCTGTCAGCAGCCACACCCTGACCTTCGCTCCGCACATTTACCTTGCAGTTTATGCTACCTTAGTGTATCAGAGCCTGCGGCAAATACCTGTCTGGTATGCTCTGTCTGTGTGGCTGTGCATTAGTTTAATGCTGTGTCTGAACCGTGTATTTTCACAATGCACCATACTACTGTTGTTCATTTTTAAAGGAATCAGGAAACGTCTGTTGGGTGTCTTGATAATCCCAGGTGTGTGTGCTTAACAGACAGCGCACGTATGTGTGTGTGTGTGTCTTTGTGCTAAAGTGAACTAGCAGGTTCTCTTTCAGAGTTATACAGCTCATCGAGGGGGAGAGAGAGGGAGAAGAGGTCTTTGAAGTTTTGGTTCTGCCATCCGTCTCCAGCTCTCAGGCTTTCTTTTCATGCCAGCCACTGCAGATGCCTGTTAAAGAGAAACACCCCAGCTGGCTCCTCCCTGCCATGTCTCTTTGGTAAAATGACAACAGGCTGCACTCACATGCCCCGTACTGACAGTAACGCTCCTTTCTGTTGTGATTTCTAGCTGGTAAAAGCATGCCAGAGTGCAAGCCAGAGTGCAGAGAAGCCTAGAATGAAAAGCAGCTAAAGAGCAGCCAGTATTAATGGACAAATCTGATCTCCCCTTTCTCCAGCTGCTCACCCGCCATTGCTGGTTTTCCTCTGATTTAAACCAGTGTCTCCTTTACACGCCAGCAACCATAGACGATGCTATGACATTTAGCTTTAACACTGGAGGAGGAAAGCAGCAGCAGCAGCAGCAGCAGGAGGATGATGATGAGGGGAGATGTATTGATTACCCTTAGCTGTTCTTTCATAGTCTGTGCGCTTGGTTTGTGTTGGCTAAGCCCTCTAGCCTAATGGCTTTTAGACTTCCATTAGGTCGTTGCAGGCAGCGTGGTTTAAGTAAGTAACAAAAGGCTCTGTCAGAATGCTTTAAGCATTAATAAGACAGTCGGTGTTACTTCTCTGGTCTGCCAGCTCATCAGGAACACACCAGTCTGGATCAGGAAGCCAGAAGGCTGGTTTACTGTCGTCATCTCAAGCTTTTATTTGGCTATATTGCTCCTGGTAAGCCCGGAGCTGGATTAACTTTTAGACTTTGGGGAATTTGTTTCGATTGAGCAGTGAAAGCTGCGGCTCACTCACCCCGTAAACTTTGGGTCCTGGAACCGTGCACAGTAAAAATCCTGTCTCACACTGACAAACGTGAAGAAGTGCCAGGAGCTCTCGGCATTTGTATAGTTCACTTAATGAGGAGAGAGCTATGGCTCGAAGTAGGGAAAGAGGCTCAATAGGAATGGGGTGAGGAGTGCATTGTTTGGTGCTACATGGCAACAGACCCATGTCACCAGTTTCAAGGAGGCTTTTGTGTTGCCGAGTTGTTTTCTGGTTCTACTTTTATGGGCATCTTGTTTTTATAAAAGTTGTTTATTAGGAGCGAGGTCCTACTTTTGGTAAAAGAAGCTGTGGCCTACACTGTTTCAAATCTCTGTAATTATTGGGTAGGTCTAGCTTTGATGGTGAACATGCTAGTATTTCGATATGTACACGTTTCCCATATACACTAACTTACAGCCCGTCTCATACTGGTTTGATTCCCTTTCAACAGTCTGTGGGCGTACGCTGCCGCACTGACCCATCAGTCCCAACAAACTCCTCTGCTTTCTGGATATTGTGTGGTCTGCATGTCTTAATGTCGCTGTGTCCCTGCAATCCCTCAAAGTCCTGAGCTTTAATGCATCGGTTACCGTATTTTTCCACCGAGATGACTGTCGCTTGCCGGGAAAGCTTCACATTGTGTGTATGTGCGTGCGTGCACTTGTGCCATTTTTGGACAAGACCCTGTGTTCTCTCTGCACCAGCTACGGAAGCCTCCAGGGTCCATTTCTTCTGTGGCTAGACCACATAACCTAGAATCCTGCTTTGGTTGGAAATGTGTCTGTTTTCTTTTTCATCAGCCATCATAAAACAGACAAACTCCCCAACTGTCTCCATCCTATATTAACAAGCTGTGTTTGGCCCTGGACTCATCTTAACAGCCCTTCTCTGGGTTTCTGCTGGTTACAGTAAAAATTAACACCTCCTCTACTGCAGGCTGAGGCTTTTCATTGTGTGGATCCAGTTTCTGCTAAGACCTGCTCAGTCATGTGGTCTGTTTATGTTTATTGCCTATAAGAACCTCCAGACTTTACACACTGTATGTAAATGATGTAAAAGGTCTGCACGATGGCACCCACAGGTTCTTTGGCAGCTGCCGTGGTGTTTTCTTTGTTGCTAAGTAGCATGCAAGTAAAACTGCAGACACCAAAGCGGTGCACAGACGTCTTGCTATTTATCAGATCGTTTTGTTTTTAAAAAACGTTCTGCAGAAAACACTGACGGCATGAGAGGTTGAGTTCAGTGAGTGAAATTAGTGGAGGTGAAACCAGGCAAACGACTTGCAGCCACAGCTGCCTGTGCTGGCATACTCGTCAGTCAAAGGGGCCATGCCCCAAACTTTAAGCCCTACTGAATCCGAACGGGTGAGTAATAAAACAATTAGTCCAAAGTACAGTTCTTATGAAGGGTGAAATTTGCTTTAGAGGCCAAAACAGGTTTTGTAGCAGATGGTAAACATGTGGGCACTCCTTGATTCAGCTTCAAGTGGACATTAGAGGAACTGCAGTTGTTGGCACTTTCACTTTAGCTTTATTTTGCAGACAGTTGCTGCTCGGGGTCTACTTTGGTATTGGGCAGTATTTACAGGACTGTACAAGTCTTGAGTTCTGCCTCATTTTGTTCTTATAAATTGCTTTGAAGAACAATTTTTTAAAGTGCTCTTGAGCACTTTTTCAGTCCATTTTCAGAGAAATATCACTTAACACTGAAATTTGAATTATTCAAGCATAAAAAGGCCTAACTCAGGGCATGAACCAGTGTTGCATCTACAGATAACAGACACTGGTGGCTCATTGCAAAAACACATCTGTCCTCGTTTCTTTAGCTGAATATATGAATAAACAGATTGACAAGCATAAAATAGGATTTTTGCAAGAGCGAGATGATTTCCAAAGAGTTCTTATCTGAAAACTTGGCATCTCCCAGCCTGGTGTGGAGTGTGTCCTTGAATAAATGAGAGGAAAGTGGACAAGCATGGCGCAGTTTAAAAAGCGGTTTAAGGATATGGTTTTTACAGGGTACAGGGAAAAGGTAGAGATTTGATAGGGTGTTCTTGTCTAATACTTTCATGTGTGTGCGCATGCACGGGTTTGTTGGTATGGGTATATATATATATATATATATATATATATATAATTGTAGGCTGTGTATCCTTGAGGTGTTAATGGGGTTATTGAAAATGTGTATATGTGCGTATGTGTGTATATACGTATGTATGGATAGATAGAAACATATATGTGTATATATTTAAAAAAAAATAAAAAAAAAATTACACATAACATATAATGTAATTGCAAGGAGGTATTTCTGTAGTCTATTGATACTAGATAGTGGAAAAGGGGTGGGATTAAATAAGCTTATGCTTCTTCCTGCTCCTTTTTGAACATGGACGTTATTTGGAGGTGTGGTTGCTCGTTTTCCTTTTGTTTGCTTTGTTCATTTGTCTCTTTTAATTCTATTTTTTTTTATACTTTTTCAACATGTTCAAAATAAAGATTCAATCAATCAATCAATCAATCAAGTAGAGGACAAAAAAGGACACATATATCTAAAAGTCATGTCTCTAAATAGCCTGTAGTCCTGGGTGTCTCGTCAAAATCGATGGAATTATCAACACAGAAATCTGATGGCAGAAAAGTACGATCAGATTTTGATGCACTGTGCAGCAACATCTGGAAAGTGTCTGATTGGCTCCGTTTTTTCAGCATGACAATGATCCCAAACACGCTGCCAGTGTAGTAAAAGCATACCTGGATAGAAAAACACTATCAGTCATGGATTTGCCTCCAGAGCCTGGACCTCAACGTTATTGAAGCAGTGTGGGATCATCCTGACAAAGAACAGAACAAAACGCAGAAACATCCAAAGAAGACCTCTGAATATTCTTCGGGAAGCCTGGAGAAACGTTCCTGAGGACCAGAAAGAAAGCTTTCCTAAAAGAGAGTTCATGCTGTGAGGAAGAATAAAAGAGGTCACACCAGTTATTGACTTTCAAGTTTATTCGATTTGTACAAAGTTTATTTTTGCCTTATATACCGCATTTTCATTTATATTCCAGTTGGTGCGCCTGTTTTTCATTTCCATAGTCAAAATATAAAGAAATGAGGTGTGGCTCAAGACTTTTGCACAGCACTGTATATAAATGATCTTTTGATACTTGCTAAGCTTCCTCACATTCTCTCCTTTCACATGCTTTCTGCTGCTAGACGTGACCATTGTCTGCAGTAATTTTGCAGGATTATCCCCTCACCACGCCACCTCAGACATACTTGAGTGGCGCTCCAAGACGAGGATAAATCTACCTTGGCCTCTTGCTGGCTGGCTGCTCTCTGGTCTGCCAACCAAGCAAGGAAACAATAGAAGTCCAGAACAATGTGCTGGCTGCAGATCAGTAGGGGCCCACTTGGACTCTCCCAGACGCTACGTCTTATTTCCTTTTTGATTACTCACGCCTGCCTGATGAGCGGCACACTCACACTCCTCGCCGTCTGCCCGTGAGAGAACTCGCAAAGAAAAGACTTTTTGTCGGGGGCTGGTTTTGATTTGCAGGCTGGAATGCCTTTGTGATAATGTCGCAAGATTTGCTGGCAACGAGAAAAGTTGGGGAGAGCTGTGATGTGCACAATTTCCAATTTTAGGCACTCTCAGGTGTCAAGGCTGTCAGAGCATGTGTGCTTATGTGTGTCAGAGTGTTTTTCTGTGCCGATTTATGTCGCTTTAGGCTTTCAGGATATGCTCGTAAACAGTTTTTAAATGAAGGAATAATAGTACTGGTCAACTGTAATGCCACCCAAGCGTGCTGCACGCCTGCTGTGGGCTGGGCTCCCTTTGCCTTGGCTCTTGCTAACTCCCACTTCTCCTTGTAACCCCCCACCCCCACCCCCCTCACCGCCAGGCCGGAGGTAGGAAATCAAACCAATTACGGTTGTATTTAAAGAAAATTGGAGCAGGGCCGGAAAAGTGGGGGCATTTCCAAAAGCCACAAAAATAAAACTGCAGGGCCACACTTGACAGGATACATGGTGGCTGGAGAAGAAAACGTAAGGAGAAATCCAGTGTGAGCAATGAATGGCTACTATATCTTAATAAAGCAGTCAGAGCTGGTAATCTACCCTAGCAACAAAACGTGCCAAAAACTCTAATATTCCTCTGGATGTCATCAATAATCTGTTTCTGTGTCGGTCTCGAGGAGAGAGATTGATGGATTTTGCTTCCCGGTGGATCTGTTTGATGGATGGCGTTTAAGGGGCCAACCTTGTTTATATTCAGGTCTGCTGTGCCCCGCTGCGACTGGCCTGCCAAACGGCCGCACCTCATAACGTGGCTGAATGTGCCAAGAGCCCAAATCCTCCTTGGCGTGCTCTGCTGCTGCAGCCCCTGCTGCGGTGTGGTACGGGGTCTCTCATAAAACACAAACACCTGTATGCTTCATGACTAATGCACATGTGCGCACAATCCTTTGGCCAGTGTGTGTCACAGTCTGAAGCCGCCTTTACAGCCAAAAAGCTTGTCTGGGATCAGTTGTGTGATCGCCACCTCCTGATCTGATGCATTCTCTCTGTTTTACCTCTCCCCCCCCTCCATCGCTCTCTGATCCTCCTCCTCGCTGTCATCTCTCAGGAAAACCCCCTCATTACCAGGGCCCAAATGTAAATGCTTCATTTTCCATAACCCCACAATCCCTCTTTGTTCCACGGCCCATTTGGCTGTTATATCTCAGCAATTATTTCTAAATCTGAATGCTCCCAAACAGACTCCTCCAGATACTTGAAAGATATTTTTCTTCCTTCATCTTCCCCTCTGCCTCATGGGCAAAAACAAAAGGAGCAGAAATCAAGGTGTCTGGTGTCTGCAGGCCAGCATACCTCATGTGTGTAAACTCACGTGTACACACACACACACACACACACACACACACACACACACACACAGCACCTTGTTCTACAGGTGCATGCATAGAAAACAAAAAAAGCACACACTCAGACAGACTGTTTACTTCACATGCACACACCATAAAGAGTGTAACATGATCTCCCATTAAAGATGAAAACAAACCAGCGAGTGGGAGGTGTCCCCCGAGGACATCCACAGTAGCTATAGTGGAACCATTGAACCATGGGAACTGGTTAGCAGAGCCCTTGCACACACACACTGTTGGCTGGAGATGGAAACACCAAAGTAATGGCTTTTAATCACGTCACCTGTCTAACGGTAACAATGGTTCACATTTTATTGGGTGTCAGCAGTAATTTGATTTATCCACACCTGGCTTTGACGATGTTTGACAATCAAAGCACCAGAATCACAACTGCGATAAAAGTGACTGCGAAGGAGAAAATGACGATTTAAGAAGTGCAACACTGATTATTTAGTAATGTTTAAAAAGATGCTTTAATCTTGTTGCTCTGTGTCAACCCACTGATTTCTTAACAGCCACTTATTAGGTAACAGATAACAACCACGTGGGTTTACTGTTATGTAGAGATGCAAAGGAATTGCTGACTTTGCTGCTTCCAAAGGAGACAATGAGAGCAAGAAAGGACGGGACAATGCAGCTTTTAACAGCCATCCACGTTCCCACATGATCCAAAACAGACTTAAGCAATCATCCTCATTTTACTCGCTGTTTGCGCACATGGATTAAAAAAAAAGGAGTAGTAGTAAGGGAGATAGAAAGATAGAGAGTGTGTATGTGAACCACCAATTTAGCAAGTTCCCCTGCTCAAGTGAACACAGACCTGGTCCACAGGGATCCCCGTTTCCCCTCGCCGTCTTCCTTCCCCCCACTAAAGCCCCTACCATGAGCCTGGCAGAGAGCTATAGTGTGCGTGTGTGTGTGCGTATTAATTTCCTGTTTTATAGAGGAAGTAGTGTTTGCATGTACAGATCGTTATTCAGATTTTCTCTGTGAGAAAAAAGCACAGAAAAAAAAAGATTGTGTCAATTCTCATGAATCTGTATGGGAACAACGAGTATTGTTTCTGGGAAGCTGCCCTACTTTCTTAGTAAAAACATATTTTGGTTCACTGGTAAAGTGCAAATGCAGTGTCTAAATCAAACTGAAAAGCATGTCATTTCATTATTCCCATCAACAAAAAATCCCAAAACACTACAAACTATCGTCCTTTCATTTCAAATGTTCTACTTTTACTCCTTGACAAATTAATCAAATTAAGGGCAGATTGGTTTGACACAGACAGCTGTGGTCATTATGCAGTAAGGATAATCTGCATCCGAGCCAATAGGACGTCTAAATGAAAGTTAGCTGCTGTGGTCTTAGCCAGATTACCCTCTAACCATGGACTGAGCCACAGGTCGGCCATCCAGTGGTCTGATGGGTTTCTTTAAAGGCCTCCTGTTTTTGATTCATTTACATGTCTTGGTTTCCTGTGATGAGATGACCGAGTTTAGTCATAAGATTGTTTTGAGCGTCGCTTATCGGTGTCATCACACGTCTTTGTATGAGCGTTACTCAGTAAATGACGTGCAATGTGAAATTCTGTGAATTGCCACCACGGAAGGAAAAAAGAAAACATCCTGCAGCCATGCAGCCTTAAAAGAAACTCCTGTGGTTCGAAATCACGTCTCAGTTTCATTCGGGGCTGTTAAACCATAAAAACATGCAACATGGCAATATGGGCAGAAGGATGTAGGCTATATTATTGCTTTTGCATCTGCATCTGTGGAGTTATTTTCGTGTCTGTAATGTGCAGTCAAGCAGAACAGGTCTGCTGTGAAAAACAGGCCTGAGAGAATCACCATAGACTCTGTGATTTTTATTTTTATTTTTGCAAGTAAAATAAACAGGAGGTTAAAATATGAATAAAGGAGTTTTGCTTGCAAATCTAAAAGTTTGTACTTGTTGCTGAGATGATTGTAGTTTGGAAGTGCACTGAAATGGGCTCCCTCTTGTTTACTGACAGCAAATGTTGTCAGTCGCCACTTACGATTAAGACGTGTGTGATATTTTTCAGGGTAGGTTAAGCTCAACAATATCCAGGTTTGTTAACAAAACTCTTAAGATTCAAAATAAAGGTTAGAAAAAATATTAATTTCTTTCCAAAAATCTGCAGATTATCATTTTTGCATTAAAGAAGTAATCATTACATTCTCACAGCTGAAATTAGGAACATATTTCACATCTTGGCTTCAAAAGTGTGATGATGATGATTCAGCAACAGTTATCGTGTTGTTCATGGCCCACGTCTCTTAACCTTTACATTTCCCCCTCTTTTTAAGCATAAATAGTCACAGGTAATGAAACATCCATTAATCAAACTGATGAGTAACAGCTTGACATATCTTAGGAAAATATGTTCGGTTGTAACCAAATATTTTCCAGGTGCTGTCAGTACACTGATGACATCACATGTTTTCCTTTGCTAAGGTTTGTTGAGATCTAAAAACTGTTTTTATTCATTTTTTTCATACATTTCCCAGCAATGCATCCAGGGAGACGGTTAAAATGCGACACGGCTGATTTAACAGATTGTTCTTTGGGAGACTTTTAAGAGCGACGCGTCTCCCATTGCTGCTGAATTTGTTTGTGTTTTTATGAGATCAGCAGCTCGTTAAGAGGTCACACAGCAGAGTGTCGTGCTGGCAGCTCTCCGGGTCCATCTGACACTGTGACCGTTGCTCCCGCTTTGAGCGGGAACCGACTCCTACAGTACAGCCCCGCAGAGAGGTGCTCCACTGTGGGAACTGGGAGTCGCCCGGTTCCAAAGATCAGTCTCTGTAGACTCGGCATGGATGAGAAACTACCTTCACTGGGATCCTTCTGAACTAGGAGAATTCTCTCTCTCTCTCTTCATCTCTCCCTCCATATCCCACTCTGCATCAGCAAAGCAGTGCTCTGTGTGAGAATGGTTGCATCACAGCTCTCGCGGTTTCTTAGCCCCTGGCCCCTGTGTTCCTCGGTCAATCTGTGGGAACCCTGATTTTGGACGGTAGTTGCTGTTCCCACCACCAGTCTGGTTAGAAAATAGACTGCTGGCCAACGTACCAGGCACCCAAAACAAGCCGGTTCAGGCCCACTGCTTCTCACGGGTTCAGGGCAGAGGTTGTTAGTGGCTCCAGAAGAGGCTGTAATTGGTTTCGCATGCAGGTATCATAGAAGCGACAGCGGATACTGTTATCATGAGAAACTTTCTCTGTTTCGCTTTGTTTGTGTCTTATTTCCAGTTCAGTGTTTTATCATCTTTCTTTTGAATAAAGATGAAAAATCCTGGAGGCCAATAAGCAACAGACAGAATAAACAAAGCAGTCGTTAGTTATTCTTTTCTATCGCCATGGGGCAAGTTATGCGTCTATTTTTTCAACTTTACCCACTTAAAAAGTGGTTTTGTTTGTCCTATACACCAATTCATCATGCCTTTTGACTACAATCACATCCAGACAGGCAGCCTGATCCAGGCAAACGCTTCCCCTCTTTCCGGGAGAGTTACAGTTTTCGGAAGAGGAGCAGCAGCGCTGCAGGAACAGAGAGAAGATGAAAAAGCAGCTCTGCTCGTGTACATCCATGACTAAGGCAGAGCCAGATGAGAGCCTCTCTGCTCCACACATGTGGACAAGAGAGTCGGGTCTCACAGAGTGTGTGAAGACAGCTGTAAAATTCCCCTGAGCCTGGCCTAATTGAAAGCTTATCATTTTCTCTTTGTGCTTCCTGAGTGGTGGGGGATCAGCGAGGGGCGAGGCAGAGCACTTCTCTGTGATGAGACCTGGAGGAAACGCTGTTGTGAACTCGCACTGTAAAGTGGAGCTCAGACCGTCTTGGTGGAGGGCTGGTGCGAGATCTGTCAGCGGGGGATTGTGTGTGTCTGCGTGGAAATGCTTTGAGTGTGCAGAGTTAATTGAATGCAGTGTGTATCGAGGCTGCATGTGTGCATCCTGAGGCTCTGTTGTTCTGCCAGCCATAGAAGGCCTGACACAGACACACGCATGCAGCAGAAGCCACACAAAGGCGAAGAAAGGTGAGAGCTGAACGAGAAGAAAGGATGAAAGAGGCAAAGAAAGAGAAAATGCAAGCGTCTAAACACAGGAAACAAAAGAGTGAAAAATTAGTGGAAAACAAAGTGAAAGCCTTTCATGGCACATCAACAGGTGGCATTAGTTAAAGAGCGAAGAATTGTGGGTATTTGGTGTCAGGATAACCACATCTGAAATCAGACCACCCCGCAAGGTGGCATCTCAAGTGTTTAATCTTATGGCTCGGCTTCAAATGGGGCAAACAGATGGCATCGGCGCGGTGTAAATTAACGACCACGCCGTCGGTTAAAAAAGGCCGCCGACATTCCAAACTTCTGTATTGTTTTTAACAAGTGACGACTTGCCGACGTGCGCTAACATGGAGGCTGCCAGGGTGGTGTCGGATTCCTGAGCAGCGTTTTATTTACGCTCAGGGTACCACCGCGCTGACAGCTGAGGCATTTTCAAACCTCTGGGAAGCGAGAGGAATTGCCAGCGAGAGTTTCGCTAATGGGAGAGAGGAGGAGAATTATTAGAGGGTTACTGGGCACAACCCAGCAAATGTAAGGTTATGAGATGAAAACAGTGGCATTCGTGGTATTTTTTCTGTGTGAGCCGAAGAAGTTAGAAGTACAGAAATGTGCTGGCGTGGAATCGGGTCCCATGGATGTTTATGAGGGTTTTCTTTTTCCTTCTTCATTTCTCAGCTGATGTGATGTGATGGTGTGTTGGATTCTGGAGATGATTTAAAAATGTACCCCCCCCCCCGTGTTTTAACTCTCAACACCTCGCCCTGTTAAACTACAACACCTCACAAGCCTAGGAGTACTGCTACACTGTGCTATTGTTTTTATAATTAAGCAAATAAATTCAAAGAATGTGGCCATAAATCTGCAACTTTAATCTAACCTAGGTGTGATTTATTCATTTCACTCCAAGAGTTCCTTTGAAGGGGCTATAAGGGTTCATTCCTGGACTCTGCTGAAGTAGCTGTAGCCTGCTCTATTTTTATGTTCTCTTTGAGCCTTTTTTCTGATTGGCTGCTCCCTGTAAACAAAAGGTTTCACAAGTGGGTGGGCGGAGCCGTGAGCATGAAGTGTGGCCATGTTTTACAAATCTTATCCTTCAAAAGAAAACAGCTTTGGAGACAAAAGTGAGACACTTTTTTTTTTAATTAAAATGAATAAAAACTACATTATCGCAAACTTTACAAGCACTCAGTATAGAAGCATTATCGATATCATTACATACATGGTGAAATTTTTTTTAAATTAACATACCAGTTTCAGATGTACATGCTTTGAGCATCAAAGAGATGGAGAGAGCAAGATGAAGGAACATTTTGCTGGAAAGGGATTGTTTAAAAAAAAGTAACATTGTGCTCTTTAATTAACACACAATAAAAATACGATTTACTCGCACACTTGGGCTTGTTTGCAGAAGAAAAACAAAAACAATATTTTTTGCCACACATTTTCTCCATCGAAAACATCCAAACAGTATTACAGGCAGTTGTGAAGATCTTTGGTTTTTTGTGTTTGAAGGAACCACACAAATCTCAGTACGTAGGTGGTTTCTCTAGCTGCATGATGTTTGCCTATAATACAGTAAGGTTTTCAGGCACATCCAGGCCAAAGGGAGATGGGAATGAGACGCTGTCATTTAGAAAAAAACTAGGAATAAGGCAGAGGGCATACAAAACAGCTTGCATACTTTTTTTTCTTTACCTGAGCTGCAAATGCTAGCTTCTTTGGATCACTTCTCACTTTGACATTAAAGCTTACTTATTTATCACATGAGCCGCCAACTTTCAAAGTCATGAATCCTAATCATCTTCATTCTTGTGAAAGAGTTTCCTGGTAAATACTGGATACCTGATACTTCTTGTAGATATCTTTAGCACACCTCGTGCCAAGGCGATGTGTGCAGGCAGAGCTGGCGGAGCTACGACCCCCTGGCACTGACAGTAAATTAGACTGGGAGCCATAAAAGGTTTCAAAGCACTCACTGATTATTTAGAACAAAAGGACCGGTGCACAACAACAGAGGGTTTTTTTTCAACTGCCTCTGGTTTTGTAAGAAGATACCCCTTTTGACCCCACCTGTCTTCCTCCATCCCTTCATCCTCTCCTCCTAATTTATGGAAACACGGGATCACATGTGTAGCTAAAGGGGAAAGGCCCTCCCAGGACAGGGGGAATGCGCACACACACCTGTGGTGCAGGAATGTGTTTGTGTGTCTGATCACGAAATTATTTGGCGACTTAAGTTGATGTCTATATATCTATCCATGTTTAGTTCGGCACACTTCTGGATATTTGTAAATGTATAAACCCAAAAATAAAGAGAGAAATGAAAGTTCAAACATAGTGCAAAAAATTCAGCAAATGGCTTTTTTGGTTTTTTTAAGCGCAGAAAGGCAATTTTGGAACTTTTTTTAAAAGCTTACAGCTCTAGAAGATGCTGTTGGGCACTGTTCACTCAGGAATAAAAGTTTTAGTGCATCAAAGCTACATTGGAAGGCAAAAAATTACATTAAAGGTTTTGGTTTTTTTTATAATTTAGTAGCAATATATTACACAAATTCCAAATTTATACTTAACAACAAAACATGGTATATATACTGTATATATATTTATATAAAAAAAAAAGGAAAGGCAGAGAGAAATGCTTAAGGATTTGGGGTATATGCATACATTTCCTCAAATTTTGGCTCAAATAAATATGAAAGGTAAACTGTCTCATCCAGTTTAAAAATACCAGACTAGGACTTTTTTTTCTTTAGAAAAGGGCTTGAATAAGAACATCAAAGGAAAAGTAAAGAGTAGAGACAACAGGACTCCTACAGAAAAACAAAAAAACCAAGAAACCCTCCTCTGCTTTAGTCTTTATACATTCCTTGAAATATCAGCCACTGTCCTGTTGAAGCGTGATTGACTGATGACGCGGCAGAGGAGGAGTCATATCTAAAAACGTGACATGTAAAATGCTTTTGTTTCTCAATAATGCAGCAGTTGTGTCGAAATGTCCACTGCGCAGTGTGGCTCCAAACACTAATGTGTCCATTTGGATAATAAATTAGGCAATAAGGTACTGCATAACCACCGTGAGCGCACGAAACAGCCTTGGGTGCAACTGACAATGTTTTCACAACTGACTCAATAATTTTTTACAATGTTGAAATTTGACAGAAATTAAAGCTTTAAAAAGGAAGGATTGCTACAGCAGTGCAGCCATGCCTCGCAGGAGTCCAGCCCGACTTCTCTCCTCCACCCGCCGAGTGAGCTGGATCGGTCTGTTTGAGGGATTTCTGCTGCGGTTTTTCAGTTCGTCAGCTGTGCTGATTGATCACACCTCCGCCGCCTTTTGTTCATTTGTCTTTGATGAGTACCTGTTTGCACAAGACAAATGAGGCCGGCACATTACTGCGGCTTCACTCGTTTTACTCTCTCTTCTGTTTACAGTCTCTGCCAAGTAACGCGTCAGCTCGTATGGCTTTTCCGGTTCTTTGACGGTACCTCGGTACAGTGCAGGAGTTCAAGAATTTACAAAACAAATAGAAGTCTTGGGGGATTTGGTAAAAGCAGAAGGTCTTTAAAGCGAGTGCCGGAGAAATAAAAGACAAACATGCAGCATTTCTCTTTTTTTGTTTTTTTTTCTTCTTCTTTTCTTTCAGTGTTCAGCTTCTTTTTTCTTTGTTCATCATCCTCTTTACTTTGTTTTCTCCTTCTCTTCTTGTCTAGCTGTCTGTCAGTCAGTAAGGCCTCCAGACAGATTCATCCAAGCGACCCGAAGCGCTCATGGCTGTGGGGGAGTTGCTGTGGCTGCCGTCGGCTTCCACGCCCTCGCTCTGGGTGTTTAGGCCCGGGTTCATCAGGCTGTTGGTCCCGCCAGTGCCTGTAGCCCCCGAGCAGGACAGTAGGCGGGTGGGAGAGCGCTCGCCCCCGGTATTCCCTGGAGCCACCATGGAGAACTGGTAGGATCCAGAGCCTGTGCCATAATACAGGTAAGAGTTGGACTGGAAGTTTTGGGATTGGTTGTTTGAGTAGGGTGGTGGCAGGTAGGTGTGGTATCTAGTAGAGGCTGACATGCTAAGGCCACTAATGCCGGTGCTGGAGGTGTTGGTGGAGTAGGGGAAGGCCCCGGGGTAGTGCATGCGGGGATCTGAGAAGCGAGGGTCGGTCAGCGGTGACAGAGACGGGAAGGTGGTCCTCTGCGGGAAGAGCTCTGTAGTCGCTGTTATAAAAACAGAGAAACAAAAGGTTGGAAAGAGCCAGAAAACATTCAAACTGCTCTTGCAATTATGAAACCAGCGACTCAGAGATCTCTCTTTTCTATTATTCGCAAGAAAAAAAAGACCCACATTTCCAGAGCAGCAAATCTCCCCAGACCCCCAATTCTGAGCTCAAGTTTCTTGCGATATACCGGTCCATGGAAATGTTTGCTCAAAGTAATGAACTGAGACATTTCTTTGCTTAATAACAGTCATCAAGCACTGACAGCACATCATCCCACAGCCCCGTGCACAAGACTGAAGTTATGAAAAGGCCCCCTTGCCACAGCCCTCCCACCACTGCTTCAAAAGACGCAACGCACAGTTTTCTATCTTTTTCAGAGCAATGAAAAGAGGCATTGTTTGTAGTGAGGGGTGCTTTGTATAAACACAGACAGCTCGCTGCACTGTTGTGCGGCTTGTCATAAATCATATTTAGGTGGCAGAGGCAGACGGTCGTACTCGGAGACGGTCAGAGAGAAAGAGAAGGGGAGGGGACGCAGGAAGAGAAATTGTGTTTCTGTGTATATCTAAACTAATGTGTATCACAGTGAATGACCTGTCAGAGTCGCTGCCAAGTGTAATCTCACAGGTAACGAAGCACAGTGGAACCAGGCTGCTATGTCTGCCATTTCACTGCACACCTTCTCATTTATTCAGCTGGCAAAAGGGAAATAGAAATATTGCTGAAGGGTTCGGCTTGGCGGTTTGCTGCTCTGAGATTTGATGCCACTACTGTCACCAAGGAACTCAAACACCATATTTCCCTCCTCGCTCAGCTAAGGAGTGCTATTGGCTGATCTTACACCACCCGAGCTTGGGAAACGAACCCATTCACAGATTTATGAAAGCTGCCGACTGACACCTCCGATAGTATTTGTGTTTCAGTCCAAGTACAGCACCAGTTATTTTCCAAGTTTCTGCTTAATGTACTTACGATACCTTTGATTTATTTTCACTTTGTTTTAATTGCATGTAAGCTAAATGCTAACACTGGGAAAATTACCTGCTACTGTTGTGGTTTTACTGGCTTCAGACACACTTTTAAATTCCCAGGTAAAGGTGTGAAATATTAAGCGTTGCTTGGCAAGTTGACCGCGTCGAGTCTTTGTGTTCATGATACTCCGATATTTTCCAAAGCAATAAGGTGGCCTTCAGCCAGAACAAACGCCCTTGACCTGGTTGTATGCCATAAAGACTAGTGAGTGTTCCTCACACCTGATGTCAGCCTACAGTATGCGCTCAGCCCACGCCTGTGTACGCCCGTGGTTATTTGTTTGTCTGCGTGTGGCTTCCATGGGTCCAGTGTGCCCACATGACTTCAAGTGTAAAATGTGGATTTGGATGGCAGAGAAAAGAAAGCTTGTATTTGTCAAATAGCAAGCGCTTGCACGCCACAGCCCCGAGGGGGGAGAATGCCAAACTTGCGTGCCACGGTCTTGTTGAAATGTCTTTTCCCTGTGTCTGGAGAAGAGGGTCCATTTTCAGCTGCAAAAAAATCAGTTCCTTTGCAATTTCCATGGCCCCAGCTTTACTCTTTGTTTTTTTTTCAGCAACACATTGCTGCTGTTGAATTTCCTTTTTTTTGGGAGGGGATGAGGGAGTTAGTAGTGGTGGTGGTGGTAGGGGGGGCTGTTTCTTTTTCCAGAGTCTACCAGGCACAGGAGTCGAGCTCCGTATCTGATTTCACGCGAGGAAAATCCAAGCCCTCAGCTGCTGTTGATTCGGGTGAAGTGGAGTCAGCCTACTAATTCCTACCGGACTCTCAAAAAGCTTTTGCTCCCTCTCTCTCTCTCTCTGTCTGTCCCTTCATCTGTCCCACTCTGTGCTAAATTTAGGCTTCGGGGTGAAACCGGGGAGGCGTTCTGTGGCTTGGGGACACGACAGCTCTCGCTGCTGCCGCCTACGCCGCCCACGCCGCCCACGATCTCCGCTTAATTGAAGTCGGTGGAAATGTGTGGGCCAAACTGCGGTGGGGATCGACTCCTGTGTTCCGTCAGGGGAAACTGGACTGGACGCTTATCACAACACCTTAATGGGCTTATGCAGTCTCAGGTTTTTGGCTGGGAGCCCTGAGGAGTCTGGTACAGTACAGTAGCTCCCTCTGGAGGAGAGGGCTAAACAAAGTGTCCTGTAATTGAGAAGCAAAGTTTGCAGTCTGCTTTTTCTCCCTCTTGACTGCGTTGCATACCTTCCTGCATCCCCACCCTCCCCCACCCAACATAAGTGCAGGGTTTGCTGCTGCGGCTGTGGTAACGGTGGTGTATCTTTGGCAGAGAGGGTCTTCCTAACTGAGCCGAGTACTCGCTGCCTGTAACCTCTACGGCACAAAACCACACATGATCTCCATTAGGCTCATCTGAAACGTGTTGACTAAATTGCAGGGACAGGATAAAGGATGGACCCCAGAGGCCTAGCTAGCACAGTGTGTGATGTTCTGAGTGTATGAAGCGGGTAGCTGGGAATCGGGGCTTTTATAGAGAACACGGTGTTCCAGCATGAGCTCTGAAGTGCAGCGCCATGCTCTTTTTGAATTCTGCAGTGCCAAGGGTGGAGCCCTCCTCCTTTCTGCTTAGGTCAAGAAGTCCTCTAGTCCACACTCAAGCGTGTAACCCAGATATGACAGGAGGTTTGTCTCGTTTGCATACGGGAGAAACTGATTTTGGTTGTTAACACAAGGGCAGGTTTGAGGCGGTCACGTCTCTGTGTGTAATTGTGCACGGGCTTATGTGTGTGTGTGTATGCACGTGTGCCTGAATGTGGTGGCTGACAATGGGGGGGATGCAAATCCAGGCGTTCACCTGTGAAATGTTTACTCAGGCTTGATGCAAACTGTGACGGCCAGCACCCAGGGAAGGGTGTCTCAGGCAAATAAGTGAAAGGAGGAAAAAGAGAGAAGCCCGGGCTGGTGCGGCTACGTGGAAAGAGCCACTGTGCTGTGTAATAAGAATGTTTTCTAATCTTTTTCTCTGATATAATCCCTGAAAAGGCCCAGCTGCTCTGCATTGTGGACTCCCGAGAAGGGATTTAAGTCCTTTCACAAGCAGAAAGCGTCCGGTTGATTTATTGACTGGTTTGAACAGTGGATGCCATTAGCTTGAGAAGGCGCTGTTGATAATTGGCCGACGAGTACAGGGTAACGTAACGCCACGGCAGGGCCGGTACTGCAGAATAGGAGACCCAAATGAACACAAATGATCTCCAGGTGTTTATTTAAGCGCCGAGGCTGTGGAGCCGGAGCATCATGTCGGATGCAAATACCGATCACCTCTGTACTGTGGCAACACGGTCGGCAGCCCCAAAGCCTCATCCACGTTAGCACTTTATCATGTGAGTGCGGAGGATTTTGCATGTTCTCAACTTGTGACATGCAACACAAGCAAGGGAAAAAGAAGTTTGTGATTATAAAAACCCTGAGATTTCCCTAATGCGTCGACACACGAGGTGACGCGATTAAAATATTTTTTTGTTAAGTAAATCTTTTTCTGCGAGAGATACGATACTCACTTGTAAAGTGACTGGTGTGATGTATTTGTTAACCAGTCATTGGGATTGTAGCTACATGAGAATCGCTGTTGTTAAATTTTTTTTCTCACTGCTGCTTCCAGTCTCTCACACAGCCCCGAGTGCCTTTGCACAGACGCCAACAAACACGTGTAATTCTGCTGTGTCAGTGCTTAGACACATTTCTTTAGACATTGCGTTGTATCTGATAAAATGCAGAAAAGAGAGCAAGAGCGCAGTGCTAAATCTAAAAGTCATTTTGTGTCTGAATGCGGGACTTCGTCACAGCGTGAGCGTATGAGTCAGCACGTCCGGTGTGGAGTGGTGGGTTGTGCGTAGGAGAATGCAAGACTGAGAGGGCTTTTAATCAAAATCGCCAAGATACAAATGAAACAAAGGAGAAGGGGGAAAGGCAGCGGAAGACAATGAAGAAAAAAAAAGCGAGAAGGATGGTGGCATTACGGGAACGCCGTGTGATGTAGTTGGGCCCTACAGGCAAAATGAAACAGACTCTAATATCATTGGCGCACCCTTTCCAGCTTGTTTCTTTCAGTTTGGAAAAACTACGTTTACTAATTAAAACAAAGCAGTGCGAGATGTTTTTAAAGACTTATATTCAAAGCGATCTTCATTGTGTTTTGCACGCTTGCTCACACAAGTCCTTACTAGTGACTTCACCCTTCAGGCTGTTTTTTCGCAACTAGCGAACACCCTCGGTTTCAAATTGAAACACACACACAAAGACACCGTCATGCATAAACAACATCCTAAAATAAATACAGAGTCTCATGCTTAGTTAAATTAGTTCTTTTATCAAGTATGAAGTGTAATAGTGAGACTTCTTGCAAGAACCAACCATGACCTACTAAACACATCAAAACGTCTCTCCCCTTACCAACCAGTCTGCAGTCTGAGACACTCAGACAGGTTTCTGATTTGATTTTGACTTAAATATGTTTAATTTAATTTGCTTATATTTTATCTATAACTGTTGATTGCCTTTTAGTATTTCAGAGACTGCACGAACTGTCCTCGTATAATTTTCTGTATGACGGCATTTTATTGCATATAATGTGTTTTTAGAAACCTCCTTGTCAAGCTGGTTTTTGATGAGCGCTATAAAAATAACCTTGAAAGCCAAGAGACAAAAAGAGTGTGTGGGGTAAAAAAAAAAGCAGTGCATTGCAGTGTCTCACCTGGCCATGGTCTCAGGTCCTCCTCCACCTTGCAGGTCTTCAGGGTGGGGGTGTCCATCTGCTCCTGCCACAGGGCTGCAAGAACACACACAAATACAAGCAATATGTGAGGATGTGGGCTTTATAAACAATCCAGTAGAGCAATTCTGGGAATTAATACGAGTTGTGTGCGTGTACAGGGTGAGGAGGTCACTGCCTGCGCCTTAGCAATCTAAAACACAATCCAAAAACGCCTTCTCGACAGACTGGGCAGAACCGTCTTGACATCTGGACATTTGGAGATGTTTTCCTGTCACAGGTCGGTCTCTGCTGACTGAGCAGTGAAGGCTGGGAAGAGGAGGGGTGGTTTTCTCACCACAGTGAGACCAAGCTTGGAAAAACATGCTCGATGGGTGCATATGAGATATTTTTGGGACTTTCAGGCGAGACACCGGAGAGACCTGTGAAGCTTATCCAGCCAAGCTGTCAGGAAGCCGAGGAGGGTCGAGGAGCTACTGGCCCAACGCGTGGGACCCTGCTTCACACTGGACGGTCACACCGCAGCACAAACAGCTGGCTGTTTGCTCTCGGTCTGAGACGGCGCAGTTGTTACACGACAACGTGCACGAAGCTGCGTGGAGCGCCTCGGCACATGTGCTGCGTGACAGCCCAGTCTGCGCGCCTCCGGATAGTGCTACGTCCCGTTTAAAACTTTTTCATCAAATGTGCGTAAATATTTTCAACATGCAGGCAGAAAAACGTGTATTACATTTTTCTCGTGTCGTCTCCCTTTAACGACAGCATCAATCAGCCGTCTAACCTCAGCGTGACTCTGCACACCCTCCCTCTCCCAGCCTCCTGTAGCGGCAATTAGGATGGAGAGGGGATGCCAGAGGCAGAGAGGAGGGCGGTGCTGGGTTGTTCACCTATAGCCACACTGGGCTTAACTAGTGTACGATCTCTGCTTCCCCTGGAGCTCCTCCACTTCCTTTGCAAAGACCCAAATCAGCACTCAGTCACTGAGAGGTCCTGCACTATGCCTCACAATGGCAAATTCTTAAACATAAATGGCCTTATTCAGAAAGGCTTGCAAGCAGCTGGTGCGATTCGCTCAAGAAAATAAACATTTCCTTCAAATATTTTGATTGGCCAGCAGACAACGTCAATACCAGAGGCACAGATTACCCCTGTTAATAAGACGGCCGGCCGCCCCTCAGCCCTGGGCGGAGCCGAGGAGTGAGGAAGGCGGTGGCTGAGCAGGGAAGAAGCGGCGACCGCGTCACTAATGAGAAGCTTTTGGGGTGGTGCCAGTGTAGTTTTGGAGAGGACTCGCATATAAACACACACATGTGCTGCTTTTTGAAGTGCATGTGTACATGAAAGGAGGAGGCTGAGAAGATGTTAGAGCCAAAATGGCGTCCATCCTCGTGACTCCGGATCTAGCGACGCCTCTGAGACATGTAACGCGCCTGCCGTAATGAAGCGTGTCATTGAGACACAGTGAATGCTGGTCCTTGTGCTGGCTTCCTGTTTCGCTCAGGCCTTAGGCGTCGCAGCAGGGAGAGAATGTGAGAGAGCGAGCAAGACAGAAAGAAAGACGCCAGCGAGGGAAGGGGAGAGAAAGAGAGCGTGTTAGAGAGGGGAGGAACACGGCCTTGGCTCAGCTATGTGGGACATTTGATATGTCTTTTGAGCCCTCACTTATAACGTGAGCAAAAACAAACACATGGGCTGAAAAATCCTATGTTCTCTTTCAGGGCTCGTTGTCCGCCCGCCCTTCCCCTCTCCCCAGACTCAATAGAGACTGTTCATGGCACACATGTAGTTTCTGTAATTGCTGAAATGTAAAACTGGGCCCGGCGCTGATGTGAAATTATAACTTACACAAACAGTTGAGTCTGGTAAAAAACATCTCGCTCTCACTTCTCCTTTTCTTTGTTTTTTTTTTTTTTGTGTTTTTTTTCCCCACCAGGGCTTCAAAAGAGCTTTTTTTTTCTCAGTTGAAGAAAAGAAACATTTTCAGTTTGAATTATTCATCTCAGGGTCACAAAAAGAGACTAACCACAAGTGAAGCTTTCAGGCACCATAACAAATAAACTCTGTGGTGGCCATTGACATATTATGTAAATAGTGGAGTGCAGAAGTAAAACAGAGTGTCTAAAGGACTGTTCCAGTTCCTGCTCGTTTTAGTTGCATTTACCTCAGAGGGCCAGCTTCCTGCTCGGGTTTGGCACAAGTCTGCATGAAACCCAACGAGCGCGGTGGCTATACTCTAAAGCCTACACCACAGCTACCTGACGGCGCTAATTTCCTGTCTCGCTCTTGCTTCTAATTGGCTGATCATGTCGTTCGGGATGTGTGAATTAGCTCGAGCCTCTCAGTTTGCGGCAGTAGCAGAGCGCTGCCTCGAATCTGGGGGGCCGGCCGGCTTGTTTATGTGGAGTAAACAGTGTGGTCACTGTGGACGAGGCAGGAGGGGCTGAATCAGGCCGGTCCTCCATCAAATGGGACTTTTTCAAGTCAATTCCAACTCAGAGGCCACAGCCTGAACGCACTGAGCGAGCGCGCCAGAGCCGAGCTGCAGCAGATGTGCGCCAGTTGTGCAGCGTGACGCCAGCGGTACCAACATTTGTAGAAGAGTCATTAACGGGAAAGAGCTTTCCGGGTAAAAGCTGAATACGGCAAAAAAAAAAAAAAAATTTAGTGAGCAATATAGTAGATCTGAAAGATTACGCCGAGTTTTTCAGCAACATCACCACATGACTCAGACACACACACGCACACACTTTTGGGCCGTCATCAAAGCCCTGAGCACTTGACTTGATGGTGGAACGTTATGCTAGTATCTGATATTCATCTTCAGAGAGGAACACACAGGTGTTGGAACAAATAACATGTTAAGTGATACCACCTCAAAAGTGCCAGGACTTTCTTTTTGGATGATTAAATTGGTGCTCCATTTCTTTTCTCCCCCTCCTGCCTCTCTAACTGTTAAAACACATTTAAAGTTAAAAGAGCGTCTTTCTTCTCGGCTGTCTGTTAGAGGCTCTGCCAAGGGCTTGTTGAGTTTTGTCCGCTTTTAAAACGGATTAGGGTAAAACTGGAATCTGTTTTCCACTTTTAACTTTGATATAAATCAAATTTTCAATCAGCTGCTTGCTTCCCTTAAGACTGTAAATGCTGTCGAATACATTGTGTATCAGAGGAAGGGAAGAAAAAAAACTGCCACCCACAGATACACATAGTATACACATGTAGCTCACTTGAGGTTTTGAAAACCAGAATAACAATTTAGTACTTGATTGTCTGAGTGTCAGATTTGCTTGACTGCACGAGTTGAACCATGCATTTTTCAACCACACACACGCGCACACACACACACACACACACACACACACACGCACACACAGTCCCTCCACCCTAGCTGAGAATCATTCCACACGTCTAGCAGGCTTACCTGTGGACACAGAAGAACAAAAACAAGCAGCGAGTGTAGCGTCTGCCAGCGCGCAGGAATCCTGTCACTGCATGCACTGTAATGAGCTCTTAATTACCCTGTCTGTCTGGGACACTAGCGGAGAACTTGCAACACTAGAATGAAACTACGTGTGTGCGTGTGCGTGTTTTATTTTCAGTGTGCTTATGGTGCAATCATCTTTGTCTCGGTGTGATTTAAGAATCCAGCGGTAGCTGATGTCTGCAGACGTGTCCTGTTGACGAGCAAACTGAGACAGAATTTCACGGCTCAGACAACAATATGAAGCAAGGAGGCTTTAGGAGGAGGAGGAGGGTGACACTATGCTTTCCTTTTTGTAGCCATCTTCAGAGGGGACGGGGTTGGAGGGGGGGGAGGTTCCAGCCTCGGATAATGGAAAACATCTTTTGTAACAGCAAGAAGGGAATCCATTTAATTATAACATGTTGATGGGCGATCTATCACCCGGCAATTCTCAAACAAACAGGCTTCGGGACTTAAAGTATCTGCAAAGTACAACAGCGTCTGGCAGGGATTGTCAAAAGCAGAGACGTGTGTGTTGTTGATATGTAAACACCTCCCTGTGTCTCTGGATGGGATTTATTACAACAAGTCTATTTTTGTTTGAGCTTTGCTCGTAATGCTGTCGTGCTGTTGTCTGTGCGCGATTCCTGCGCATACGGGACCGCTCTGCGGGACCCGTGCCACAACATACATCCACGGGCTGCCGCTCAGCCAGCGGATAGACGAGGTGGGAGGGAGAAAGGCTCTCTCCTCTGTTATTTAATTATTTTACCACTCTTGCCCTGCGGTGTGCCGTCACGATGGTAATACCACAGATTAAGGTGTGTGGTTTTTACAGCCCTTCCCCTCGTCTGTCTCACTCACATGCGCTTCTTATAGACAGCCTCGAGTCACCGGCAGCTGTAACTTGAAGCTCAAGGCCTTTAACTTATCTTGACACTTCCAAGAGATGTTAGCGTGTTGTGTCTGCTCTCCGACTACATGTGTGTGTTGCAACATTGCAGGCCTTTGAAGCCAGGCAAGTCTAATTCCTGCCCTAATCCTGCGTGAGGCAGACGAGAGCCGAGCGCTTCGTCTGCTGTCTGGACCGTGTCTGTACACCTCCCCGCCGATTGGCGTGCATCCCCGCCGGCCCGCCCATGCGCTCCCCCCGCCCACTTTTCAAGTCAGAAACCTAAAGTGTGAGCTTTGCTGCAGGGGTCTTTTTATTGGCAGGCAGCCTGCGGTGCGCACGGCAAACCCTGAGCCGTCAAAAAATGATCATCACAGTGACTGTATTGTGTCGAAGAGCCGCACCGTTTAGTTTCAGCATAACCTGTCGCTGGTGTTTCTAAAATGGCTGACGTGTTTTCATCTGGGTACACGCCGTACAGGGGAACAAAAGCGATATCAACAGTAAGTAAGGACAGGGGAGAGAAGGGTGAAAGACCCCGTGTTCTCTGCAGTCAGCTGTAAGATAGCCCCATACTGGTGAGTCAGCGCTGGCTAAGCTAAGCACAAGGCCAAACAGTGTGCACACTGATAGTGTTCCACCCACACACGGCTCAGAGGTCCCAAACAAGCCCTCCTGTACACAGCAGCATGCTGATACAAAGGTAATGAGATTCATTAGCCAGCATGAGAACCAGAGAGTGGGCCGAAGTTTGCGTTCAGGCATGTGTGCTTCCTGTTAAAGAGGCTCCAACAGAGAGGGAAGAGTCATCCTCACCCACGCAGCTGTCCACAGCTGACACACAGCCTCCTCCCCTCCAGTCGCACCACCTCTGTCTGACTCTCAGCTCTCCCCCCCAGCTTCCCCCGCACCCCTACACATTCGGACAGTCTCAGACTGACGTGATTGCCAAGGTAGCGGAAGGCTGCTACATTCCTGAGGCTGTAGTTGCACGGTGTGCGGAGGCCAGCTTCGGCAACTTGGCCAAGCTCGGCTGGCAGCGGCGGCCGTGCCACCTGGCTGCAGATTCTACCCCGCGCACTGTGGGGCCCAGACCCACCAGCGCAGGGCATCCGGGGACAAAGCTGACATGAGCTTCCCCTCGAACGGCCAACACATAACAGCTCTCAGATTAGTGGAACAGACCTCAGGAAAGTTTGCGGAGAACATGAAAGTCTCTTGGCTTAGCTCAGGGTGAGGTGAACAGCATGTGCTGTGCTGACAGATTCAATTACTTCAGCCAAATTAAACCAAATATGTTCGGCTTATTAAAGGAGATTTTCAGTTCTAAGTCATTAAAGGGCCAAATTAAAGTGTACATATTCTTCCTTCTAACTCATTTTTGAAAATATGGGCTGTAGATGACTTTCTTCTCTTAAATATGTTTGTGGAAAATTAGATAAACACGGTTAAAAATATGCACACTTTGTTTTGTCTACAGTATCGCGATAGTAGGAGCAGGAAGTCGTTTCTTTCAGCTGATCTAAGTCTGTCATGAAGCTAAATAATGTGGGTCGCCATTAATGTTTACGAGCTTCCCGTCACAGGTAGATGCACAGTGATGCTTTGTGGGTGTAGCTCAGTAGAAGAAAATGGCTCCAACAAATAAAATTACTCACAACAACATTTGTGTATTTTTAGATGTAGCCATGTTGAGTTTTTCAGATGTGTGTGTGTGTGTGTGTGTGTGTGTGTGTGTGTGTGTGTGTGTGCTCAGAGTCAAGCAAAGGCCTAAAACTATCAATAAAAAGGGTCAAAGTTGAATCATAAATAAAGGTCAGCACGAAAGTAACAGCAAATTACGTTTGTGAATTTTCCCTACACACACTCATTCAGCGTCACAGTTTCACAACTAGTACTTTCGAAAGAGATGTGAAAGTTTGCTGGTTGTACTCGTATATGTCAGTGGACCTCCTTACCTGGTGTGGTGCCAAGGTGGGGTTGGTGGATTTGGCGAGGATTGGTGTTTCCTGGGCCTATCCTCATACTCCGCTGGTAGCGTTCGATCTCTGACAGCCTGTCTGAGAACTGCATCTTCTGGGTGTCTTCTAACTTCACCCTGTGCCCTGAAAGAAAGACATGAGGAGGAGAGAAAGTCAAGCACTTGCACATTTTACCTCCTACACAACCTGGAAAACTGGCACTTGTTGCCAGGCTTGTACAAAAATAGCAAACACAATAACAAGAGTCCTATTAGAAAATTCCCCTTCTCCCTAATTTCTTTCTGGAGCACAGCGGTTTGACACATCCTGGCAAAACAACTTTTCCTGTCTAAACTGTAATTAGTGTAAAATTAGTTTGGACTGTGACGAGCATCAGTATGCTTCAGTGCAATTCATTTATATATATATATATATGTATATATATATATATATATTCATATTTAAAAAAGAGAGAGAGAGCAAGAGACCGTCACCGTGTTTTCAGCTTCCACATACAAAAATATTATTAGAATGTCAGCAGACCTTGAAATACATTGGCTAGACACTAAATGTTATACAAGCTGCACCTGCTGCCACGTCATCCGCAGATAACGATAGCGTAAGTGGTCAAAAATAATTACTGGAGGAATTTTGTTTCCCTGAACCTAAAGTCTAAGAAACAACACACTACCAACTGCTGCAGGAGTGCAGCAGTGGACAAAAGTGCTTTTGTTGGTCTTTTTAACAAGATTAAAAGAAAAGAAAAAAAGTGAGTGCATCTATCCCCAATAACCACTCGTCTCTCACACCCACACCCACGCAAATTCAGGTCTGACTGACACAGCACTTAGTCAGAAGGAAACACCCAGACGAGGTTAGCAGACCATACAGTCATCGCTGTTAAACATAACGAAGAGAAGGGAAAGAGAAAGAGACTTTAGCGCGTGTCTGTGTGCAGGAGGTGAGACTTAACTCTAAGAAGCGAAGCAGCGCTTCTTTAATCCAACCGAGTACCTAACCCGCACACACTTAGCCCCCATATCACTTTGATGCCCTGTTCAGGGAAACGATGAGATGAGAAAAAACCTCTGATCATGCCTTTTATGCAGACGCACTCATGTACAAATACACATGTGAACACACCTTAAATGTCAGACGTGAGTGCGGATGAGGGCTGTGCCTCTAATGGGAGGAAGACATTTTAATGTAACTATCAATGCACCAAAACTGTGTGTGAACCGGCATGTATACATTCTGTGGTTTTCTCCCTGGCATCTCTACAGAGTGGCCTAATGTGAAGTAATGGCTGGATTTGAATATTTTATCACTATATAAACGGGGCAAGGCAGACGGACCAATATGGATTTTGCCCGTCCTTTCTCTGCACTGACCCATGGGCAATATATCTTCCCTCCGAGGCTGACCCATGGGTAAAGTTTCCTCTCGTTTACCGCTCTGTCCATTTGTTTGTGCCCACCGCCTCGCTTCCGGCCTCTCTTTACAAACTATATAGAAATATCAAGCTTTGAAGCCCCCTCCCCGTACGCACACGCAGGCAGCCACATACATGGAGGGGTGATGTTCCGACATAATGTGAACACAAGCAGGCACTCAAATCAAAATTGTCGCTCTTCATTCACTCATTAGGAGTTGGATGAAACTTTAAATGTGTGAGAAGAAAAAGAGTCAGTCATGACTAATCTGTAGGAGCAGAGACAGGAGTCGTGTTGCTGCTCTGCAGCTGTTTGTGTGAGTGTGTGTGACTGAGTCCACCCTCTGGCCTGCCACTTTGCTCTGTGCTGTTACTCAGAACAAATCCCGGATAGACTCGTACGCTCTTGCACGCTCTGTAATATCATTTTTATTCACATGTGGCCTTCTTTTTAAACTTTGATGGAAGGTAGAAGCCAGAATATTTCTCTCTCTCTGCACACACACACACACACAGCGCCTGGTACAGGCTCCATAACCCACATAGACACTGTGGCTACTGTCTGTTCCAAGCCAGAGCAGGGGCGGCCAGGGGAAGCAGTCCTCCAAATATAGCCCCTATATGTGTCCTTGTGTAGTTATTAAGAGATTTACACCACCTCAAACGGCTGAGGTCGGGGAAATGATACATCCCACTGCTCTCTGGTTGGAAAAAAAGACAGGCAGCACGGGGGAAAAAAATGATAATTGGTCAGTTTTTCTGTGGCCACTGGTGGTCTGAGATGAATTGGCTGACTCTTTAGGGATGAAAGTGATCATTCAGTTACCCACAAACATGCACATGAACACACTTGAGCTGTGGATCCCGTGGCCCAGTTCCAGTTGGCAGGGATGCTTTAGCGACACACTGTTCGCAGCTTCCAGCAGGGGGTTTAGTGGCTTGTGAGAGGGCGATGTTTGGAAGGAGTGAGCGAGCGGTGGCATCATTAGAACAAGACCTGGCGCTCATTAACCCTGGCCTTGCAGTTGCTCTAAACATTGCACGTCGACTGGGAGGTGGCTTGAAGCTTTCGGCACCTCCTCTCAGTTTTACTCCTCGTCCCTTTTGTCTGTGTGAGCCTGTAAGCCTTACTGGGAAATTGTGATCAGAGGTGGTAGGGCATGAGCTTCGGACTGCCCGTGTAGCTTGAAGCAGGAATTTTGCCATTTCTGCACATGGCAAGTGTCTTAAAAAGAAAACTGTTGCTCCCTGTAGAAAAGTTTTAATAGCTGTCTAAATGATCCGCATAAGAGTCTCTTTGGCCAGCTGACCCCGGCTATAGCTGCTTTGTGTCAAGTCCAACCGCCAACATTTGACTTCTACTCTGCAGGGCTTGGAGGGCCAGAGGGGTGCCGGTGCTCCACACCAGCCCCATTTCAGAGGGGTTTCTGTGGTCAGATGAATATTTAATGTGTTAGTGTGCACTTAGGAAAGAATGCCTTTGTTTTTCTCTCTATGATATCATAACCACAAGATAGAGCTGGGAGATGGGAGGCAATGCACACATGAGGCCTAAACAGCAGCGCTCAATATGCATCCAGAGCTGAAAATGGATGCTAAAGGTTGTAGATTTACTAGCCTCCTCTCAGAGTAGTGGTCGCATCATCTGAAAGCATTATGGAAGTCTATGAAGAACAAATAAAATGCTTGATATAAAATGTCTGGTATTAACAATGTAGTGAAAGGCGATGGCTGTGTTTTGAAGAGATGGGTGTGCCGTTCCCAGCCCTGCTTTGTTTCGCGTGTGTATGTGTGTGTGTGTGCTTTTATTTCCTGATAGTGTTTTATCTTCACTGCAGCATTGCTTTGCTCTTTTGTGTCTGTGCTTTGAAGCATTTTGAGGTAAGTTCAGGTGTAAAACGTGCGAAAAGTGTAAAGTTATGTTCTTCCTCACACTGCACGTGGGCGTTTCGAAGACCAGACCGCACGAACAATCTCCACCGAGCGTTGCCCAGCCTTCCCTTCACAAAACCCGTATCAGCTCAACAGGGAGGCAGTGTTTGCTCAGCGAGGTGACTGCCAGGACTTTAACACGATGCCACAGCTGAACGATCACCCAGTGCGACCTGTTTCCTTCCTTCACCCTCGCACTTTTCTCTACTTCTCCTCTCGTTTTCTGTCTGTCTGTCTGTCTCTGCCTCCTTTAAAAGAAAGAAACATATGTTGCCGTCCAAAGGGAGACACATTAAACACAAGCCCTTTTTAGTTAAGGGCTGGGTTCTTTTTCAGGGACAAAGTGAAACTCTATCTGAACAGCAAAGGCCAATACGTGCTTTGGCTGTGACCCAGCTCTGCAGTGAATATATTTGAAGTGTAAATATTTGTTTTCATCGTATAAATGGACTTGATAGGCCCCTGATAACAGACAAGAATTAATGTGGAGTGCATGTATCACAGTGAAAACTATGTCTGGACTGTCTATGTATGCATGGTATTGAATTGCATAAAAAAACAATGTTTGGGTAGTGTAAGGAGCACTCCCGAGTCCAGCGCAAAGTACACAAAATGGCAGCTGGGTGAGCTTTTTTTGTTGCATTAATGAATCATTTTAATAATACCACAAGTTTTAGGTCAGGGAAGCCCTTGTTTTTTGTGCTAGCGCACTGAAACTAAAGTCTTGAAAAGATATGAAAACAAGCTGCATCCTTATCTAACTTCTGAAACTCGACAGTGTACCGGGGTGACAGTTGAACACATGTTGCAGTGGGGCCTACTTGCCTGCGAGCAAACTTCCGTTTGCCCTCAACAGACACTGGGGACGTTTCAACATGTGTTGAGCAAAACCTTGTACACCTGTCTTCCTCTTCCTCCTCTCTAGTGGACCTGAACCCCCCCCCCCCGTCACGTTCCCACCCTGCTTCTTTCTGCCACCCTTTTCGTTTACTTCCCTTTTCGTTCTATTATGAGCACAGCCCAAAACACTTTTCTGCAGCAGTGCATTTGGCTCTGTGCTTCCCAAGGCCACCAATCACACCATTGGGTATTTACAGTGGGGCAAATCAAAGTTCTTGTTTTGAGGCTGACCCTGAAGGATGTGGGTTTTACCCTTGGCTGGTGATTGTGGCTGTCTCGTCTGGGCCTAAATGAGTCGATGCTTGCCACACTCAGACATTACACTGCTTTAAACTCATTTACATAACGCTCCCGTACGTCCTTATGAATAAATGCGTAAAGTTTTACAACTCTGTGCGCTCACTTCATGATAATGACAAACTGTATCTCTGGATATAAGTGTGAGCTAAAGTGTCTATCATAAACACAGCAGCGCTTTTAGTTTTTTTTTTTCGTTTTTTTTTTGCGGAAACATTATTTAGGCTTTCAGGGGGACGTCAACAAAAGTTGTGGCATGCTTTTATCATCCTCTACGGCCACAGCTGGGGGACCGTCTGGTCCCTGAGGCAGATGCATCAGCCTGTCTCTGGGGACATCAGCACTGTGAAAATCCCCCTCGTAGGCCTAACACAAGCTGCTCACAACGGAAGTTGCTACATGAGACTGTTTGAGCAAAGAGCGAAGCCTTCCTTTTCTGATAAGGGGATAAAGTGCTTTGCGTTTGTGTGTGTGTGTGTGTGTGTGTGTGTGTGTGTGTGTGTGTGTGTGTGTGTGTGTGTGTGTGTGTGTGTGTGTGGAACAGAAGCAGTGCCACACAAGGACAGCCCTGCAGCGAGGCAGGTTGAGGCAGGCAAAGAGGGTGAGGGGGTGCCAAAATAGTATACCCAGATTCTAGAACAATACAGCAAGGCCCGTAGCACATTGAGAGCAATCATCCCTCTTTTGTCTGGCCTTTCTGTACTTTTGTGTGTGTGTGTGTGTGTAACTGTCTTCTGAGGCGTGTTGGGGGGTGATATGAGTGGAGCTGTTTTGCAGGCCTTTTGGCTGAATGCCTGCAGACTTTGCAGTGCTGCTGCTGCTTTGGCCTTGTTGTGCACAGAAGGCCTATTTGGCTCGGGTGACAGATCATATTAAAGCAATAAGCTGCTCTGAGTGTGTTATTTTAGCTCAAACGGTGAATGAGGTTGTTGTGCACATCTGTGTGTGTGTTTACGCTCGCGTCTGCGTGGTAGTCAGGTCGCTCTAAGTAGCGAGGTGCTGGGTGAAAGGTGGGGGCCTCGCAGAGCTGTGGGAAAGGAAGACAAGCTGCTGCTGTCACATACATCAATGCAACGCCAGCAGATGTGTCAAACGGCTTTGCGTTCACACCTCCGTGCATAGTAGCTCACACACAATTATGTGCAAAAATGAGTGCATTTGCCCCTAAACACACACGCAAACACACAGAGTTCCACTGAATGACAAGATTAAGATTCCAGGTGGGTCAGAGCAAATGTGTGAAATGTAAAATGTGTGAATTTTCCATCATGTAGGCACGCATACATTTTTTTATTTATTTTTTTTACTTTCAGTTCTTTCTCTGTGTGTCTGTTTTTGTTTTTTTTTTGTTTTTTTTTTAATGCTCTTGGTGGACTGTTGCAGAAGTGTCAAGGTTACAAGACTGACCTCTCCTTTGCTCTGATGATTCCAGTCTGTGTTTACCTACAGAATTACAACTTTCTCCACTGCTGGAAGCAAAAGAAAAGTTCTTGCTGCACCTATTATTTGCTCACTGTTCCTAACCATTAAGGCCTGAAGAAATAAATATCCAAACCGCAGGGTGGTGGTACACAGCGTCTTTTCCAGTAACCAGCAGGTGCCTTCTTCCCACAAACCGCCCCCCCACCCACCCCTCGCACTCTTTGCCCCAACGCAGAAAACGGTTTATTGTCATAATCCAGCGGGGGAGAAAAATATTCCTCCACTCATGGGCCATTTATTTTTCTAAATGCAGATCGGAACTTTTATTGAATTACAGCTGAAAGGTCGTAATGGCTCCCTCCTGTATGGGTCAGTGTAAATAAGGAAGAGTGAGCACACACAGAGTGGGCATTTTACTTCAAGTCATAGGTAAGTAAACAGGAAAGACGCTTGGCTGCTGAGTTTGCAGGGGAGTGGGTAGGTGGAGAGAGCTGAGTGGAGATGTTGGCCCGACTTCTTATTTGATTATGAGAATGTGTCTTCTGCTTGCATCATAAGACTGAATTAAAAGTGCCGTCTGGGACCTCTGTAAATAATTTGGTAATTCCTGGGACGTCATGCTGTTCTATTCGCCGTCAGTGAATATGGGGAGGAAATTTGTGTCTGAGCGGAAAAAGAAAGGGCATTTTACCCCAAAGCTTGTGTGTGTGTGTGTGTGTGTGTGTGTGTGTGTGTGTGTGTGTGTGTGCGCGTGCCTCCAACAGTCATCAGCAGGCCTGAAGGAGGAGGATTCACTGCACTGTTTCAAAATGTGGACAATGTTCTTCTTTTTCCTCATACAGCTGAAACTTGTGCATTGACACTGCAGCAACATGCCGAACAACAAACAGAGGCAGCAAAGGGAGAAGAGGAGAAAAAACGGTGCCCGTGATTGGCTAATGGCTGCAATTTCTTTGTTTATATCACAATTCGGCCGAGGTATTTAAACTAATTAGCTCTGCTTTCACAGGAAAGCCTAAGTGCAAAAGCTTAAGCAGGATTACCTACAACTGTGTGTGAATGCACGAGTGCGCGTCTCGTCCTCAAAGAGAATTGGCCTCAAAGCTTCTAGATGTGGTTAAGGTGGCAACAGTGGTCAGAGAGCTTCCATCTCAGTCCTTTATTTATCCTCCCACGACAAAATTTGATCATGTTACACTCACAACGAAAAAAGACATGAGAAAATAATTAGCAGCTGAGTGGCTGCTTCTAAAGCTTACGGATATGCATGATATGGCCCTCATCTGCTTCCCGTCACAAGTCTGAAAGCTCAAAATGCGGTGGATGGTTTGTCCCAGTACACGAGTTCCTCTCTGAAATCAGTTCAGAACTATTCAATATGTACCACTGCATTCCAGTGGATTTATCAGTTAGCCAATATTTGTTCTACGTCTAATCACTGAAGCCAAGTATGATGCATCTGGAGTGACCCCGGGGGGGAGAAAGACCACAGTCAACAGGCTCCAGTCAGTGCAGACGCCACTGAGTGTCATTTCTTCGAAAAGATATAAAATCTGCCCTTTATCAGTTCCCATCTGTCTCTGTGTGGTGTTGAGGCAGATTCTCGTCTCAACCAAATCATAAATTAGGTGGTCATGAGGTTGATCGTTGAGGCTCGCCACTATTTGTCTGTGTATGTGTGACTGTGTGCATGAGCAGGCTGCTATGTCTCCAGGTTATAACATCTCGTAGTCAGGAAAGCACCCGGCATCACGCATGCCGCTTCCCCCCCCTCCCGTGGCACTGATACACCTGTAGGCCTTTCTTTCAAAGACACCCATCTCCATTTTCAAACATCAAAGTTTTCTTTGAGAGAGCAATTCGCACCGAGGGGGATCCTTTCATGTGATCTGCGGAGCATGGGCGTGGCTGCACTTAAAGAGATGCACCTGGCAGGTGCATAAGCTGGGCACCCGCACACGCAAATGCATACGCAGCAGCATTCATGCTATCTCTTTGTTTACTTTGCAGAGCGACTGCAATATCACAGGAAAAATAACACAGCAAATGTCATTGTTTGTCTATTTGCATACTTTGTACAGTCTGTGTGCCAAATGCAAATAAAATCAACCCGCCAACTCTAACATGCACCCGACCCCCTCCCCTCCCTCCCTGACTACCTCCCTACGCCCACCATTCTCCTCATGGAGCTGTAGGAACACACCCAACCGAGTAAACACAGGCAACAAAACACGACAGTACTTGTGTGATTTTGGATGCGTGGGCCTGTGTTGGTGGGAAAGTGTGTCAGCTCTGGCTGTATGTATACAGGTACTGCACGTATGCTGTGTAATTCTGTTAGTGGTTACGATGTTTTCACGTGTATCATTCTCAAGTATCACAAGACAAATGAGCACTTTGACGTCGCTCAGGTGGAACGAGCTGCCGCATCTTCAGCATTCAGCAAACAACAGTCTGTGCAAATCTCATCACCTCATACGTGCACAAAAAATAATGAGCCAATCTATCTAACAGTTCATATTCATCGTTTCGCTTCTAGTGTTATTTATCCGTCTTGATTATATTACTCTGATTAAATGAGATGGCACTCGAAAATTCATTTGAAAAACTCAACAGCAACCACGACACGGTTACTCAAAAAAAAAAATCCACAAACCTCATTGGGAGCGGTTTCACATAGGAACTATTTTGTTTCTACCGAAGCGCACCCGCCAACCAAAGGAAACACGCAGCTAGATAATATTACAGCTCAGTTGAGTTACAGCATTAATGTTTACACGCTGTCACAAGCGTGACCCTCCTGTTGCAGGTAGAGAAGCATTTTCTTCTGCATACTGACATAGTTGGCAGGTGCAGTTCAGTTAAAGAGGAAATAGTTCCCACGTGAAACTGCTCACATCAAGGTTTTATGGATCATTTTGTTTGGTTTTAGTTTTTTAATATCTTAGTTATGATGTGCTACTAATAACGAAACATGGGGCACAGCACATATCTCCAAAAAATAGGGCGGGGGGGATCTCCACAGCAGGGCAAAGAGGCAGAGGCAGAGTTAAAACTAGATATTTAAGATTCAGCTGAAAATGTGTGGAAGCTATTTTCTAGTTAGTGACATTACAAACACACACTCATAGCTGAACTGATTTCTCACACACAGACAAGTCTCTAATCTGCTGTCAGATATTAAATTTATATAATTTTTTTGACACCATATACTTGTTATTTGTCAGCCTTAACGAAAGAGCTTTATTTTGTCTGAACTCTCTGCCTTGACCCACAGCAAGGTCTTTCGGGGAACTGATTCATTTCAGGTTGAGAGATACAGAAATACAAACGGGCCCTTCCCCCGGGGCTAAATAGGCAGCAGTTGATGTCATGTATAAGCGAGGTGGTGAGAAGGGCAACAAAAATATAGCTGAGGGATTAATCGGTGAGAATAACCCTGCTCGGGCGTATGAGCTGTTGTGTGGAGGCATCTGATAGCAGCGACAAACAGGGGAGGGACTCGACACTTCAGTCATCTGCTTTCCTTTTTTGCCTTTCTGTCTTTTTCTAGCTCAGCATGCCCTCTCTTGTTGCTGGATGTGATATTTTGTTAGAGCTCAGACGAAACTGGAGGGAGAGCTTTCATCAACAGTTGTGCTTCCAGTTTGGGCTCAGCAGAAGTTTGATATTAAAGTCTGACAGATAGATTGGGGGGTGGGGGTGGATTAGGATGACAAATGCCGGATGTTTGATGAGGAAATCAGCAGCAAGGGAGACAAAAATACTGTTCAGGAACAGAATTCTGTCTGTGTGCATTCATGACCGTGATGCTGTGTGTCTGGGCATGTGGATATACATTAGTGTACACAACTGTACTCATAGCGTAAGTGTTTCCTTTACTGCTCGAGCGCTTTCAAGCATAGCATTCTTTGTTACATTGCCGCAGGCGAGCCACCGCTGCAGTCCTGTCCATCAGGTTCTCTCGACTAGATCCGTAAACATTAAAATCCCTCCTTCCCTTCGCTGCCAGCTCCTGCCATGGCTCGACAGGCAGCAATGCAAATGCAGGCCGTACACAAACAGCCTGCAAAGCCCCGCACGGCCGGGCCTAGCGGCCTGCCAGCCTGCAGACAGGTGAGCCCGGCACTGACCAAGATGTACAGGCATCGTTGTGTGTAATCGTTGACTAACAACAACCAAAAGAAAAGCAGTTTTTGCATGTAAAACTGTCTCTGAGATGACATTCATAATTTTTAAAAAATGCAGTTTTGTGTGTTGGCAGAAGCGCCTCGCAACATTTGGCTCGACACGTTGCACAGTTGCAATGTGCTGCCTTGTGGTTAGAAAATGATCTGATTAATTTTATGGTCCTAATAATGTCTGAATGTTGGTGTGTGTTCCTGTTCTGTCTGATATAGTCTCAGAATGTGCTTCTTGTTTAAATAAGAGAGGCCCTTAATCTCATCTTGTGAGGTTTCTATTTTGAGTTTTTTTTTCTTTCTTTTTTTAACGAACTAAGCTCATCTCGGCCTTAGATCAGACGCACCACATTGAAACCAGCATAATGAACAATATAAATGTGCTGCGTTTCAAAATGCTCCCTCTATCCTGGTCTCCTCACAGAGTGCATTTTAACCTTTGCACAAAAGGCCACCAGTCTGTGTTTGAAATTGAGGGGGCTTTAGTTCGAGTTCATGAATATTGAAATCATATTCAGACGTTTCTTTTCTGTCATTCTGTGAATTTCCTCTCAGCACAGTGTAACAGAGTTTAATGGAGCTCTAAATTCCTCCTGCCCTAAATTAAACAGTGTTACTTTATAGCACCCAGCGCCAGTGTAAAAGTAGCACGGCCTCTCTGACGCCTCAGCTGAAGCCGTAACTTGTTGACAGACAGACAGGAGACAGCATTAACGTACACAGTTATTTCACACCGACACACTTGCAGATGAACCAGAGAATGCACTTGATGCACTCGCACACACATTCAGCTTCTTTTTTTTTTATTTGAACAGAATACAATCAAATTGAAACCATGCCCGCACACACACACAGCGTTTATTATTATCTACTCGCTGTTCTCTTTTATACCTCTGCAAATAGACGGCACTTAGTTTGGCAGGGTGAGGAGTGGGGGTGGGGGGGCTTGATGCTTCTCACTCCATGCCCCCTGAGCTCCCTTTGCTAACCGTGTCCTTTCATGTGGCTCTCGCTGCCACTCTCTCTGTCCCCTGTGTGCTCCATGTTCACCGGTTCTAAAGAACCCACTTCCGCATAAGCCGCAGTTATCCACCTCTAAGCAACCCTGATAAGTAAGATTCCTCCATAGAAACTATCAGAAAATCCTATTTCTCATATCTATCTCACCTTGAGCTCATTAAAAAATAAAAATGCACGCATACAGCTCTAACCGTCAGTGACTGAGTCATCTGAGTACCTCTGCTTTCACCATCCCTCGCACTAGAAGCATCAAACCACAAGAGCATGTAGCTGTGGCTGAAGGATGGCGCTAACAGCTTTAGCATGCCGTGCCTTCCTGCCAGGGCTAACGGTGGCTGGAGTCTGCCCTGTGTTAAATCAACGAGCCACTTATGTGGTTGTGCAGGCAGGTACAGTACGACCCCTCTGACCAGCGCTGAAGAAGGTAGGAGTGAGGAGGAGGAGGAGGAGGGTTCCACTGAGCTGAGCCACCTGCGGCTTGGAGACTCACTCAGCTCCTCTTAGTGGTCTTGGGTTTTGCCTTAATATGCTTTACAGTTTCCTCTGACAGGGCCCTTCCCTGTGCCCCTGCTGCACACACACACAGACACACAAGCCTACCCTACTATTTAAGTGAGGACAATATATTGCCCTACATTCATTCTCTAGAGGCTTACCATAACCCAAGCTTAACCCAAACTTCACTCTAATCTTAACCCCAAAACCCAAGCCTTAACCCCAAAAGAAATCTAGGGGAAACTGGATTTTCTAGCACATCTTGATCGTGTGAACTGATTCTCTAGCTCTCCCTTCACCAAGGCACTGCACACCCACGAATGCACTTGCACTTGCTTTCAGGCCTGCTCAGTGTAAGACTCTCATCTACATTCAAGAAGCCAGTGGGTTTACTGACACCCACACTTAGAGAATCGGGAGTCGACGCTGACAGTGCTGTGCAGCATCGCACCTCAATGCATTTTAGCAATAATGCTAGTGTGAGTGGGTCTCTTTGTGTGCGTGTGCACTTACTGCGTGGTTCGCGGGGTCCGTCCACGGTCACTTTGATGGCGCGGTGGTACGTGGCCACCTGAGGCGGTCCAGTGAACACGGTGATGGTCAGAGTGAAGCTCTTTCCTGCAGCACAGCAACCAAATCGCGTTCATGAGTGTTATTTATTCTTCTTTGTAAACGACCGTTTAGAATGATCTGCAAAACTTATTTTCTCTCTTCTCACAACAATACTTCGCTTGTTCAACCTCAAATCATCACCGGCTTTCGTCCCGCTGCTGCAGCCTTTGAATTCAAATTAAATAATAAGAAGAAGAAAGAGAAGAAGCCAAGGACCGGCTCTCTTTTGACGGTCTGGCTGCGGGTATGATTTGGATTATTGAGGGAATGTCTTCCAGATTGTGCCAAAGAGCTTACAGCAAGAGTTTATTGTTCAACAAGGCAGGCTCTCGCTCCCATTCTGCATCAAAGTGCAGAGAGAGGAAGGCTGGACCACGCAGGGAGTCCGGCGCTCGTCCCAGGCTCTGAGAATAGCGTCCCTTGTTAAATGGAGACTGAGTGGGAAGACAGACATAAAATCCTCATGTGGGTGGGCTAATTGGCTGCAGAAATAAAAGGTACGAACTACTTAAAAAAAATCATGGAAAAGACAATCAGATAAAAAATAGAAATATAAAATCCAGAAATGGCCTCACGGAGAGAAGCGAAATGACTCCGATGAGGCTTTTAAAATCGTTCTCTTTTATTATTTAAGTTGACCATATTTACTTGAACTTTGCGCTGTTTTGATTTTCTCAATATAGCATAAAATGGTACACGGTAGGCCTATGGTTTGACCACAACATCCTGGAAACGAGCCTGTTGACGTGGGAATTTTTATATAGCAATTAAACGCAATAACCGTGATAAATAGTGCGCAATAGTCCATAAGATGCACGCATCCTAAACTGTGGCGGGGATTATTTGACAAATTGCCCCGGGACATAAATTGCACGGTGGTTTCTCATCCATCCCTCCGACTTGCACCACGTCGATGATTATTTGTATTCCCTCGGATTAAGAAAATTATACAGCCACATTGCAGCTGCATACCGTGACGCAGGCCAGATGTTTCTGATGACACCCGTGGACGTCAGTTGGCAAGGTGTGGGCACTCGTCGTACCCAAACATAAACGCTTCCACATTTGCAGAATTATCTCAGCAACAGAAATCATCCCCAAAACTGACAGAAAAGTATTTATGCGCGAGCTGTATTTTAATACGCGCAGCGGTGCAGCCTGTGCAAAATATTTAGTTTCATATCATCCGCGTTCTCTCAAAAATAATATGTTGTCACTCGTTTTTTGTTTGTTTTTTTCTGTGCCCAGAAATATGATCTATTATTATGTGTTTTCAAATGCATTACACGCAGACATTCCCTCATCGTTTGTGTGCAGGCCTGTGTGTGTGTGTGTGTGTGTGTGTGTGTGTGTGTGTGTGTGTGTGTGTGTGTGTGTGTGTGTGTGTGTGAGAGAGAGAGAGAGAGAGAGAGAGAGAAAGAGAGAGAGCGAGAGAGAGAAAGAGAGAGAGAGAGAGAGAGAGTTTCAGAGGTTACGCTCACCTCGTCCGCTCCTGCCCACGAAGCGCAGGTCGTTGAAGCGAGCCACCTGGTTCTTCATTACAGCCGAGGCGTTCCTCAGCTCGGCCGAGTAGTTCTCGTCGTTTCCGGCCATCACGGTGACCAGAGTCCCGTCGGGGACGTCACCAAGAGCCACAACCTGAGCGCAGGAGAGGGAAAAAAAGATGTTGGTCACTCGGGTCATCAAAGCAAATGTGCTCAATGCGCGCGTAAAACCGCATCCGACTGTTTCGTAATATTAAGTTAGAAATCGTACATTGTACAATTTGAACACAATGTCAACAATAAACTGCTGATTGAATTATGCAGCTTGGAGATTTTTTTAAAGTAGACAATGTCATCACGTTAACAAAGAAGTCATATAAATTTCACTACACGTTCTGTGACTGTGATGTCCTCATCCGAGCGGATCCGAACACATGACAAAGACAGTTAACTGATAAAAACACAAGAATTGACTCAGGAAGCGTCAACATTGCGTAATCCAGAAACACATAAAGGTACAAAATATTAATTCAGCTGCTCTTGCTACTTGCACTTAAATTTCTTATCCCTTATTGTGTAATTTAAAGCCTAAAAAAGCAAATGTTATTTTTACGATTTGATATTTAAAATTTCACTCAAAGCAAAAACTGAAAGTCACCCAAAAATCCCATCAGATAATTCTAAATAAAAGAAAATGGATTACTTCCTCAAGTCCCATTTGCTTGGTTTTAATTTATTTATTTTTTGTTCTTCTTTTTTTTCTTTACTCGTACATTTAAGGAAGTTAGAGGCCTGCAGTGGGAATTATTAAATGAAAAACATAACACATGATAATAAGGAGCGATGTGTCTTGCCTTGAAAGCCACGGGGAGCGTCTTGTTGCACCTCCAGTGAGACGGCAGCACAGAGCAGAGGAAGTTCGGGCTGTCGGTCCGGACCAGCTCGCCCGCGTGGTCCGCAAGGACGTCCACCACGTTCCTGGTGTCCGGTCTTGACCTGATGGGCCCTGCGGTGGCCATGGCCCCGTTGCTGTCTCCAATCTTGCTGCAGGGGAAGGATGTGGAGGGCGGCGTGAACCGTCTGGTGGTCGGCGGCTCTACGGGAATATGCATCACAACAGCTTGGGTCAGTGCCACCTGACTGGGTCGGATCAGAGGAGCAAAACTCTTTGGAGGGAAAAGTTTTTGTCTGTCTCTCCAGACGATGCTGGTGTCAAGAGTCCACTGTGTTGGCGCAAAGGTTGGAGGCGAGAGCGCAGAGTGGAAAGAGCCTCGCTACCTGAACAGAAACTACAAACTGGTGACTGTGTGGCTAGATCATCTGCACATAATGTGTCGGCTCGAGCAGCACCAGAGCCGACAAGGTTTGCTCTAATTTCAGCAAAGACGTGCAAATAAAAGCTCTGCGGCAGCGCTCAGCTTGTCTTATATCGGTGCTCGCGTCTGCCGCACACCGTGGATTTCTTTCTGCCGCGTGAGAACTGAATATAAGCACCACAAACTGCCCGAGATCTCACTCAAACTCGCAAATAAGTGAATGAATCTCCCAAATATTTTTCTGCAGATCGGTAAGAGTCTGTTGGCACAGGTAATCCAGGCGCGATATATTAAAAAAAAATTAATCCGCCTAACTAAAACCAAAAAAATGTCTCGACTAAACAGCGATTTTCTTTTTAAGCAGACGCCTCCCGCTGATTTCACCAGAAACTTTTTTCACCGCTGGTTTAAAAACAAAACAAAACAAAAAAGTCTAATTAAATTTCTCAAACTCGAATATCTACAGTCAAACTGCAGTTAAAGCACAGCGATGTCCTGTTTCTTGCGTAAAAGTTCTCGCAACCGTATCCCAGTTTAGGTGTTCCCACAAAAAAAAAAAAAAAAAACCCAAAACCAACACAACTCTGGAATAATGGGAACGATCCTGTCGCTCCAGTTGGATTTCCTTTAAAAGTTATCCTTTAGGGCGCAAGAAGAAGCCGTGAGGATGAACAGGGTGCAGAGTGCCGCGATATTATTTTACCCTAGTCATTTTAGTGTTTAGTGGTTGGGAGTGTGGAGATGATTTCGACCAATGAATCTACTGGGCTGGGCTTTCATCAGACCAATCAAACTCGCCGGTGCTCCCTCTGCAGCTATGCACTGTTGTCACACACACGATCTAAATTATTGATACATATCTCTGCTTTTCTCTGTGTTTTTATGCGCTACACACGCTTTTTACATGAAACAGAAAGCAGGAGACAGCGTGCGTTAAGAGGAAATGTTTTATTTTTATTTTATTTTTTCAGAATAAGAGACGCCAGATATAACTTACGAAAACAAAACCAGCATGCAAGCAAATACTTTTGCTTAAATTATTATTTTTATTATGACTATTAATGAAATAAGCAGATGCTTTAAATGGTGAATTTGATGGACTATAGCGCTTAAGAATAAATCTTGCGTTTGGCTTCTGTGGAGATTTACTGTAAATCCCGAGTGTCACAGGGCACCACCTTAATCGTTAAAATATTATATAAGATCAAAGGTGTGCACCTTTATCTCCACGCTGGTTTATCACACAGCCTCCTCTGAACTCAGCTGTTTGGAAGTGATCTAAAGAAGGCCCGAGACTGCACAGGTCTGCGGTTTCAATCTCATTTATTCATTTTAGACGCTATTATATCTCGAGGCTTCGCACCATCTCTAAATTTTCATAAAGTGAAATTATGGGTTTAAGATAGATCCATATCATTTTAATTGACTGAGCGGAATTCAATAAAAAAATTAAAGCAAACAAGCAAATGTGTTTTTTCCACATCAAAGAACATAACAGAGTCAATGCGTGTGTGCCAGAGGCTGAATTCATTAGAAATGTTGAGGGTTACATCAAATGACGGCACACCCTGCTAAAGCCTTCCGCCGTGCTACTTTTTGACACTAGTTGGCGCATTTGCCTTTTCAATCGCTGACAGCCCCGGCGGTCTGAGAAGCAGACATTTCACATCTGCAGAGGAAACTTTTATCTGCTCCCTGAGATGAGTCGGAAATCTGAATTAATTTCGACTTTAGGCCAAACGCTTAAACATATTTTTGATTTTTGGGGGGAATTTCTGTTTAGCTGGTGGGAGATTTGCTCCCCGGGCATTTTCATATTCACATCCACGTGTGAGATATTTGCCCGGATCACAATAAAATGTGTTATTGTCGGGAAATAAAAATTCTTATTAGAGCACGCACATTTATTCGTTTAAAAACTTCTCATTGAAGCCAACTGAATGAATAAAATGCGATATTTGCGCGTCTACATACATCATTTATAGATTCAATTCTCTGAGAGTTTTTTTGTGTGTGTGTGTCTGCTGTAATTCATTTTAAATGCACAGACAGGCTTTTAAACATCGCTTAAAAATACCGTGTGCACATTTTACTGAGTTTGGCGAGGAGTGATCGATTAGGAGAGAAAGCATTACGCTCTAGAAATTTGGTAGTTTTGATTTAAAAATGCCACAAAACGTAAAATAATAATTAATGAATTAAATTCAGCGAATATATGTTTTAGTAAAATTTTCATAGTGTGTGTGCAGTTTTTTAACGCTGTTTGTTTGCAATATAATTAATTGAGAGCAGCTAAGTAGCTCGTCGGAGTGGTTTCCCTTAACCTTTCCTGCCGCAGTGATCAGAGCTGCAGTCACACAGCAGGATGCAGAGCTTAGACAGAAACATTATAAACATCATTCTAAAATTTTAAGATGTTAAAATCGTCTGAAAACTCAATTTTATTTCCTAATAGCTATCAGCAAACATCAGTTGATCATTGTTGGCGCATCTGTGCAACATTCATTAATATTTACAATGGTAACGTTGCACAACCGTGTGCGCAGAGTGCCAGCCAAGTGTTGCTAAACTTTAGTTCTCTAAATAAATTCTGTGAAATTCTACCTGCGTGCCCTTCTCTCTCTTTCCTTCTGGGCTGAATGCTGTGAGAAATATTAATGTGCAGGCTTGTTTTAACACTCTCACACTCCTTGTCTGTGGTTGCTTGTTTTTTGTAATGTAGGACAGCGGTTCAGAGGGTTTGAGCAAAGCTTTGAAAAAAATTACGCACTGAAAGCACATGAGAAAAAAAAAAGAAATATTTTATGGTAGCAAAGCCACCATCACACTTATCCCTGGTTCACAGAAGACAGCAGCATAAATAATTGCTTTATGTGTTGACACTGTTGGTATTTATTTTTTTTACCTGATGTGAGAAATCTCCAAATCACAGAAGCTTAGAGCTGTACAACCTGACCTCCCTGAATTAAAACAATAAATAAATCGGATCAGATTAGCTGTCACACTGCCTCTATTTTAAAAAAGCACAGCTGGACTGGGACAGTGACAATGCTGGTGGTATTTTAGTCATCCTCCTGCCCTAGTTCATTATTAATATGTGACCACACGCCCCAGCTATACCCCACTCAGCCTTAATGTGTGCTCCGGGCGCCTGTCACATTTAGACCTCCACATTTCAACATGCAGTTTCTACAGTTTCAGCCGCACAGGCATCGAGGACGGAGCCCGCCGTGCCCCTGAACGATTTTTAATGATCCGAGTGGGCTGAGCCTGAAATCAAGACAGAACTCCTGGAGGACATGTGAAACCCAGGACCCACCTCAAAAAGGCCTCAGCGTATAAGATTCTTGAGCATTCAGGGATGAAAAGAAAACAGATCCTTCAGATATAAATCAAGAAATCACATCATTGTTTACTGACGGTTGCTCTGTGAAAACCTGTGGTTGAGAAGTTGCCTTCATCTGTTTTCCTGGCCTGAATCAGAACAAAAGAAGGGGTCTCCTCAGCATCAGAAAGCATCACACAGTCTGTCTGAAGCACCGCAGTAAAACAAATCTGAAATGGGGCATTTTAGACACTCTGGACAAGTCGAATAAAAAAAAAAAAAAAAAGGAGTTCAAAGGTTTTGTGGAATCTTTACAAAGTCTTCTGTGAATTTAAAGCCAAAGGAAACCCTGCTTGCTTTGGGTTCTGTGTGCAATGAGTCAGATTGTAAAGACTAATATGAGTATGATCCCTATTAGTGGAGAAACAGCAAAGCCTTTGGGGTCTGTAAAGGTATACCTGGCTCTAAATGCCAACCACACTGCTTTCAGTGCCACTTAAAAGCCACTTTGAAGATGGGGACAGTCTCAGATATGTCGAGATCTCTTTAAAGTTTTTCTTTTTTTTCCCCCCTTGAATATGATCTATTAGCCTGTGTAAACTCCCAGGCTATTTTCAGACATGCACACATAAGCCTTTGGATGGGTAGCTATTCATTTGGAAAAGGGGGCTATGGGGGCAATTAGAAATAGTTTGAGGTTCAGCGATGACATAAGACAAAGATTTCTATCTTTAGAGGAGCTGCGGCGGTCACACATTTCTGTACATTCACAAATTACAGGGCAAGCTTTGGCCCTCAACCCACCGAATGCATTCCTTCCGAAAAGTGTCTGCTCGAATTTCAGCCGGGGGTTTCTGCTCAGTGGAAATCTGAGTGTTCTGAATGGACGACTTCTATGAAATGGAGTTTTATTCCTCTTGGATTAAATTAGCTCTACTTTGGGGCTTGGGGTATTTTTTTGTATGAATGATGAATTCTGTGGTGACTGTGGAACGCCAAGCTTGTTTACCCTTCCCTCCCTTTTTCCCCCTTTTTGCTTTTTTTCAAAATGCAGCTCGCTATGAAATGGACTTTTTCTGCTTGATATGACAAGAGTGTCTGTGATTAGACTTCTAAGCATGATGTAAGTCACCAAAGCCATTTGTGCTAGTCCCCTCAAAGCCAAATCATATTCTAGCGTCAGAGTGTTTATATACACAAGTATATGGAGAAACTTTTAAACAACAGTGAGTGGGTACAGACTGTTTGGGTTTGGGGCTCTTGCTGCTCTGATGCCTGATTCTTTCTCAAATCTTGATTACAGAATGTGTCAGCACATCACAATTGACGGTCATTTTTGTCCATTTTGATGTTCGGGCAAGAAAATGGGAAACACATTGAACAATTTTGATCATGTAAATTTGCATGTTACTTTTTCTCCAGCAAGGTCGCCTGTGTTAGTTTTAATGATGGCTGGAATGCATCTGTGTACGTAAACTTTGTTTGAGCTCCTAATGACCCCAAAAGTCTTTATTTTCATTTTCATTTCTATAGTTTTCTTCAGCGTTCACCCCCCACCGCCTGCCGCCTTGTACTCGGGCCCCAGTTTCAGATCCTTGAAGGCATTTAGAGTATATTTGATTCCAGAGATGATGAAGAGGATGGTGACACTTCCAAACCCAGCAGCTAATTACTATGTAAGCATGATGAGCTGTGATCAGGCAGTCACCGGAGGAGACAATGAGCACATTCATCTCATGCATCTTTAATACGCTGCATACATTTAAAAAAAGGTGCAGAGTGGAGCCAAGGGCTTATTAAAGCCTCCTGAATCAATTTAGCAACGTAATGGCTGTTGGGGGAACGACTGCAGCTACGTTTTTATTTCTGTCTGCTGAATGTAAATGGCCTTCTTAAAGACTGCATTCATCTTCAGACCCACCAAACGGTGCTTCATCACTTCATCCCATATTGACTGCATTATGAGTTTGGTAGCGTCGATTTTGACCAGCCCGGTGCTGCAACGCTGGAAAGACGCAACAGTGCGTTTGTTCGACGAATGCAGGAAATCTTCTGAGTGATTATGGCAGAAAAACTAAAATCACACTTTAATGGCAACCAAACAACTGACATGATGACTCTGTAATGCTAATATTTTATAAATCTAAACAGTTTGCGTTGATTACAGGGACTGAAATTATCATAATATAATGGAAATATTTGGCACAGCATGTAGTTGTCAAATTAAGATTTTATGTTCAAAATACTTAAGTCTAACAAATACACCCAATTAAACTCCAACCAAATCATTATTTAGGTTATTAAATAATTTCTTGTTATGCCAAACTTCTGAAACGGCTTCACTCTAAACCTGTAATTAAATATTTGAATTCTATATGTAATTATTTAAAGCAACACAACTCAAACTAGTGCAGAAACCAACGTGTACCCATTTATAATACAGCCATTATAATACTCACTGGGGCAAAATTAGGAGCAAAAATAACACAACTGCACTGCAAGTGTTCGTACTTTGCACACAATGCAGAATCATTTCGATTCGATAATCTGACAGGTGCTTGCACACCGTTTGCGATCAGCAGCCTGCCACGCCCATATAAGGTAACATCTTTGCTGCACCGTGTCATAGAGAAAGCAAGCTGTTCTAATTGAGAAGCCACTGAAGTAAGACAGAAATTGAAACCAATTGAAAGGTACACTTTCTATAATGTTTCAACATAAGCGATTTTAGTAAAAACCGACAATGACAAGCAGACTCTGGGAACGGGAAATAAAATGATAAAAATGGGTGTGGAATTAATTGTGAAAAATAAAATCGACCACAAGACAAAGGAGGAAGTAGCCGCCTAACCTATGAGCCCAAGACAAGAGACACTTATGTCCACAAAATAAATGTTCAAGTGATGAAACCCAGCAAGGATGAAAGGCCACCGATTTCAGTGCATAACTAACTGCATTAAATATTGTTTTCTGTCAAGTACATTCTAATATTTAATAAGACGAGTGTTTAGATTTTCCCTAACAGCCAACAGAATGAACACATTTTGATGAATGAAACAGTCGCTGTTAACTTTGAAGTAACTGTGTGGGGTCACAGACGTCTTTGTGCCTCGGTGATGTTTTTAAATGCTTCTGAGCATAAATGTGTTAATGCTCCTCTACATATGGTATAAAGAGTGCAATGGAGATTATAAAGTTATATGGGGACTCGACTAATATAAGTATGTCTTTTAACATTCGAGGCTTTGATTTTATTATTGATGCTTTGCTGCTAAACTTGTGGCTAACAGCCTGAGAGCCGGAAGATTTACTGCTGCGAAGCCTGAATGCTCAACGTGACAACGACACCGGATCAACTGGCAGAGACCATCCTCGTTAAGTTATTTTTCCATAAAAAGTGATTAGGAACAACAATTAATGGAATCAGAAGATGATAAAGACAACAAGAGCCAATAAGAAGTAAAATAAGTGAGTTCTGTTGCTAAGCAGCTTGGTGAGTTGAGGGTTAAAAGATGATTCGTGCCTATGTAGTTTTTGCAAAACGGCAATTGTTTCTACTCCAAATAAAAATGTAAATTTACCATGAACAACGCGCGCATCTATTCTATTAAATGCTGCTTCAGCTTACGTCCTTAATGCCCACTAGCTTACGGAAACTAATGGTTGCGTAAAAAATGCCACTTTATTGTCAGTTTCTCACTTTGGTATTTGTTAATAATACTCCAGTTTTTTCATTTGAGTAGAATTTGACTTGTCATGGAGCATTTTTGGATTGTTGTGGCTGTTTTAAAGAATCTGCTGCAAGTCAGTTTAGGTCCCCCTCCTCCCCACCCATCCTTTCAATGCCAGTTCACCCCACCCCCGAGCCAGGCGGGGGGGAACTCGCCGTAAACCTCGGTGTCACGGTCGCTCCGCCCTCACATCATCCGTCGGGTACACTCACCCAACGATGACAGTCAGAGGCCTGTGATGTGGTTGGCAGGCCTGTTTATTCTTTGGAAACCCACTAAAAGTAGCATTGGATGGTAAGCTCACCAAAAGGCCCCAGTGCTATTATAGGAGCACTTTTGGGTTGAGTTTTGATCTGGTGGGTTTGTAAATAGGGCCCTGCCTTGCTGCGGGGCACCACTTTTGGGCTATATTGTTTAGTATGACCTGAAGAAGCTTTTTGATATTCAGGGTGATTTGTAACGTGGAACAAAATGCAAAGCCTTAAACTGGAGGCATATAGGCTTGTATACTCTACAAGAGCACCAGTATACGTTTCTCATAATGTTGATGATGATGGACAAAAGGCCTTGAAAATGTGCCCTGCTCTACTTTTACTGAAGGACAGATTGCATTTTTTTCTTTCTTTATTTACCCGAGTAAGTCAGTATAACTTTTAAATCTAAATGAGACCCATAAATACGTCAACTCCCCTATTTTTTTCAGTTGTGGTTTTTAGTGTGAGCTATAATCATTTCTCATCTTTCTTTGTCTCCGTGTCTCTGTCTATTTGTGTGTAACGACACACACACACAAACACATATGCACACAAATGCACAGTGTTTCTCCTTTTCTGGCGAGAGCTTCTGATGCAAGGACGGCAATCTGTAATCTGTAGTAATTGCATGTTGCAGAAAAACATTTTTCCGCTGTGGTAATCGCTGCAATATGTGCAGTTGTGTTGCCAAAGTGACAGCACCCCCACCCCCTACAGTTTCTCTCTCTCACACACACATGCAGACACACACACAGACTGTCCTCAATCACTTTGACTTTGCCAAATGTGGCCGAAATTTTGGAGAGTGCTCCTCTCCTCACGGGCAGACAGGAAAAGAGACGAGCAAATGTAGTAGTGTGAGTGGTAAACACACACACGCACACACTTGTGTACACACCTGTGCCGCTGTCATGCTGCTGCATTCACCTTCTGCAAAAGATTTACAGTTCCTGACAGTGACAGTTTAACTGCCATGCAGCCCCGGTGCCAGAGCCGTGCCAGAGCCCAGCTGCCGCACACAGATCGGCAGACAAATCTTTCACAGGAGCCACATCAATTCACTTGCCTCTCTCCGTTTTACCATGTATCGCACAGTGCGAGCAGGTGACATTAACACGAGTCCGACTCTAATCCCCTGATCTTGTTTGTAAAGTTGTCTCGGAGAGCCGAGTTCCTCCTGATTACTGGAAGTTGCAGCCGCATTAAATTCAGGCGGTGCAGTGACGGTCTGTGGCTGAACCAATGATGCGCGTTGATGCTAACCATCGTCTACCATTTTCAACACGCTGACACCAACATCTACTCGACTCTGTTGGACTGTGGCTCGGGTTTATGAGGTCATCACCACCGTGAGACCGAGGGCAAACTATGGTGTGTGTGCAGAAGAAAAAACCCAACACAGCTTAGTTGCTTCACTTCATACTGCCTCAGCAGAGAATCTCTCTCGCTCTCCGGCTGTCTGTCATTTCAGCCCAGCAAAGCAGCGACACACGTTTATGATATCATTACTCACCGCGTCATCGCCCCCTTTTGCCCAACAGAGCCCCCAAAGTATGTCAGCCCCGGCTGTGTCACCACACACACTTACTAGAAGGACAGCTAATACTCAGAGACATTTATAGATACACAGCACAGACACCAAGATTGCAACCAGACTGTGTGTGCAAACCTTTTCCTCTCTGGGCTGCTACTCTGACTGCTGAAGCCATCCAACCTCCCAGCAGTTGAACTTCCCTGTGTCTCTAATGGAGTCTCTCTGTCAGATCAAACAGCTCCCACTGGCGAGGAGAGGAGACAGATCGCAGCGCTGGAAGCCGTTCAGTCTGACAGCCCAAACACGTTTGACTGGCAACGCAGCCTGCGTCTACTCTTCCATCGCTGGAGATCCCACACAAATATAGTAGCGCCACCAGAGAGGGGAAAAGGGGGTGAAGAGTAGGGAGGGGGTAAAGGAGCCCGTCAGCTCAGAAAATAAGTTGTGAGGCGTCCCGCTCGCACAAAAGCAAAGCCCAAAAGCTCGGCTTTTTCTCAAAATGAAATCGCATGTGAGCCGAATATTAGGAAGTGCACATGGCTTCCAGCAACCACCAAGCCATTATAGCAGAGGCTGTAAACCACATTTTCACCAGCAGACAATGCCTCTTTGTGCGTGTTGTGTGGCGGTCCCCACTCGATGGCTCTCAAAGAGAAACGCTACATGTTTAAAAGCTAAAGAGAAGTATAGCTGATGAAGAGCAAGTGTCACTTTTAATATCTGGTTAATTAGTGGCAGTCGTGACAGGAGGGGCGAGCAAGACAGTCTGCCCTCGTTTAGCCCCATGGCGAGGGAAACCTTTGATGTGGTTGCACATGGAATGCTGTTGTTCATTCCTCTCTGCAACAAAAGCCACATGTTTTACTTTTTGAGACGAGGTTTCTGTTACTTTAAACTGTGAAGGAGCACGGCAAGGTATGTAACGTGTGACACGAACGGCACGAATGCTGACAGGCAAAACGCACGAATGTTTTGTTATTAGTGGTGTTGTGCATTTAAAATCAAAAGCCTTAGTCATCACTGCTCGCTGTGCATGTGCACACATTCAAAGTCGCTTTACGGGGACACACAAATCCAGACAATGTTCATGTTTTTGACTTTTAAGCTGTTGTCATCAGCGTTCGTCTCTTCCAGCTCCTCTCGTCGCTGAAGGGACTCTCTCTCGAGGGTCATTCCAGGTTCTGTCACACTCATTCAAGTGCAGAGAGACTTCAAAGAGCCCCCAAATATTGAATTTGCATTTATTTCCCTCTTCAGAGGGTCAGCCTCCCGAGCACCATCTGACTCACTGCAGAATTCGACCAGATTTGAACAGGAACCCGGCGCTGGTTTCCTGACAAGTGTCCATGCCACTTTCCTCTGCAGACGTGAGACAACTCTTGGAAAGTACTCGACTGGCCCTCTGGGCTTTTCATCGTAAGGAAACAAGGGTGTGGTGGCCCTCAGCCTGCAAGCCAAACAGTTTTGGAAAGCACTTAGATGCATAATACTGTCATCCCTCATAAATTTAATCTTTTGCACAGTAAATGATTATTGTCAATCACTGCGATTGATTACAAAGTAATCCAAAAGAAAGTGAATTATCTCCAAATGTCACTCAGTCTTGCATGTAGCCATGTGTCTGTGTGTCTTTTTTGGGTCGATTCCCAGTTTTAGATTAAGTAAACTCAATTGAAGGCAAAAACATATTTTCACTAGAGTCCTTCCATTCAAGTCATTACGCCAGTCAAATACTAGGTATAATTGTACTCCAGGAAACCATCCGCGGGTCTGAAGTGACTGAATGTTTCCTCTCATCATCTCCATCACTAATCAGCAGTGGCATTGCCCGAGTACAGTTAGCACCCCGGCCACGTGGAGCTTGCATAGTAAGGCAGGACTTTCCCTTCTTTGACTCAGAGCCTGAGGCGTCCATCGAGGCTTTGCTGTAACTGCACTCTAATCCCCTGATTGCTGTGTTTACGCCCGGCATGTCGCTGCTCCACGTCAAGGCGGCCACAGCTAACGACGAGCTAATGACACAACGATGACAAGGAGCGTTTGTAAACCCAATCAGTAGCCTCGAGTCTGGCTGCCTGGTGATTAGGTTAATCAAACTTTATACTGGCTGAAAGACTGGCTTGCTGTCTGCCTCTTATGTCATCACGCTGATTAAAGGGGAAAAGCTGTGTTCACGTCCATCAGGCTCGTCTGACATACACATACACACACACGTCTTTCTGCCAGGTTGGCAGTGTTAACAGATTCGGCTGTCTTACTATAAAAGTGGAAAGATGAATGCCTCCATTTAGCTGAGAACTTCATCTAACGTAGCCTTAACCAATCAGCTAGATAACCATGTAGCAAGAAACTAGATTAGCTATTTAAAAAAAAGTTAACAAATGAACAGATGACCAAAATAAAGATGCTAAATATATAACAAATAGTCAAAAAGGGCTAAAAAACACTTGAAATCGCTTACTACAAGTACACATACATAAGATGAAACTGTTACCTAACATTGTGGCTAATTAGAGGCTAACCATGTTGAAAGAGCTAGCTAAAATTCTAAATAACAATTTGGAAAATTCTTAGCTACCGGTATGGATTCGTGGTTGAAAGGGCTAGACAGAAGAAACCATCTTGAAATGTTGCCTAAAATAATTGATAAGAATCTGAAATTGATGACTAAACATAAAGAGTAGCAACTAAAAGTAAGTAAACCAGTTCCTGTTGATACCTGAGACAGTGGTTTAGGCGTTGTCTCAATTTCACTGCCTCTTACTCGAATTCAGCCGAAATAGTCTTCAGCTCATGGATGGATAGATGTAAATGGTAAATGGTCTGTATTTGTAAAGCGCTTTCCTAGTCCTTAAGGACCCTAAAGCGCTTTACACACTCAGTCATCCACCCATTCACACACACATTCACACACTGGTGATGGAAAGCTACATTGTAGCCACAGCCACCCTGGGGCGCACTGACAGAGGCGAGGCTGCCGGACACTGGCGCCACCGGGCCCTCTGACCACCACCAGTAGAATGAGACATTTTGATAACTGAAAGCACACATCGTGATGAAGATGTAGTTTAACATTTCTTGAAAAGGTTTCTTGACTCCTTCTTACTGAGCTTTAGGGGCAGCCCAACTCCAGATGTTCGGGACCACTTCTACAACACTTCATATCTAACAGGATAAAATAAATTGAGTCTCTTTCCAAGTCACAAGATTTTCAAAGTTTTACAGTCTCACAGGAAATGCTTATTTGGTTACCACCATCTCAGTCCCGACATTACAGTAGTAACCACAGTACACAGTAGTCGGTTAAATATTTTTTTAAGCTTGCAACACCTTATAAAATCATGAAGGCGGTTGCTGATATTTTCCTGTTAAGTCCTGTGTGTGTTTAGTCACCATGTGGGTAATTCTGCTGGACTAAGGCATCAGGAGACCATATGTTAGTCCTGACCAGCTATTATGGTGAGGTCAGACAGCATTTACAGCGGGGAAAACGTCAAAGTCATCATGTTGACATGCACGGTCCTCTCTGAGTCAGCACGGGGAGGAGTCTGGCGGTGGACTTGGATATGTGCGTGCACGCAGCCTATACACATCACCGCCGGTCTGTACGTTTACGCTCGTGACGGCTGCGATCGTGAGAACGGTATTTGCAGCAGACAGAGTGACCTCAGTGCAGACAGACTAAGGAGAAGAAATGGAGGGGCCACTTCTGCTGCACAGCTGAGGGGGAATCCCTGGCATGGTGTTTCCTACTGAAATAATACAGAAGTGAGCAGCTGCAGAGAAAGTACAGGCTCCCTGAGTTTACTTTAGGGCAAAAACCTGCTGCAGCACAGGGACAGGAGATCGTTATCTTAATTCTGCATGAAGTTTCACAATGTAGACAAATACGGGAATAATATACGGGCAGCATTTGTGGAGGAAGTAGATAGTAATTTTAAATTAATTTAAGGAAACATCTTTTTTTAAACGAGTAGTCAGACATTTTGGGAAATATACTGGAAGAAAAAACTTAATTGAGAAACAAAGCGTAAAACTAATTTTGGCTTTTACAAGGGGGGGAGGGGGGCAAGTGTCAGACTGTTTCTTATCCAGACGCTGCGACTTCCTCGTCGCTGAGCGCTTCAAAAGACACAGAATCTGACCACAGAGCCGTCAGACACATGATGCCAATTGTCATTATTATTCTTTAGCTTTTGTAGCTATGAAATAAAACTGTTAAAGCCAGACGCAGGTTTGCCACACTTGCTAAGCTAAGCTAACTGGCAGTATCAATACTATGTGAGAGTGATATCAGTCATTACATCTCAGACAGTACGTTTTTCCCACGATGTCTGACTAATTCCTCAGTAATATGTTGGTCATAGCAATACGTCTTTGTTTTGGGTTTTTTTCCCAATTTGCCCACCCCCACCCTCTTCAGTGCTAAAGACAAAAAGCACATTTAGTTGGCGCGTTACTGCAGCATCGTTACTCATCCGTTTCCCCCGATGAGCCTGAGAGAAAACTAAAATCCCATTTTTGAAATGCTCTTTCCACAAAAATCAATTCCCTGTGGTTAAAGTTATGTTTGAGGGGAGGGAAGAAGCAACCCAAAAAACATGTTTTATTGCAGCAATGACAATTAGCTGTATGTAAACAAGTCAAGAAAAAAAATTCTGGGAAAATGGAGGAAAATAGAGAATCAGAAAACATTTCATTGCCTGCAGCCGCTCACATCCTATCATTATCTGCATTTTTCCTCCACCGTAATTAAGTGTTTTCTTTATTGCTTATGGGAAGGAGGATAGGCTATAAGGATGTTTTGAGCATGATTAAAGTTGGTCATAATGAAGTGAAGATTCAGTGTGGAGGAAGGATTTTTGTCTGTGAAAAACACTGCCTTTAATCCTTCTGATGGTGACAGAATGAGTTGCTCTGAGCCTTAGATCTTTGTTAACCTTTCACACATGATAAAGTACTCTTTCTTTGCTCGCCATTTCATTTAAAAAAAAAAATTAGAAGTTTCTGCCTGCTGATATGTTTCTGAACATGTGGGATCTCCATAAGTTTGAGTCAGTTTATGTGCCGCGGCGCAGACCCATGCCTGCCCATTAAAGTAATTTGTGGGTTAGAATGCGACTGTAATGTCAAAAACAAAAGTGCGCAGGAATCGGCGTTGTGCTTAGTCACAGGCAGTTTTTGCTTCACCTCTTTTACTGCCGCAGAAGAGATGCTGTCGACAACATCAGCCTAACGACAAAGGGAGGGGTCCGAACAACAAGTCCTCTTCATCTGAGTCAAGCGCAGGACACGGCTCTCTAATTGTAGCCAAATCCCTGAAAGCAAACTAAGCCTGTGATGAAACAAATGCTTATTTCAGGTTTTACTAAGAATTGTTTATCTTATTTCCAGTTTTGCCGAAAATTGCAAGCAAATTCCATGCACCGGCATAATTGCTGCATAAATTTAGGTTAATAATACATAAATTAGCTAACAATAATACTCCTGTTTTTTCTGCAATCCCAGCCTTACCATGTAATAAGCTGTGAGGCCGGCCTGTGGTTTAGGGCGTAGGTTTAAAACAAAATTAAATAGCCAAATTGCAAGAGGAGCTTTTCCTTAATTTAGCTGTCCGCTGTGCAGGATGAATGAGATCATGAAGAGTCTAATAACAGTTTGGATTTAATCATTTTAACGTATGAAATATCATCAGCTCGTAAGCGAAGCAAATTAACTGTAAAGAGATGACTCACCAAAGTTGAAGAGACTCATCCGGTATGGGCATTACTTTTTAGAAATAAAGCTCGAGAGTTTTATATTGTGATCATTTCCACCTCATTATCCAATTACAAGTCTGCATATTTTCCTCCAGACATACAGTTTGTTCCCGAAGAAGTTGGTCTAGACATCATAAATTCCTCTGACATCGCTTGCATCATATCAGGAAATTTTTCAGTCATTTTTTAAAAAAACGCTCTGTAATTCTTATGTAAGACTATAGTGCATTTTCAGTTCTCTTGCTTCAAACGTCAGATTTCTCTCGGTAACACACCCGCAGGAAGTTTATTGCTTTCACAGCAGCAATGCATGGTCAGATTAGAGTTTAACGTGCGAGGAGCTGAGTCGCGCAGCAGCCTCAGATCGTTTGCACCCATCGCAGGATGCCGGTTCGCAGCCAGCACACCTCCAGTTTACTTTCCAGCAGATTCACAGAAACATGCCGGGAGTGTTTATTGAAAGAAGTTGCTCAACCTTTCAGAGCGCTTTTTTATTTTTTTAAAGTCGGAGAAACCTTTAAAAACAAAAATCCATATTATCAGATTGGCTGCAAAGAATTTGGCCCCTGTGGTCGCTTGCTAACCACCAGAAAATTGTATTTACTACTACACTTAACACAGCTTTAACCTTGACCAGTGCAGAGCCGCTGTTTTCAGCCAAAAGTCTGCAAGGGCGGAGGCACGTTTAGGATTAGTCGACCACATAATCAGCACGCCCCTCTGCATGCTCTACCTGGAAGCCATCTTACTGGCAACCCTCCCGCTCCCCACCCCCTCCCACTAAAAGTGTGCCCCATAACGTTGTGTTGACAGCCGGTGAAAGCAGCGAGACGGACCAAAAAGTAAATAAGTACCTCCAAAAACATTTACAGCCCTAATCAAGTCCAGAGCGCTGCTTCCATCCAATATGCCTTCAGAGTTTTATAAATAGATATTACACTGGGCTAAATTGGAGACAGGATTTCGCCGCTCTGTGGCTGTCATGCGTTTTCTATTATTTGCTTTCACTTTAAAATATTGGAACTCTTAATATCTTGTTACAGATTTCAGCCAGCTCAGCCAGTCTTTTTGTTTTGGCGTCACTCGGGGGCCTCGCACTCAGCAGGATTTTGAACGGGCTCCAATCAAGCATGTTAATTTAAGAGAGGAGAAAAAAACATTCACCATGTGACTTGTTATTAATAAATTCAGCAGAGGCCGGCTATGTGTTCAGTTAAATTTATAGCCATTTTTTTGAGCTACTGTATAAGGCCTTTTTATTTGTCAGTGGTTCTGAGGCAGAAATTCATCGTAAGTTTTATCCTCTGTGAATGATTCATTTTGATGCATATAAAGGGTATTTTTCTCATACTGCCTTTTCCCCCTTTCTAACACTTGTAGAGCAAACAAGACCACCTCCCAGAAGCCTCGAAAATACAACTCATTCTCACATACGAGCCTTCACTTCAATTCACGAAGCTCAATAAGCCAAACATATAAAACCATTCCCACCCTAATAAACTGAGGCCTTTTTCTCCGCCACAAAGGGAGCTGGCTCCCAAGAGTGTTAAAAAAAATCAAATGGGACTCTTGAATGTAAAACAGCCTGCAGGGAACACAGCGGCCCTTCCAAGTGGAGGGAAATGTGGTGACAGCTACTGAGCCAAGGAAATGACCCAGCACACAGCTGCTGTAAGGCAGGTACCCCACCTGATGCAAACGCTGCCAGCACTAAGGATCGGAAAAGTCAGTAAAGTTTATACAACCCTGCTTCACGGGGGGAAAGTCCAGTGTTTTTTTTAGGAGCTACCGAGTTTTGTTTTTTTTTTTCTTTTTTCAAAAGGTCTCAGAAATGCTGCTTTCTGATTAAATAGTGGTGCTGATGTGTAAGGGTTAGCAGGTGTAGCCTCATTGTGGTTTTTATCAGCAAACTGCAGCAGCTCTGCGAGTCTGCATCAGATTACCATGTCGCAAAGCTCTCCCCGTTGCTGCCTGTTTCTTTCACAACGTGCTATCAGACTATTAGCTTTTTCTTGTGATCTATACAAAGTTAAAGTTGACGAGAGCAACGGTGTCTGTTCCCTTTGTGCGTGTGTTGTGCGCTCATGTGTGTCTCAGTGTGTGTTTGTGTCTCCATGAACTGTAGCGGAGGACTGAGGTTTCTGAGGTGAGGCGTCCTCTCGCTTCTCACGCGAAGTGCATCTGATGTTGCACATCACATGTGTCGTCTGTCTGCTCTGTGAGATCGGTTGAAATATCTAAAGTTACCGAAATAACACTTATAGACCGAAACCGTCTGTGTATGGTGCTGATATTTTTGTTACAGTCTTTGTTTCCTTTTAGCTCCAATGAAAATGTAACATGATTTGAAACAAGACATGTTAAAGATCAGAATGATCTTGGATGACTGTGTTTTTCTAAATGAATAAGATGCTAGTATTTCCTGACATCTGAGGAGATGAATGCAGTATTTCCATAAGCTTCACGTCACACTGCATTAAAGTCAGAGCTCAGGAAGCCAGACATTTAACAGTCTTCTTGATTTTCTGTAACCGTTCCTCTTAATTTCAGTTTGATTTGAGTCTAAAAAAGAGAGCATTGGCCAAATTGCTTTGCCTGTGTAATGCAAGTTGTTAAACTAACCGCTGGGGTATTTTGCTTACATGAGGTAGTCCTGGTTGGAAATGCTTTCAGATTGAACTGGGGGATTTAATGAGTCTTGGCCTTTGTTCTCGTGCAGTTCGGTTTCAGTCTCCTGACAGAGCGAATTGTAAAAGGATATTGCATGTTCACTAATGATTTCCAATGGTTGATCACCATTTTAAATGCTCGTCTCTTCTTTTCCCCACCCTTCTGACCTACTGTCTCCTTCTGCCACCTCAGTGCTCTGCTAGGGTTCAAAAACAAAAAGAAAATCAGGTCCCCCGAAAGCACATTACGTTAGAGGTTAAAAGACAGCAGGCGTGAACCCTGAAGTTGGTGACACACTGATCTGTAAAACGGTGAGGAGATAAAGGGATGCAGATCCAGCGGTTAAAGAGAAGAAAAGGGGGGCCTGAGCTTGTCATGAGGAAACTATAAATGCCTGAGTGTGTGTAGAAGCTGTGAGAACACTAGAACATCATCTCCTGTCACTGCGGTTCCACTGAGGATATCAGAGGATTGCTCTCATGTGAGACACAGATGTACAGAGTGTGTGAGGCTCTGCAGATTTTAAGATATACTCTGCAAACAATTACCAACTGGTAGTGCTTCTCCTGTGGCTGTCTCTAATTAACACGGCAACAAGGCCTTAATTGGGGGGGCGGGGGTATCTCCTTTTTTTCCCTATTGCCTCTCAGCGGCTGTCTCGGTGGCTGTTTGAGGAACAGTAAGAAAAACTCGGCCACCGTCGGATTAACAACTCGAGTGTCAACGCTGCTTCGTCTCAGTGTTTTTCACGACTTACGGGAATAAACAGGATGAGGACTGAAATCAGGTAAACGTTGCGCTCTCGCTCTCCATCTCGAGAGCTTAACTGCAAATAAAAAGCCGCCTGATTGGAATTGCCATGGCAACAAATGGCTTCTTCACTGAGGCTCGTCACCGAGCATAGTGCACTCACCTCACCGCACAGACCAAAAGTACCTCCTGGAAGTAAAGCAGAGAGAGCCTAATATGTTTTTTCTTTTCTCTTTTATTGTATTGCCGTGTTCCAGTAAGGGGCCCAGTCACATGGAGCCTCTGAGCTCGTATTCTCACTGAGAGAGCGCCGAGTTTCACTTGATAATGAATGTCTGTGGTGAGAATCCCATTATGGCGCTACTCCATCAAGCCTACAGAAAACACAGGAGCTGAGAGGCCTTTATGGGACATATCAGATGAGAGCTACTGTGCAAATCACACCCTCCTTTATGAACCTATTTCACAGCACACGTGACAGACAGATAAATGCATTCAAACGCTACAAGAAGCAACTCTCACATTTCACTGTGGAACTGTCAGTGCTTTTTTTGTCAAACTGACAGCACTGCACGTTGAAAACAATGGTCAGAGGGTGAGCAGAGCAGAGTGGAGAGGGCAGGATCAGCACTTACCTCTTAGTAGACTGCTGCTGTAGTTGGAGAAGGAGTCAAAGATGCTGTTGGATGCCATGACAGAGAAGCCAGAATGGTGTGGAGCCCTCGCTGAAGTCAATCTCCACAGACTTCTGAGAGAGGGGGGCAAGAAACAGGAGGATTGAAACACAAAAATAAAAGTGTAGCATAAAAAGAAGTGAAGGGAGGAAGGAGAGCACAAGAGGACAAAACTCCTGGAGCTCCGAGACTCTTTGCAACCAAGAATCTAGGGTTTGTGACTACCACAGGAATCCCAAGCCACAAGCTTGCAGAGAGAGCAGCAGCATGTGTTAGCAGCAGCACCACAAGACATTTGAGAGAGAGAGAAGTGAAGAGAAGAGGGTCAGAGGCAGAAAGAAAGAAGAAACAGAAGAAACAGCAAATGTGGTTGAGAGAAAAACAGTTTAAACAAAGGCAGGCATCAACATTTGGGTCTCCAGGTGCGGAGGTGGACTCACCAGGGCTGGAGATAAGAGGGGGCCCCACCTAACAGTGCCCGGGTGGCGTAAGCAGGCTGACGGGGGCGGGGGCCGCTTTTGTGGTGGTCTGTCAGCGGCCTGAAGGTCTGAGGTTAGCCAGCTAGCTTGTTAGCGTGGTCTGTCTCTTTCTCTTCCACGATGGTGGCGGCCTGACTGGAGCGTCAGTGCTAGTAAAAGGCTAAAAGCCACAGTCTATCTGCATCCTCCTCGCCATCCTCCACACAGACACACACTCCCCTCCGTGAGTGGTGGAGCCCACGTCACATGTCACGTGAGGTCACCGGGCCTTTCCCTCCCACCCTCCTTCCCCTCCCTCCCGTCTTCTCCTATCGTCTTTGCCTTTTCTCTGGTTTCTCTTTTCGGGTTGTACTTTCCATGGTTCTTCTTCTCTGACTCGCCGTCTTCATTCTCACTTTTCATTGGTCGTCCAAGTTTTGGAAATATTCTATTTTCTTTTGAGTTCAAACCAGGCAGCGGCCTGCGTCGCTGTGGCTCACTGAGGTTTGCAGAAAGAGCACTAAAAACCACTGCAGAGGAGCTGAAGAGACATTCAGATGTATTAAGCCCAAGACAAACACAGGAGAGAGAAAAAGACAGGACTGAATCAGATGAGGAGAAATAGAAAATGAGAGATAGCTGTGGCTTGAGGAGACAGGAAAGTGTTGTCTCTAACTGCCGAACAACACTGAGCATGCTGTGTATACTGTGTATGTGTGTCCTGTGCTAGTTTTATGTTTGTCTGACTCACGGCACATCTGTGTTTGTAAGAACCGGTGGTTTTGGGCCTGCAAAACCTCCACCCTCACTTACCACTTGATAGTATCATAATCTTAGTCTCATCAGAAGCCGAACGGCTCGACTCTGCCCGGGTTCTCTCCTCTGCCATCAGCCTTTGAAGTTCCCTTTTTTTCTCTCTTTATTTTGCCCTCTTTTATATTCATGTACATTTAATTCTCACACAGCTGAACCTGCATAATGCAAAAATAAAACTTTGTGTCCACGTCACAAAATCTTTAAATATTAATTATATGCGTCCCTTTTTTTTTCTAACCTGAACTTCCTTATGCAATACAAAAGATATTTTTATAAAACTTTAGTATTTGCGGGCAACTGAAGTCTCTTTCCCCTGTGAAAGTGCAAAGCGATTTAACCTGATTGTGGTTTTCACACTTTTTCATTTTCTGGGTTGAATTTAAGAACGGAAAAGTGTTCACTGATGTGGCTGCTTGTACTACCCGAACGGCGTGAGCCCAATATGTGATAGCATATCACATATTGTGTTATTTTTGGAGATTTTGAACTATTTATTTGGAAGTTTCATCTGTAGTTATGAGCAAAACAGGAAATGGTTCATGTAGTTTCAGACTGCGAGAGAAATTAAGGCGCGGCACGACGGGCAAAAAGATAGTTAACAGAGATTTTGTTTCTACGGTATATTTTGTTTCAGACCGGTGGGAAGAAGATATCAAAATAAACCATCAGGTGATATTGATGCAAATTAGAGCATAATTAATGAGATAGAATCATCACTGAGTAAATTCTCATGGTGTTATCTGTCACTTCATTTCTATTGAAGATGCATGTGCATATCTCCATATCTAAGCTGTGTTCTCAAAATGACTTTGTTCACATGCACTTGGCTGTGCATCACCTCGACTGTAATACACCAAACGTTCTTTTATTTGGTCTATAGCCTCAAACTTTCTGTTTTGTTGTTGACAGTGTTTTATTATTTATGAAGGAAAGATAAAATATTTTCTGTCTTTTTTCTTTTTACACCTTAGACTGTACCAAAAAAAGAAACCGTGCTCTAAAATGAAAGTTTCAGAATGAACTTTGCACCTGACGTTATTCACTGTTTACATCTCCTGGGAAAACTATGCAAATCGTGCTTACTTAGACAGATAGCTCTTCATGTGCGTATTGGAAATACTCAAACTATTTTTAATATTTCCATGTGAGTTCGTTTTTTTTTACCCGTGGTGGCTCTCGTTAGCAGAGTTACTGTGTGCAGCCATACTGTTAGGCTGCGATCTTGCAGCACAGCATCTGCATGTGTGTGCAAATAACTGGCATTTGCAGACCTCTGGGATGCTCACTTCCTCTCTCCTTTCTCCTGTCTCCCAGTGACACACTGACCATGTCTGGCCATGGGACAACAGACCCAAACCACCGTCTGGTCACTCATGTGACCCACTCGCTTTCCCTGGAAACCTGTGTGTGTGTGCGCGCGCGTGTGCGTGTGTGTGCGCATGTTTCTGTTCTGTTTCTGCTTCACACCTTGTTGTGTATGGATGTCAGCCCACATCTGCTAATTGCTGGACAAACCTGCTGCATGGACCACAGCATGTGTTTGTATGTGTATATACAGTACCATGTTCTGAACGTGTGTGTGTGTGTGAGAGAGAGAGAGAGGGAGAGCTTGCCGCTCTTCCTGGTAGGCCGCACTGCCCTGTAAATGAGCAGTTGCCGTTGAGTTAGGCGGCAGCGCGGGCTAAATGACACGGCGTGTCAGCGAGTGTGGCCGAACGCTGAGGCCACAGCCGTGGCCCCAGGGCTTTTATCAGTCCGTCCATGCGGCCACTATAGGCCTCTGACTTAACCTCACACACAGCGGAGCTTCCTCTTCTAACACCTCTCCTGCCTCCCGACATGGCCTCGGCCCTGGCCTGCCAGCCCTGACAGATTACAGCTCTATGTCTCCCTGCTGAACAAGAGGTAGTGTTGTCACACAGGCCCGGAGGGCAAAACCTGCAAGTCCACAGACGGGGTTTCCAGACCTTTATGCTGTATTATACTTTAGAGTCTTGAGCTTCAGCCCAAGGAGGTTGGACCCCAACCCATCTCCAAACCCTAACCTTAAATGTTGTTTTGTTTCTTTAAAAAAAAGAATAACTTTTGATGAGTGTCAGTTAGAATTTTTAGCTTCTTTGGGGTCACAGGCGGGGGTTCGGTTTGGTTGGTTTGGAGCCGGGGGTCTCCCGCCTTCTGCGTTGGTCTCGTCCGTGTTTGCTGGAGTGCAGCGTACTGGTTTCACAGTACAGAGCCTCGTGGTTGTTTCGGTTTATAATCATTTTATGTGGCTGTATTTGTGCAAGCGAGACATGCTGCTGGTAATAAGTCATGTTTTCTTCTTCAGATTTCATTAAAGTGAGAAATATATTTTTCTGCTATTTGTTTCCAAAAAGGCAGACTGCTTTAGATTATTGTCAATTTCCTTGTTTTTGTCCGCTTGTGGAAACAAAGACACTGCATCTGGATTTTTACTGAGAAATAAAGGAAAAGCTAAAAAAACGAAAACACACACACACACACACACACACACATATATATGCAAAGAGCCATCCCACAGCATTGTGCAAGAATGGGAACTAGCTCCTGCTGTCCAAACTTGACATTTGAAGAAAGCGCCGGAGTCGAGGCCTCAGTCTACTGTGTGTTTTTTCTTCTTTGTCTAGGTAAACATCTGCTTCATGTTTTGAAATGTATCTCATGGCTTTGCACTGCCCATGACCGTGAGGGGAAAATAGTCTCAAGATCATTGTGGCCGTCTTCCTCTCAATTCTTTTTTTCCCCTGCCCAGGCCTTGTTTATCAAGCCCCTGTATTTAAGCTTAATATAACTCCTGTTTTGCTGAGAAAACTGTGGTGGTTTAATCACTGTCAGTGGTCCTACGCCTCTCGGGTGTGGCTCGCAAGCAAAAAGGACTCAGTGCGGTCGTGCGTCCAGCTGCAAAGGGGCTTATTTTGTGGTCTAAAAATTGCAGGCTTCCCCATATGTTCCCCATAAACGTGGAATGCAGCGTGGGACTTGAGTAGGCTTTTATAATGAAGTGGCCGTCATTGCATCAAACACCATGATCCTGCCTGCGCTCTAGGATAGGCCATGGGAGCCCATTTTTGGGCTGCGTACACGGGTCCAATGTCCTGACTTCTCACTCACACCTCATTTCCCTGATTTTCTTTTAATTATGTTACAATGCTCATTCCACCTACCAGTGTCCCAGTTTGCTTTCAGTACTCAGAGTCAAAATTCCCCATCAAATTACAGTAAAGTAGTGGTGGTGTCATTTGACAGCATTAAACTGGTATTTTACAGTGTGTCTACCGTAATAACAAGTTTCATACTTTTTGTTTTGTATTCTGCGTGAATAATGTGTTACGATGGGGTGTTATGCTGTAAATTAACAGTTTTTTTAATTATTAGTGTAAAGACACTGAATGTTCTCAACCTTAAATGCTGTTTTTAAACACAAAATAACTGAAATAACTTCACAGCATTTCCAAATTAATTATTTGAACTCGAGCAGTTACATTTCCATGACTCCCAGGCCGTCAACAAGGAAAAAAACTTTGTTATATTGTAAAATGTAAAGTGTCTTCCTGTTAATCTTCTATTTCCCTGCAAAGAACAGGGAATTATCGTAAAAAAAATCCTTTCTTTTTACAGAAAGTTAGTAAAACGTGAGCTTGATCTGCTTAAACGTTTAAGTTAGAGTGCTTTTGGTGTACAGCGGTTTTTTACAGTGTGTCATTTATTAACTTGCCCATATTTCATGTAAAAATAGCCTCCGAGACAAAACCTTTTACATATAACTCCAAACACTTCTGGAAATTCTCAAGCACTGGCACTCCAAAGAGGAAGTGGGCATCGGACCTTGTAAGAGACAAATAAAAAAAAGTAAAACATTCCTAACGTGTCACACTTCAAATAAACCGGGAAGCAGCTGAGCAGCCCGAGCTGTTATTCTAGAGAGTTCTTAGAAAAGAAAGTTGCAGCTGTGTGAGAAATTAGTTCAGTGTTACCAGCTCAGCATTAATCTGTAGTGTCTCTCTGTGTGTCTACATGCGTGTGTGCGCGCATGCTTGTGTTGTTGTTTTCACTGTCAGCGAGGCACTCCCAGATGCAGCGGTTTCAGCATGCAGTATCACCGTTGGAAGCGATCGCCAGGCCCATTATTTATTTATTGGCTCCAGCAGACATGGAGACTGTGGTAACCGCACTGAGAGGAGGGGCAGCGGGGGCGCCGTGTCGCCACACACGGTGCAGCAGGCCATATCCCAGAGATCCCGAGGAGCGCTGCGCGTACAGTATACGGTAACCCGTGGCTGCTAAATAAAGGAGAACTGTGCCACTCCAATGTGGATATTTCTGGAGAAAGCTGACCCTGCATTAGGTCACGATCAGCAACGATAAGCTGAGTGAGGAGATTAAAGCTTAACTTTGTTCCAGCTGCCAGGTGAGGGATGTGGCTGAATTCATTCAGTGTAGTTTTGGGCCCCTGGCACCTGCTGCGACCCTTTAAGACATATTTACCATGTTTGCAAGTAGTAAAGTCTCCATCCGACCCCCTTAACCAAAGCTCTTCCTGTTATTCAGAAACTGTGCCAACGCAAAGACTGCGCATCCAGCTCCCTTTACACCAGGTTGATTCAAAGGCTTCACGCAACTTCTGGCAAAGAGCCGTGCAGGCTGAACGTCAGACAGGTGCCCCTGTGTATTTAATGAAAGTGCAAAAACAGTGCATTTTGTCCCAATAAGTTATTTTTGAAGTCGTAATCTGATTTGCTTTTATTAATTTTCAACTCAATTCCGTTTGATTTCCAAATCTCAACAACAGTCACCTCAGGGAGCTTTATGTAGTAAGGTAAAGACCGTACAATCATTGAGAGAAAAAATACCAACAATCAGGCGGCCACCTATGACAGGGGTGTCAAACATAAGGCCTGGGGGCCAGAATCGGCCCACTGAAAGAGGACAGAAACTTTAAACTGTATTAACTTTGTTTTACAGCTTTCCACTTTTATAAAGTGACACGCAAGGGAAAACACCCTTTTAACAGGAAGACACCTCAGAACCTTCAGTGTAATAGGTAGCACTACATACTTGTATTAATTAGTGCTTCAGCTAAAGAGGAATCTGTTGAGAAAATTGTCCAAGTTGGTTCAACTTTAAATAATTTGGAACCTGTCATGGCTACTGAACGGACTCACGCGCAGACAGTTCTTTCAAGGAAACAAAAAGGGGATTTATTTACAATAGGGATCACCTTAGTGCAAAATATATGTACAGTGAGTTGGGAGGGGGTCCAGGGCTCCAGGGAGAGAAGGGGGGGGGGAATCCACACACACGCTTCCTCTTCCACTCAGGCACCGCCACCGCTCCTCCGCACACACGCACTCCTCTTCAGCCGCACTCGCTCCAACACTCCACACACTGCCCCACTTGGACAGGTCCGGTGATTCGGTCCAGAATTCAGGTGGTTCAACGTTCCAGCGGTGAGCTGCTCTGTGCCACTGCCTTAAATAGCAGCTGGGGAAATCAGCCAGATCAGCCGCAGGTGGACACCATCACACGGGTGCGTGGGCCAAGAGTGAGAGCCCGTAATGAGCTCCACCCAGGCAGAGAGGAGGAGGAGAGACAAAAAACCAAAACTAACAACAACAAAACCTGTAGCGAGCGTGGGCCAACCAGAGAGACACGGGGACCGTGACAGAACCTATACATTTGCTCTCTTTAGGTGCTGGGATAACTCGTCAGGTTGAGTCTTGGCCAAAAGGCCATCGCCGGGGCTTAGGTTTGAGTCCCCCGAGACCACTTCCTGTTTGCGTCGTTCCCCCCCGTCCGCTTTCTCTCTCTCTCTGACTTCCTGTCTAGTCTACTGCCCTCACAAAGGATAACCAGTTGGTTAATCTTTTGTGTTTATTGCAACAGTCTGGATGGTAGCTGAGACGTAAAAGTAGTTCAAGAAAAAGTAAATTTAACATTTTACAGTCTAGTAGTGTGCACCCACTATATAACCAAGCCTATTAAAAGCACTCTAACAGGTATGGAAAGGTAAGGAAGTTATAGGACTTTAAATAGAGGCGATTTATGTATTTTAGAATGATGTTTGGGGCTTAAAATGGGGTTAAAAAGGTTTTAAAAAATGTGTTAAGTACTGGATGTTTAATCAACGTGTTGTTTTCATCATCAAATTTAATATTCTAAGATTTTAGGATCCTAACCCCAACCCTGTATTATTAAATAAATAATAAAGAGCGTGTCTTATTCTAGGCCAGGTTTGTCCTGGCCAAGGTTCAAGCCCAGATTCTTCTGCAGCTTCTAGCTGATCAAGTCAATTTCTTTACTCCCATAATTAATGAATGTATACTGTATGCATCATATCATATTACTGTTCATTATATTTTCATATATAAGAGCAAATAAAAGAGCTACTTCCGGATGTATAAATCAAAATTCTGCTAAATCTGAACTAGTTAAACTCTAAAACTGTTTTTTATTTAAGTATTTATATCAGGCAAATATGAGCAAATATTTAAGAAAAATGCCGAGCTAACCCAATTTGTAAAGTCTTTGAAGAGAATCTTCAATCAGATTTCCAGCCGGTGTAGATGTTATTTCCTGAAGGTTGTGTGCCGGCTAAAAGATGTCAGGCTTACCAAAAATTTGACGAACCTATCCCAGAAATAATTAATTTAATTTGATTTAGTTTAATTGAATTTAATTTCTTGGCAAAATCGTCAGCTTTTGGCAGACTCTCTGACACACAACATCACAACTCGGCAGCTTTTGGAGCTAACGCCTACACACACAGTGACCGGAGTTAGTTTAGAAAGCGTGCAAACCTCTATCCCAAGTTTCCTCCGAGTATTTCTCATTGTGTTCATAAATAGAGAATTGTGAGCACTGCAGTGGTTTCCTTTCTGTGTTTGCGACATGACATAATGCTGCCTTTTCTTGTTTTAAACATTAGTGGCTATTACTTTGAAAATCAGATGAGGAAGAGGAGTGATAGAAAAGACAACACTAAACACCCCACCGAGCGCCTCCTAATTTTATGATGTTTTGCTTGAGAGTGCTTATCACATTGTGCCTGTGTGTTCTGCGAACCGCTCGTATTCACCAGAGTGGTAAATTTACGTTCAGCTTTGAGGTACACAGAGGCACCACATCATGGCAACAGAGCAGCTGGAGGGCTGAAGAGCTGCAGCCTCACATAAAAGCACCCGTAAACCCGAGACCTCATTTACCCCAAATGCCCCAACTCTCAACACACACGCACACATCTCAGCCCCAGTCAGACCAGAATAGAGCAGGCCACGGTCTTGCCACAAACCCAATTCATCCCATTGACCTCAATGCATCATCGGGATCACCTGCACTAACGCAGGTGGAATGCTCTCATACTTTTTTGTTCTGTTTCACGTCACCATTTCATGGTTACCGCTAAAATCTAACTCCTGTGTAATTTGTGCATTTTCTGCACATCTGCATGTTTTTCTTTGCAGAGCTGCAGCAAGTATGTCAAACTGGTATCAGCATGTTTTATTACGTGTGCGTGTATGCACGCATGAGTCTATGTTTATGTGTGTGCGTGTTTTACGTATTTCCTGTGGTTCAGACATGGGTTTTGAATGTGACAGACAAGCTTGCGAGCATGCTAGTCTGTGTGGGGCAGGATGTTCCTCTACAGCAGATGCATAGTGGTTTAGTTGTGTGCGTGTGAGCGTATGCCCCTGCATAGCTACATGAAACAGTCGCTTTAATCCTGCAGCTTGTTTAAGAAAAGTTCAAAGCAAATAGGTCCAGTGTGCACGCATTTCACTCTATAAAAAGTGACGTGCATTTTCGTCTCCATTAAAGCGCCTCTGTAGCAATGTTAGATGTAAAATAAGTTCTCATTTGCAGCGTGGTGGAAGAAATAGTGAGCGCCTTAGCTTGTGCCAAAATTGCTTTGACACAATATGAAAAAGCTGTCTTGCAAGTTAAAATTACAAGTATAGGAACAAAATGTAGTTGCCGGTTTTGAGGCCAAATTGTTATGTTCTTACTCCCTCTTCTAGGTCTATCAGCATTATTGTTATTTACTATAAACATTTTTTTGTATTAAAATTTCCCCTCTCGCCCCTGCCTGTCTTTATCCTTCAAGCAACCGTGGTTCTGACACTCACGAGTCCTCGGCCTCCTTCCTTCCGCTCAGCGTACAGCCTCAGGGTGCTGGACTTGGGGTGAAACCTTCCATACGTGGTAAGGTTTCTTGTCTTGATGTCAGTGGCTGCTCTCGCCTCCTTTGGCCAGCTTATTTACCCCATCAGGGAATCTTGTTCGTCCCATTCAGCTGACTCCTCAGGACTTGCCTGACGCTCTGCAGGTATTTGGTGGTTACAGCTTTCCTTGCGGCCTCTTCATGGGTCTGATTTGCCTGTGGGATCCCCAGGTACATGTAGCTGTCCTCCATGTCTGCAATATTGCCTTCAGTTCTGACTACCTTCCCTCTCTTCGTTACCATCCGACTACACTTCTCAGATCCGAATGACATTCCGATATCGTTGCTGTAGATCCTAGTGGTGTGGATCAGTGAATCGATGTTCACTCATGGCATTCAGCTTGATGTCATCCATGTAGAGGAGGTGGCAGACGATTGCTGATGATCTCCCTGAGGGGCTTCAGGCCTATGCAGAACAGTAGTGGGGACAGAGCGTCTCCTTGGTAGATCCCATGCTTGATGATGACTTGTACTGTAGGCTTGAAGTGTGTGTATATATAAATGTATAAGTTAAGCATATATTTTGACATCATAAATGCCTAAAGTATTTTTTTGGAAAGTAAATGTAACTACAGCTGTAAAATCAAAGTTAATATTTGGATCCAAAGAGTTCCATAGCTTGTACCTGATGGAGTATTTATTATGCCATCTGATTTAACCGGAGCATGTGAGCGATTACGTGAGAGTTTGCAGTATGATAACACATGACTGACTGTTTGTAAGCGATGGTTTAACCAAATTAGTGTGATTTATTATTTCCTCCCCACACATCCGAAACTAAAAACAAATCATCTTTAATGGTGGAATTATTATTTTTCTCAGTTATTTAAACTCCCGCTCTCCTCAGAAATATGTTTTGCTTATTGTTAAATCCTCGGCTGTTTGGCCTTCACTGTATAATATGATAAATGCTTATAAACCGAACGTCTGTTTTCAAATTCATCTGCTGAAAGCGTTCAGTGATGTGGGAGAAATTTTGCGGCCGATGAATGAAAATTGTCTTTTGAACAAAGTCAAGTCAATAGAGCGTATTTCATAGGACAGACAGAGGGCTAATGTGCTTAAATAATGAAATAAGATTGATAACAACTGTCTTACTTTTGTTTACATGATAAAAAGTTATTAATAGAACTTCACATTATCAGCATGATTATGCATCTGTATTATGGAGAGCAAACAAATCAAGATATTTACTTCATAATCAGCAAAGAAGAGGATGTTAGATCACAGCTCATGGTGAAATTAAAAGCAGCATGTTTGCATTACCAAGAATTTTGAGACTCAGTGTGATGGGTAATGGCCAGTGCTGACACCATACCCTTCACATAACTCCACTGATTTTGTATGCATGCATGCATGCGTGTTTGTAGCTGTGACCTGCTTTCATATCGCAGCTAACTCATCTCAGAAACTCGGTGGTTTTACTGACCTAGAACGGGATTTTGGGGGGGGGGGGGGGGCGCTCAGGAAATCCACGGCTGCGTTTTTGTGTGTGTGCTTGTATGTGTGTGTGTCTGTGCAAACTGTGAATGTAGGCATATGTGCATAAGCTTTTTACAGTCTTTTGAAAGCCGGTAACATAATAGCACGCACCATTATTCTCCATAATGTCGTTCTCACTTTCACCCCCCGACAGCCTCGCTTTCATTTGTCTCCTGCTTTGACAAATAGGACTGACGTCCATTACGATGCTTTATGAGGTGATGGTAACACGGGGCACTCTCATAACACCGCCTCGACTCCCCAAACACGCGCACACACACACAGTCTGAAGTCTCCCTGTGTTTCTCTGCCTCCTCGTTCATCCTTTGTGCTCTTTAATATCGGAGCTCATTGCTCTTTGTCATCCATTGCAATGCATCCTCGTGCTGTCTCCTAGTGTGTGTAGTGTGTGTGTGTGTGTGTGTCTGAATCCTCGCTGGTCGAGGTGCTGCACACGTCTGATCTGTGATCCAAGGCTGGCTTTTTTTCAGAGGGAAACATGTTGTGTTTCCTTTGTGGGTGAGGAGTGTGTCTGTGGAGGGGGATTCCTAACGAAGGCCACTCACAGTGGCCTCTCTCCTGGTCTCTAATGCATCCCAGGCCCCCCAAGACTGGCTGACTAGCAGGCTGTATGACAGCTTGGACTCACGGGTGCACGACGATATAGTAGGCGTGCTACAGCGTAAACCTGCTTCACTCCCCTGTGCTCCACTCTGCTGATGGTGTCAAAGACCACCGTCAGGCTTCTTTTAATGACTCTCCTGGTCTCACTATTATTTAATATAGAAGAAGCACCTCGCTGATAGTTCCAGTCCACTGATTTTTCACCTCACAGGCACAATACACTCTCAGGAAATAAAGTACAGCTGTTGTACCCTTGACTGCGTACTGTGAGTTCATGTTTTTTTTAACATACATATGCATAGAAATGGACTAGCATTTGTATTTTTATTTAGATTTAGAGGTTTGAGGAAACCAGAACACCCACAGGTCCCTAAAGACAATCAAACCCAGACCCTCAGCGAGCTCTACGACTAGTTTATTTTACGTAAACAATTATATGAATAGTAAAACCTTAAAATGTTACCAATTTTCTTTTTGCATTTAGCTGAGCACACACTGTCTTCTGATATTGCTCCTGACATGAAGTGTCAGCCCACCAAAGGGTCCAATCCAAACCACTGGATGGCTCTGAAATATGTGAAAACTGCATATTTGAATTTTTCAGCTGCGATCGCCTCATCTTTAAAGTTATTTGAATCATAAAAATAGTCAAATGTATTCAGTTGGAAACACTTTTGTGCCTTTTTTAGGCACTGCGAGCTGTAGATTGTACTGCACATGTAACAAATAAATGTACTTTACAATAGAAGACTCAGTTTGTGTAATAGATATGTGTAAAGCATTTTTCTGGTCTGGCCCACTTGCACTCTGATTGGATCACATGAACAAAAAAAATGACATCCCCGATTTAGGTGGACGTCACAGGCCCAATAACTTTGCATCCCTGTGCTCTTTCATGTAGAACAATACACGTACTTTTACTGTTCCGCCATTTCTGTGAGACAACATGCTAAACCACGGCCGTGGGCAGATTGTGATGCGAATGACTGCCTCGCTATGTCTTTTTAAGGTCATAAACTTCCCTATTAAAAGCAGCAGAAAATGCCACTTGCTGTATCCATAACTTTCAACATGGAGAAGTCACACAACAGCTGTTTCATTCTGGGAGTTGACTCAAGCTTTGTCAACACAGATAGAGCTCACAATAGAGGCTCAAAATATGTCACCATGATGATATAATTCAGCCTACAGTGAAGGAAAAAAAATCCCCTAAAATGACCACAAGTAAGTATGACCTGACCTTATTTACACATATTGTGTGTGTATATAAGTGAAGCCTGATAAAGTTGATTCCTCTCCGTGACCGAGCTGCGTTATTGTCCAGTCATCGCTTTTAAAATCATACCAAAAAGCCACACTGCTGAAAAGGCTGTTCCCATACACGCCATTCTGCTGGTCAGTAGAGCAAGAAAACATATTCTTCCTTATTTAACAATGCATTTCTGCAAGACGTTTTTTTTTAACCAATTAAAAATTTGCAGTATTGTAGTGTAGCATAGTTCACAACTACTGATAATGAACCACTTCCGCAGCAGCCATAGAGCTATATCTATAAGAATTTACCTCAAATGATCTGAAAACAACAAAAACTAGAGGCCAGTGTGAAAGGAGCGAATGGAGCTAAATGACTTAAACAGTTATTTATAAGCGCTCTTAAACAAAGAAGCAAAAACCATATTGATCATATGTCAGAACGGTCTTTCTCTTAGAGGGAAGCTTCTCCATTTTCTCCTACAGTAAGCCGAGGGCCAAATGCTAGCCTTCAGGTAAAGCCTGCTGACTGGTCAATTAGGATTTTATGGCAGGACGTCCTCTCTCCGTGGCACCTGTTTCAAACAAAAACAACAGACATTAGGAACATTGTGAGAACACAACCGAAACTTTGATGTTTGTGTCCAGAGGAGCTGTTTGCGGTGGTGGATGGTAACTGCTATCAGGAAGCTGCAGCTACAAATGTTCTGCTTCCGCTCACTTCTTACCCAGCATGTGAGTGGTGGTGCTGTATTCTACAAAAATAAAATGAAATATCACCTTTGCCTCCAACGTCTTATCAAAAACCTGAACATGAATCAAATTTAAGCCATGAAATTTACATTTCTGGACTACAGCGCTTTACGGTTGGACTCTCTCATGCTGATGTCGATGTTGAGTATGTATAGTATATGCAGTATAAGACACGTACAGTAATGATAATAGTAGTATTTTATTTTTTGGATTAAAGGAATATAAAGGCATAATAACAATGACGGCTCGCTAGCTGGGCTTCTGCTGGTGCAGACCAATGTAGAAATGAGAAAGCTGTGAATATATATTCACCAGCACTGTGGTTTTAACACCTTGGTACGAGAATATAAACTCTACAGTTATAGGGAACTATATGATGATGCTTTTTTCCCCCAACAACAACAACAGACAAATTTTTTCCAAATTTACTGAAATAGCTGAGTCAAATTCAGACCTCAGGAGCAAGGTCTGCAGAGATCAGCGATGGAGGCACCATCTGCGACATTCCAGTTTTAGTGTTTGCATGTGTGGAGCGAAGGTGCACAAGAACCAGTATGACTTTTAAAAAGATGTTAATCAGAACTGGCATTCACTTTCTCACACCCTCTCACAGCTTTGGCTTTAGGCTGTAAATTAGGCTTATGTTCAGGTTAGGAGAAGCGTTGGGGTTACACACGTCATTTTGATGGTTAGTGTTAGGGATCGTGTATTAACAATCAATGTTCCCACAAAGCCATCCAAGCGTGTCTTTGCGCGTGTGTGCGTGTGTGTGGGTGGATGGGTGCGTGTTTGTGTCATTTCCTCAGTATTTACTGATCTTCTGCATCTCCTATCTTACATCTGTCTTCAACTTTGGTTCTGTGCAGACTTTCATGGAAATTTGCCTTTATTTATTTTTTTATATACAAATAAAAATAAACAAATATTCAAGATATGTGTCACTAGTAATGTATGTAAAATATTAAAAGGGAGATTTTATATAAAATAAATGTATATATGTGTGTGGGGGGGATATATTGATTTATTTATGTATTTCATGCATATATATCGCTTGTTGCTTATGTGCGATCTCTCGGTTTTGAAGACGGGTTTTGAAGTTGTTTCCCACGCTCATTGCTGTAAATAGGTCTAGAGGCTGCTGGGTAAAAAGACACGCACGCATACAAAAATACACACAGAGAAACTTCCACTGCGATCCATGCATCGCTTCACCTATATAAAATATATGGCGCTGCTTTGACAGGAGCAGGTGCTTTTTGCATGTTCTTCCTTGGAAGGCACAAAAAAAGCCAAAGTGTGCATCTTAAGGTGCTCATATGTAAATTTCTGCTTGTGTGTGTGAGTATTTGTGTGTGTCTGCTGACTGTCTGGGAGCGGGTATATAGCCAGGTGCTTGCTGACATACTGGGGCTTTGTGGTTGTGGTTGGTGGCTTGCTTGCTGTGCAGACAACCGAGAAGGAACTGCCTATTTTTTCTGTATTTCTATCTGCTTGTGTGTGTGTGTGTGTGTGTGTGTGTGTGTGTGTGTGTGTGTGTGTGTGGATTTATTTTTGAGTATAGATCCTATTCTATATCGTTCGCACTCTGTTTCGTGACTAGACTCGGGGCATATGGTTTCCGCTGCAGTGCTACTTGAGTGCATGTGAGTTTGCTGCAGTCTGCCAGTTTGTGTCTGCAGTTGTAGTGATGTTAACATTTTTATTCCATTTTTCCTATCTTGCTTTGAGCTGTGGATGTGTCATACGCAGGGGTACCTGCTGCAGGCAACAAATGCCGTCGGCCGTCCCACTTTACTCTACAGTGAATCTCTGTGTTCGCCATCTTCAAAATGGAGCTGCGCCGTATAAACACACCAGCAGGCAGTTTTAGAGGCAGCAGGTGATAGATCAGAGGATATAGAAACATTGGCTTTATCAAAGGCCCCGTTCAAACCCACATAAGGGAGTTTATTGCGGGCTCACTACAAAGGGAAACAATGGTTGGAGTAGGAGTAGATAAAGCTCTGCCATTCCCGCAGCCTTGGCTCAGGAACCCTGGTGTCACATGATGCCCGAGGTGAATACGATTGTGGCCTATAGGCTTGAAAGCAGCAGCGTTTGGTCTGTGGGCACATGACATCGGTACTGTATGGCAGTGAGCCTGCCTAACTGTGAGTGTGTCAGAAGCTGCTTTTATCATGTGGTTAAAACGGCAGATTAGTTAACTAGATAAAATTGATTCTAACTATTTTCAGCTCATCATGATGCATTAGTGGCTAATCAGGAATGATTTCGTGTCACATGTATCTGATGAGTGGCTCCGCCTGGGATCTCAGTCGCACTATGTTAGGTGCTCTGGTAAATTAAGGCTGGTGACTGATGCGCCGCCACACCCACAACATCAAATTAGATCTTACCTCATTCTTTAGATAAAATTCAACTTCAGATGTTGTTCTTTGTAAGTGTAGTGTAACACCATTTTTGATGTCTTATAGCATGAACTAGGCTGATGTTGCCACAGAACAGGACATATGTTGCCACATTCTCACGGTTTTGGTTAGCCAAACCTCCCTACCCAGAACTCTTGGCTAGGTTCTGCTAAGTTGAGTCATCTCAACACAGCTAAAGGCTTCAGCTTCACCCACACACAAACCACCAAGTATTATCTGAGTCAGAGAAGAAGTACTTAAACCTGTATGCATTAAAAACACAGATTTAGCCATTTTCAGTGTCCTGATTTGGCCTCATTCCATTGAGGATTGGTTGATTGGAAAATTAAATTTCCCCCTTCGTGCAGAACCATCAGGGTTTACAAGAAAAACTCTTTTTGTTTTTAGCACAACCACAGCTGTTGTTCAGTGGTAGTGTACAATTAGCCAAAAGCTCAGAGTGGTTTCTCCAACCCACACACACATACACAATTTTCCACTGCAACGTCAACCTGATCTGCTTTACCTGATATTTCACTGATGTGCCACTGTTGTGATTCATGTGTGTAGAGGAATGAGTCACCAAGTTGCGATACTGTGAGGCTCGTTCCATGCAGTGAGATTTGACTTTTGAAAAAGCAATGTTTGGAGTGTCAAATGCTAAAAATTTGCATTTTTCATCTACAGAGAATAAGCGTCTTTTTACAAGTGTGCTAGACCTTCTTATTCTGCAGCTTCTAATATCTTAAACAGGGGTTAGCTGTGGCCAATTTTATAATCACAAAGAAATGATCGCCTCCTTCCATCCATTTCTATCAGCTTTACAATCACGAAAAGTTGCAGTCAGCAACCAGTTACTACTGTAACTGGTTGCTGACTGCAGCTCGCAGTACTGGTCCTTGTACTTATCGTCAGCCTGAAGAGGCACATGATCCAGAACAAGGGCCGCCATTATCTGGAGTTTGAGAATCATAGTCGGAGACTCAGTGGAGCACGTGGCGCACGGCCGCAGCGCAGGCCTGGTCACCTGCATTCAGGGAAACCTCAATGCAGGTTTCCAAAGTTTTTATTATTAAAGTTCGGTCAGCAGACCGAACTTTCACAATAAAATGCTTTCATAGTGCTGCTTTATGAGGCTCCAGCACCAGAGTGACTCTGAATAGGACAAAGGGAAGAGGATGGATGGATGGATGCTTGCGTTAGAGCCTTTAAGAAAAAATGAAATTGGGAAGCATTTTGGATTTTTTTTCTTCTGTTTTTGCTGAAAGGTTAAGATATGTGTCCTGTTGTAGATAAAAAAGACTTTACGACTAAAAAGACTTCTTGCTGTTGTTGTTGTAGATATTTTATTTTTAAAAAGATACTTTATAAAGAATTTATCTAAAGCTGTTACTCTTCTATAGTCGCCCAAATGAATAGCAGTTTAAAAACGATTGTTATTGTTGTTGATGCGGTCTTTGTTTAAAGTAAAGATGTGGTGTGAAATGTAAATCATGTAATTTTACAGATTCCTTCAAAGAGAGTATTTTGAAACAAGCTCCACCTTTTCATGCCAATCTTTAAATAAAACCTTACTGAATAATCACGCTAACAAAAGAAAAAACAAACAAAAATGGTAGAAATGCAGAAAAAGCAACATGAAAAATACATTTGAATTTTTTTTTGTTTGACTGAAATATTCATCATCTGAAACCTAAACCCTCTTTTAAAATAAACCATAATAGGGAAAAAAAATGCCAGCGACTTTTCGTTACTCAAACCTTTTGCTTATAAAAGAGAAAAACGCTGAAGGATAAACTTTCTTTTCTGAAGTGATTTTTTTAGAGCTTGCTGAAAGGTTTCAGTGTGTGTGAATGTGTTTCTGTTCTGTTTGTTATGTGCAGAGAGCAGACCTGCCTGCTGTAGCTGAGTGAAATCAGAGACAGGTTGGCATGGGTAAGACTTGCATTGGCACAACTCAGGCCGCAGACGGGTTCCGGTATGAGTTTACAATATAGTGTGCCTCTCTGTGGCTTGACAACTCTGTGCTCTGAGAAAGACTTAACCATGCGACAGACATGCTATGCACTTTCCCACAGCCGCTGAGCAGCTAAGGCTACTCTTATGGTTGTTTAACATTTACACTTGGCTACCTACTTGGCACTGTGATATTGCAGGAGTTTTATTTTTTCTTCCTCATAACAGAAGTGCAAACATTGATGTGTGTGTGAAACGCGGCTTTCTGTCAAGTTTGCTGGCAGCTGGTTTTGACACTTCTAGTCAGTGTCAATCAGTTGTTTTACATATATTTGTTTTTTAAATCAGACATTGCCCTGTTTTATATCCGAGATCTGTGTACACTCTTCAGTGAGAAAGCATGATTACTGCAATGACAAAGCAAAAGATAAATTCAGTATTTTTCATTGTTTTTCCTTTGGGCTGTGCAAGTATTGCAGAGTGACTCATGGTTTACATAAGCAATGTCAAAGCCAACGGTCAACAGCCTCAAAATAAACGGCAGATATGAATCATCTCATCCAACACTTTGGTTGTCACAACGTCTCCCTCATTAGCTGTTTCCATTATGTTAATGAGGAAAGTAGACCTGCTCCCAAACCCACGTCTGTCATTGGTGTCAGACGCAACCTCCCCTAGACCTGCACACCCGGGCAAGGAGCATTCAAAGTGCAATAACAACCTGAAGTGTCTTAATTAAATAAGGAATGCATTTAGCATCTCTGCGCATTTTTGACATAAACCACACTTTGCCTGCAGACTTGTTACTTTCAGTTTAGCCCAAAAATCCTGAGGAAACTGAATCATCATCACTATGCATCACACCCGCTGCATCAGCGTTAATATCACAATCCCGTAGACAGATTTTTTTTTTTTTTTTTATGAAAGGGGGGGAGGGAGATCACTGTGGGAAGATCGGCTGCTCGCCGTGCATTGTGTCTGCACGTCTCCCCAGCCTTCCCTAAATCGAGAAGGCAGAAGTGAGAAACGGTTGAGAAGTACGACCAGCGTCTTCCTGTTATGTGTGCGTGAAACCCCAGACGGCTGTCTAAGCTGCTCGCACGCAAAAGCCGGCCCAGGAACCATGGTAACGGCAGGTCCCCACACGCAGAAGGCGGAAGTGAGCCAACGTGCTGAGGAAGTTATTGGTTTTTTGATGGCCATTGCCGTGGTTTCATGAGAAAGACCGTGACTCTGCCCTTGTGCCGTGCTGACGGTCAGCCAGCGTGGGAATGTAGCCTCCTGAGTGATGACACCTATGACTAGACACTGTCTGTGACACTGATGCAAACGTGAATTTATACAGGAATTGGAATGGAAATAGATAACATCAGTTTTTTTAAAGTCACTCAGCAGCAGTGAGACGCTTCTTGATAAATCTCCTGCAGCGCCTCCAAGCTGCAGCTTTTCCTCCTCCATTATGCACGGTGTTCTGAGAAACACTTTATTCCTGCAAACTGCAAAGCGCGTCTGCATTGTCTGACGTTTCTTCAGCTCACGAGGATGTTTTTCCTGACGTGAGAAGAGCGGGCCGCCGTTTCTGCCTTTACTGTATTCCTGCTGCCGTAGAAATGGTGACGTATGTCTCACCTGCTCTCAGCCAACCACAACAACCTCACCCTGTCTTCTTACCCTGCAGTCATGTGTGTTTCAGGAGGTGGGGGGGATACTCAGAAAATGTATTTTTGATAAATTCTTGTCAGGCGTTACGAGGCAGCCACACTGGTTTAACACGCATCTGAGGCCTCCCAGAGTGGCTTTAGTAAAGTAACTCTGCAATGATTTAATGCGGCCTGTTTTTGTCAGGCCCTCAATGAGGTTTTAATGGTCAGTTTTCTCTTTCTAATCGCTAGTTTGCCTGACGATACACGATCATTACCAAATATTGGGTAAATAAGCGCAGAGTCACTGCAAAGTCCTGCTCTGCGTGTCCGAACAAGAAGACCACGAAACGAGGATGGAATTTCATCCTGGCCTCTGCAGTTCTCTTTTGTTTTTTTCCAGGATGTCGCGAGTGTATAGTCATGTATACAGGTTATGAATTAAGTGGGTAATAAATGCAGCTTGGATATAATTCACTGATTTGCATGCAGCAACATTTAAGGACAGGCTCAGAAGGGCACTAATGCTTTCATTTTCTGTAATTTATAAAGCAATTGACAGCTTCCCTGCACACAGTTTCTATGTGTTTTTGAATCATATCAGTGTATAACTTGCAGAGCACAGGAGGTATTTTATCTTTCAGAAGAGATGTGTGGCTATAGATGTGGCTGTTTCCTCTCATATCCCATAGCCACACCTGCCACAGCCTGGCTTCTACTTGGCCTCAAGCCTCCTGTGAGCTGCGCCTAGGTTGACCAAGCATGCCACCAAGCACCCTTAGGGGAAAGGGTTCCCCTCAGCCAGAACCCTGCAACCCCAAGGTCTCATCCTACCCGAGAGCCTTAGAGGGAGTGAGTCTGAGGCGACTGGGGTAGAAACCACTCTCGCCTATAACTTGTTTCTGTGGTGCTAAGACACCAGAGGCTGAGAGCTGTGCTGGGACAAACACAAAACTGGAAACCAATTACATGAAAACAAGCACCTGATACTGACTGCAGTAATTTTTGTGTGCACACGACTTAGAGAGAGAGAGTGAGAGTGAAAGAGAGGGGAGTGGGGGGGGGCGTTTATGGGCTGCTAAATGCCAGACTCACCACAGGTGGGAGCTCCTCTGGTGACCCCGTTAAAAACAAGCAGAATGTAGGGTCTGTTCAACTACTCTGTGACTTGGCATTCGGCAGTACCTCGAGCAGTGGTCACAGGCGACACAGAACAACAGCTCAGCAAGAAGGTCGTTTTTTTGTTTTTTTGTTAGTGTGCTGACACAGTTGTAAATGCCGTGTGGTTTGGTTAGAGGGGGGGGGGGGCAAGCTGCTACTAGGGTCTTCTGGGAAGTCCCCCCGCTTTTATAGATGTGACTGCACTCATGTAGCAACATCTTCCATGTGCAAGCACCCCAAAGGTGAATCACTCGCTCACTGAAAAAGGGAAAACCAAATGTTGTTGACCTAGAATAAGAAATATATTTCTTTCTTGGACTTTTAGAGCCTGAAAAAAATCCCCCTCTAAAGGTCAAACAAGCCCGCGCACAATTCTCTGCTGTATTACTTTTTTTTTTGAAAACAAACAAAATGTCACGTTTACCTGAGATGCTCCTCGGAGATTTCGACGGATAAATTCTTTCAGTATTTCCAATATCTTGTGATAGGCGAGCGGATCCTACACAGATCAATTACACAGTCCAGCAAACGGCCGTTCTTGTGCGGCCAGGTTTAAGGGCCCTGGTTAACAACACAAAACCAAGCCAGGCTTTTAGGGTTGGTGCTAAGGAAAACCACCACTCCACGACAATGAATATTTTACCTTGCTACTGGCAGTCCAGCAGCATTTAGTGACCACAGGCAATGTTAAGTGTTCCTGACCAGAGGCGAAGGGGGCACTTAACAAATGATAATGCCCACTATCTGTCAGTGGTCTGGGCTGCCACTGCTGCCTGAGAGCTGGAGCCAGACCACTCTACGCCCACCGCTGACCTGCCTGCTAACCACATACTCCACAGCCTCCAGCACACGCACCTTCTATTTCCTGGTGGGAAGTGGGACTCTGGTCATTAGTTAAATGACAGCTGCCACTCTGGTGGCTCCCTGACCCCCTGACCTCAGCCATCAGTATAGAATGACACCCGCCTGAGCTTCTTAAGAGGCTTTTTACAGTAGCCGAAAACCATAATTGCTTTTAAAGACTTGGAGGTTGAGAATGGGTTTATATGGGGTTACCTTAACCTGCTAGATCTGAAGATGCAAAACATTTCACCTGAGCCTGAATACATCTCCGGCTTACATGATCAGAATGCGTAAATAAAGACCAACACGCCTTACACGACAGCATCAAACACACTGTAGTTAAAACATTTCCCCACATTATGCGGAAAAGCTTTTCAGGCCAATGCGATTAGAGCCAGAGCAAATCAGATCTGCTTCAAGTGTGTTTCAGGGCTTGTTGGGACCTCCAATATCAGCCAGTGTGATGAGAGGCAGAAACAGGACAGCCAGCGATAACTCTCATCTGATTGGATTTGCCACCCAGGGGGACCTACAATGTGAGTTAATTGTTGACCGGCGATGTGCTAGATGCCCACTCTGATGGGTTCACATGACGTGATAACAGTGCGGGGTCCCTGGAGGGTGGTGTGAGGGCCAGGGTGGAAACACGGGGCTCTGAATGAACCAGCTGTGTGTGTGTCGTCTTCAGCGCGAATCCTGCGTCACCTTTGCAATTTTATTTAATTTAAAGAAGAAAGTGTTTAATTTGCTGCGACTTAAAAGCGAGAAGGGAAAAAGGAAGGAGGACTGTAACTACACATCTCACTTTCCTCCAAACTGTGCCTGACGAGCAGCCAACAAAACTGCAAGAGCAGCCCAAGTAGTGAGTGAGGGGAAAAGGGAAAAAATCAGAAAGAGTAGCCAGCGGGCCGTCTGTGTGGTCCTGCTTGAGAGCGTGTTCTGTTTAACTCTCGCCAAAGTGTTTTAAAGTGTTACAAGTGCATTAGTGCCGTGGGTCACGCCTTTGCTTGGCTAACCTCTGACCTCCGGCCCCTTTAGCAGCTCCAGGCCTGAGAGTGAGCTCATGTTGAGGGGTTCGGCCCCACTGTTTAGAGAGGGAGTTGCCCTGGGGAAGTGTGTGCGTGCGTTCGGCTGTGTGTGTGTGTGTGTGTGTGTGTGTGTGTGTGTGTGTGTGTGTGTGTGTGTGTGTGGGTGGGTGGGTGGGTGGGTGCAGAGGAGAAGGCCAGGCGGTGGCCTATAATGATCTCCTCATGGATCTTTAATGGCTCCCCTCTGTTAGTGTTAGTGTTCGCACTGGGGGGACACTGAATTATTCAGCAGCCTAAAACTGTGATCACACACAGACATGCTCACAGATATATATTCCTACACACACACACACATATGTTCACACATGCACACTTGAATGCAATCACTCACTCACACACAAGCATTCATTTCTCACACTGTGGCTCTTTATCTTTCTTATTTCTCATTCTTGCACTTGGTGATTTCATACACTCCAAAATAACATCTGCACAGTTTTTCCGAGAACTGTTGACACAGTGTCTTTGCTGAATGTGCAGCTTACAATCACACGGCGTTTGAAGACATAACATCCTTTGATGACAACATCATGTTGCTTGCACAAAGCCCAGTTATTGTCAAGGTGCTTATCGCTGCGTTACTTGTCAAATATCTCATTGATCAGCAGTTATCCCTCACATAATGATCTAGAACTTTAGTTTCTGTGCTAATGCTTGTGTGTGTCTGTCAGCTGTTATCTCTCTCTCAATCAGATATGCAGAAAAACATCTTACTCATCAAGCTGCAAGAGTGATGAAATGTCACACTGCTGCACCTCACATGTGTATGGTTTCTGTCTTTCAATGGGTTTCTTTGTGTAAGTGTTCAAAGTGACCATGCCACCTAGTGGTATTACAGCTGCAGGTCTTTCGGAGCCAATGCTTACACTAACTTTACTATCAAAACAAAGTCAGTTGACCAAAGATGGTTAAGATCCCACATTTGATAATGTAGCTGAAGTTGCAACCTGAGAAATATTTTCTATGACAGGCTCTCTGTTTCCTCCTTTGCTATTCAAATAGTGTGAATGTAACCACTCTTGAAAAACCAACACGTTCTCTGAGTTTTTTGTCATCGGAGTATCTGCTGATCAGTCATCTGGATTATTTTGCTGTGACTTGGACAGTTTTGCAGATAGTGGCTGTAAATATCTCTGCATTTCTCTTGCATATATTAAGACTGGATTAGTGCTTACAGCACCAAAATAAATATATTTTAAAAAAATCAGCATCCAACGTATCATCAATCCACAAACTTTGTTCTCTGCTTTCTCGAAATCATTGCCTTATACTGAAACTGCATGCACCATCTAGCAGAAGAGTGCAACTAGCAAGCCTCAGTGCTTAGGTAAGGGGGACACTATTATTGTTTACATCCTGTCAAACTTTTGCAGGTCTGCAGTCACGGTTAAATGCGCGCTTCCTTCTGTGCAGAGATACGATCGACAGGTGTAGTTTGATAAGAGAAGAAGTAAAAATATTTCCTACAGAAAAGTGCTCAGAGCGAGGTGACCACTTCGAGGTGATTTCTGTTTACTCCTAGAGTTGACTGAGATGGATCGCATAGCTCTGTAGGCCAGATTTAGGTTTGGACTGTCCCTTTAAGACCTGCAGCCCCAAAAGCAGCCTGAGCTAATTGCCAACATCGGGGCACAGTCGGTCCCACTGTCTGGGCCGTGCACACTGCACCAGAGGCCTTACCCTTATCTTTTGCCTTTATTTCTGCCATGCTCACCAGAGACCTGGTTTAAATGAACAAATTCGTAATATCGAGAGCCCGAAATCACTCAGCGTGATTCCTGCTGCAGGAACACGGGAGCTGAAGGCATCCACTGTTCGGTCATATTAAAACTCATTACATATCTTGTAGGTTAATATCTGTGGAAAAGCCTTGAGTGTACACATCAGGGTTTAATATAAGGCTACTTTCACGATGGCGCTCACTGTACTATAAATGCTGCATTGTCTCCCTACAGAGCTGTCTGTGTGAGGCACCGCTCGCTGTTCAGCATCAGGGAACAGCATGTTTTTCTGTGTATAACACTATAAGCCCTGATTGAACATGTCACTGATGGCTGATGGGGGGTCCCTGGGTAGTAAATGACCCATCGGCTCCCCGGGGTGAGCTTCATCTGTCTCCCTCTCACTCTCTCCTTCAACCCCTTAAGAGGCTGGCTGCAGTTTTCACTGCAGACCCAGGGGTCAGATGGAAAACATACACTCATAAACAGCATCTATTATTCATGCCTTCAGCCCGGTGATCCACTCACAGCGCGCGCTGGCTATGACAGCTGTCCGGCCATTCCACTGACAGACAGGATCGGCCTAACGACAACATCTACATATGAGTTAATCTATGGCCGCTTTAACCAACTGTAGTTATTGCTGATGAGATAAACACATCTGTGTGGCATCTGGGTTCAAAATAAGGCAGCCATACACACTTCAGACAGCGAGTACATTTTCATAAGGCTGATGATGATCACTTGTTGTAAATACGCTGTTTGTGTTGTTGCCTTTTCCTAATCAACTGGCTCAAAACATTGGGCACAAAAATGAGTCATTTGAGTATTATGAAGTCGTTTGTTGATGCCTAACAGGAGCAATTAGGACTTTTCCAGCACACTGATTGTGTCATTTGACAATGTTAGTGTGGGCCCAGCTTGGCCCGGATTTGACAGTGTGTTAGTGTACTAATCCATTAGGGTCCCCTAAGGCCTTGTGATTATACACACTGCTAATACACACATTGGTGCCTTTTTGCTGATGGTATCAGAGGCAGCTTGGGTGGTTTTTGGCATGTATGTGTGACTGTTGGAGGTGGACGGGTGGGGCTGATGGATATTTGTCCCTGTGTGTGCATTTAGGGATCTGGCAGCTCAGAGAAAAGAGAGTGATGTTTGTCACCCCCACCCTCGCCCACCCCTGCCAGCATCCTGCAACCATCCATCTGATATGTTGGTGTTGTTTCTGCAGCATCCTGTAAATTTTGTTGACCACTCATAGATTTACGACCTTAGTGTGGTCAACCCTCCCATTAAAAAGAAGTGCAGAGCATCAAAGGCTATATAAAGATGGGGTTGTGTCGGATGAAAGGCTCAGAACGTTCACTCGTGGGATTAAGGTTTGCCTTCTGTGTAAAACTGAAAGTAAATGTGGGATAAAATCAGTTTTTATTTGTTAATTAGGACAGAAACTAAAAATTCAATCCTTTTTTCCTTGTGTGGTCATTTTCCCCAGGCTGAATGTTGAACACGATGTTGCAGGAACAACACCAGAACAATGAGATCTGGCCTCCTGCAACAGTGTGCCTAGCCCCCTTTTTTCCTCCCAACCCCACCCAACCTTCACAGTGAGCTCAGCAGTAAGTGACTCCCGCTAACGACCTCTAATGATTTTAATCATCCGCAATCAGGAGTCACGAATCTCTGGACTAGAAACAGAGAGACAAGACAAACACAGAGAAAAGGGAGAAGGAGTGCATTTACTTTGGTGGGGCAGAGGGGTGGTCGTGTGGAGCGAAGGAGCCTGGCACAATTACCTCCAAAGCTCTGCGGGAACATGACTCCCGACTCCGGCATGAGACGAAGAATGGGAGCGCAATTCCGGCTCAAGCACGCTTGATTTCTTGGCTGCATGTGTTGTGATATCTGTAACGGGAGAATCTTAAGTCTTCATCGTGTAATTTGACAGTCGGTTTCCAACGACCATCACCAGTGATTTCACTGCTCTGCCTTGGTGATTTTAACTTTGAGAAAGAGACGGAGGGATGGATACAGCAGCACAAAGAGACACAGGAGGGGGGGAAGACACACTGACTCGGTAGATTTGAATAAAACAAAACTTCTCTTTAGTTTGTGTGAACCATCATTAGCACCTTTTCCCCACAAAATACCATGCAAATAAATAAACACAAACTCACAGGGGGACTAAATATAAATGTCCTCGCCTACAGACATTCTTTTCTCACTTTTCGCTTTTCCAAAACCCTCAAAAATACAGTACGTCCACATCCTCCCTTCTGACAAAAATATCACTCGCAACATTTACTGACTCTCTGTGGAGCTCCTCATCGGGAACACAGCGAGTTTGTTTGCGGCTGTTGGGGGAGCCAGAGAGGAGGGGAGGTGGGGGCGATTTGAGCAGTGCCCTGCCAGACCCGCATGAAGCAGGACCACCCAGGGTGGCGTCAGGAGCTTGGCATGGGTTCAGGGAAGTTGGTCGGCGGGCCGGCTGGCAGCCCGAGCCCGGGGCTGAGGCAGCAGGCGGCAGCAGGCACTCTGAGGCCCTGCCAGAGTGGACGCAGCCCACAAAGGCCACTTCAGCCTCCCAGCAGCATAACACAGCAGAGCCACAGTGATAGGGGGTGTGTGTGTATGCAGAAGTGGGGGGGCTATGTGTGTTGGGTAGAGTTTGGGGAAAGTTGAAGGAGATATTTTTAGGACTTAGTTTCCCCTGAAATAAGAGACCTCCCACATGGAAATTAAGAGGTTAAACCAGAAAATGTTTATTCATGAGAAGTCCATGCCTCAGCAGTATAGCCTCTGTCCTGGGATGTTCTTGCTCTGCTGAAAAATCCATTACTTTGCCATTTAGGATCTGCCTCTCCCGTCTGTGCACAGCCGCTAGCATGAGCGCAGTGAATGTTAACCAGCTCCTCTCTGCTGTAGTCGATAAGGCTGCAAAACAAAGACTTTCCCAGCGTGTTTATCTCTTCCAATGGGGCCAGTCATTTCATCGCAGCACTTACAGCTTATAAACTCCTTGACAAATCACATTAGTATTTAGCTTCTCTCAGCAGTTTACTGCTTTGCTGCCAAAGTATCGTTTATCACCCTGTAATTCACTTTACTAGGTAAATTCACTTTGGCAGGTCTGTTGGGTCTGTCTGCAGCAGAGGATGTCCGAGCAGAGGGGATGCTGTTTGAAAACCTTGGGCGATGTTTTATGGTGAAAAGTGAAAATAACGTCTGTCACTTCATGTGTTTGTTTGTAGTTTCCTGTGATTCCAGGAAGTGATAAAGAGCGAAGGTGAGCAGCGCCGCTGTCATCGAGTCCTTCAGACACTTTGCCCTGCGTCGTTTTATTCCCCCTTTGTCTTCCTGTCTGTTTCCCGGGAGACGACCAGTGTGCACAACTCTCAGGCCTGATTCCATTTAAGGCTTATAAAACTTTCTCTAACACAGAATAATATTTGCTGTCAGGCTTTTATTGAATTATGCCAGCAGAGGGAAAAAACAGAGGAGGATGTGAAGGCTCCAGAAGAGCAGATTGACGTTTACAGTGATGATGCTCAGTGTAGCTCAGTCAGATATTTAAACTTTTTCCGCCCCTCACGTGTCGTTATTGGACAGATATATTTATTATTCTAACACATAAATTACTTAAACTAAACCATTTGTTGGCTTCACTGCCACAGACAGAATCTAATCTTTTTTAGGCATCATTTTAGGGGTTTTTCATTACAGTCGAGTAGACACATAGAGTTGGAGGCTTTCTCCACCCAGTTAATCCGCAGTTTATTTTCATATGCATGAGCAGGAACGGTGACAAAGCAGTCAGGGGAAACAAATTAGTATGGTATAAGTAAATATACTGAGTAGCAAGATGAGTTATTAAAATAAAGACGTAACCCCTAATTTTAAAAAGAAGAAAACAAACTGTAATAAACACACTGGAGGAGTAATTGCTTTATATTTAAAATTTGTACTTACGTGTATTTGGAATATAACTTGGCAAAAATAGATTCTCACTTAACATATATATATATATATATTTAATCATTGTTCATGTGTTGCATAATGTTTTATTCTTAGTCTAAATGCTGCATAAGAACCACTAAAGACGCGTTTGGAGTTTTCTTCTGCGACTGTGAACCTTGAGGATGAAGGTCTAAATTAAATTACAGTTCAACCTTGTCAATGGCTTAAAAACAGTGAAGTCTGGTATTTTGGACACTTTTGCTTGTCTGCTTTCCGGTCTTGACTCAGCGAATCACTGTGTGAAGCAGTTAAAGTGCACTTGAATCTCCTCCGTGTTTACTGTCGCTGCAGTAAACATTGTTGCACAGCTTTCTCTGTTGCTACCAACTACCAGGTGAGAGTGGAAGAAATGATCTGTAAAAACAGCCCTCACTTTTTAATATATCAGCTGATTTGCCATATTTTTACCATTTAAAGAACAGTTTTATGGTAGGTAACACAGACAAACACATGTCTAAATAAATCACTTGATTGACTTGTTATCTGCTTCCAATATAGGCTTTTGTACTAGTATAAACTTTATGCTTCTTCCAAAACATCAGGTAGGTAGGTATGAAGATAGATAGATGCATGCATGTCTGAGTAGTTTGTTTGAGTAGTCACTTGACCCACCTGCTGTTTAAACCTTTCGTTTGTGAGAGGAAGCCAATCAGAAGAAAGACTGCTTAAAGGGAGGATGACATTCACAGAAGAGAAGAGCTGTAGATCAGTAAGGTTATGTCACATCGGCCGGTTTTGCAGCTCTTAATTTTGTAACTTGGCAGTGAGCGAAGCGACCCCTGTGGAGGGTATAATGGCATGGTAGGTTTGTCATAGACTCCACTAATACACTGTGGCACATGTCACACCCATAACATGAACTCTAGGCTGCATCTATCTCAAGGGTTAAAGGGCAAGTTCAGGGTCGTAGCCTATCCTAGCTGTGACTGTGAGAGAGGCGGGGCATACCATGAACCAAACCCGTACACCATTTTTAACTGAAGCCCACACAAGCACAAGGATTTGAACCCCCAACCTTCCTGTTCTGAGGCAATACTTCTAACCAACACTCCGCCCTGTTGCGCCATGTGTTTGTGCTTCATGGGCATCATTTTCACAATGAAAAAAACAAACAAAACAGTCAGTCAGTCGCTACCTCCGCAGCTTTAACAAAGCTTAATAACAAGTGAGTTAAGTTGGGGTTTTTTCTATATTGTTTAAGGTTCAAAAGACTGCAATTGTTGGCATTTCCTGTGTTATTGAGAAGGTGGGAATCTCAGTAGTTATTTGCTGGAGGCCCTGTTTTGTTTTGAACTGTCAAAAATAACATCAGTCATTCGCTTTGAGCCGTCAGTCACAGTTTTACCTTGAAGACAAATAACCCTGGTTTGTTTTTTTAATGAGCAATGAATCCGGCTCCTCTTTTGTCTTGACACACCTGTTCACATTTTGTGGTTTTGAACAACAAAAAGAGAGATGGCATTGGCAGGAAAGCAGCCTCCTCCTTCTTATGTTGGCACGCTGCACTTCCTGTTTCCCGCATCTTGTTTGAGTTGAGTGGAGCTCATGCAGGGCAGGGCAGGTGTTTGACTGCTCTTCATAGCCTGTCTCCCCGGGCCGTTTATCAATGTCACAGCCGCAGCACAATTCACACTCCTCCCATCCTCTGCCTCCAGCAACCGCCGTTTTTAAGGATTAACAGACCCCTCGGATTTCAGATGCAGTCAAACGTAAGCCGCGTATCCAACGGGACGCTGCTTCTGTGCTCGTCTCCTGCTCATCTGTTCACCTCATCACCTGCGCCGCTGTTCGGTCACCTCATGCTGCTTCTTTCACCACCGGCTCGCCGCTCTTGTCCCCCGTCCATCAGCGTAGATGAATCGCCCTAACCTTTCCTCTTTGCCCCCCTCAACGACACATTTGCAATTAATTTATTTTGCCGTGGTTTCCTCTCCCCGTGCCTCTCCTTCCCCTTGATCCACGAAGTCTGGAAATGATTTTGACGCTTTGGTTGTAGCATGCAGCTGCCTTTCAGGGCATTTTGCACTCCCTGGCTTTTTATTACAAGGGAAATAGGTTGGGAGGGAAAGACTGTTTAATAGAAAATTGCAACGTGGTGTTTAGGTTTTAGATCTGCAAAACTTTTAAGAATTGCTCATTTAAAGTCTGCTTCCCGAAGAACTGCTGCTGCTGCTTCTTTATGTTACACCTTTATTTTACTGATGATCTAATCAAGGAGTGGACACATGTGAAAACAGACTCAAAGCATGTTTCTGAAATGTATGTCTTTGCTTCCTATATAAAGCGGAAGTGGTTATTGAAGGTAGCTGTGAAGTTGCGAAGGCGTGGGCTCTGAGGTTTTGTGTGCTACATGCCCTCCACCCTGACACCTCTCTCCGCCCTGCTCTTCTCCCCCGCCCCCACCATGGGCTCTTAAACTAAAAACACACTTTGACCCTAACATCAGCTGACAGGGCAAATCACTTCTGACACTTAAGGACCTTAAGTGTCAGTCACAGGTCAAAATAATTTGCCACATTTCTGCTTGCATCATCTTTTTTTCTAACTGAATAGTTGTTTTATGGGTGTGATTCAATGTTTAGCCCAAGTGTAACCGAAGCACACAAATCCTGATGGAGCTCGGCGACTTTAAGATAACTAGAATATAATCCAAGTGTCAGATGGCCCTTTAACACGGTACATGCAGGTAAATATAAAGTTGCTATTTTGAAACGAGGGCAGCTTCAAAGACACCCTCGCCGAATGCATGTGTGTAATTGTGCCTGCTCAAAACATGGCCCTGCACAGCGGGAAGGTTGCGGGTTGCAGCTGATGTCATTTGTCACAGGAAACCGAAGATAAAGGATAATTAAAGCAAACTAAAACATGCACAGCTGTCTTTGTGAGAACCGCTTTGAGTTTTGACCATCTGAGTGATTCAACTTTTTCACACCACCTTCCCAGGCATGCTTGAGAGTTGTTGGTTTTAAGTGGGTTTAATAAACAGTGGTTGAGAAAATGTAAAGAATAGAGGGACAAACTGATCATTACTGAGTGTAATGCTAAACTGTTTTTAAACTTTTCTTTTATTTCATTGGTGTATCTGACTGTAGGAGTGACAGAAAAACCCAGCTGCACATTTCCCTCCTGAAACTTTATGATTCTCTAACTATGACCTTGACCTTTGTAACTGTCTCTGAGGAGCAGCAGCGGGTGTAGCATTTTTTTTTAAGTGAAAGGTAAAATTTATGGTAAAATAATGTGATGCTTTCTGGAATTTGTCAACAGTAAACATGCGACCTTTTACTGACTTGATGTTTAATCTGAATCACTATTTTGTGTTTACAAGATATCTGTATCCCACAGTCTTCCTCAACTGATGAAGAACCTTAACTTTCACATAATTGCAGCTTTTTTAGTCAATGTTACATTCAAGGGGAGTTCACAAGCTCGTTTTTACCTTGAACACGAGTTTATTTTTACTGTTGATTGCGTGGAAAGCACCAGAAAAGCTTTTGAGCAGCCACTTTGGTGAGGCTGTTTTGTAACAGTGACCACAGCCTTTGTAGTTTTTTCCTACCAGCTTCTTTTTGTTCCTAAACAAAAGTCATTTTTTAAAAATTCCAGAAAGCTCGAGCGAGCAGATCTCCGTTTAGTTTTGACAATCCCTGCTGGCGAGTTCACCTTACCTCAGATACAGCGGGCTACTCTCCCCGTCAGCGATCAGCCCGTGCCCAGTGACCCTGCAGATGTTTAATCTGTGCTCAGAAGCAGCACCTTGGCTGTTCGCTGATAATCTGTCAAATCAAGTGAGGGCAGGCCTGTAATTAACCTTGGCAAAGACCGCCAAACACACTGATATCAGGTTTCCACTCTGGCCTTCACCCCACTGTTTAAAAAGATTCCCGATTAATGTACTTTTACACAAAGCTGTGGATGATTTAAACATATAAGAGGGTAATAAAACTCATCAATATCTGCACACAGGGACAAATGCTGTGGTAGTGGTGGAATACCATGGAGAAAACTCCCTACTGATAGTGAGAAATCTTCAGCCAATTATGTGGCCAATGGTCAAACAGTTGTTTATATCGCCACCACTGTGGTTGATTTGTTACCCTCCCTCACTATTTCTAATGTGTGTTTATGTGTGTGTGTGTGTGCTGTGAGTGTTTGTGGACCATCCCACAGTCCCACAGCCTAGTGGTCGTCTGGCGGTTTTAGGGGGAGAATCTCCTCCCCAAGTACAAAGTTGGCTAATTGCCCCCCACAGCCACACAACACACCCATTCAGACGCGCGCGCGCACACACACACACACACACACACACACACACACACACACACACACAGAGTTGTTCTGAGTTGTTCTGCTGGTTGCAGGGAGGAGGGGGAGGATTACTTCTAATTGCGATGTGTGGGAGTCTAGAGAGAGGCCAGGATTACTGGGGGCTTCTCCTTGATCCACTCAGATGCTGATGGTAATGCTCCCTGTCCGTCCCCTGGCAGCTGCCTGCGCCATATACGCATATGCATCAGACGCACGCCACTCCCACACACACACGCACACACCGGAGTACAGTTTCACGAACACAGCAGCCCATAAGTATAGGTTATGTGTCCTGAATCACCGGGGTTTGGTGATTCACTTCTCCCGGCGCAACCTTAGCTGCACTGCAGTGTGTGTGAAGCTGTGGCCTTGCGTCAGGGCTGCTGCACTGCTGTTTATGTCTGCTGTCGTGTGTGCAGGCTGCACCCCCATCTGACGCACTATCACCTCAGTGGGGTTAACCCTGTCTGCAGTGGGAGATGTACTTAGCTTTCAGTGCACTTTGTTCTCTTTCACTGTGACTTTTGTGCACTCAACATTATGAAGGGCATAAGCTCTCTCATGGTTGCATTTGCTCATGTGCTTTGTAGCGACTTGGACTTTGGCCTACATCCCTGTTTCAGCAGCATTCTGCTTTTCGATTGCTCTTTCGTTTCTGCTATTTTCAAAATTAGACGTGAAAATTTGCAAAGCGTGTATATGGAAACAATCGCTGTGAGACAAAGGCTCGGTTTCAGACCATTTCGGGCCACGAGTGGCTGCGTCAAGGCCAAGGATGAGATAAATAAGGCTTACTTTAAGCTCTGAATCATTCAAAACTATCCTAGAGCCCAGTATTAAAAATATGCATGCTTTTCTTTATATCAATTTCCACAGCCATCACTTTGAGTGCAGCGTTTATGAATGCAGGTATCTCTTTGTTCGCGGAGCTTCAAGTGGGACCCTTTCTGCCCCGTCAGGCCTCTCCACTATTATCCTAGCCTTTGTGCAAGAAGCCGCAGGCCTGCCCTCCTCTCTTAACAAAATCATGTCAAAAAGCAATTAATATCTTAATACAGCTCCATCAGCGCCAACCGCCAAGCCGCCGAATGGCTCAACTCTTTGTTTTTTCCACCTTGGTGTCTGCTGCCGTGCTGATCTCGCCTGGCCCCGTGGTTTCCTCGGTTTCATTTCCCCGTGCCCCGGTGGTCAGCTGTGGTTTTCCAGGGGGCACAGAGGTAGGACGTTGTGGCCAGGAAGGTCCTCCACTCCACCCAAGCATTAAGTACTACTCTTCAGGCCTAAGAGCTCCACTGGCCACAGCCCTGGCCCCATCTAATGCAGCGGCCTATGCATCAGACCTTAGCAAAGCCTCTCATCTACTCTGCAGGCTTTCCATCCATTAAGGACAGACCGGGATAACATCAACACCTCTGATTATTGCAACAAATTTGATCTCTGGGGAGCCTGACTGTGTGGAGGTGGGAGGTTTTCTTTTTTTAGTTGAATCTAAATCCAGTTTTTACTGAGCAGAATTGCCCTCCAATTATTAGACGCATCTGTAACAATAACTACCTTTGCATTTCTTTTTCTCTGACATATCAAGGCATGTTAGAAAGTGATTAATGATGTCTCTTGTGCTCTTAAGCCACACAGGGTGGAATAAGGAAATATTGACATTTCCATTTGTTTTGTCTTTGAATAGCTTATATGAGCTTATCTTTCACAACGCTCCAGGAAATAATTTCAAAAATTCAAGAGTTTTCCTTGTGTCTCATCCACAGACATCCATTGAACACAATACCTGGTCCTAGTTAGGTGTTTCTTTTATAACTAAGCTCTTCAAAAGGAAGAGAAGGAGATGGGTTTCGACTTCTGCGCCATGGCTCTACAATATTTGGTTTCTCTACATTTTCATTCATTTTTTTGGCAGGCACGAGCAGTAACTGGTGGCAGGTCTTGGCAGAACATACGATAAAGGCTCATGATTAAAGAGACTAAAATAAGTACTGTATATAACTCATGCGTCCATTAACCGCTGAGAAGAGAAACAGAAAGAGCAAAAAACTGTTTTTCTTCCCTACCCTTTCCTCGCCAGAGAGCCTACATTATAAATGTAAAATATATTCCCCCTCGTTTCCTCTCCCTGCTCCTTTGTTTATCCCTCTTTCTCTCTGCTGTATTGCACCTTCTCATTCAAAGAGCTAAAAATGTCCTCTGTAGTTTATGAGTTTTTCTGATGCATATACTATATGATCAGTATGGTTGTGTCACATTCACACACCAACTGTCCACAGTCATCTAATCCCAGCCAGCAGGCCCACACACCTTGGCCGGCCTGGGTGGTGGAGCCTTTGAGCACACTGTCGTGGTTTGGCCCCGAGCCTCTGCCCTGCATGCCTGCCGGCATCTGCGCTTTAGCTCCTCTGGACAGTCCATCTCACAGCACTTTAAGAGACCTGGCTATACGGCTTTCCTTTACCTTCAGATGGCAGCTAAATAGCAGCTGTGCAAACACATTTACATTAAACCGGGCCTGTATTAATGACTTTATGTTGGAGTCTCTCTGCGGCGGCGGTTCTGGTATTCTAAGACGTTGCAGTGGTTGTTGTAGCGGTGGTGGTCTTATGGGCAGAAGTGCTGATGTCGGCTGACTTTTTCAAGGGCGCACGCTGGTGGGGAGCGATGGCGTGGAACCAGCGGGACTGGGCTGGACTTCAGGAAGTGTGTAGCATGAGCCTCGACGTGGACAGTGTAAGTGCCTATAAACTATTGGGTTACAAGTGATTTGGCTATGGAGAGCACATTGTCTTTTTATAATGACAGGTTTTATGATTATGGGGTTTGGAGGACTTTGATTTATCTTCGCAGGGATATGAGACTGTGAACCAATTGAACGGCTTGAGTAGAGATTGTTGATGGTTTAAGACAGAGAGAGGTTGTTACGATCCATCCTGCACAAACTCTGAGTGGGGCAGAAAAGATTGATTTACTATTTATCCCTCTGACAGCGCAGATAGGGAAGAGTCATAATTCTGTGCACTGGGGAGATTAAATTCCTGTATCGCTGTCAGCTACATTAACTGACTTCCTGGATCTCAATTCAATTAGCGCAGCAGCATTCTCTAGCATTAATAAATCAATAGTGATGGCCAGCAGTTAGACATGCTGCATACAACATGTTGAAGATGCTCTCTGCGCACATAGAAACACTCGTGTGCTGCAGTATGTCTCTGAAGCCTTCATCACTCTTCATTAATGATTCCCAGCCCTGCTGAAGTCACAACAGCCAACTAACAAATTAGCTGATGTTTAACTACACGTGCAGATGGCTGGGTGGTACACGCACACCTACCAGGTGAAAAAAGTTACTGGTCTCAGTGAAAGTCTCAAACCTTACCCGATGTAAAGGTGTCCGATCTCCCCTCAAAAGTCTTCTTCCTGTGCAGCTCTGAACCGCTTTTGGATCATTGTCTGGAAGTTCCCAGCTAAATCAGGCCAAACACATGGAAATGACCTCAGTGAGCAAACACATGTCTCTGGTCCATAGGGGCCACCACCACCCACACATTTATACGTCAGCAACACGTCAGTGCATTGTGCTGGATACTCACCTCGTCCCTCCTTAATGTCGACATCGGGGTGACGGAGGGTTAAACCGGTCCAGATATGACCCACAGACCAGGAGCCAGGATATGTGGACCTGCTTCTCCCCCTTTGCTGTATTTTTTCAGAATTTATTCCTCAGGGTCCACTAGGATCAGGCTATCAATACCAAGTTTGACTGTAACGTCAGCATGAACAGCTGAACGGTGCGGCATGCCAGCAGTGAAAAAATAAAGAGTGAGGCACAGTCTTCTTGCCAGGTTTCATTCCATGCAACTTAGAAATCAAGCTGAGACATTTCTGTTTGTGCACACTGGAGGAGATCCAGTGCCGAGAGTGGAGGCACGCGTGTAAGTAGTCACAACAGGACATCCACAGAGCAAAAAGAAGTCCAGTATCTCATGAGAATCTGGGGAGATCAGGTAAACCTAAATCACCTAAAGGTTTCAATTTGATAAGTCCAAGGACTTGTTCATCGCACCTTGCAGCGATATAATTTCTGGCAATAAGAGAAGCACAGCTTTACAGTAATAGTTGTCATCTTGCTGCTGTTCAACCAAGTAATTGTAGACCAATTGTCCCTCAAGGCCCCGAGCTCTTCGCCTACTTCTTTTGTAGAGCCTCATGCCAACAGACGTCTGTGAGCTGAGGAAAAGACACAAGCTTGTTGTTTTCCAGCCGTTAAGCCTCCACAGCTGATTGGAAACCTCTGCAACAGCCAGCGGAGAAGCAGAACCAGATTCTGGGTGCCACTGACAGATAGAAGGAGGAAGGGCATGTTAATTGCATTTAAAAAAGGTGCTCTATAGCGTGCACCTGCATTGCAGAAGTACTATCATTCACTGGTTTGTTTGCTAATTGATTTATTGGCCTGATGCTTGCATGCCGATGCACATCTGTGGCACTTAGCACGGAGACAATGTCGCTGTGAGTGCCAGGATGATCTAACTCTGTGGAGGAGAAAGTATCCAGACCGTCTGGAGTTTGTAAAATGCCATTGAATCAGCTGTCTGTAGTTTAAATATTGTTTCTGTCACACCAGCTTTTCCAGCTCATCAGCAAATGCGTCTGCCTTTTTTTTCCCTACGCCACATGTCGGAATAAGGAGGATCCCGGTTATGGGGCATCTTTCTCTGCCCCTGTACATTTGAAATTGTGATTTCTTTATCATCATCTTCATCTCATCCTGTCGCTGGCCATGGTTAGCTCTTCTACTCACTGTTTTTCCAATGAATGCTCTCATTTCTTAGATGTTGATTTCTCCCTGATTACACAAACTATGCGTCACTCTGTGAATTGCCAGGGGCTAATTTGGCCAGTCGGCCTGATGAGATAGTTGATAAGGGCATTGATTGGCTCTCCTTCAGAAGAAGGGAAGGATTTCATTGGGTCAAAGATACGGGGGAAACGCGGCATACATTTCAGCAATCAGTCCACCGTACTCCCTCCTTCCTCTCCTTTCTCTATTTGACCAAACTCTTCCCAGAAGTCTTTCAATATGGATTACACTGTATGATACACACAGTGGTAATTCAAGGTGAAATAAAACTCTTCTAATCCTACTGGACTCAGCAGTGAGAGAGAATCAGAAAAGGCAGAGAGACAGACGTCAAGCTCGAGGTGATTAGATGTACTTGGCCTTTCCTTTGATGCCCATAACTGCCTATTTCTACCTCTGGAAGTTGATTTGGTAGTAACGGTCTAGTGAGCACATCCTTAGTCAAGTCCCTGTCTCCTCCTCTTTCTGGATGTGATCGCTGCTCAAAAAAAAAAAAAAAAAATCATAGGCCTTCATTATCTCCAGTCAGGCAATTTTGGGAACATAATACTGTCTCAGGATTGGAGAGCTTGCCCCCATCACGGCTGGGGCCTGATCAAACCACTTGCACTGAGAGAGGAGAGCTAAAGAGAAGCATGCCTGCCAGTCGGTTCATTCCCTTCAAAGGCATATGGTGCAAATTTCATCAAAAGTATAAGGGGGGGAGTTTGAAGGGGCATTCACGTTGCTGATGTGAAAAATAAGGCCAGGCTGTAAAAAAACAAATCAAACCATGATCGGATCTCTGGGAGCGATTAAAGCCAAAAAAGAACCAGCTGCATCTCAATCTCCTCAGCACACTGGCAGCCTGCTGGCCGGGCAGCAGGGAAAAGGGGGGGAAGACAAGTGCTCATCCCTTCATCTTTCTCAGCGGCTCCTGAGCTCTGAGCAACCACAGAAACAGAAGAGACAGCAGGCGCGCCTGAGACACGAGGATAAGGAGAACCAGAGTCTTTTTTTGTATATATGTTGGAGGTGTAGAAAGAAAAGTAAAAGATGAGCAGAAAGCAAGAAGAAAGTGCTGTATACCAGGAGCACGAATGTATGGACCTGCTTCTCCCCCTTTGGGATGCCAAATGGAAGAGTCCCAGTTTGTCCTTAAATATTGATGTGCAGCGTGAGTTGTAGTCTTCTCTAATGTTCACTAGTGGCCCTAAGAGACCAGACCCTCTGTAGATGAGTGTACACTTCATTTCAAATTACAGTCTATCGTTCAGGCAAACACTTAGAAATCATTGTTTTACAGTCAGTCCGCCCAGTGTTAATGAAGTAATGCTAATCTCTAATCTGCATTAATGAGTCCTGAGTCGTTCAGTATGTTGCCTAATATTGTAAGCTAATCTACTGAATTTAATACTATTATGTCACTTGTGGTAGTGCGTATAAATCTATCCCAGTATGAACCAGCGATACCATAGTGTTAAAAAGTAGCTAGATATGATCATGTTGGGTCAAAAGTATCGTTGTCACTGTCAGGCGCATGGAGGTTTCTTCCTGTTAAAAGGGAGTTTTTCCTTCCTGTTGCCACCAAGTGCTTGCTCACAGCAGGTTGTAGAAAAGCACCTTGAGGTGACTGTTGTTGTGATTTGTGCTAGCTAAGTAAAACTAAATTAAATCGTTCCACAGCCGAGGTCTGTGTCACATATAACAGACACTTAACACGGTTCAATATGATACTTTAACAGTTTAACATGTCCTGTTTTATTGCTGATTGATTGTAAATATGTTACTACCCATTCTGCTTCAGCTTATCCAGGTCATTGTTTAGGCTATAACTCTTTATTATGGCCTGATTCATTCATATCTTTATTTATTCTACCCACACGTGTAAGCTTTGTGTTACCAAAAGGTTCTGCAGAATATCCCCATTTAGCACCAGGGCTGATCACTCAGCCCCTCCTTGTCAATCAACTCAAGATACTAACTTTTTTACATGTGTGTATACTGTTACAGTGGTGGATGTTTGTATTAAACATGCCCAAAGTCTCAAATAATGAGGTCATCTTATGTGAAAGTAATCCATCTGATTTAAAAGCTGATGATTCAGTTTTTTTCTATTCTTGTCACTAAGAGTAAGCCAGACTCACTAGTCTAACCCACCCTACAAGTTGGTGTTTGCGAGGGGCAGCCAATCAGAAGAAAGAAGGCTTAAAGTCAGCTTGGCATGGCTAACCGACAGCTACTAGAGCAGGTTTGCATGTCATAACCTTGAGATAGCCCCTTAGTTCATCTTCTGTCTGAAACAAGCCTTCTTTCTTCTGATTGGCTGCCCCTCGCAAACACCCGCAAACTGTGAGTCTGGCTTACTCTTAGTGACATCAAACAGATCTAAGAATAGAAAACCTGCTATAGTAGCTGTCTGTTAGTCATGCCAAGCTGAATTTAAGCCTTCTTTCTTCTGATTGGCTGCTCCTTGCAAACACCAACTTGTAGGGTGGTTAGAACTTCACTTACTCTTAGTGACATCAAACAGATCTAAGAATAGAAAAAAACAGAATCAGGAGCTTTTAAATCAGATGGATTACTTTCACATAAGATGACCTCATTATTTGAGACTTTGGGCATGTTTAATACAAACATCCAGCACTGTAACAGTATATAGCACACGTGGCAGAAAATAAGGAAAACCAGAATAGGTCCACTTTAAAAAAAAATGTTAGCATCTCGAGTTGATTGACGAGGAGGGGCTGAGTGATCAGCCCTGGTGCTAAATGCGGATATTCTGCAGAACTTTTTTGGTAACACATAAAGCTTACAGATGTGGGTAGAATAAATAAAGATATGAATAAATTAGGCTATAATAAAGACTTTATAAACACTTCTGATGAACCAGTCTTTGAAACTGGCAAATGATGGTAATGGATTTAGACGTTGCATAGCAGACAAAATTAATATGACCCTTTCAACTTAGAGTTTTGTCAGTCAGGACTCCAAGAAAACTAGAAGGTGAAGCCAAGGTAATTTATTTTATTTAGAGTCCAATTAAACCCAAATCAGAGTCAGCTCTGGCCAGATCCCTGTGGGACTCTGCATGTTAGAATAGCTGTACCGGATGTTAATTTAAAAATAAACTGTTATATATTATTAATATAACTTAAAACCATTTATGAGGCATAATTTATGTGGGTGTGAGCACTCTCCAGTTCACTGATGTAACTGAAAACTTTGCAGAAACATCTCCCCCCCCTAAAGGTTAAATGTACTGTAAGTGTCACTCTGGGCAACTTCCTTAGCGAAGTCCTTTCTGCCTTAATGACAGCAGTAACTGATAGAGAGAAGTCATCACTCATCAGGGCTCTAAAAGCCCCTTTTGTCATCCACAGGGGAGAGGTGTTAGATGGAGCTGAGAGGGCGTAGGCACCAAAGGGACTGTATACTTTGTATTTTACGCCTAGATGTAGTCAGTGTCTCTCATCACCATGAATCATTCAAATAAATCTGGCTCACGCTTACGGTCGTGCTAATACGCACGCACGCACACACGCACGCACGCACGCACACACACACACACTCGGGTCCAGAAACAGTAATCGATGCCATTACCAATAGAGTCACAGGAGTCAGTGCAGGGCACGCCCCCTTCTCCATCCTCCAAAGCCACAGTCAGGTCCAGAGGTGAAGGTCAAGTTCTCAGAGTGACTGTCCCAGCTGTAGCTTGACCACAGAGCAGAAGGCTCATCCCTGGTCTCCGTCTGTTTGCGCGTTCTCCACTGACCTGGGCTTTTGTTCAGGCTGTGGACCCCCAGATTGCGAATGGCCCGTCCTCGTGGCCCTCGTGGTCACGGTCAGCAGTGCCTGTGTTAGTGGAGAGAGAGTGGGGTCACGGCACAACAAAGACCTCGGCTGTTAGCTGCAGTTAGTGGGGAGGTGAGGCCTGGCTGGAGGGCAGGGTGAACGCTGATGATATTGATTAGCTATCATCCAGAAGGAAAAACATATCAGGCTGCTGAGGCAAAGCTCGAGGCCTTACTGTATCTGGGTAGTGATTGATCACTTTCCTTGCGTTTAAATGTTGTGAGCTTGAGCTGCTGTGCAGTACAGAAACACTGACTAATGGGGATTTAAACATCCAAGCAGTTTTATCCCGGTCGTTCAGGCTCTATTGTGCACGCTGTCTGTATTATTGTTGTGTCGCCATGGCGGTGTCTGTGTTTGTGTCTGTTCAGACACATTCCTGCATACACACGAATGATGACTCATGGAGTAAACTTCAATCTTACGCCACCGGTTTCCTGTCAACACAAGTGCGATGAGTTGATGAGGAAATACATGTCCATGAATGTGTTAATGTATCTAATAATAACGTGCTGTTTAGCATAGTCAGGTGTTATTATCGAGGCATGGGACTTTGAGAGCATCCGGTGGAGGTCACGGGGAATTACAATCAGTGTTTTGTGTTTTCGAATTCGTTTTTTGTTGTCTTTATTTTAGTTTCATTTTGCTTGAAGATAAAGGCAGGAGCAAGATTTCCAAATCACGCAACTGATTTTTTAAAATTCAAAATCAACACTTGCAAACATCTAGATCTCAGGAAACATATGAAGGAAAGCCTCATCAGGCTAGATTTGCAGACAAATGTAGACATAAGGATTAATTAACTAAAATGTTTTTTTCACAGCTAGTTTTACTGTTTATTTTAGTTTTAGCTCATAACAATAACCCGAGTGGAATAGCAGTACTTTCTTATCTTCCTTATTAATGTGCATTGTAGTAAAAAAAAAAAAAAGGGCTGATCTCTGAAAGTTTAACCTTTCTTCTTAAAACTGAGCATTTCTTCATCAAGATATGCGATATATGTCAGGAGCTGCATGTAGTTAGAGCCGTTGTAAAGGGTGATTAAGGCTGTCATAAGGTTTCTACGTATGCAAAGGTTTCAGTGTAGCAGGTGTCTTGCAGCATTCGTATGAGAAAGGAAATGTTTTGTGCAACGATACAGCTATCTCTCCCAGAAAAGTCAGTACAGCAGCATTTTTATTTATAACGATCTTTAAATTACTTCAATAACAGTAATAATAATTAGTAATAATAACTAGAATCTCATTCTGTATTCTGGCGTGATAGAAGCTGTCGCCTGTTTCGATCCATTTATATTCAGCTGTGTATTCCAGTCCATCTCATGGGTCAGCAGTCAAAACAGAGACCACCTCCTCCAGCTGTTCTGCTGGGACACAGAGGTGTTCCCAAAGCAGTCAAGAGATAGAAAGTCTTCACTGTGTCCTGTTTCAGGGCCTTCTCCTAACAGGGCATGCCCGGAGTGATGACTGTTAAACTGATGACTGATTCGACAGATCTTTGCACAGCCAGCAGGCCATGATCACATGACCTCTGGGACCTGCTGGCAATGTCAAAGTTTGCCGGTGTACCCTGGTGCTTGTCGACGCAAGACTCTAAGAGTCAAAACCAGAATCTGAAACTGGACTCTGAAGTCAATGAGGAACCAGCAACTGAATTAGCAACAGTGTGACGTGAGTACTCGGAAGGCTTAGTCACAGCCTGCGCACATTCTGAGGAAGTTTTGTTTATTTAAGTGAACAGTGAATTACAATAATCCAGATGTGATGAAATAAATATGAATAACAATCATCAAAACAGAGCGTGATACAGTGGAACTCAACGTGGCGAACACAGTAAAAGCAGAACTTGAATCGACAGCTACGCTTTCACGCACAGTCCTCTCTTCACCGCAGCAGATCGGTCCATCGGCAGTGATGCGGACGCCGTACTGATCCATCAGCCGGTCTCCTGCCTCTCACTTATTGGCAGCACTACATTTAAAGTAAAATTATACTAATAGAGCTCCATTTGAAGTCCACCTGTGCAGCCCGGCTCTATTATTCAGTCAAATCCTTATGGTTGTCTGACATTTTACAGTGGAATAAAATAAAGATCATAATAAACTAAATTCAGTTTAACTGAACAAAAAAATCATATTTGTGGGGAAAGTCAAACAAATTTCATATTTTTCTGAGCTGTCTGCTTTGCATTAAAGTCTTATTACACTATACACACTTATATCACACTAGCGCAGCTGGTTTAGTCTGATTGTCTTTGTTCATTTCCAGCCTTTGTTGAATCCCCCCCTCTCGATCTGTGTCATAATGCATAAACACATGCACTGCTGTCTTTGCAGAGCATGTCCATGTGTTGTTTTGTATCACATTCAATGTAAGTGAAATCTGCGATGGTTCCTACACATGCACTGAAATAAAAGAATCAGCCATACTTGTAAAAGCCTCGCCATATGCTGACATATGGAGAAGTAAAAAAAGTTTGACAGTCGCCCCCGCCTTCTTTTTGAGTTTTAGCCATTTTTCTTCCCCAGTGCTGGTAGGTATGGATGTATTCAATCAGAAGCCATTCCCACTGAAACATGCTCTTACACAGCGAGTGAGTAAACCTTTATGTAACCGCCAGTCGAGTGGGGAGTTCATTTGATGGAGAGCCCTGCTTGATTTGTTTGTGGCTCCAAAGAGGCTTACGACACGCAAGCTGCCCCTGTTCTGCTCTGATAAATGGTTCTGGTGAGAGGAAGGAAGGAGAAAAAGTGTGTGTGAGACCTCGCCAAAGACTTTGGGGTTTTTCACAGCTTAACTATATTAAGAGACAATCCCCCACAGACACGCACACACACACACACATGCTACACACATACATATTAAACTGTTAAATATGAATACACACTCACGTTGAGTCACAGAGATTGAGCGCAATTAAGTCCCGCTCGCACCGGAGGAGAAAACAAATTTATGGCTCTCCGCTGAGTTTGTTTTGTGCAAAGGTGCCTCATTGTCTCTTCATCTGCAGACAGCAAAACTAAAAAGTGCCGAAAAGCTTTAGGCCACATCAATATTTCTGAGCAAAAGTATGTTGAAAATGTTCAACTTGTAGAATAAAAGTGGATAACTCAGAAAGTACATTACTGTGCTCACTTCAGCAAACTAAAATGTATCTTTGCAACAGCTAAATAAACAAAGCATGCTAAAATTAGATTGTAATAGAGTGAAAACTAATGCTTTTAACTAGCTAACAATCAAACAACCCCTTATGAGCAAGCACTTGGCAACAGTGGGAAGGAAAAACTCCCATTTAACAGGAAGAAACCTCCAGCAGAGCCACAACCAGTTAGGAGTGAGGGGAGGCACGTGGCAACAGCTCAATGCATTTAAGCATGTAGACAACCTGCTGAAGTTCAAACTGAGCATCGGGATGGATGCTGATCTGCTTGGATTCTCCTGCACAACCATCTGTAGGCTTTATAGAGAATAGTCTTAATGTCTTAATGTCTTAATGCTTAGTCTTAATGCCAGGGGTCACAGGAAAATGACTGAGCTGATGGGAAGGCAACAGTAACTCCGATAGCCACTTGTTACAGCCAAGGCATGCAGAGCAGCATCTCTGAGTGCACATCAACCCTGCAGCAGTACAGGACCACACTGGGTACCACTACTGACAGCTAAGAAAACAGCTTCGGGCTGCTGCTGGTGGTGGTGTAATACTGTGGGGGTGTTTTCTTGGCACTTTCTTTGGGCTGTGTAGTACCAGCTGGGCATTGTTTCAACACTACAACCTGCCTGAGAATCGTTGCTGTACATATCCATCCTTAATAATGTACCCATCTTCCAGCAGGACAGTGCGCCGTGTCACAAAGCTCACATCATCTCAATCTGGTTTCTTAAACACGACGGTGAGTTTGATCTATTCAAATGGGCTCAACACACCAGATCTAAATTCTTTGGGATACGGTGGAACAGAAGATTTACATCATGAATATGCAGCAACACATCTGCAGCAGTGTGATGCTATTGTGTCAACATGGACCAAAATCTCACGAATGTTTGCTTTACCTTGTTGAGTCTTTGTCATGAAGAATTAAGGCAGTTCAAACTAGTCAGTTTTGAAGATTAACAATGGCTAACACTGAGCAGTGCTGATTTTCTAACACTGGAATATTTCTAACACTTATTTTCCAGTGTTAGAAAATCAGCACTGCTCAATGTTAGCCATTGTTAATCTTCAAAACTGACTAGGTTACTTTTAAACATATAACACTGTCAAAAGTGTTAATTTAACACTCAACAGTGTTGTATTTAACACTCAGAGGTGTGGACCCATATAGACACTCTCCAGTGTTAATTTAACACTGGAGATTTTGCTGTGTAGAAAAGTGTACCTAATAAAGTGGATCGTGAGTAGCTTTGTGGAAATGTCTAAAGCTCATTATAGGAATCAAACCAGAAATGAGTAACTCCAAGACAAGGAAACAGAAGTGTAAAAGCAGCGACTCTTCCAGGTTTACGGACACTCCACTGTGGGGTGAAGTGATTTCCCCTGTGACGGGTTTGGTTCTGTCTCTTGTAGCTGGGTCGACTCATTTAAATAAACAACAAGTGTGAACCTTTTCTGTTCCGACACCAGAGGAAAAGGTGGTGCTTTTTCCCATCTTCCTGAAGAGCGTGTTGTGCGTTTGCTTAGTAACACAGTCTTTTTTGTCTTTTCCATGCCAGCCATGTAGGCCTCTAATTGAATGTTACCTGTTCCACCCAGTCAGGCTACGGCAAAACACTGCCACAGCCGATTAGCTCACACTGCAGCTATGCTAATGGTCCGTGAACACACGCCTGTTCATGACAGTGTGTGTGCATGCGTGTCTCCCTTACATCTGCTCCCCTCTTTGTCTCTGAGACTATTATGTGTAATGAGTGAGCATTACTATAGAGACCGGCTGCTGACAGGCCACACAGACTGGAACACCGTGGTCATGCAGTTGTCCCACCGACACACACACACACACACACACACACACACACACACACACAGTCCTCACGTCAAGACTGGGCAGGGAGTGTGTGCCACTGGAGCACACAGATTTGCTCCGGCTGATGGCAAACCACAGCAGTGGAGCCTGTGGCGGCCTGCATTTCCTTTAATATCCTGGCTAATGTACAGAGAGAAGCCAGGGCCTCTAGAAAGCCACTGGATCCCAGCCAGACTTCCTATCCTACCACCACACCAGTCTTATGTAATGTTTTGATCAGTACAGTAGGCAGCGTTTAGTGTGCGAGATGTAAATGGGACTTATATGAGGACATGGCAGTGTCTCAGCTCGTATGAAAGCGCCCCATATGTCTGCTGCTTTTCTTAACTAATAGCTTGTGATTGGACTTCTGGCATTACATGGCCTCATATTAGTAAAGTTTTACTATTACTTTGAGTTTTACTTGCACAGAGCCTTTACTTCGACAGTCAAGAAGCCTAATTTACTGTATTTGCTCCAGTGCTACTACTAACAGACCATTGCTATGAGGTCCCTTTTGCTTTTTTAATTTAAATATGAAATATCTATTAGAACCTTATGGACGGACAACATTTGTGTAGCTAAATCATCCTGTTTGTCAGTCACATACTCAAAAGCTCTTCAAGCAGGTATTTGCATGCATTTAGCTGGATTTTCTTGAGCAGTTAGCCTTTCATTCAGGACCACTTGAGTCAGAAGAAGATTGTTATTTCCATGTGCAGTAATTTATTTTTTGTGGTACGGCTCTGTTCTGGGACCTCCCCGCCCTTTCAAACTATAAATGGAAAGATTGCAGCAAGACCCCCGCAGTACACAACAGAGCAGGCGTCAGCGACAGCAGGAGGGACACTGATTAAGTCAGACGCATAACCAAAAGGAGGAAATACAGTGAAGGGGGTTGCAAAGCAGCTTGCAGAGGCAGCAGCAACAGTCGGCAGGACTAAACATCTTAAATAGCGGGCTTGTGTGCTGTAAATTTGTCCCCAGGGTTGGACAGTCAGTGCTGGAACATCCCGAACATTCGCAAACAACGAGAACTGTAGTGCATGCCACTGAGCCACCGCGTGCCCTGTCACAGCTTAAATTAAAGGAGCATTTTTGGTCATGCCAAGTAACTCTACACTGGAGTGCTTTACAAAAAATATTCCTGCTTTTATGCTAGGATGAGACACAAATCCCTTTGGGGATTGTGTCAGGAAGGCTATCCAGCATAAATTTTGGTTTGAGCTAACACACAACACGTGTGTTAGCTCAAACCAATATGCCAGATTTATCTCCCAGCAACTGTGTTTCTAAAATTCAACTTAAAGTTAAAAGGTGTTTGTTTTGACCAAAGCATGACCACCGGTGCCACAGACTCCAAAGTTAAATTTTCAGCTTTACATCCTTAGACTTCTATGGATATCTTCCTTCCTCATAACATCTCAGTGCAGAGTTAGGCGCTAAGGGTGTTGATTAACACACAAAGGCTGCATTGATTAACAGCTTCCCAGTACATATCAGTGGCGCCAACAGGTGTCTGCAAGGCCTCGTGTCCTCTGCACTGAACCTCTGTGAACTGTGTGTGTGCTGTTGGTACCTTTCTAGAGCATTTTTAACATAAAATTATGGTTTGCTGTGTCATACAGACCATCCAAAAATTGTTTTATTAATGTGTTACTTAGCACCTTGGGCAGTAACGCGTTACTGTAATCTGATTACTTTTTTCAAGTAACGAGTAAAGTAAGGGATTACTATTGCAAAAACGGTAATTAGATTACCGTTACCTTCCCGTAGGAACGCTGCGTTACTGCGTTACTAAAACCGTGATTTTTTGCGAGAATGTCTCACGACAGTGACGTAAGCGAGTGCGCCGTTAGAGACAACAGCTGTGTGCAGATCAACAATGGATCACATATCGATTGTGGGAGAGAGTATGAGCGTGCAGCGTTTAAAGCGTGGAAGTACTGACCTTTGAGTTTGATTCCATAAAAAGTGACAAAAACATTAGCGTCCATCGTGCGTGGGAAGAAAACTTATTTTTACAGCGAAAAAAACCCCTAAACTTCCAAGCAAGCACCGAGTAGCTACGACGTGATGGGAAACTCACAGAGAAACTCGCAATTCTTCAACTCACCGCGGCACACCTGCACCAGGGTAAACCTCCGCCTGCCCCACTCCTGCTTTACAGGTGTAAATAGAGCAACAGGACCGCTGAGTCTTTGACTTTATTTATTTTCAGCTGTGTTTTACTTGCATCTATTTGAAAGAGTGAGTGTAAACACAAAAAATATTTTATTTTATGTGCTGGAATGTGCAGAAAATAGGTTTAAATGTTAAACTAATTTATTCAAGTCAGAGAATGTTGCATATAATTAAATTTTTGCTTGATGCATAAAGTTAAAAGATTAAAACTGATAAAACAAGTTAAAAAAAAGAGACTTTTCCATTTGATTACATTTTGTATGATGGATTATGTAGAAAAAGTAGAATTGGGCTGAAAGATCTATCGCTTTATCACCTCTTCAGGTTGTAAATCGTGTTTTTAAAAAGTAACTAAGTAATTAATTACTTTTGAAAATAAGTAATCAGTAAAGTAACGGGATTACTTTTTTGGGGAAGTAATCAGTAATTAGTTACTGATTACTTTTTTCAAGTAACTTGACCAACACTGCTTAGCACTGATTAGCTGATAGTTTTAATGATGCAGGTTGTTAATCAATCCTTTTGTCCATACAAGTACATTTCTGGCTAAAAGAAAAACGGCACAAAACTTTATAAGTACAGAAAATCAAAGCTGTAACTAAACTTTACACTTTATGTTCTTCATGGGATATATCCTGGTTTTAACAGAAGAACTCTTCAGATTTAACTCTATATCTATATTTCTATATGAAATGACTCTAACTTTGGGTTTCAAGTGGTGCAAAAAGGCAAACGTGAAGGGGAGATTGGCCAAAGTAAAAAAAACCCAGATAAACTTTATTGCTTTACAGGACACAATGTCTCAGGTTTTTTTTAATGCACCTCCTATAATATGATCCCCTCTTTCCAGCTGTAAAAAGCAGAAAAACGTGCACTCGTGTATTAATAAGCGCTGTGTTTATCATGGTTGGTTCAGTAAAGGATGTAAGCAGCAAAGATAAGCCACAAGATAAAATCATTAAAAAAAAGGAAGACTTCAAAGCCGTAATACGCAGAGATGATGGAGTATTGCAAAAAATTGGGGGCGTAAGTGGTGGGGGGTGTATGGCGGCCTCGACCACTCAAATGCAGCATGCTTTCATGCGTGGACCTTCATTGCAGGATTCACAGCAGCTGGAGAAACCGCATCTCCTCCCATGGAGCTAGGCCAGGGCCACAGCCAGACCCGAATAAGCATAATCTTTTTTATACCACAAAAGAAAAAGAGACTGAAGGAGAGGGAGAGGGAGGTGGGGAGAGGACGGTTTAGAGTGCAGCAGTAAAAGGGAGGTTGTCTGCATGGGGGTTTAAGGCCATGGAGCTGAGGAAGGAAACCACAAGAGGATTACAAGCGAGGGGCTCTGTGTTTCAGTTAAACTTTTCTCTCTCTCAGAAACCGTTATATAGACTTGCTGACCCTCTCTCCTCCCAGCAAGAGCTTCCTGCCTCTGTCTACCATGCAGAAACCCTCACCCGCTTTGAGCCAAATCACACCTCTCACCCGGACTGTGGCAGTTCATGAATTACTCCGCAGAGAGGTGTTCTTGCCCAGACTCACTTCTTCGCCTCCTACTTACAGCTTGGGGGAAAGGGGGGTTGGGGGCGCACAGATTTCTATACTCTGAGTTTAAAACTGGCAACTTTTAGGCTGGCTGTCACCAAGTCGCTGAGTAGGCACTCCTGAGGTTTGCCTGTCTGACAACCTGGGACATTGCAGCTGCTTCTGGCACTTTGATAAATGGCAAATGAAATAAGAGTGGAAATAGGAGAGGAAAGCTCCCTCGCTGCTGTCCTAAACCGTGTTATTCCTCCTGTTCCGAAACTTCCTGTTGACCTTGGTCATGTGACAGGGATGACTGCGGCCGGTCGGGATTGGCTGTTCCGGCCTCGTCTGGTCAGGTCTGGTTTCTGTTCCCGCGAGCTGCGCTGGGCCCCGCTCTACTCGCCTGCCCACAGAGGTTGGTGTTAACAATGGGTGAATGTTACAGTGAGTGTTTTTGCGTCCACGCAAGATAATTGCACCCTGTCCAGCGGTCATCCTTGGAGCAGAGCTATATGCAGTCCGTGTATTGACTTTAGCTTTTTGGACCCTTTTTGGAAACTTAGCTTATGTGACATATTTTGACTGGCGAGTGATGGGCCTTTTTCTTGTTGTGACAATTGGGTTCACACTGAGGTGACGGAAGTGGCTTTGACCTGCTTTGTCTGAGTCTCCTTGCTTTGAACAGTTTAAACGTGCTGTCTTTTCACAGTGTTTTGTGTCTTGTAACAGTTTACAGTAAGGTCCTGACCACCTACACTGTACAGTAGAAGGCACAGAAGTCATTCCAGCTGTTCTGATTTCGCTGAAGCCTTTGAAATGGAGCATTTGGCTTTAAAATAAATGTAATTAACATCACACTTTTCCCCTCCTCCTGCATTTATTTTTGTATTATTTGCTGTCTCTTTATTGTTTATAAAGAAGGAGTTATTTCAGCAGCATGGCTGCATTTCAGAATAAATACATCTGTCCCCTCTGTTTGGTGTAACATAACATTTCTACTCATCTCTGCAAATCTGGAAGTCGGGAAAAAGAGAAGAGAAGGAACATCTGCAAAGAGCCTCGGTAATTATATCTAAAGTTGTGGATAAAGAGAGGGGGGGGGGGGGGGGGGGGTTATAAGGGAATAAAATAAGAGGGGTGAACAGAGACAGAGGGGGGGTGGAGACAAAAAAAAATGTTCTGACTGTGAAATGACTGCCAGATTCCTATTTGTGCATCTTGAAAGGCCTGTGTCTCTGCCGCTGCATATGGGATGTGGGATGAGAGCTCTGGCAAATCAAAGGCGTGCTGGATAAAGATCTCTGGAAGCCCGTGCTAGTAAACAGGCCCATAAAAGCAGCTCGAGGGGTGGAGCGTCAAGGAAAAACTTGAACATCTGCCCACCTCCAATAAGCCAGAGCTTCTGCAAGCATCAGTTCCAGCTCTGCGCATGGCCCGGCCCGCAGGGCCAATGGTGGTTTGGAGCTTCATCGTTGTATCTTATCCTCTGATTAAGGGCTATCAGTCATGCAGGGTACTACTATACCTCTGATGGATTTTCCAACTTATCTTCCCTTCTTTTGCTCTCTTTTTTCATCATTTTGTTCACCACCCTGCGACTAAACTCCTCTCCAGCTGTCAACATTGCCTTTCAGTCTATGTTATGCACATCTTGAAGGCTTAATTTCCTCACCCATCCTGCCATTTTCTGTTATTATGACCCACCGGTTGTCTTTAATCTAATCCACTTAATTCTTTTTCCAGCAAACAAGGCCCATTCCTGCAGTAGCACTTGTAGCATTAGTGCTAAAGATCCAAAGACCTGAGTCAGCAGATCTCCTTTGGCTCTGCAGCTGCTTCATTTTCGCACTTTATCGCTGCCAACCGTTATTGCACGTTATGCTTTTTTTGGTAGCTCCACCAAGGATGTAAGTGTTTGTGACATTGTGACTGCGGGGGCTGAAGGGGGTGAAGGTGCTGAGGCCAAAAAATGTCATTTGCAGCTCCAGTGTTGGCATCCGTCCTGCAGTTTGTCTAATAAGGAGGGGGGAAAGGAAACAGGAAGCTTTTATGTGAGCAATATATTTCACACCACAACCTCCTCCCCATGTTTTTTTTTTTTTAATCTAACATCAGCTTAATATATAAATCGTCGTGTCAGTATTTGAAATTGTGGAGCTATTTGAAAGTTGAACACTCCTGACAGACAATGACGTCTGATCAAAATGTTCCAAAGTTCTTCAAAAGCTTTAGAAAAAATTTTTTTTTTAAATTTACATCACGCATGACGCAAAATCTACCCAATATTTCATATAGCCTGACTTTGTCCCCCTAAATCTTCCCCTGTGTCTGATGCAAAAGCGTCTCCCAACAATGAGTGCTCTGTGTGAAGGCAGACAGTGCAGTGCCCTCCAGTGGTGTGGCAATTTAAAAGGGAACCTTCAGTGCAGAACAGTCTTACATGCATTCCTCCTCGGTCGCAGTTAAGCGCTCCTGGCTGACAAAGGCACACACAGCAGCTTGAAAAAAAAAAAACTGTTTCCACCACAGTCTGAGGAATGTTTATCAGTGGTAAGCACACTGCCCTGGAAGCATATGGTGTGGTTTCCCTGCTTTGGGTGCACGAGAGGTGAACTTCAGGAAAAGTCGTATGATCATAGGAGACCTAACGGCTGGTTGAACATGTGAGTTTTGGTAGTACATTCTGCCTCGTGCTTTCCACCTATTCGGTCATACACAAAGTGCAGTATTATTTCTAATCCTTCAATTTTCACACCTTTATTTTAAAACACAGGCATGATTTAGTGCCTCATCAAATGACTGTATACACACACACACACACACGCACACACACACACGCACAGATGCATTTATAAGCACTATACTTTTAAAGGTGTTCAGTAAATAAAAAAGCCAACTTATCCATCACGCCAGGATAATAAAGTCACAGCAAAAAACCAGGTCTTTGATGTAAATGCTAAACTTTGTTCCACAGTTTGAGGAAGTATGATACTAATGATGCACTGACTGTGGTGTCACACCTATGTTTGCACATTGAAGACAAGCAAATCTGCTTTTTAGTTTCTGACATTGGTGAAAAAAGATAAATGTACTTCCAGTAAGGCCCGGCCCGCGGGCCTTACTGGAGGTATATTACAGTATATTTTTATACTGATTGCATTATACTTCTGCCTCGCTGCGTTCCAACGGGATGTATTACTTTCAGCTGTATGGATGCAGTTCAGATTCGGATTAAAATGGCGCTTTTGTTGAGACCCTGCATGGACTGGGAAACATAATGAAGGGTTATGCATATTGCTATATGTCGTACTATTAGGCTCAGGGGGCCTCCCTTGTACATTGTCTTTGGGGTAACAGAAACTCCAGGAGGCATGCCTCTATGACTCTTAGGTGAGGCGTTTCAGGCATGCCACAGTGGGAGGAAATCCCACATTTTGGGAATGACTCAGTATCCCTCGCAGAAGCTGTAAAAATCGACTTGGGCATCTGTGCTTACACTGCTGCCCCGGTGATGCAGACCTGCTGGATATGTGGCAGAAGATCCTGCCCGCTGTCACCAAGTGTCAACCAAGAGGGTTGTTGGAGTTTCTGTAATATTGTAGGTTCTTTACCTTACGATATAGAGTACCATGAAACTGCTGCTTTAGCTTTTTCTACCCCTGTGCAGCAGAACGTAGACTACAGTCTGCTGTATGTGTCCAACGACATCAGAGTTGTTGATTCAATTTGTAGTTTTGAGTTGAAGATGTTGTTATGGGTTTGTGTTAAGAGGGGTATAGATGTTACTGCCTTTACATTTACAGATTGTCGCTCTCTGACATGCGTCACATTGTACTGATGCAACTAGCCAGCATTTGGAAAACCATAAAATACCCGTGAATGTCATTTAAAAAAGTTCTCCAGATTATGTAAACTCATCATATACACACATGCAGCCACCCCGTCTCTGTCGACAAGCCTTCCACTGCCCTATGCTTTAATGACCCGCTCCCCAGCAGGCCTCGTTAACGTCTCCTCAAAACAAATTAGGAGGTGTTACACGTGTCATAGGTCACCCCGCTTCCCCTGTGGCAGCAGTGCAGTTTTCTCCTAAATTCGCAACACATGTTCACATCATCCGTAACCCTAAAAAGGTGTTAACTCAAAGTTCACCACCTCATTTAAATCCCTGGTTACTGCTGGAGCTCCGTTGAGCCGAGTCGCTGACGAACGGGGTCAGTTTAATCAAAAACAAACAAACAGGAGCTTCAGCCACACATTGACATTTTGCTGGCTGATGCAGCTGCTTGTGACAAACCACTGTTTTTCTTCGGTTTTCTTAGAATAAAAAGTCTGTCTAGCCAGATATTGAATAAAGTTCATTATGTCTTGTGCAAACATGCAGCAGAGGGATAGCATGGGATTTTTGTCAAAGCCACAGATTCTTAATGCTGGTCATTTACCTCATGCAGCCAGTTGATCTGTTGTATATACACATAATAAAATATATTTTAGGACCAAAAAGAAACATTGTTGAATGAGTACTCCATGTGTAAGAGTTTCATCAAAAGTCGGACTGTGTAAACGGATGACTATTATAGCTTTTAGGATTTCAGCTGAATATACTGGTTCCAGTCATTTCCGATATGAATCAAATCAAGCAAACAGCAGCAACTTTAGAGCAAAGATTGTTAGTGAAATCAGAGCCCACTGAATAGGATTCACATAACACCCTTTGGAACAAATACACTTGTTTATTTCGGTCTGTGCCCCGTGATTTCTCGAGTATAAGTGTAAATTACATGTCGCCGGCATTAAATATTAAACCGAGTACAGCATTAATAATTGATTGCATCACTTCTTCTTATGCAACGGTGGCCGAAGATCTAGTCCAGAAAGGCCTCTTTGCATTAGGCCCTCGTTGAGGTTAGAGACTGTGGCCACGGTACCCACCCATTTCTTTTTAGCAGGCTGATGGATGATTGCAGGAAGTTCGTAAAGGAAGATCTCCCCCACCAGAACGGCAGCGTCTTGGGCAGGGATTGACTGCCTGCTGAGTGGATGTAAGTGCTTCTTCAACCACAACTAAGTACGTTCTGTGGACCTGAGGACGTTTGAGCTGTTGGCACGATGGGTATAATGATTGGCCTGACAACACACCGTGTGTGCGAGTGTGTTTTTGTCTTTGAGTGTGTGTGGACAAAGTGGTACAGAGTGGGTTAGCCACATGGCTCTGAAAGCCTGTAAAGTCATTCGCTCTGCCGCCAAAAGCGCTGCGTTCGGGGTGGCGCTGGCATCTCGAAATGCTACCGCCTCAAAAGTTTATTCGATAAATGGACAGCTGTAATTATTTCGCAGATCAAAGATGGAAAAACACTGTTGGAATTTAACCGTAGACACGACTTTCTTGACATTGATCCGAAAGAATAGCGCTCAGTAAGGAGACAGTAAAGACAGTGTTTATTTGAAAACACTCCAAACTGCTTTAAACTGTCCAATACTGCACATTATTACAGTAGAGTGTATTTTTATTGCAACGAGCAGTAAAAGTCTCTCCCTATACGCTTCGACAGTCTCTCTCCAGGATGCTTAGCTCCTTCTGGCACTAATCAATACAGCTTAATAATAACCTCTAATCAGGCTCGTCACATTGAGACTGATGGTGACTGATAGACCTCCAATGTCCGCCTGGCGCTCCTGCTGACACTAATGTACTGACTGTCTATAAACGACTGTTTATTACTCAATAAGGACATTTGGAAATAGCTTGATCAATAATGGATGGCGCTTCCTTAACTCTGCCTGCGTACATGGAGGAGCTTGATAAATAACATGTAAACAACAAGGCATCTGGTGTTTTACGACAGCGAGGGCGGGCGATGTCCTTCGGAAGAGGTACCCCAGGAAACAACAACTTGTCTGACCAGTCTGTACAGTTAATCGATCCCGCATCAGTAGGTTTTCAGTGCTGTTCACCTAAAACATTCCTAAATCCACATTTTACGTGAGCGTGTTGTCAAATGACTTTTATGACGTGACTCGGTTTGTTTCCAACTCTTGTCGCATGCCTCTCCCCCCCCCCCCCCCCCCCCCCCCACCATATATCTCATCCGACTGTGCTCTCTTTGTTAATACCGACTAGGGGTGGGTTTCAATTTCAGTTATTGATTTTCTGATTAAAATCGATTTTAGCTTCAATAACGCAATATCGATTCATTAAATCCTGAATTGATTTTTAAATATAAATGTATTTTGCCAGAAACGCCAGAATCTCAGGTTAAAGCTTTCATTTCAACAACCACGAAACGGCTAAAACAGCAAATGAGAGCAGATAAACTGGTCCCACACAAGGACGTAAACACAAACGCGGACTCGACGCATCAGAATCTGTGAGCTGTTGTTTTTCTCAGCCGACACGGACACGCCGTCGGGGCTGAAAGCCAACAGCTCACAGATTCTGATGCTGCAGGTTTTATCACTCTCCGACCAGAATTCACTGAACCAGCAGCAAAAGAAGATCCAAACTACGCTTCACATTTGATAAATATCGTTATGAATTCCCTCTTACTTTTGCTGTTTTGCTTCCATCTTGATAAAATCACACTTCCTGCACAGCTCTCTCTTTCTGTACTTCAAGAACCGTTTCCCATCTCAAATGAGTTTTCTGCATTATTCGCTTGCTTATTACCCACCAGTTTACCGTTGTTTACAGCAATGTTGGCCACTGTGTTTTGGTTTTTCAAAAATTACCTGCTTGAAAGCCTCATTTCAGCTGTTCAGTGCCAAAGAAATGTAAAATGATTAAAATTATGCCAAATTGCAAAACGTTTAGCTGTGTCTCCAAGAAAACCTCTGTAACTTTGCTCTGCTTCACTTCAGCAGCATCAGGTAATGTTTATATGTTGATTCACTGTTTTCTTCAGTTTATGATCTACTACAGAGGTTATAAGCTTATCTGCTATAAAAAGCCAGGCCAGGAAAATCTCCTTCATGTTTTTCTCTGTGTCTGTGCATCTGCTGTGATGCTCACACCTCTGATGAAGTCTCACAAGTGTCAGTACTGATAAATGATCAGAATTATAATATTTCTGACTGTCTGAGGCACAATTTCCCCGAGTTGAATCAAACCGAACCTTTGTGAATCGGAATCAAATCGATTATAGAAATTAGTGACAGTGATACCCAGCGCTAAGACCCACATTACTTTTTTTTTGTTGTAGTAAAACTGTGACCCTTCAGCTGGAATTTACTTTGGAAGCAGCCGGGTTGCAAAGATGTAAAATAAGGCAAGAAGAGCGAAATAATAACAGAGGCAGGCAGATGGGTAGATGTAATTGTGCTGATGCTATTTGGAAGCGAAAGCTGTCTCCATAAACTGTGCTGGTGCAACACACAGACCAGCTAATTAGTGCCAATAGAGCCATAAAATAGTAGAATTTCACTCATCAAAATTGAAGCACACGGTGATATTAGTCAGATAACCCATTAGTACATACTCGGCTCAGTTTTCAGGGTTTTCCATTAGTTGGTAGTACCTGGTACCATGTACCACGTTTTTAAGTACCTACTCGGCCAGGTTTCCATGTGATCTGAGGCAATGAAAAAGAGGACATCAACAGACTGCATGCAATCCCTTTTGGAGCCTGCTTCAAGTCACTATTACAGGAAATTGAGTTTCTTGGTGCTTCCATGTTGGCCTCATTTTTCAGCTCTGGTAGTTTCTCCTTGCTTTACACCAACTAATCCCCCTTCAGTGGCAGTTCTACCCTGGGGTGTGAATCAATTCAGTTAATTAATTTATTTATTTTTAAACAGAACAACAAGCAAAGTCTTTATTGCAGTCATGATGTGCCTCCTTCGGGCTTGGACGCTGTAGACTCTCCAACTGAAAGCTACTCTTTGATCACGAGTCATCGCCAGAAAGTCATGTCAGAGTGACACAAGTTCGAGGTGCATTCAATCACTGGCTCAGAACAGAACGGTATCAGAATCAGAATACTTTTTTAATCCCTAAGGAAATTATGTGGTTAGAGTTGCTCAAAGACAATAAGAACAGTAACAAACTGAACTGAATGAAATAATATAATATATTGCAAAGTTACAAAATATAAGAAATAGCTCTAATATATGCAAATAGCTCAATTATAAAGATCAACGATTCATCCGGGAGGTCACAGAAGAACCGAGAACATCTGAAGACCTGCAGGCCTGACTTGGCTCAGTTAAGGTCAGATTTCATGATTCAACAGTGAGAAAGAGACTGTGCAAAAAACGGCTTCGATGTGAGAGTTCAAGGAGAAAACCACGGCTGACCAAGAAGAACACAAAGGCTCATCTTTGGGAAAAATATTCTGTGGACTGAAGAAACAAAAGCTGAACTTTATGGAAAGTTCATACCAAGAACATCATACCAACAGTCAAACATGGTGGTGGTAGTGTGATGGGGCTGCTTTTCTGCTTCAGGACCTGGATGACTTTCCATAATTGATGGAATCATGAATTCTGAAGGTGAATGTGTAGCCATCAGTTCATGCCCTGAAGCTCAAGAGCATATGGGTTGTGCACACGCCAGCAAGTCCACCTCTGAATGTTTCAACTCAGTCGACGTCTGGATTTGGCGTGACCTTAAAAAACCCTGGAAAACTGGAAAACCCTCAGTTCTGTAACGATTGGGCCAAAGTTTTCCACAGTGATGTGAAAGACTCATCATCAGTTAAGGGTGGCACAACCAAATGTTAGGTTTGGGGGCAACTGCTTTTTCACACGAGGCCTGGAAGGTTTGGTTAAATAATTTGATTGATGATCTGAGACATTTAAATTAGATCAATATGCAAAAAAAAAAAAAAATAGTAAGGCAGAAAAAAATGCACAAACAAATCCATTTTAGTGCTGATTCACTACCTGCAACAATGCATGAGCGTGAATCTGATTGCATTTCATTTTACTGTTTTAAAAAAATCACATGGGTGATTCAAGCATGAGGAACTCATAATTTTACTGTGGACTGAGGTGGCCTTCCCTCTCAATAGAGGGTCATTTCACATGGTCAGAGCACTTTGATTCTGGTCAGTGAATGGTCCTTTTCAGCTGACACTCGCTTTGAAACAGCAAGGGCGACAGATATATAAAAGCGGCTCTTCAGGCCTTAGAAAATATTTTGGGAAACCGAAATAGCCTGGCACTTATGAGAGGGAGAGAGTGACACTTTTTTTCGCAATGCAACTAGAAGGGGCTGACCGGCAGTATATCTGCCTGTTGAAATCTCATTGGAAAGAAAAAATGTTTATTTTTTTCCTCTTGGCCACAACTTAGAAACCCAAGGAATCTGTGTTCCCCCTCGCTCTACCATCTGATGGTTTCACTGTTAATGTTTGCCTCCAGAGTCGCTGGGGCTGGCTGGGGGGGGCTGACTGACTCTAAAAGCGGCTGAGGTTTCTCTGGGTCCTGAGCCCAGCGAGACCATCCTGAGCCCGGCCTAACACCAGGAGAAACCCAGAGAGGAGACGCCCCATCGTCTGCCCGTCTCTGGCAAAATATTTGTTCCGCGAGGATGAAGCTGTGTGTGTGTGTGTGTGTGTGTGTGTGTGTGTGTGTGTGTGGGCACTACACCCTGGCTGTCTTGCCACCCTTTGCCACCACACACGTTCACTCATCTCACCTTTGCAGGATGAGTGCATGTCCGTCTCTGTCCACACAGACACACAGTCAGACCACCCAAGCAAGAGGGGAACCACGAGAAGGCCACTTTATGCTCCCAGACAGCCCAGTCCGACCACAGTGGCGCCCCTCTAACACCCGTGCAGCCACTATTACCCACAAAGCTTGTGTGTGTGTGTGTGTGTGTGTGTGTGTGTGTGTGTGTATGCATCCATGTGCCTCTAGATCTGTTGATCCATCCGCCCTCAGTGACAAATCTGTGTGGACAAAGCAGAGACTCTTCTTTTTATATTGTGCCAGCCACAGGCTCCAGCACATTTTACTGGGTTCATTTACTTTAACGACTCCAGTCCAACATCACACGTTTCACATTTGCTACCTGGCAACCTCCTACGTGTTAGCATGGAGGCCAGCAGCAGTCATTACTCCTCTGCTTCCTCCTGGCCCGCCATTATCCTTGCTAATATTTATCAGTCTGTTTTGTGTTGATAGAAGCAGAATAGGAGGTTAGATTGGTCAAAGTGCTGACATTTATCCTGTGTGTTTGTGGCTGCGACGGTTTGGTGGAGGCTTGTCATGTGACCGCCTCGGCTTTGTTCTATCTCTCTCTGTAGACCATCACCAGACCGTGATGGAAATTGCCAGGGACAAATTAGCCGCATATGTTGAATAATGGTTACAACAATTGATTGGGCACAGCCTGCCTTGGAGGAGTTTCTGTGTGTGTGCGTGTGTTTGCGATTGAGCATGTGCGGCTGTGGATTTCTGAATGGTTGTGAGTTAAGCTCGCGTGTATTCAGACCGATGTGTCATTTATTACACGTCGCAGCTTGCCAGCTGGTACGGCGTATGCACGATGCAATATATTTGTTTGTGTTCATCTTGGTATCGATTGCTTGCCGGTGATAAACAATCCGCCGATTACATTTTCTCTGATTACTCCGACATTCCTGATGAGGGAGGAGGAGACAAGAGGGAATTGCACCAACAAATCTGGGAAAGCATGAGTCATTTTCTGTGATGCTTTTCCAACTAAGCCTCCCACAGTGTCACGCACGCCGTGGCAGCTGTTCTGCTTTTGATTGATGACTTCTCGTATTGTCGGACCTCGTGCCTATGATCTTTTAATAAAGTTTGTTTTTACACGAGGAGAGCTGGTTGGACTCGCTGCACTTTGGGAATGCTGCTCCATCTCAAGTGTTTTGCTTCTGTGTGAGGCGTGACACATTCATATTTTCAGTTTTGATGGTGTTCTGATGGCGTCTTGAGCTCATTTGTTCTCCAGTATTGGGTGTGCAGTAACATACTGATTTTTTATTTTTTATTTTTTTGCAAAAATTTCAAAACCTCTAGATTAATATGCAAAAAAACAACTTTACTTATTTATCTCTGTTTATTTTCTATGATTTTTAACTTAATGATATGAAAACTGTGTCCCTTGTTGGAATTGTTGTGGTTTAATAATTGTGCAAATACTTCCTGTAGCACGTTTGGATTAAATTTCTGATTAAATTTCTGGTTGATGATGAATAATTTTATGCTTTATTTAGGGAATGACAGGCGTTCCATTGTCTGTCAAACCAACCATCGACTGACTGGAGACTGTAAGCTGGACCTCTCTCCTCGTGCTGCTGGATATATGTTTAATTGAATTAGCTGATAACTTATCATCTAGAAAATGGAATCTCAACAACTCCTGGAGCCAACGTCTTTGGCTCCAGGAGTTGTTGAGATTCCATTTTCCATTCCATCCATTTTTCGAAATGTTTATGATTTTAGCCAAATAAATAGGTTAACAGATGATACATTTTAAGATTCAAATGGTGAAAATTACATAAAAAGGAGACCCTGAAGAGGTAAAAGATGAGGTCAGTGTATGGAAAAACTTCAGTCTGCTTCTAACCGTTGTTCTGCTCTTGAATGAGTGTGATGTCATAGCGAGAAGATCTCCCTAATATGCCAGCCCCACCCACCTGCTGTTCAATACAAAGCCCTGTATCAGATAAATAAAAATTATCTTGAGCTGTGACTCATGCAAAGCTACCCTAGTTAAACCCAAGAATAAAAACAAGGCGGTAAAAATGAGCACGAGGGTTTCCACTTCAAGTTACTTTCTGAACATTTAATTGCATATCTATGCTGTTGATTTTAGCCTATCTCTTCAGCCCATCTCTATTATGTAATGCGGAGTAACTTCTGCTTAGAATCATTTTTTAGCAGACCGGAATGACGTTTCAGGCTCCGTGTTTAAAGCTCTGGAAAAGCTGAGACTGAAGGAACAAAAAATAGATGGTAAAAACAGCCTTAGAAACACTGTCGCCATCACACCCGACACGCCAGGAGGAGGATGATGAAACTAACGGTATGAGCTGTCCATGACAGAGCCTTCTATTTATTTTCTTTTCCTGCTGTCTGATTGGCCAGCTGAGGTGTGCGGCCAGTGAGCAGCAAACTTCCCCTCCAGAGCCCGATGACAGATCTAAAGGATAGTTCCCTATCCCCCTTGTTACAAATAACTTCCTTTGACATGCTTGGGCACGCTGACAATGTTTTGAGTGAAAACAGCTTTCAGGGTTGGATGGGATACAAGCTTTCAACCCCTAGGGTGGGCTACTTCTTCAACTGCTGCTTTATCCCTCTGAAGAGAAAAAGCAAGAGGCACCAGAGAGTGAGAGAAATAGAGACAGCCGGACCCCAAGCAAAGCTGGGATTATGGACTGCACAAGACAGTGAAGCAACGTGAATTAAAGCAGTCTGAAGTGTAAGCGTTTTGGCTTTACACCGTGTGTAAAGGCCTGTTTTTTCTCTCTCGCTCCGTGTCGGTGCTTTAAATACATGCAGGAGGCGGGAGAGTGCGAGCTGGAGCAGAGGTGTGTCATTGTTGACACAGACGGGGAAGAATGCCTGGACAGTTTTCCTCTGTTGCTGTGACTGGATCCACTTCTGTGGTCTGGACTGTGTGTTTAGGAGCCGTTTCAGGTTGTTTCATGTGATCTGTGTCTTGGGCCCAGACTGGCTTTGTGTCTGCTCTCTGTCCTCCAGGTCTAAAATCATTCTGCAGAACATGTCTTACTGCTTTATTTAAGCCACAAATCATTTGTTTGGAGTCAGTGTAGGCATGGAAGTTTTTATGGTGCCTTATTTTTAACTCCTTTACCAAATAACTGTTACTAAAATGCCCTAAGCAGCAATTTTCATTCATACCATACAGACTGTAACTGTGCATGTTAAGTCTTTAAAAATGTGGATTTTCCCAAAAACCCAAAGCATTATAAATGGATCTGTGGCCATTATTAACTAATTACATTAATTTGTGGGGTTGTTTTCAAATTATGTGGTGTTAAGATGGTGCTAATGTGGAAATACTAACAACTGCAGTATCTCTTATGGCCCCTTGGGGCTGGCTCCAAAAGCAATACAATCCCCATTGGTTCCCACATTAAAATGTGCAACTTAACAGCATTAAAAAGCATCTTTGTGGACTGTGACAAAAAACATTTTGGACTCTAAACACTTTGTAAAAAATAATAAAGTGCTTGCACTTAAATACACAATGCATAATTACAACTACAGTAAATAACTGTTTAAGTCATTTAGCTCCATTCGCTCCATTCACACTGGCCTCTAGTTTTTGTTGTTTTCAGATCATTTGAGGTAAATTCTTATAGATATAGCTCTATGGCTGCTGCGGAAGTGGTTCATTATCAGTAGTTGTGAACTATGCTGCACTACAATACTGCAAATTTTTAATTAGTTAAAAAAAACGTCTTGCAGAAATGCATTGTTAAGTAAGGAAGAATATGTTTTCTTGCTCTACTGACCAGCAGAATGGCGTGTATGGGAACAGCCTTTTCAGCAGTGTGGCTTTTTGGTATGATTTTAATAGCGATGACTGGACAATAACGCAGCTCGGTCACGGAGAGGAATCAACTTTATCAGGCTTCACTTATATACACACACAATATGTGTAAGTAAGGTCAGGTCATACTTACTTGTGGTCATTTTAGGGGATTTTTTTTCCTTCACTGTAGGCTGAATTATATCATCATGGTGACATATTTTGAGCCTCTATTGTGTCTATCAGTGGCTGACTAAATACTTTTTTGCCCCACTGTATGCATGCAATGTAGACTCCAGTGTTATACAAGTGCAAATATTAGATTGTAGATACAAACATGAGAGACATTATCTCAATGATCACTGAACTCACCACACACTAGAAAAGTCGAATGTGAACACACATTATCCTTAACATATTTCCATTTGTTTTGCAATTTTCGAGTAAATGCTTTAAAACTCGCTGCAGAAGCTGATGAATGACTTCTTTTTAGTTTCAAAGAAAGATGAGGGGTACTTTCCAAAGTGTAACCTGCATAGGCCCGTCCACGCAGTGTTCTCCGCAGTCATGCTGGTTACCATGCCTGCTGCAGAAGCACTAAAGAACTGTGAACCAAGTAATTCAACTGAGCTCCCACTGTAATAACTTATCAGCGTTATGGATGTTTACGATTTCATTTCCAAAGTGTCTGAATTAGAGTGATTTATAGTTGAACTGAGAGGGTACAGTGACATTATTGAGTGGTTCTGAACCACAGGGCCCGTTCATAATCTCTACGATTCTCTGGGTAAATAATTTCCCCATTTACAACAACTCTGTGAGGGGTGATTTTTGTTTTGTTTGTAAGTTTTGATAATATTATGTGTTAAATATTATGTTGTGTAGTAAACCCCCCCACATTTATACTTTAGCTTTGGTGAGTTAATATTAGTCTGTTTCCTTGCTGCACCAGTACAGTTTACAAATGTAGCTTGCCATGTTAGCCTGCTAGCTTTAGCTCATAGGTGTCAAACTCTGGCCCACGGGCCAAATTTGGCCCGCAGCCTAATTACATTTGGCCCGCGAAACCATACCAAATTACTATTAGAGCTGGCCTACTGGTATTATACAGCTAATATATATATTGTTTAGTATTAAGCTTTGCTTGTTCCATATTCAGTTTTTCAGCAAAACTTGTCTGAGTCCATAAGAAGAGATTCATTCTTAAATCTGGAGGAAGATTTTTTTTTTTCAATAAATATTAACGTTAGCCCGCGACCTTGTTCCAGTTTTGAATTTTGGCCCACTGTGTATTTGAGTTTGACACCCCTGCTTTAGCTGATAACATCTCATCCTATCCGGTCTTTAAGTCTGATGCCATTAGCCGTTTCCAGTGTGCTACGTGGTGGCTAGCTACACAGCTATGGTGAAGCTGGAGGATGAACGCTAACTTTTTTCCACTTGATAAAAGTTAACGTGAGGGTTCCTGACGGTTAGGGACAAATGCAATCGCATGGCAGGATGCTGTAAACGGACCAAACTTCAGTCAGGAGAACAACAGAGATAATCCATCCACAATACGAGGTTACTCATTAATATACTGCTGCATGGGCTGGTCGGCAGTTACATGTAGGGGTTTAAAAACTAAGCTTTAAAATGTGCTGCCGATGATTAGTGGTAATAAAAACCGAGAGAGGCCGACAGTGATCACTGACTTTTTTTAGGGGCTTGTTCAGACTAAATAGAACAAAATACAAAGCATTAAAACATGTTAAAAACACAACAGCCTTAATAAACACAGAGTAGTTTAGACTCGGAGGGTTCTTACGTCATCACAACTACTGGCTTCCTAACTATGAGTCCAAAACCAACGGATACACTTACTCACATTTCATTTTGCTTTGTTTACTCACAATAAAACAAATCAAAATCAAAAGTGAGATATTTCACTATTCCATGAATAATACTAGCTCTTTTTGAATTTGATGGTATTATAATGTCTCACAATAGTTAAGGAAAGGCTGGCAAAGTAACTCATAATAAAAAGAAATAACTAGTTACATTTTGCAGCTGTTTAGGCTAAATTCCAAAAAACATAAATTTTACTTATGTTTTTTGGAATTGGGGTTGTTCATACAAAGCATTCAAACCATACTGACCCACTTTTGTTCGGTAATCTGTGCCTCCCCACTGCTGAGGAAAGAGTTTTAACAGAGTGAGACGAAGAAAAGCTGGAGTGTCAACGTCAACAAGAAAATCATCAGATCGAAACAAATCTAACAAAAAAAAGAAGGAAACACTTGATACTGGTGATGATTGAAAACTGAGCTGCGTGGTTCTTTAGGAGTAGCTGCTTTAGGGTTTTGATGTTACACATAAAAACTTCAAGTTCATGTTCAAGACTTCTCTTACGAAACCCAGACGAGTCTGCTGCAAATGATCATTCAGAGAGCCTGTTCATTTTCAGGTCGTGGTCGATGGTCCTGGTCTTGAAATAAAAAGTCTGCTTTTTTCCTATTTATATTTCTGTATGAATACGATACATATATTAATTTATTATAGATTTACCATGCATAACTAACCATCAATTGTGGCTTCAGTCGGCTTTTTGTCCCCATCTCCCTCACACTTTTTCCTGCTCTTTTTATCAGCTGTCCCACGGGACAAGTCTTCCTGATCAGGCCCACTGGAACACTGGTATGTTCCCCACAATTGCCTAATCAGAGGAGATGCTGAAATCAATGAGGTGGATAGATCCTAACAGGAATCTGAAATGAACACCAGCCCTAGGATCAATGTGCGTCTTGGTTTGTGTGCATTTGCATGTAAGTGTGAAAGGCTGAAGACCTTCGACCTTCGGCAGGTCATAAACACTCACTGTGGGTGTTATATTGGATCACTTTTGGGAAATGATGGAGGAGGGTTGTTAATTAGAGGTCAAAGGTCTGCAGGAGGATTCCACCACCACAAGCTGCTTTGCTAAAATCTGAGCATCGCCTGTGATAATCTATCAGATGTGAGAAGTCAGCATGAGGGATGTGTTAAGTGACGTGAAGGCAGGTTGATTTACTCTGATTGGAAACCAAAGGCAACAGCAAGAACGGACGAATCCCGACCATCTGACAGATAAGATAAGGAAAAAACAGAACCATATGGATGAGAGGTAAAGAGAAGAGACACGTGGGAATGGCTTGTCACCATCCCTTCACCATCTGTTCCCCATCACCTCAGTCAGGACTCTGCTGATGTCACTCTGAGAGGAGATGGTACCAATTAGAAAGTAGATTAGAGGCGTCACCTGAACAGGGAGCTGTGGGCTCCGTCCCAGGTCTTTGAATCAGTAATCTTCTGCAAAGTCAGCAGGTCACAAACTTAAAAGGTTACCGCCATTTATATGTTTATGGCTGAAGGCACTTCAGTGGAAGCGTTCATCAGTTGTCTTAAAAAAGGGGTTTGTAGAGATTTGCAGATAATGGCTGTCTAGCTGGTAAAATTTAAATTTTAAATCTCCTCTGTCTTTATCAGAACCGGAGAAGGTTCAGGCACTTTCCCAGAATCTGTCAGGGGCGGGCGAGCGCAACGCTTCATCCATCACAGGAGCCAGCTCCACAGGCTTTTCATTTTACTGGGGAGGCCCACTTCAGAGAACAGGCCCATTAAGTCTTCACATTCGTGTCCCAGCGCCTGTCATTTGGCTCGCAGCAACCAAAACGTTCTTTCATTCTCGCCGTTTCTCTCATTTCCTCTTGTCCCATTTATCTTTATTTCTCAGTTTCTATGCCCCCCTGTCGCCTCATCAATTTCCCCACTTCTAATGAGGAGTGAACCTGTTTTTCAAAAATTATGACGTGATCTCGGGGTCAAAGTTGCAAATTAAACCCACGTTTTGCAGCTGACCCAAGACAAAGGAAGAGCTTCCAAAATAAAGCTGCTTCAGTTCACGTTCGTGTTCCCTCCAGAGTGTGACTATTAGTTCCCATTCATCCCACGAACAGAGAACATCACCCTGTAACTGCTGGTGTAACAGAACAATCTGCTTCAATCAAGTCAAGCGACTTGCATACCAAAGAGAGAAAATGGTGCCGTCTGCCTCGGCAGAACATTTCTGGATCTGCTCAGTGGCTGACTTGACCATCTAAGCGCTATCAGGTTCCTGCTATTACTCCATTTCCCCCCCTAAAAGCATGGCGTGCAGTGTGGGTCGTTCTGGAGGGCCCAATCACAGGATAATATTGTTGACAGTCAGATTAAGTCTTGGAATAGACCTGATGCCTCAATTGCTTTTTCCCCCTTCATCTTCTCTGACCATTTAAAAAGTGGTTCTGGTATCGCTGCCAATCATTCCGCAAACATTTTCCCTAATAGGAATCCGATGACTCAAGGCAATTTATCCTTCATTCTGGCGCTGCCTAAAATTGTTTCGAGGCCACAAAACTGGCATGATAACGTTCAGTCTCAAAGAAGGAACAGTGGCGTCCGTGAACAGCTCTTGTTCGGATTTTATAGGTGACGGTGATGCAAGACTGACTATGAAGTATTCACTTTCAGACAAATGTCTTCATATGCATTTGTGTACTTGCTTCAATTACACATCCTGCATTCAAACCTCTGTTTGAGCGGTTGTGCGATGTTTAGAGAAATTAGTTCCTTCATAATTGTGGTGTCACCAAAAATGCATTAAGGAGAACCAAATAGCTGATTCATTGCACATGCTGAGTGCAAAGAGTCTTTTGCCAGCTGAGCTGCCCACAGACATAAATGTGGTCCCATAATATATCCTCAAAAGTGTTTCTTGATCCCAGGAAGTATCTTATAGATTCCAGAGGAGCATACAATATAGATAGTTTATGCCCCTATAGGCCCGTTTCAGCCATTACCCAACTTCAGCCTGCCTCGAAATCACTTGTAAACGTAAAAATCTTTTCCAGCCCTCCCAAACCTTTAATCACAGCTCTGACCATCACATGAGCCGAAGATGAATGACTTCTTTCTTTGTGTCTTCATTGATTTATTTTGATCTTCAAACGATTTCCTTGTTGAGGTTCAGTTTCCATCAACAGCTTTATAATCGCTTCGGTTTGAATTCTTTCACACTAAAGATGAGATACAGGGCAAGTTCAGAGTAAAATCCGGGTAAACTCTTCTTAAAAAAGGCAAATATATTATCCGGACCCTCTTCCTGTGAGGCAACAGTGCTAACCACTAAATTGCAAAAATGAAAATTACTTCTTTTGTTTTTTTAATACATCTATTGTAAATGACTTCTTGACACGAGATCTGTCACGACCCTGAGTTAAACAAACACAAGAAATGGATCCATAGATCGATTTATCACAGCTCACCTTTTAGCTTTTAAAGAAATGGTGTCGCTGTCCGTGTGTTGAATGGCAGACACCACATTCACTCGAGCACAGTCATCGACATAAATAAGTGAGGGAGAAAACTGAAAATAAGGCATTCTGTCACTTTTCTCTTTCTGTCACGGGAAATTTTGTCAGACACCATTATAAAAACCAAGAGTTTGTTAGTGGCTTAATGACAACTGCTGGTGCACATGTTAGGCTTACAGGCCTAAAGATGGGCTGGGGACTATCTGATAGCCACCAGTGGCGAGGGTACGATGTGTAATCCCCAACCGGTTTGGAGATTGGTTGCTGGAAGTTGGTGGTTATGGTGCAACACCAAAAATCTCATTGCAAATGCTTTAATTACTGGCAGACTGCATGGGAGATACTGGCCAACTACTCTCCTAGTGAAACTGGGAAAAGTACTTTCAAAATAAAAGCTGCGCTTTTTAAAACATGTTGGGTGGAGTGGTGAGGCACAACTCGTTCTCTGTTTCTGGTTTACATTTTCGAGTTTTGCTACAGCTCAGCTAGTAGCTAGCAAGCGTTGGCAGACAAATCAACCTCTTTTGTAGAAATCATGGGTGATCACAGCAATCACCAGAGGTGTTTTTGTTACAGCACCCTCTTGCAACCAGTTTCACATCCTCGACTAAACACTCGCCAACCGTTTGGGGATTATACATTGTCGAGGCCATATGGTCAACAGTGCGACGTGGGCTTTAGCAAGTGAAAAACAAGGACTGCAGCAGCGACTCACTCTGAATCGAACACAGTGAATCTGTTTACCAGCTGAGGACAATTATCATCAGGAGGCAGTGTTGGGAAGGTTACTTTTAAAATGTATTCCCTTACAGAATACAGAATACATGCCCCAAAATGTATTCTGTAACGTATTCTGTAACGTATTCCGTTACGTTACTCAATGACAGTAACGTATTCTGAATACTTTGGATTACTTAATATATTATCATGCTTTTTACAACAACGTGAATGTACTATTGCTGTGTGATCTATTACTATTACTGAAGGTCCGCGACTCCGAACTGTAGTAAAGGGACCTCTGACTAATACGGCGGGGTCCCTGTCGGCTCGTAGCCGAAAAATAGCTTGACTTTGTTGTGTGGGTCAACTTTTCTTGCGAGACACAGAGAGAGGCGTTGAAAGACTGCTCCAACGGAACTTATTGTTTTCGGAGGAAAACACGAACACGGTGTACAGTCGAGTCTTAATAGCTTACTTACAACTGGGCTCGTCAGGCACTCTTATTGGCTGAAGTGGTTATTATTACATTTACATGCTTCCAGCTCCCGTTTTTCCTCAATGACAACTCGTACCTTTCCACTCCCCTTTTTCTCCCTCCTCGTGCTCACAGACCCATAATGTGTATGGCAGTCCATTCTCCCTGCAGCACGGACTACACTGCCCATGATGCTACATTCTTTAGAGCTATGCTTGTAGCATTCTGCCTGTTAGCTTAGCACAACAACAACAACAACGAAAAGGCGCTCTCTCACCCAGGAAACACACAGTCGCAGAGAGAGAGAGAGAGAGCGTCGCCCTGTAACCATGGCAACCATAACGCTGCCGCCTGGAACAACAGCACGTAGCTGTCAAACAAAACCCAAACAGTCCTGACCCGCGACAAAATGAAACAGGAAAGTACCGCAGTGTAATCCATTTATTTCAACAAAGTAACTGTATTCTGAATACCACCTTTTTAAACGGTAACTGTAACGGAATACAGTTACTCATATTTTGTATTTTAAATACGTAACGGCGGTACATGTATTCCGTTACTCCCCAACACTGTCAGGAGGGCAGCAAATCTGAACAGCTCATACAGAGACACCTCATCTATTAAAATTCATTTTCAATACACCACCATTTTTAAGTGTATTTCTTCTGGACTTTCCAAGTGATCCAGAAGATTATGCTGCTCAAAAAACCATATTTGCTATTTTATCTTTCCTGTTATTGTGTTGGCGTTTTGAGTCATGCGATGGCCACTATCCCTGAATTGCTCCCTAACATGCATCGCTGCTTTGAGAGTCCCTTTGTGAACAGTTGAATGCTGCTGTTGATTCGTTCAAAGAATCAGTCTGTTGATAAATCCCGAAGGTGTTAAATGAAAGAATAATAGCACGGCCTCTTCATCTGACAAAGAAAAATCCCCTATCTGCTGTGAAATATAATTCCCTGCAGCTCTTCATTACAAAACATGCCAAACACTGTAGTTAATGCCTTGTTGTGCTTCTGTAATCAGTGTTCTGAGCGTAACCACAGCTCCCAATTTCTTCGACATGACCAGACATAAGCGGCGTCTGGTTTTGCCACCTCATTTGCATCTATGCATTGTTGCTGAGTCAAAGCAAAGAGCCAATTTGTGCTAATCCACATCAAACCGGCAATAAGGCGACACTTAAAGTAAACATGTCGGAAACCGTTGTGTGTTGTAATTTGTGTTCTTGCACAGAGTCAAAGGCACAACTTGCTTTCAACAGTTAGATTCCAGATAGTATTGATTAGGGGTCAGCGGTCTTCAGTTTGTTTACGTTCCTCTGCAGCGTGCAGTTCGGCGGGAGACGCTCACACTCTTGAATGGTCTCTTTGTCAGTTTTGACCTGTTCTCCTTTCTTATCCCTCCCTACCACTCATACATCCATCCAGGAAGGAAGCAGTAGTTGCAAAACACTCGGCCAGCTTCCTCCGCGTGTCTGTCAGCTCTCTTGGAAAAACAGACGCAAAGACAGACGTGGACTGCGACAGCGTTTTATCTGTAGGCCAGTGGGTTTAGGTTATCTCGCAAAGCACTAAGCATTTAGTTTTGAGTCTTTTTTTTGTATATGCAGAGAATTGAAAACTGCTTTATTTAATCTCTACTTTCTGACTAGTTCACTCTCCTCCCTGTCTCTTCCAGCTTTTTAAGGTGTTTACATTGTGAGCATATTGAATTTGTTACTGCGTCCAAGTCTTATTTCCACTTCACTCTGGGTAAATATAAAGATAGAGCCTATATTAAAACATATTTTTAAAATTATATGATAATTAAACCAATTAGAAGTTGTTTATGGGCCCCTGCTTGGGTTATGGCCACTTTGGGCATGCCGTTGAATAATGTGGATCTTGTTTGGCTGACGTTTGAAGCGGTTTTGGCTGTTTGGAGGGTCCTGTTAACTGGGACTTTTAAATAGCTGCTTTTTGAAACTCTGTCGTGCGCTGTGCACTCAGCCCAATCCATGGGCTCCTGGAAACCCGAGGGGGAACATTATCAAATTTAACACAAAAACACACTTTCTGTTTTGAATTTTGTCAGCCATATCCCTTCTACCAGCCGGCCTCCAGCAAAACACACTGACGCCTTTTTTCTACAAGAGCTCCACCTACTGTATTCCAGCATATTTGTGTTTGCTAGCAAGTGTTCATACACGTCAAATTCTTTGAAGGGATCACATGGCAGCGTGTTTACACTGGCCTGACGTTAACTGCATAACCACATTCTTGGATATAAAATCATATGTCATCCAAATTAATTTACACTTGTGGCACAAACAACCAAAAACATAGAGAAGGTCTTTTATTTTCTTGTCCGTGAACCCTTAGCATTTCGCTTTGAAAACTTCGTCACCCTCACTTTCTTGCTGCTCTCAGTGCCTTTCCTCTGGTACATTTTCAGAGTAGGCTTTCACAAACCACTGGTAAAAATGTTTGTCTCAAGTTAATGGTCCTCTCCTCACACTTGAGACCAAACAGAACAAACAAAAAGCACTTACGTCAAACAGCATCCTTCATTACATAGGAAAGAGAATGTTTTATTAACTCTAAATAAGCCCCACACCTATCGTAAACACCTATATTACTGTAATGCTATCATTAAATGAGCAAGAGGAAGCCTTTCAGCCTGATAAACAGCAAACAGCTTTCCATTTGCCTCTGACTAAAATGATTTAATGGCCAGATTGAATCAGTGAAATTAAGTTGCTGTTTCAGTCCCAATGTATAAGCAGCCCAGCCTTAGCCTACGGGAGCAGAGTATTCCTGGTTACTCCGGAATATCAGCAGCTTTAAATGATGGTTCCCAGGAACAAACAAAACTGATACAAACTTCAACAGATGCAGCAATAAATTTACTTATAATATAGTGCCTTGACCTGGATGCTCCATCTTATTGTTATTTGGAAAACTGCAAATGTTCTGGCTGGAATTGTTCGTTTTCAAGGTGCATAGACAACGCCTACAAAAAGCAGAAAGCATACCAAATGTAACATTTCTAAATCCCCCTTTCATACTCGTCTTCATGTGAACCTCTCGATATCCGCCAGCACTGCTTTTTTCCCACTTTTTTCTCATTTTGGAGTAAAGAGACGAGGTCATTTTGCATTTTCAGGGTCATTTGCGATCAAGTTTGTTTTCCAGGTGCCCCTGGAAAACTACACACTGACAGTTTAGCCCTGAGAGGCAAATTCATGCTATACAACACTGTAAATGCCAGTAAAGGTCAGAGGGAAATAAAGGAGGAAATTAACTCAAAACAAGAAATGCTGAGTAAAGTCCAAAACAACTGTAAGGAGAACAGAGAAGTATAAAACAGGAAAAAGGATAGACTCATCACTAGAGATGATTTTTAACATAAAGGTTCGACGCAGATGGTGGTGTTTATTCTCTGTGCAAGCTTAAAGGTCCGTGATGAAATACATCAGAGGTGTGGCCCACCAAAGGGTTCAATCTAGTCCACTGGTTGGCTTTCAAAAATGTTAAAATTTTTAAAAAGGGACATAATTTTTGGACTTTTAACTGCATTTTTAGAGTCATGTTCCTGACAGAGATATCACCTTTGGCCTAGCATACTACACCAATTTAGATAACTCAATAAATGAGGTGTTATTTAAATTAATACTACTTAATATAGTTGTTATTATTATTGTTGCTATTTTCTGTTTAATCGTTTTCTTTGTATTGCTAGGTTGTGTTGTAAAAGTCAAACCAGGAACACTGTCTGCAACTTTGGCTAGAAGTCCTTCATACATCAGTTGCATTTTTTTTGTGTGTAAATGTGTAAATACAAATGCAAAGAGCCAGGCTGATGGGTATCTTTGATTTAGCATTGCTTTATAATGTAGAAAAACTGAAAGGTATTGTGCTTCTTTCAGTTCAAATGTGTCTGTGTGCAGTTAAAGTTCTTTACACTGAAAGAAAGAAAAATATTTTTGAAATTAGATGCACAGTTGCAAGAGTTCGCATCTAAAAGTCTAAATTAATATAAGCAGGGCTGGAAGCGGTACAGAGGTGCAGGAGGAAATGATTGGAAGGGAGCGTCAGTCAGGTTAAGTTGTGTCATGTGATCAACATTTCTCTCATAAAACCTTAAATCTATCCACTGCCTCTAATATCGCAAAGTATTGATAGACACAACCTCACAGCATCATCACATGGCACATTAAGGCTTTGTTTACTTTTGAATATGAAACAATTTTATGTGTGCCAGTAAGGAAGCCACATGCCTTCATGTGTGGGAGGACTCCCAGGCCTGCACTCATATTTCTGGTTAACCATTGTCTTACATCAGGCTTGGCATGCTAGGCCGCAACAAAGATCGGGCCTGAAATAGGCATCTGATGTGTGTGTGTGTGTGTGTGTGTGTGTGTGTGTGTGTGTGTGTGACGGCGGGCGAGCAGTATAAGTCTGCTTCAGTGGCTCAGCATTAGCTGCAGGAGTAATGGCAGTCCTGCTCTCGAGTATTTTTAACTGTCAGCACTAAATGCCTCATTCAGCCCCGGCATACCCCCCCACCCACCTCGTAACCTCAGCCAGAATACCTTCACTTCTGTGTACACAGCACCGCAGGCAGGCTTGCCAGCTGTTTACACATGCACGCACACACTCAGACTCACACGCTTGCATACCCTTATGGCTGCTTCAAAAACACAAATATGCGGCGGACATTCTCCGCTGCGCACTCGCAGATACAGAGCACATCTATATAAACTCAGTCTCCATGAAAGCATATTCATATTTGTAAATGTAGTCACACAGACGCGCGTTTTCTCTGCTCGGCGTGCACGCATGCACTCATCATGTGATTTGGCCCGGGCCTGTCCCGTCTGTTGGCACGTCGGAGGAATGGAATGTGTAAGAAATGGTGCCCACACATCGAGCAGCCGCCCAGCGCTCAGGTTGGCATGGCGCACAGCGGGGAAGTGTACAGCCGAACAGCAGGGGAGGAATGCAGACAAATAACTTGTCTTTATTAAATATTACTGCTGCAATTAAAACCCCTCGTTCTCACCTTCTGTCTCACCCATTAGATGGAGGAGATAATGGGTGGCACTGCATGACGAGACGATGGTTATCTGTGAGAGCCAGCCACAGGGCAATCAGTCATGTTTGCGAGACAGCTTTATGACTTTTAATGAATTTCTCCCACGCCACCACCAATGATAGACACTCAACCGCAGCCAATAGAAGTTTTTGTCTCCAGGCTGAAATCTCAGGATGCATAACTGACGTTGCGCTCTTTTGGCAATCTTGCCTCAGCTTATGTTTGGGCGTGGATGTGAGCCGAAGTCCTCTCATGTTAGGCGGCCATTGTTTTTCCACACCTGGTGTGCGAGACATCCCAACATTGCATCACTTTGTGCCTTCGTTGCCTCTGTTGGCGCCCGAGTCTGCTCGAAGCTAATGAATGAACGCGAGGAGCTGTGGCTGACTTGCTCTGTATTTTTAGGGCTGTGTGCCTGTGGTCTGTGCGGCCTGTCCCATCCAGAGGAGCCATGGGGGGATATTTTTGACCACAGGCTGAGTTGAGTCCAGGCCCACACAGAATCGCTGACAGACGCAGGCAAAGAGGAAAGAGGGATGTTTTCCTATTGGGAGGAAACCAGCCTTGATTATGGAGGGGAGAGAGAAACCAAAAGAAAAGGAAGATGGTTGTGTTTGAATGTGGGGAGAGAATTTTTTCTTCCCTTATTGCCACGCCCTTCCTCTTTGCAGCCCACATATTTGGAGGCTTTCAATTTGTAATGGAGCAAACCCTTTTTATCAGCCTTAGCTGACACAAGGTCAAAGCTGCAGCGAGTTCACGTGCAAAACAAAGATAATTAGAGTCATTTCTCCCCAAGTTTTCTATTATTTTTTCCCTCTGCATTTGGTTTAGTCCATGTTAATGATATTAAAGATAACCATAGTCTTATTTATACAACTCTCCAGATGCTATTTCAGTTGGCTCACTGATTGGAGCGATTTGCATGCTCCATGTAATATGGATACAGCTCTCAGGCTATAATTCCCCATATTAATATTTAATTGCCATCAAAGTGTGTTTTCAAAGTATAAGGTGACGCTCCGGTCTCTCAGCCCAGTCACGATAGAGCTGATTCCGGGGCTGGGTGAGGAGCGTAGTGCGGTTCCAGAGAGACCAGTTCTCGGTCATCTTATCCCCCCCGCCTCACGCGCTGGCACCTGTAGCGCCCCTCCAGCAACAGTAAATCACGTGACCATTTCCTCGCGAAGAAATCCTAATCCTCGTGCCAGATCCGTCCGGGCGCGAGCAGCTGCCTCGACCCAAGACATGTTGAAACCCGAGGCGACGGCATTAAGAATTAAAAACGCTAGAAAGTGGTCCCTGTGCGCGCCTTGTTTTGTCATCAATGTTCCATTAGTGTCACTTTATTCCACGCCTCCCCTCCTTCTCCCCTCCGTGTGTTTGAGTCAATATCGGGAAAGCCTGCCTGTTTCTGCCCAAATGGTTACAATATACCTTCTTCACGCCTAAAGAGCTGACAAAGGTTATTAGGCCGAAAGGGCCAAACAGATAAATCAGAGCTTCAAAAGACATGTAATCTCAAGCTCTGGGAATTTGCCCAGAGAGGGGAAGTGTGAGGCAGCGTGTTCCAGTCCATTAATTATTATCAAGCTGCAAGTGAAACTGCCTCAAAAGTGTAAAAATCAAGCGTACTCTGCTCTGCAGTTACCCTTTAAATGTCTTGTCCTCAGAGTGGGATAGCGGACTTCCTGGACAGTGGCCTTGGTGTTCAGAGGCCAGGAAGCCTCATGGATATAATACCTATGTGTGGCTCCAGCCGGTGGCCAGTGTGGTGATGTTGATACAGAAGCAGACCTTGACACACAGCTGTTGTTTACGATGTGGCTAGCCCAGGTGGACAGGGCCACGGCCACAAGTCGGCCTAACCTCCAATCCACAGATCTATAGTCCTGACCAGAGATGTTTTGGGGGAAGTCGAGTCAGGTCGGTCCCAGCGAGACTCAAGTGAAATCCCAGCTCCTTTCAAGCAAATCCAAGGACGTGTTGCAAGCTACATCACTTTGGGACATTTAGTAGAAATTTATATGACCAAAAAGGAGGTGGTTCAAACATTTCCAGACTTGAATAGTTTATATTTAAAAAACAAACAAAAGTAGAGATTAATAAAAAGGACTCTGATTCAGTCATATATTCACACATCTATGTGCCACAATGTGGAGATATGAGCTCATATTAGAATCACAAATGCCGTCTTTAACTTTCATTCAGACTAAACCTTGACGAAACTGGTCAACTCTTCCATCTTCAGCTTCTGTTTCATTAAAACGTCATGACAGGAGTTTATATTTAACTTGTAATTTCCTAAAACGTTTCCTGGAATTATTATTGCATATTTACTCTATTGAAAATAGAGGAAAATGGTAGAAGGTGCAGTGGGCAGGGGCCTGTCACTTTAGCTTTCTAAGAAAAAGTCCACTAATTATACAGTCATACAATAAAAATAAAAAGGGGTCAGTTTGATTGAGTTCATGAGAAGCTGTTAGTGTCTAAAAATATTTTCCAAGAAGGAACTGCCAGTATTCACGATTCATATTTGGAAAAACTTATGTAGCCTTAAACCTCCATCCACCGTGTGACTGCTGTACGAAGGTAAAGCTTTTTTTAAACAAGCATCTCATGTCACTCGTGGAAATAACGCCGAGCATTTTTAGATGCAGAAACGTGAATTTCAAAGCAGTTTGTGCAACCAAGCTGTCGTAAGTGCAGACCAGGCTGCCGTACTCGTATTTTTCCACTTTTCTTGTTGAATTTTAATCAGTTTATTGTGGTTTTTCTGTACAACACTGCACTTTGCCAGATCTGCTGATTAATTGCTGATGTGGCAGGACTTGCGCCAGAGACAGAACAGCATGTTCTCATCTTCAGGGTATAAATTATTGCCTTTGTTTCAAAACCGCTCCCATCATTTGTTTATGCACAAGGTGTCCATTGGCAAGTGCCACTTGATGCAGTGGGCTGTAGTATGAGTAAAAGGGTTCTGTCACTCCCAGCCTGCCGCATGTCATTGATCTGGGTTATTGTTGTGGAGAGGCGTGCTGTAAAGAAGTGAGGATTTTTCAGTGCTTACAAAACCAGCCAAAAAGTGCCAAAAACCTGCAGTTTACGCCACCGCCACCTCCTAATGTCAACTTTGTGGAAGCGGATGGGGATTGGTACCTCAGCAGCTGATATTTCTGCCACTGGTGCATCTGAGCATTGAAGCTTAGATTCTACATCTAGAGATGAGAACACATTTATAAAAAGTTTATAAAAAATTTCACACATAAAATAGCATCAGCAGTGCCTGTGCATTCATTCTGAAAGGCAGGTGGGCTTCTACTGGTTATTCCAAGGTCTCAGGTAGCAGATGAAGGTGACTTTTTCCTGTTTGAGCTCCCAAATCAGGCCACACAGACAACTTTGGTCAAATATGGGCCGGACCAGAGAAACACCCTGTTCTGTCAGTCTACAGGAAATTAACAAAAAATTTAACCAATAATAAATCCTTATATGAGAAACATTTTGTCTTAATTTATCCACATGATAAAGAAATGCTGCTACAGGAAATGTAGAAATCTCTCAGCAACACTTTTTGGGCTTAAATTGTAAGAAGGAAATATGTAAAAGTACATATCTAATAGTGTATAATGGTGTAGTTTGAATTGTCTTTGGAGAGGTCTTTATCAGCAGGAAAGTTTAGTCATCCAATGGGCCTAATTGGAGTCTTCGCCGGGCCAATTCTAGCCCTCTGGCCTTAGGTTTGACACCCCTTTCCTAAGTGTCTTCATAAAACCTTTTTAATCAAAACCCTTGAATGTTATGTTTGTTTTTTATTCCCTTTCTTCATTGTTTATTACTTTCTGTGTAACACGTAAGTAAATAAAGTTTATTGTTACTTTATTATATTCACACATGCATCCTGCAGATCTTCTGCACCATGATGTTCCTCCTCCTGAGCTTCCTCCAACTTTTCTTATGCAATGTTGGCATTCAGCTCTCAAACCTCCGACCGAGATGGAACTGGCTCCTCACCACCACGAGCACTATCGATGGAAAGCAGGTGTTACAGAGTTAGATGAGAAGGTCCATCCATCATTCCATCCGTTCACCCATTTTCTGTTGCTCATCCTGATCCGAGGGGAAGCAGTCTAGGCAGAGACACTCAGACCTCCCTCTTCGGACCATCTCCTCCAGCTCTTCTGGTGGGACGCTGAGGTATTCCCAAGTCAGCCAAGAGACATAAGCTCTCCAGCGTGCCCTGGGTCTACCCCGGCTCCTCCTCCAACCAGGAGGCATCCCAGTCAGATGCCCGAACCACTTCAACTCGCTCCTTTTGATGTGGAGTATGTATTTGACATTGAAAAGAGCCAGACGAGGAGATCATCAGATGCTGTAAATTTGCCCTGTGCAGTCTCTTATTTCGTCTTTTTTATTTTATATTCTTTACTTTTGTGTGAATCTGCATGCTCCATCTGCCTCTCACTTTGCTGCTGGAGCATGTGAATTTCCCCAGTGAGGGGAAAAAAGGAGATTTCTAGTCTATCCCACTTGAATCTGTAAACAGTGGGAACTGCTGTACCTGTGAACATTTCGGTTCATGCACAGATTGGATGAAATGCACACAGCATACGTTCCATGTTTCCTTTATGTGTTTGTTGCTGGCTGAGACTTCTTCCTTAGCTCCTTCTAATCTTCTCGAACTCTTGACTAAAAAGTAAAGAGTCATTTTTGCATTAAAAATGCCAAAAACTTTCCTTACAATTCAAACATTTATTGGAAGTCAAGGAGGAGAAAGTTCTTGTATGTCATGCTGACTTAACCGGCTTCACACACACTGACCTGTAATTACACTGACCTCATTCCACAGTTCCTCTAAGCTCGTAAAACCTTGACCTCCAAGTTATAAAATACTGCATATTTGAATCGTTTATATAATCCATTAATAATCCCTGTAATACACATTTTTTCTACTAAATAATTTTAGCCGCTCATGCTCTGCTAAACCGCTTTCATATTCCATGTATTTGATTTTATGGCTGTTTCATAGAAATTCACTCAGCGATTAACCAAATGTGCCGTTTTTTAAGAGTTCAGTATTATAATTAGTACACAATGCCAGGAAAGCTCTCAAGGCAAAAAACTCCTTTCTAAGAAACAGAAGAGATAAGAAAATAAAGGAGCGACATATAAACACACTTCAAAAAGCTTTGTGTTTCATAACAAACAACTGCAGCCTTCATGGGATTTTTTTTCTCTTTTGATTTAAAAGATTTCCAAAGCCATAAGCAGCAGACATCCTGCTGCATGTACAGTGTGTGCATTGAGTTGTACTGATATGCATCTCCACACAAACAAAGGCGGTAACAGAACTCTTTGCTCCCCCGGCCTTTGAGTCATCTCGCTACATCAATAAATACAGCAAAATAGCATTAGCAATAACTTCAACTATATGACCAGGCTCTAATATGATAGAATTAGTATCAGTGTTTTAAGGTTTGGCCATTTAGGTGAAATTCTAAGCCGGGCAGGGAGTAATTTGGACACAGGGAAAATTGATTTTGACCATCAGCACTTTCTCATTTTCAAACAGCGCCTGCGGCTAAATGGGTTAGCCTGTTAAGCACATTACACAGGTAGCTTCTCCTTTCCTCCCCAATGATTATGTGTCCGCCTTGAGCAATTGATATTTCTTGCAAATAAGAAAATTATCATATTCCATGACTGGAAAGAGAAATTAGTGCCTGCTGTTATGGAGTGGAGTCTCTGGACTGAGAGAGGGAGGCCGAAGTACATTTTTCCTCTCTTTCCTTTTTTTATTTTTCAGGGTGGGGTGTGCATATCAAATGTCCTGAGCTATATTGGAATCAGGGTGCTGTCAGGCCTCATCAATAAAAATATACAGTGATAGACTGTAAGTGGTGAAGGGGGGACACGGAGGGATGGAGGGGCACTGAGAGAGAAGGACTGGCTTTGACTGTGCCGAGGCAGAAAGCCGGGAACATGTACAGCTGGGTGTGCCGTAAGAAAGCTGTAATTTCACCAGCAAACTGTGTACTGGTTGCATAAATCATAATAAACTGTCTCCGCTGAATTTATATTTTTCTGCAGTGCCTGACTAAAGTTTGTAGTTCCCCCTAAACGCATATGCAGACTCCAGTCTGACCTGACCTCTCTCATCAATCGCAGGAGGTAAAGAAGCTTAGTAATGATCAGTGAAGAGCACCCTGGAGACAAGTGCCATGATGTGTGTTATATAGATCCTGCTAAATATCCAGTTATTGGGGCCTTCCCTGCTCCCTCTCTGTGGCCTGAGAGGCTGCCTGCAGGCTGGTCTAAGTGGAACCACATGGAGGAACCTGATAGCGGCCAGAGAAGTTAACCCGAGCAGTGCGAGCGGGCTGCCCCAGGCTGGTGAAATGAATGGTCAGAGATGCTGTGCCTGACCCTCGGCACACTCATTCAAAGAATCTTACGCTATATCTTTACCTAATGTCGTTATACATGCGAACATGGGCTCGCACGTCTCACTTTCCTCTTTCTCTCACTTTCCCCTCATGTACACATCTCATCCATTCTACACCCTCTCAGGGGTTTCTGTGGCCGCGGTGCCCTCGGGAGTGGCCGACCAATGAGAAGAATTTACCGGAGGGCCAATTGGCATGCTAACAACACCAAACACACTAATGGGAGAGAAACAAAGCCACAGGCCACAGACATCCAGTAAACAGCAGACCACAGGCCTCGAGATGTATGCTCTTTCCTGCATTTGACCACGCAGGTACAACAACTCCAACTGTGACTTCCTAAAGTTTCCTGTGTGATTTAGCGGTGGGATTGCTTGAGCCGGTGAAAGGCCAGGATAACAGTGTCATTAGGTTGGTTCCTCTCCACACTGTGAGGGATATTTAATTGGTGGGTCAGTCAGGAATAATCACTCTCTCTCCCTCTATCTAATGTGCTGTGCTGCCATGTGCTTCCAGTTAAGCTGGCGCTCGGCCCCGAGCAGAGGTTAAGTGAAACTACCTGCTCCTCTGTGTCTGGCGATTATTTGCTTTGTCCGCGGCGCTGCCACATCATAAAACACTTGGGTTCACTTTTGCGATTGCTGTCAGAGTCCCTGGGGTTCATTACTGTTACGCCTGCATGTGTGGCTGTACAAAGCCTGCCTTTTTCATATCACTGAGGGGCTCAGAGAGCAAACGTCGGGGCAATATTTCAACAGAAAACTATTGTGCACTTCAATCTTTAATCCTCACACAATATGGATGATCTTATAGCGATACAGTAAATAATGAAAAATTAGCTTTCTGCAGGCAAACGGGAAGAGACATGAAAGTGGACTGGGGTGCTGGCTCTGGTTTTCAGTCTGAATGGTTGTTAATTAATGGGGCAGACGAAGGCCATAACTCTTCGCCGGCCCTTAGACTGCCACAGTGCAAGGCCGTTCAGCGATCACAGTCATCCACATGCTGCTGGTCTAACACTTTGATTGTCTGAGCAGTGCATTTTTTCACTTTGAAAGAGCTTGTGTCTATAAGTCTTCGGGGGCGGAGGAAACTCAACCATCACAGTGATGGAGAATCTGAAGCGCACAGCTCTAGCAAAGATCAAGCCTTTTTCACCCCCTATCAGTATGAAAAGCCAGTCGCTTCTAAATGATTCCCAAAACCACAGGTGATTTGTCTCTGTCTCTCCCCTTGACTTCATTTGCAGGATTCAAAGATCAAAAGGACCTGCTGCTCTTCTAAGATGAGCTCTAAGTGCTTGAACTCCAGCGCAGTCATTAAGTACAGTAGTATGGATGTCTCTGCCCGAGTGCCAGCTGAAAGCAGACGCACGGAGAATCACTGGTGCCTCCTGTACACTGTGATTAAAGTAAATGAATGAAATAAGATATGAGGAAATTAAAATGATTGGCTTTAGAGCAGGAACGACTGAGCAATAAAGCGGGCAGGGAGAGCATAGGAGCATATGAGAGTAAGACAAAAATTACATTGATCATGTATTCCAACCAGCGGATTTCTCAGTGAAATATGGTCAGCTTTAAAACACGGTTGAATTTCAGATGTTAGAAATCAGCTGAACAATGTCTGGTTTCGATCACTGGCTGACGCCGACGTGGATATAACATGCAAGGACGTAATTCCAACCCAAATACAACATTAACATCCATTTTCCTCCCGAGTGTTTTGTGGACGCTGCACATTTAAATCTGCAGCATCGAGATTTTGGCCACTTTGCACAGAGGAAACCGTTTTTTATCATTTTTGCCATCTTTTTAATGTGTTTCTAAAATATGACATGGTTAGTGAGAACCCTGCATACTCATACGGTCGTTTACACTACTGTTAACAGGATCATTATTTAACCTGAACGTGTTTCCCCTCACCCCCCACAGCTGATGGCTGGCCTTCCCTAAGCCTGGTTCTTCCTATTAAAAGAGAGTTTTTTCTTCGTACTGCCACCAAGTGCTTGCTCATAGGGGGTTATCTGATTAAATACACTGAATACACTACATCATTCAGCTTTAAGCACCACCTTTAATAACTTCAAGTAATTGATTTCTGTATGACTTTATTAGTCACTCAAATTGTTGTCTGTAGATTTCCTGGTGTGTTTTGGATCATTGTCCTGTTGCATGGCCCAGTTTGATCCAACAGATGGTCTCACGTTTAGCATATATGGTCAGCTTCATGGTCGACTCAGTGCCCGCGAGGTGTCCAGGTCCCGTCACTGCAAAACAAACCCAAATCATCACCCACTAAAGTGCTGACAGCTGGTATGAGGTGTTTGTGGAGATATGCTGTGTTTGGTTTTCTCCCAATGTGGTTGTGTGCGTCATTGACAAACATCTCCACTTTGGTCTCATCGCTCCAGAAGTGTTGCACTTTGTTCAGATGCAACTTTGCAATCCTAAACCAGTCTGCCATGTTTCTTTTCAACACATTTGTGAGATTATTGTTACCTTTTTTAAGTCCATCCAACATCCAGCAGTTAAATAACATTAACAATAGCATTAATTTGAAGCTTTCAGCTTTCAGCTACATTTGGTGTTTCCGCTTTTTGCATGGAGTCACATGGTGTGGCCAAAAAAGCACCAAAGTGAGGTGAAAGTGGATTTCCACAAAGGCTCCTCTTATTGTACCTCTAATGGAGTGGAATTGTATTTATAGCCACATGTTGTTATGTTGTGGTGTCCCTCAGGGGTCAATCCTAGGCCCTTTTCTGTTTCGCCTGTGTTTCCAATCATTTACAAAAACATCTTATTTGGGACTTGCTGGTGATCCTTAATTTCATCTTTAAAAATTATTTTCAGTTTGTTACATTTTTCTCTGTTTTGTCATTTTAATCAAAACGATTCTGATTTCTTTTTCACAATTCTACCTTTTAATATTTTTTATTTCATACTTTTGTTTTATTATTTTTGTAATAAATACTACAGTAGAATAATACTTTTGTCTTTATATTCCGTTATTCGTTTTAACTTTGAGTTGTGTTCTTTTAAATCGTTGTGTATTGTCTTAGTTCTTACAGCACTTTGAATCTGCCTCTGTGTATAAAAGTGCTTTATAAATATAATAGGTGCCATGGTGGTGGAGTTATCTGATTCATAGTTAATAGAAGAATATTTCTTTGAATTGTATTTAAAAACAACATTTAAAATGGATATGTGGTCCAGCTTTGGCTTTAACATCAGCTATTATTGAAAAAGAAAATACATGTCTTGACTTGAGTTGACTAAACAAGTTTATTTGTTGAATATATATTTTTTTTTTTTAAAAAGTGAAATTCCTCTCTGCCATAATGAGTACCCAGTCACAGTCCATTCCCACAGTATAGTCCCTTTTTAGCTTGAATTCATACATATTTTATTCATTCTGTTTTTGTTTCTTAACTTAGTGACCCTGTTTGTCAGCTACACTCTTTGTGGCTGCAGATGTTACTTATTTTTGTATTTTTACACCTCACTCTCCCTGACAGTGTCTTTAGGCGTGGGTGTAAAAGGGACCACATTCCCAGGGGGGACAGTTAAGTCCCTCACAAGGGGAAGCAATCAGACCCAAACCTCCAAATGATGAGTGTCGTCTTCCTCCCTCCTCATCCGACCAGAGGCTGTGAGTGGCGGTTGGTTTGTCCCATCCTCGTCACCGCACTCTGGCCTGGGGTTCTCCGCTGAGAACCCACATGCCTGAGCTGGAAGGGCTGGGATAATGAGACACTATGGGACAACAAAGGCATCAGCCCCGGCTCTTAGTCACAGTGGAAGTATGTATGGAAAAATTCCCGTTCTCATATACAGTGTGCTGAACTGCTTCTTTTTCATCAGTGATGTTGCTGACTGGCAGATGATACACAAGGGTCAAAGCAAAAAAAAAGTGGATGATTTTTTCTCAGATAGGACAGATGAAGTAGCAGTTTAAGGCATAATTGGAGATGTAAATGGATTCCAGTGAAGCTGGTCTTCAGATCTTTTCATCTGCTATTCAGTCCAGTTCCAACAGAGGGCGCTCTATTATGTGTGCAATGAGTAGATGGTATAAAAGATTCGTCTGCTTAACACCAAGTTGTTAACACCTAATACGGATGAAAAAGTGGAGTGCTGAGTTAGCACCTGTTTCCAGGTACTTCGCAAGCCACACCTCTAAACCAATAAAAACCCTTTTAAAGGCACCAGCATTACAAACATGGTGGAAAGGTCCACTTTAATAATGAAGTAGCGAATGAGCCCTCGCAGATACCGGCTGGCTTCAGCAGTCTTTGTCTAACTCAGTATCTGGGTGGGGGATAGTATATTTTTTTTAAATCAACACCGAAAAGGGGTCATGACTGGGGAGACTATGGATAGAGGCCAAAATCCTTTTATGTACCAGGATGTAAATGTGCTTTTCATGGTGTAAAGTTGAGCTTTTGAAACTTTTGGCATCATTGGTGCAAACAAACTTTTCTGCAATAAGTAACATGTTAAAGGTCACAGAGCGCTCCTAAAACCTGGTTCGTCTTTTTGAAAAGCCTTCTGTTGATCCAACATGTAGCAAGTGCTGACAGGAAGTAGAACAATAGTGCATATTCGCCTCACATTGGCTTCTCTTCACTGACTTCCCGTTAAATCTAGAATTGAGTCTTAATAGTACCGTATCACACCAACAAATCGCTGTGATATTAGACTGCTGGTTTGATATTAGAGTTTGGAATCAGGAGACAGACACCGTCTGTTGTTTTCCCCTCACCACGACCAGTGGTGGCAGATGGCCCCGCCCCTCCCTCAGCCAGATCCTGCTGGAGGTTTCTTCCTGTTAAAAAGCAGTTTTTCCTTCCTACTGTTGCCAAATGCTTGCTCATAGGAGGTCGTATGATTGTTGGGGTTTCTTTCTAATATTGTTGGGTCTTTACTTAATAATATAAAGCGCTTTGAGGTGAATTCCCTCAGCTCAAAGTGGGTTTTGTCCTAAATACACTTTCCATTAACAAAACCACACTTGAATTTACAATTTAAAAAATCAGAAATATGATTTTGTGAAGATTTTAGTTCAAAAAAAAAAAATCTGAGTTACTCCAAGATTCCCTGGAAAACTCTTTTTGTAAAAGGGAACCAGAAAAATGCTCATTTTAAAACATAATCTACATTATGGCTCTCTATCGGACTGTACAGTATCTTAGATTGGCATTAGAAATATAGTAACAGAGCACAAAATGAATTAATATTTCTGTTGATGAAAGCCTCTACTTCAGGCTTACATGTCGATGAATGTGTCAGTATTCTTAGAGTCGATATTTTTAGACATAATGTAATATATTTTGTTATTGACTTATCCAGTGGTGCATATCAGACAATTAAAGGGAATTTCTTTAAGGAGGCTTTTAAATGATCCGCAGAATACAGCACATTAACACATACATAAGGTCATATTCTTCTAATATAAAGGTTTTTGCTTTTTTTAAACGTGGACTCCTGGGACTTCTGGGTTCTCAAACAGGCTGTAAAATAATCTGCCACATCTAGCAAATTCATAGCGTTTAACCTAATTCAGCAGTTATTTTATCTTTCTCAGTACGGCAACGTGGAAAAACAAAATGTGCCCACCCCGATGTACAGGAGGAACAGTGCAGGACTGTTTTTCAGCTGAATGTTGTGCGCTGTATTTGAGGTATTAGAAAGGAAAATGAGGCACAGCGTGTAACACTTTTATGAATGGCTCGCTAATGGCCTTGAGTACGAAAAAGTCCAAGCGGAAGTGCACGGACGATTTGCGCAGCGATTAATCACATATGAATTAGAAATTAGAAGTGTCCAGTCAGTTCAGCACTCATCACACAACCACCAACCGCAGCCACCACCCTCCACTGCCTCTCTGCTGTTTGATCCCAGGCCTGTGTCCACTCACCCACCCCCTCAGTGCCCTCTTTCATCCCCCGCCCACCTGGCGCGAGAAGAAAGGCTGCCTCTAAACACAGAGCAGAGTAGGCCGGGCCCGACGGGCATCTTGCCATGCGTACATTTCCACATTCTCTCATCGCCTGTGCTGCATTGCCTTCTCCAGAAGTCATACATCAGCCACTGCTGGGCCTGCGCCTCACCCTGCCCAGCTCCGTTCTGCCTCACAAAGCGACTACAAAGCCACAGGCTAAATGACAAGGAGTGGAGACGATGCAGAGCATAACAGGAACGAAAGGGAGGGGGCGGGGAGAGTGCATATTTAACTTTGCAGCACTAAAGTGATCAAGCAGAAATAAGGGCATAGTCAAAAAGTGTTCTGGTGAATTAAAACATTCAGCTGCATCCACAAAACTGGGTGAGGGTGTGGAAGTCATGGCTGGTGGCCAAGCTGGAAGCTCCAGGCCTTACTAGTAGGGCTCACATTGTGACATGCACCAGTGACCAAACCCAAACCACCATGACCGAGGGTGGAAGTGACATCATTCTCCATGGCTTGGCAGGCAAGAACGATGGCATTATAATAGGGATGGCGTCGCGCTGGAGGGACGAGCCAAGAATTGGTTAACCGCAGAGGAAAAGACATGGGGGCGCAGTGAATGACAAGAAAGGAAAAGGAGGATTTGTCAGTGTTTATCAGGTGAAGGGCAAAAAAGCTCAATTCAATTTCAACAAAAGCTGATTTTTTGATTTAGATTCTTGATAAGTTAGGCTTCTTTCAGGCCAACACAAATCCACACAGCCTTATCGAATGGCATGATTTCACACCTATTTCAGGCTTTGCTCTCGGGGAGGTGAACTTGTCCAACGAGTGATACTCCCGCAGCATCCTGAATGTGTGTTTATAAACAAGACTCAATATTATTGTGATGTCTGAGCTGAATTCGATAGATTCCTCTTCTGTCAGTTGTGCTTCCGCTGCAACACGATCCGAAATTACATTCAACAGCAACAGGAGACGGGCACCGCTCGCTCTCTCTGTGCCGACTAACACCGCTGCTCCCTCTCTAACTTCATCATAGGGGCTCACCGGGGCTCGCGAGGGGCCATGGGAGACTGAAAACACCCCGGTCCATTACAGAGTGAGAGGATAACCTGCAGTTGGCTATCTCCATCAGAGTCTGGCTCGAAGCGATTCCTGCAAGGCTTTTTGGCTTTAATGGACTCTGCTAAACACATTCTCTCTGTATATTACCTTTAGGTTTACCCCCTATCTGGTTTCTCTTTTAGTCTGTTTACACATAGCTCAAGCTTGTTCTGCTTCTTTTTAGATCCGTTTCTCCAAATATTCTTCCTTTCTTTTCCCTTTCTGCATTCCTGTGTCGACAGCAATCCTCTTTCCCCTAACATGTACAAGTTTTTTTTTTTTTTTTAAATAGACCACCAGTCCAGAGATTTTCACTGAATATTTTCCCCAGCACTCTGTCTTCTCTTCCCAGGAGGGTCAGATTATAGCCCACATTAGCAGAAACACCTCATTCATTCACACACATAACCCTGCATCACTGCAGATTGTCTGGCTGAGACAGTTCATTGACTCTGAAATATCTGTCATTGTTTTCCCTCCCCTGTTCAGCAATCTCACGTGTGCATCTGCTTTCAATGACTGCAGCTCACCCACAGACCTGTTAAAAGTAGATCCACCAAATAGTGCCAATACCACACTGGAAATCTATACACTGTAAAAAATGCACCTTTTTTCAGTCTGTGCTAGCAGCATAAACTGCTTTGTGGCATTAATTGTATTTGGTTGTCATGGTTTCGTTGCAGGCTATCCCATACTGCAGTCGCTACTGAGTTTCCCGCTACAGCTCACTCACATTCCCGCTTAAACTGAGCATTCTTTCAGTTCAGCCAGGCCACAAAGTCAGGATTAGTAGCAATCCCAGGGGGATCAGCTAATCTCAATGCAAGTCTGCATCAACTGGTGGCTCAGCTAACACCTTCATCCAGGATTCACATGGATCTGTTTCTTTAACCTAGCCAAAAGGATTGGAAATTAGCAGTAGCTACAGACTTTCTGTGCAGAACATATTTTCATGCTATCTGTGAGAATTATGTTAAAGTGCACCGTGCCTGCTAAATAGAACATAACAAAGTATGACTGTGTCCATTCTTGTCTTTGCTGACGTGATCATCATAGAAACAGCCATAAATCACCACAAAGCAAGTTAGCAGTTAGCATTAGCAAAGCTAATAGCCCGTGATGAACTCTGTTCATATGCAACAGGCTGATTACTCACCACAGCGATCATCTTCCATATTATGATGCCAAACTGTACAATCAACATATGCATAAGGTGTTTAGATCAGTTCTAACCCGCTAACACTAACCCTGAGCTGATGCTTGAAAACCTTCAACACAAGCAAAGCAAAGAGATTCAGAAAGCAACTCGGCAGTCTGTGACATGACCACATTCAAAGCAAAATAGAAATGAGAGCACTGGTGCCTGGAAAACATTCATTCAATACTTTAGCATGCAATTTCTACACTTCTGCAACCCACCTCTGACTCACTTCCTCCTTTTATCCTAGTGTCATATCTGATGTCTCTGATGTTTGCTCTGGTTTGTGTCACTCACCCCACCGCCATCTTTCCGTACATGTAGATAAGGCCAAATATAACTTAGTGCAGGTGAAAATAACAGTATTTTTTTGTGTTGCGGATCCTTACTGGTCTACTTCAACAGGATCTTTTTATCAGTTGGATTTGAACCACAATTTACCTTCAGCATCATGGTTATGGTTACTTGAACATGTTTACATAACCATCACCTTATTTTAATGCCCAGTCACACCAAAGAGTGACACACTGAGTGAACGCTGATAGATTATGTAATCCCGTAGGCTCACTATTTTTTTTGGCACAGCTAATATGTCGAATTCTGGAGGATAAAGATCAGCATTTCTAGTCAGTCATCAGTATTACTTACATGTCACCGTTTGAGGCCTGTAATTTGCAAGGATAGACCGATCTTTGAAATAATTAAATAAGAGTATTTCAAGACTGCAAGCCTCAGGGCAGGGCTGAAATTTCCCTCCACAGCATCCAGGAATTGAGCCTCTGGATCCAGAATAGGATCTGATATTTCCTTGAGAACGTCGCTGTTTTCTCACGTAAATGTTTGTGAACATGTGATGCAAAATTTCCTTGATCCATATCAACTCCATTTGCACTGCCTTTATGTCCTAATCCTGCTGTGATTCCATCAGTTTGAGCTGGTGTCGCTGATTTGTTATTGGAGAACACTGTTTAGATATCAGACCAGTCACTTTTTATTATTGTTTTATACTTGGAGCTTTTGATCATATCACTTAATCTCAGCGTTCATTGAATTTGTTAGTGCTTGTGCATGTTTCCTTCTTTCAGAGCATTTATCATCTTTATAAGAGATTGCAAAGCTGCCAAACAAGCCGTGTAATGAGATTTTGTATAACCCAAAAGATGTATTTCCACTGCGCTATTGTATTTTCCCACTTTGCAAGTCCTACTTTGAGATTCTCAGGGAAAATGCTCTCCACCTTGAAGAGTACTAAATTAAAAATTTCTACCTCACAAAATAAGTTTGTTCATGAACACAAAAGATCTCTTTAAGCCCTAAATAGCTTGGCGAAAAAGCCATATTGTCCAAAGAAAGAACCCATTTATCACACGGCAGTTCACAGTGGTGTTGTTGTTGACACTTGCTTTACTTATTTGGCGCTGTTTGTTCATCATCAGACTTGGAATTAGATCATCTGCACCTTGAACCCGAGATGAAAGAAGCCACTGCACTTTTTGCACTAAACAGATTGTTAGTTCCCAGAGAACAAAATTGGGTGGGAATGGGATCCACTTCTTATGCGTTTGAGTTTCTGTGGATGTGTGCGTGCGCGTGCAGCCACATGCATCCTGACACGTGTGCGTGTCTGCGTAAAGTTATTTGATCAGGCGACTGATTCTGCGTGTCATGCCGGGGATCAGATAGAGGCGACTGCTGGCCCACACAGCTGCATGTCCAGAGGCTGTTGACTGGCCACCTCTTATCAAGCCTCTCTACAATAGTGTATTGTTTGGCCAAGTGAGAACTTTACTCGCTCATTAAGGTCACTGGGTAAGAGGATGGGAACTCAGAAACGGAAACCCATGACACATTTGGGCCCCGCTTGGGGGAAGACACTGGTGATGAACTTTTGTGTGGGTATTGTGGTGAATGGATGCTTCACAGCAGATATGGAGCCCAGTGCTTTCATCTGGGGTGAGAACTCATATCTCCTTGTGATTGCTTGCTGTGGGAAGCAAAATTAGTCATGAAAATGCGGCCTTATTTAATATTATCACTCAGATTTAAAAGGACTGTCACCTTTCGTACATTTTCAGGGAAATGGTTCCCTCTTGTGGTTAGAGTTGCTGCTTCTCTTGTCATCGCTGCAGTATATGTTCACAGGATGAGCAGCTCACTCACACTTCCCTCTGATAGTCCCACTTGGCCCCGCTTACCGGAATCACTCAAACTTTTTTTTTCTTTTATTGCCGTCCTCTGAGTTCATATTGTTGTTGCACTTTAATTTTGATCAGTAATTATGATCATAAAGTTTGTGGATCAGTCTGAGTTCCTTTGGATGACAGCACAGGAGACATCTGTGCGCCCGCAATGTAGAAGCCGTTGAGCTGCTCTCCCTGCGGTCGCTGCTAGTGGAAAACCCATAATGGCCTTTAATTGGGACTTTAATTGTGTGTGGTGCAGGAAAAGCATTGACTACAAAACTGGTGGTATTTGAGTGCATACATGCATCTTTTGTGTAAGTATATGTGTCGCTCACCAAATCCTCTTCCTCTGCTGGCCTGTGAATGGCTTTGGTTGGAAACAGGAATCACCTACATGATATTGGCATTGTTTTTCCTGCAGGGGAAGATGCTGAGCTGAGCTCAGAAGGGACAAACATACGCAGGTGCTTGTGCTCGTACAAAGGTGTTTTTAGTGTGGACAATTTTACAAAGATCTCCCATCTAAAAAGCTCCATTCATATTCACTCCATTCGTACTATGTAAATATGACTGTGAGAATTATGTGATGTCTAAAAACTTGCTTGGTGGCATATGACCCTCTGAAATCTCTCTCATAGAGTATGGTATAGCTGTTAAAAATTATTTGTCAGTATTCTGGCATCATTACAAACAGACACAACCTGCAGAAATCTATGAGAAAACAGCCTTTGAACCTGACCGCAGTAAACACCTTCTTGATAAGTATGTAAGTCCATTTTGTAAGTGTTGGTCGCTAGTACATGCTCATGCTAGAGTATTGTTTGGTCTGTTTATGCAACTGGCCAAACAATACTCAACAACACTGGTGACATAAAAATACTTTTTTATGATTATTCTTGCAGATGCATTCTTTTAAAAGCTAAAAACAGATCGGTTCAGCCTGCTGGTAGATAGTGGGCTTTGCAGTGTAGCTGCTTTCTAACAAGCCCAAGATCTCTGCCTCAATTCCAGGGAGAGACACAAATCCCTTTGCGGTCATCTCAGGAACCTGGTGTAAAAATCTGCCAAATTAAATATGCAAAGCAGAATCAGCAGCTAAAAGTGTTTTTAGCCTGCTGCTGTTATAGATAAGAACCTTCAGGGGCCTAAGATGTATCTGTGTAACATTCCCCTGTGTGTTTTCTGTGTCAAGTTTGAGTATGTTAGTCTGCGATTTCCTTTGTGTGTGTGTTTTTTGATAGCTATTTGTCTCCTGTGTCTTGTTAGACTACCCCTGTCTCATTGTCTTTGTCATGGTCCTGGGTCAAGCGACCCAGTATTTGAGTTCCATGTATCTTCTGTCTTCATTTGCACCTAGCTTAGTTCACCTAGTTAATTTCTAGATTGCAGTTTTGTTTTGTTCCTTAGTTGTTTATGTCATCTCCCCCTGTACTAAGTCTCCCCGGTTCATGTGTCATGTCTAATCTCCATGTTTCCTGTTTTACTTTGAAAGTCTGTATTCACTGTCAGTGTATTCAGTTTCACTTCTCCTGTCCTGTCGTTAGGTTCATGTGTGTCAGCTGTGCTCCCATGTGTGGCCACTTCCCCTGATCATCCCTCATGTGTATTTAGTCTCTGTGTTTCATACAGTCTGTGTCGCGTCGTCTGTGTTCTCATCCTCCATGTTTTCACGGTCAGTCTTTGCAGTGATCTTAGTCTCTGAGTTTTCTTAGTTTGTCACAGTATTAGTTTTCCCAGTTTAGTTATAGTCTAGTCACGCTATCCCTGCTTTGTTTCTACACCTTGTCTTCAGCCATAATAAAGGCTCGCTTTCTGTTAAGTTCACGCCCGTCTACTCACTTGTGTACGCACCTGGGTCCATTACACACACCACCGCATGGCCTGTCTCTGCAAACCGTGACAGTCTTGATTGTTTTCAACTGTGTCTTGCTACCCAGGTTTTTTTTCCTATTTCCCTGATTACCTTTTAGTGCATCTGCGTGTGTAAATAGCTGTCTTGCCTTTGTCCATTGTTGTAGCATCTGTTTATACTTCCGGTCTGTTTCCTAGCAGTACTCCTGGCTCTAGAGTTATTTTACGTTGTTTATGAACTTTATTATTTTTCTTCTCATTCACTGATGAAGGTGGATGAAATGGAGAAGTATTTAGGGAGTCTTTTTTTTTTGTGTGTCTGTATGAAAGTCCTCAATCCTGCATTTGCTAACAACCTGTTTTCTGGTCTGGATCTTTTCAAAGGTAGCTGCATATTCAGAGACCGCCCTCATTAACTTCTGATGCATACCCAGTCATTTTGTTTTATAAGCAGGCCTGAAATCTGACAGATCTGTCAGATCACTGGTGGTGAATAAATTATTTTAGTTATTTTGTGTCAGTTATTTCAGTAACACGTATTGTGAAAATGCAGCTTTTCTCTGAGCTATTATCCAATAATAGAGACAAATATTAAAGTATTTAACATGTTTCAAAACATGCGTTTATAATTTAAATGTCATTTATACCAACCTTCTTCATATTTGTGTCTTCTCGTACATGTCGATTTATGCCCACAGCCACTCTCTACTACTGGGAACACGTTACTATGGCAACCGAAAATATGTCAAGTTTATATACAGTCTATGGCTATCCTCAAGCAAATACATTGCTGCTCTGCCCTGCTCATTTTCAGCTGTGTATCTTTGTTCTTGGCCTCTGCTTTGCATGTTTTGTAACTGAGAACCTACCAACCATTTTTTTCTGCTATTTCTTTTTTTCTTCCACTCTGGACAGGGAGCCAGCCTGTTGGGTGGCTAACACAAAGACAGACAGACGGCTAATTTAGAGAACCCAGAGAGAACATGTAAACTCCACACTGAAAGGACCAAACATGGGACCTTATTGCAGCGGCGCTACGTCGTATATCTAATAATAAGAATAATACATTTTATTTAAATAGCGCCTTTCAAAGCACCCAAGGACACTGTACAACAGATAAAAACTGGAAATATACACAATGATAAAAATAGAAGATAAAAGTTAAAACATACAGAAATTTAAGAATAGGCAATTTTAAACAGATGAGTTTTAAGGGTGGACTTAAAAAGAGAGAATGAACTAATATTTCTGAGGTCCGGGGGTAGGGAATTCCAAAGTCGAGGGGCAGAGCAGCTAAAGGCCCTCCCTCCCATTGTGATCAGACGAGCAGAGGGAACAGAGAGAGAAAGAGAAGATGAAGATCTGAGGCAGCGGGATGGGAGCTTCATCTGTAATATCTGACCTCCATTTATCTTTTGTGCCCTGGCACAAACGGGCTTCTGACCATTTTTGATTGGCTGCCCCTTGCAAACAGGTTTTAGTAGTTGGGAGGAACTTTTTATCAGCTTTTAATATGAGTATCCACTATTGTAACAGAATAAATGACAGAGCATAAGAAAAAACCCCATAACATTTTACTTTTTTACCCAGGCATGTTGTAGATGTTGTTCTAGTTTTATATAACATGTACACTGACACTTGATCCTATATTTTTAAGGTACTTGGAACTACTTCCTCTAAGCAGCTTTGGTTTCCCAAACTATGTTTCTCTCTCTTGGGTAGTTTTGCTGTAGTTCAGCTGCTTCTAGTTATTGTTTATTTTCAGATCTGCTTGTTTTAAGTAGTTTCCCCAACACTGATTGGAGACATGTCAAAGAAAAGGGTAGAGAGAAGGATGGCGGTGCATGTGTTGAACATACAGAGCAGCAGTAAAAGAACAAGAGCAGAAGTGTGGAAGGGGGAGGAGGACAGAGATGAAACAGGATGGGTTTTTGCCTGTCATGATTACACTGGCACCACTTGAATGAGATGGAAAACAAGACGCCATCTTGTGTTCCACTCATGTCTGCAGCAGCTTGGCTTCTGTTCCCTGTACATGCATACACACACACGCTGGCAGAGCACGGCAGGAGCTTGTGGTTCCAGTCCAGTGACAGCGGCCCGTAGTCAGGGTGGCGACGCTTCAGGAGCAGCTCCTCGTATTGGGGAACCATGTTTGTGTTGGCCCCGAATTAATAACTTTTCATTTAGTGCGGAAATGACAGGAATAGTAATTAAGGAAATGGAATGATTTTATTGGCCATGATGTTTATATTAAGTTCCAGATGTGAAGCAGCTGTCTGCTCAGCAAGACGCCCTGCCCCCCCACGTGCTATCTAGAGGAACTCTTATTAAAAGCACGATAACAGCACCAGTCAAATGGAGGAAAAACATATAGTATCTCATTCACAGTGGCTAAACTCACATCTCCTCTGATTAACGAGAAACTGTTATAAAGCACCGTGAGGCCAGCTCTGTATTTACAAAAGTGCAATTTATTTGCAGATATAATCTTACTCTATTTAAGACCTGATTTGCCTGACTGGAAAAGTTAATATTAAGGAGTGGCTGTTCAGCATTTTTGGGTGGCCTCCGCAGATGTGCGATTCATGTCGCACTACGGGATTGCACAACTGGATTTCAAATTAAAGGCACAGTAAAGGGACAGTTTGTTCCAGGATCAAATATACATATTTTTCCCTTTTTTATTGTTTAGGGTTGATATCAGATGTAGAGGTGTGTGCCTTCTCTGGAATACTTTGCATTTAAAGGACACTTTAAAATGTCAAGGAGTTATGTTTTGTCATATTAGGCAACTTGAAACATAGATTCTTGTGGCAGATGCTGGCAGAGGATCATTGAAGAAGGCTCCCTTTAACCAATAATCAGGTCCCATCTTATCTTAAAGACCTCGTACCGTATCACTCCAATAGAGCACTTTGCTTTCACTCTGCTGGCTTACTTGTGGTTCCTGTGGTATTTAAAAGCAGAAGCTTTCAGGCCCCTCTTCCCAATTTGGGAACTACAACAGAAAAACTACTGTGGGACTTTAAAAGTGCAGTAGTTAAGGGTGATTATTTATATGAACTTGACTAAATTCACCTCATATGGTTACCTTGAATGTTTCAGATTTTTTTTAGAAAGCTAAGGGTGAATGTAATATTTATGTGCTTATAAGGTTTTGTTGCCTTCATTTGCCCAGTAGCCTACGTATAATTAACGTCAGTCTGAAAGCGCCTTAAAGCTGAATTTCTTTCCAGTGGCCACCAGGGGGCGGCTTTTCTGATTTTATAGAAGTTTTATGTAGTGCAAGGGTCCCCAACTCCAGACCTCGAGGGCCAGTGTCCTGCAGATTTTAGATCTCACCCTGGGTCTACACACCTGAATCAAATGATGAGTTCATTACCAGGCCTCTGGAGAACTGCAAGACATGTTGAGGAGGTAAGTTAGCCATTTGAATCAGCTGTGTTGGATCACGGACACATCTAATAACTGCAGGACACCGGCCCTCGAAGCCTGGAGTTGGACACCCCCGATTTAGTGTTACATAGGGATGGGTATCGTTTCGGTTTTATCCGATACCGGTGCCAAATTGGTACTTTTGAAACGGTGCCGGTGCTCAAACGGTGCTCAAACCGGTGCTTAAAGAATGGAGAACACAAAATTGGTCCAAAAACCTCTCATGTTCATCTGGTTTTTGTAAAAAGATAACAATGTTAGCCTTTTCTGCAGCTATGGGGCATATATGGTATCACTCTTGGATGGAAGCAGTGCTTAAACAATGGAAAAAACACAAACTTTGTCCAAAAACCTCTCAAGTTTAGCCGTTTCCCTCTTTTTCTTTGGTCATTTTAGCCTTTTTGGCCAGGGTGAAGGGAGTATCTGCCATCAAACAAGAAGACAGCCGCATGTAGCTATGATGATGTTTGCTAGTTCACCTTACATGCATTAATGTAATAACGTGGTTAGCCTACTCAACGTAAATTACACACGAACAACATTAAGCTACTGACCCAGAGAAGAACGGCTGCTGCTGCCGTCATCATCCTCATCATTTCTGCTACACTGGCAGGGCTAGGGGCCAGGACTCTCCTCTTCGTGTTTTTGGGTATGTTGCTAACTCCGGGTCTGATAACAGGCAACCCACCCGCAGTAGATGCGCTCGGTGTGAGGTCTCGCAGCAAGCTATCAAATACAGCGCGTTTCTTGGCTTTTGAAAAAAACGCTATGCGTCGCCAGGTGTTTCATCGGATTCGAGGTGTTACCTCCTTTGACAGTATCACAGTATCAGCTTAAAGCACTTGTTGAAGGCTGCTGAGTTTGCATATTTTGCTGTGAAGTACAGCCAGACTTTTGACCGCTTCGCCTTGGGCATTTTTAATCTGTTGCTCTGCTCTAACAGAACGTACGTACCTGGCCCCGCCTACTATCCTCGGAAACGTAAAATGATTGGCTAGAAGTGTATCACAGCTCAGGAAAAAAAAGCACCGAAATAAAGCACCGAAATGTGCGCTGCTTTTCGGTCTGGTTACTACCGTTTATGTCAGAACCGGTGCCATGATACCGGTACCCATCCCTAGTGTTACATAAAAAGAGTGAAAATGTGAGCTGAGTTCAAGTCCAAGAGATGTTTTCCCACAGACTTCTATACACCCCGGTGGCTTTTTGCAACCTCAGCTATCACCTGGCGACCATTGTTTAAGAAACATTACTTTGTTCGCTCTACTTTTTAGACCCGAAAGCTATGAATCTATCTTTATTCAGACTGTGGCTATCTTTTTACATTTCAACTGAAATAGCAAAGCAGTGATAATATATATATATATATATATATATATATATATATATATATATATATATGTATATATATATATATATATATATATATGTTGCTAAGGTAATATAAAAGGTTGCTAAGAGTGGCCTGTTTTTTAGAAAGTCTGCTAGTACACAGTATTTATATAATATGTGAGTTTTTGTTGATTCTTGTGACCCATGCACCGCAAATGAACTTCAGTCCAATAATTTAAATGATGTGCAATCGCTGTTTGCTTTATGCTGCACACTGTTTTTGGATTACTGTTACCATGTATCTGGTTTAAACTTAGAGTAGTGCTCACTCTTATTGTAAGTACTCATGTTTCTGTTGTGCAAATCTTCTAATTATTACAGGTCTCTGATTCTCTTTAATCATTTATATAATTACATTATAATGGAGTGCATGTTACTGAGCTTTGGCTTTGTGCATGACATGAACATTAAACATTGAGGTTGAAGTTGCTGCTTGCTAACAAGCTGTCTGCCCATTTCTTTCACTTCCCCGTGGACAGATAGCACAACACGACGGAGCTTCCAGGGAAGTGAGCAAAGGGAAGTTTAGCTAACATATGAGAGTACTTGAGAACACTGAATCATGCGTGGATGACAAAGAGATTAACAGCTATTGGAGAAAAATAGCACACCCACAACTGATATATTGTAAACTCTCACGCTTGTCTGGATACTTAACAGTCATACACACCAGCCTTAAATTCCCCTTTCCTGTTGTTTTGCAACTGTTCTGCACGCTGCCATTTTAAGTCTGAATCAGATACAGAGGAAATGCTGTTTTGTCCCATTCTTGTTTTTTACCCGTTGCTCTCTTACTCATTTGAGAGTCATTCATTAGGAAGATATTTTCTCCTTTGCATGGCAGTAGTAGAGCCCTGCCCATTACTGCAGCCAATGATGTTTTGCTCTGTTGTGATGTGCTCCCATCTGGTTTCCAGTGAAAATGCATCACTCCATTAACATTGCCTGTGATCTAGAGGATGCTTTAATCTAAGAGTATAAACTCCACTTAATTACATCCTCCAAAAGAGCTCTATTAGTATAATGCAATCAAACAGGGAGCACATCCATTTTGGCAAGTCAAACATGATCAAATGAGTCTTGAAAGTGTTTACTTTCATCTCCTGATCAGATCATAGAATCATATTTAGGCGTCCCATGTTCCAAGGCCTTGATTGATACTTGTGTTTTTGTGGGTAAAAATAAGATGCATTGGTAATATATTTCTATGTGGCAAAAACAACCATAACAATTGAGTTTAGGAGAGTCTAAACAGACTCTGTGTGTTACACTGATGACTTTATGCTTGACCTTTCAAGCCTCTCATTTTATAACCTCCAGCCATATTCATAATTGCTCTCTGTGTGTGTCATGCCAGTTTCCATTTGTATAGCAGTATTTTTCAATGAATTTAAACTTCAAAAGTAAGTAAAATGCCCTGGTTTAAAATTATACACAAAGACTTTATTGTATAATAAATTGTGTCTACCAATTACTTTTGCCACGGTACCACAATAAAAAGACCAAGCATGCACACAACTGATGCAGTGTCACAATAAATAATCATGAGTTCTCGTAGTTACAGAACATGTTTGTTAATGATTCATGTCTAATAACCTCATGAAAGAATCTTACATTTGTAGACAGGATAGCTGAATAGCATTCAGATCAAATCAAATCAAATCAAATCACTTTTATTGTCACATCACATGTGCAGGCACACTGGCACAGCACATGCGAGTGAAATTCTTGTGTGCGAGCCCCACAAGCAACAGAGATGTGCAAACACAACAACACAAACGAGCAAAATACAAGAATGGCCAACCTGAAACTAATAAATATATGTACAATATATAATAGTGTATGCATTTCTGGATGTGTATACTAAATATTTTCCTACATGTATGTGTGTGTGTGTGTGTGTGTGTGTGTGTGTGTGTGTGTGTGTGTGTGTATACACATTTTTACAAATTAAATAGTAAAAAAGTAAAAATAATAATAATAATAAAAATAATAATAATAAAATATATAAAATATACAGAGTTGAATATGTGCAAAACAAGTGGCATTTATATACAGTGTGGAGTGCATAATGTTGAAGTTCCAGTAGTGAAGCTGAGGTGTCTATGACGTGTTCAGCAGTCTGATGGCCTGATGGAAAAAGCTGTCTCTCAGTCTGCTGGTTCGGGACCGGATGCTGCAGAACCTCCTTCCTGATGGAAGCAGTCTGGGGTGACTGGAGTCCTTGATGATCCTCCCTGCTTTCCTCAGGCAGCGCTTCCTGTAGATGTCTTGGAGGGAGGGAAGCTCACCTCCAATTATCCGTTCAGAGCACCGCACTACTCGCTGGAGAGCTTTGCAGTTGTAGGCGGTGCTGTTGCCATACCAGGTGGTGATGCATCCGGTGAGGATGCTCTCAATGGCACAGTGATAGAAGGTCCTGAGGATGCGGGGGCTCATGCCGAATCTTTTCAGTCTCCTGAGAAAGAAGAGGCGCTGCTGCGCCTTCTTCACTGTTTTGTTTGTGTGTACTGACCACGTAAGATCCTCAGCCAGATGTACTCCAAGGAACCGGAAGCTGCTCACTCTCTCCACAGCAGCGCCGTTGATGGTGATGGGGGTGTGTACTTCTCTGCACCTCCGGAAGTCCACTATCAACTCCTTTGTCTTTGCGACGTTGAGGGTGAGATGGTTGTCTTGACACCAGTGGGTCAGGGCGCTGACCTCCTCCCTGTAAGCCGTCTCATCACCGTTGGTGATAAGACCCAGTGTCGTAGTGTCGTCCGCAAACTTCACAATGATGTTGGAGCTGTTAGTGGCTGTGCAGTCGTAGGTGTAGAGTGAGTACAGGAGAGGGCTCAGTACACACCCCTGTGGAGCACCAGTGTTCAGTGTGATGGGGGATGAGGTGATGCTGCCCAGTCTGACCACCTGGCGTCTGTCAGACAGGAAGCTAAGGATCCAGCTGCAGAGGGAGCTGCTCAGTCCTAGATCCTGCAGTTTCCTGTCCAGTTTCGAGGGAACGATGTTATTGAATGCTGAGCTGTAATCTACAAACAGCATTCTCACATACGTGTCTCTCTTCTCCAGGTGTGACAGGGCAGTATGTAGTGTCAGGGCTATGGCATCATCAGTGGACCTGTTGTGGCGGTATGCAAACTGTAGAGGGTCCAGTGAGTCGGGTAGTGCAGAGCAGATGAAGTCCCTGACCAGCTTCTCGAAGCATTTGCTTACGATGGGGGTCAGGGCTACAGGTCGCCAGTCGTTCAGTGAGGAGATGGTGGAGGATTTGGGTACAGGGACGATGGTGGCCATTTTGAAGCAGGCTGGGACTACAGACAGAGAGAGGGAAAGGTTGAAGATGTGCGTGAACACTCCAGCCAGCTGAGCCGCGCATGACTTGAGGACGCGGCCGGGAATCCCGTCCGGACCAGTAGCTTTGCGTGCGTTCACCTTCCTGAAGCACTTCCGCACATCCTCCTCAGACACAGTGTGCGCACTGACGTCATCCGCGGTGCGCACACTGTCCGGTCTCATGGTGTTCGCTGCGTCGAATCTAGCGTAGAATACGTTTAGATCCTCACACAGAGAGGCCGTGGTCTGCGGTGTGCTGGTTTTCCCTCTAAAGTCTGTGATCGTGTTTAGTCCCTGCCACATACTCCGAGGGTTGTCAAACTGTTGCTCCACCCTGTCCCTGTACTCACGTTTGGCTGCTTTGATCGTCTTCCGGAGTTGGTAATGTGCGTGTTTGTAGTCCGATGTGTTCGCGGAGGCAAAGGCGGTGTTCCGTGCCGCCAGTGCCGCGCGAACATCTCCGTTAATCCAGGGTTTTTGATTTGGGAAGGATTTGACTGTTCTGGATGGGACGACATCTTCCATGCATTTCCTGATAAATCCACAGACTGAGTCTGTGTACTCATCAATGTCTCTGGCGGCCACGTGAAACATTTCCCAGTCCGCGTGATCAAAACAGTCCCGCAGCGCAGACTCCGATTGGTCCGTCCAACAGTGCACCGCCCTCCGGGTTGGAGCTTCCTGTTTCAGCTTCTGCCTGTAGGCGGGCAGGAGCAGGATGGAGCGGTGATCTGATTGGCCGAATGGGGCGCGGGGGAGGGCTTTGTACGCATCCCGGAAAGAGGAGTAACAGTGGTCGAGTAGCCGGTTTCCACGTGTGTTAAAAAGGATGTGTTGATGGAGTTTTGGTGAGACTTTCTTCAGGTTTCCCTTATTAAAGTCTCCGGCTGTGATAAACGCTGCCTCTGGGTGTGCGGTTTCCTCACTGCTGATCGCGCTGTACAGTTCCCTGAGTGCACGGTCAGTGTCGGCTTGTGGGGGAATGTAAACAGCCGTAATAATCACTGCTGTAAATTCCCTCGGTAGCCAGAATGGCCGGCACTTAATCATCAGGTACTCCAGGTCCGGTGAGCAGAAGGATTTGACCGAGTGCACGTTCGCATAATCACACCAGCTGTTGTTGATCATGAAACATACACCACCGCCTCTGCTTTTCCCAGTAAGATCCTGTGACCTGTCCGCGCGGTGCACAGAGAACCCCGGTAGTTGTATTGCGGAGTCCGGTACTTTGTCCGATAGCCAGGTTTCTGTGAGGCAGATCACGCAGCAGTCCCGCATCTCTCGCTGGAATGAGATCCGTGCCCGAAGCTCGCACAGCTTGTTCTCCAGAGACTGCACATTAGCCAGTAATAAACTGGGTAACGGTGGTCTGTAAGTGCGCCGTCTCAGTCGAACCAGAACGCCAGATCTTCTCCCTCTGCGTCGGCGTTTGCGGCCTCCAGGGCCAGAGAACAAAGGCGTCTCAGGTGAGATGAATGGGGGGTCTGCAAACGGAGCGTCCGTGTTGCAAAACTTGAACTCCGGAAAGTTATAAGAAAGACCGTCTTTTATGTCCAGTAAGGTTTGTCGGTCGTACACAAGGAGACAAGTGCTGCTCGTGAAAAAATAAAGGAAAAGTAAAATTAAACACAGAAGAAAGCCGTTGCTTGGGGGAGCTCGCGACGAGGCTGCCATACTCGGCGCCATCTTGTCATTTGTCAGATGATACGTACACTCAACAAAAAATATACACGCAACACCTTTGTTACTGCTCCCATTCCCCATGGGATGGACGTAGAGACCTAAAATTCATTCCAGATACACAATATAACCATCCCTCCCAAACAGTGGTCACAAATCAGTCCAAATGTGTGGTAGTGGGCACATCTGCTATATTGAGATAATCCATCCCACCTCACAGGTGTGCCACATCAGGATGCTGATCTGACATCATGAGTAGTGCACAGGTGTACCTCAGACTGCCCACAACAAAAGGCCACCCTGGAATGTGCAGTTTTTTGCGCTATTGGGGGTCTGGGGACCCAGAACCGGTCAGTATCTGGTGTGACCACCATTTGCCTCATGCAGTGCAACACATCGTCGCATGGAGTCTATCAGATTGTCAATTGTGGCCTGTGGAATGTTGGTCCACTCCACTTCAATGGCTGTGCGAGGTTGTTGGATATTCGTGGGAACTGGTACACGCTGTCGTATACGCCGGTCAAGCACATCCCGAACATGCTCAATGGGTGACATGTCCGGTGAGTATGCTGGCCATGCAAGAACTGGGACATTCTCAGCTGCCATCTGCCCTGAACAATGTGAACCATGATTCATCCGTGAAGCGCGCACCTCTCCAACGTGCCAGACGCCATCGAATGTGAGCATTTGCCCACACAAGTCTGTTACGGCGACGAGCTGGAGTCAGGTCAAGACCCAGATGAGGACGACGGGCATGCAGTCAAGCGTCCCTGAGACGGTTTCTGACAGTTTGTGCAGAAATTGTTTGGTTGTGCAAACCAATTGTTCCAGCAGCTGTCTGGGTGGCTGGTCTCAGACGATCTTGGAGGTGAACCTGCTGGATGTGGAGGTCCTGGGCTGGTGTGGTTACACGAGGTCTGCGGTTGTGAGGCCGGTTGGATGTTCTGCCATATTCTCTGAAACGCCTGTGGAGACGGCTTATGGTTGAGAAATGAACATTCAATGCACGGGCGACAGATCTGGTTGACATTCCTGCTGTCAGCATGCCAATTGCACGCTCCCTCATTGCTTGTGGCATCTGTGGCATTTTGCTGTGAGACAAAACTGCACATTCCAGGGTGGCCTTTTGTTGTGGGCAGTCTGAGGTACACCTGTGCACTACTCATGATGTCAGATCAGCATCCTGATGTGGCACACCTGTGAGGTGGGATGGATTATCTCAATATAGCAGATGTGCCCACTACCACACATTTGGACTGATTTGTGACCACTGTTTGGGAGGGATGGTTATATTGTGTATCTGGAATGAATTTTAGGTCTCTACGTCCATCCCATGGGGAATGGGAGCAGTAACAAAGGTGTTGCGTTTATATTTTTGTTGAGTGTAGATAACAAAGAAAATCCGCAAACACAGGAAGAGAACAAAACATTCTTCAAATTACTTTAAATCTTTTATCATAAAATGAAGTGAGATGTTTGCTATCACGACAATGTTTGAGAAAAGATCGAGCTTGAAATTTTGTTTCATACAGTTAATATCAGTTTACGTTTAGATTATTTTTTACATATTTCTGTGATAGAGTGAAGAACAATTAGTTTCATTAAATAAATCAAGTGTATGCAAAGAGGCTGTACTTACCAAGTTGACCTCTGTGGCATGCTGCATGATCGAGCCATTCATCTCTTATCGAAGGGCCATGTTGTTCAGTTTGTGGGTTTCGGCTTTTTAAGGTCTGACCACTAAAATCATCCACAAGCATCAGTTTCTTCAGGAGCAATTTGGTGACCGGCTGTGCACTTTCCAGCATGTTGCCACTCCATGTCACAAGGCGAAAGGGATGACTAAATGACTCAGAGATCATCATATTAACATTTTGGATCCATTCATGGGAAACTCTCAAGATTTTAAGGTCCGATTTTAATGAGATTTTGAAACCATTGGATTTTAAAAGTGAAGTGATAAAGACTTGCAAAATCAAAGGCAACGATTCCACCTTTATCAGGCTTATTCATTAAGACAGCTTTCCTAATACTATGGTTTTTCCAAATAAATAAAAAACTGGTGTTGTATGCAACAGTCTGCAAAAACTCTCCTGCTTTTGCAATTAAAGCTCTCCCTAAAACAGATGGGTGTCTGTGGAGTCACAAACTAAAACTGTGTTCAACTGATTTCATCAGAGGGTTGAACTTGTTTCTAAAGACATTCTAAGATATTTACATATCATATAAAAAAGAAGGTCTAATAAAGCGCATCTTTAGTCTCATATTCATCCTTTAGAAATAGGGTGGTATCATCTGCCAGCTTACTGGTGATAATGGGACCAGAAGTGGATCTATGAACTCACTCACACTAGGACAGCTGACTGTGAGCTCATAATATCTTCAACACATTTCAATTTGCTTTGCAGCTTTCAGTAGGGTCATGCTTTCAAACTAGCTGCACAACCTAAAATCACCTCTTTTTGATTTCAAAGAGACAGAAGTCGTACTTCCCAAAGTGCGACCTGCATCGACCAATCCACTCAGTCATGCTGGTTTCCATGACCGGTGCAAAAGTATTGAATTACTGTGAACTAAATAATTAAACTGAGATTTCACGGCACTTATCAGTGATATGGGTGTTCATGTTTTTCATCACCCAAATTGTATGAGTCACTATAACTTATAGTTGAAGTGTTTGAGTACCATTCAGCTGAAACGACACACTGACTTTACTGGATGGGCTTGGACCCCTGAGGCCCATCCATAACACCAACACTGGTCCCTGAGTCACTATAGAGGTAAGTGACCCATGCTTCCCAGTTTCTGTGCTTACTTTATAAAGAAATAAAGATAGCTTCTTAAAGATCTTTACAAAGCTCTACAGTTAATCCATCTGTGCCAGGAGAATTTTAATTTTTCCCCTTAAATCTTTGCATGATTATTTAATATTGTTAAGTGAGTCCATAAAAGGAGTAACTTAAAGTTTTTCACTGATTTTGTTTTTAAAGAAGAATTTTGAATATGGTCTTCAGTTATATTACTCTTGACGTTTAATTTAAAAATATTTTTTTCCTTTTTATTTCAAGTTTAAGAAAGATACATTCTTCTTCCTTTTCTAGCCATTTTTTCAGTAATGAATAAAAGCTCCTTCAGCCCTTGAAATATAAATGTTTTTATACCTAAGTTGTAAATCTTTTAGATTTGTCTGTTCTTCTAATGATAGATTTTCTTTTTTTATGTTGTTGGAGCTTTTATAAACTATTTTCTAAGTTCGTAATCTTCATCAATTCTTCCTACGTGAATTTTGTATAATAACTGTATTCTATAAATTCTGTATTTTATTTATTTATTTATTTGTATTACTTTTTATTATATTATTATATTATTTTTATTAAGTTTAGTGACTCGTCCATTAAAATTTAGTTGTTAAGTTGTTTATTTCAATAAAAATAAGTTGATGATCTGAAAGTGGAGCTGAGATTATATCATATTTGATTTCTGCCGTTATATGAACCGATGTTGTTCAGCAATTAATCGATTATCTTTGCTTTATTTACGTTTTGTTGTTGTAATTGCGTTGCTTTCTTCTTGTACGTAATATCCGGCGCTAGTGCTGAACTTCCTGTTTTCTTCCGCATCAATACCACAATAATGGCGTCTTGTAGCGAGGTTAGCGCTTTTTCCTTGTTATTTGTATTTTATTGAGGTTTTTTTTTTTATGGATAGTGGATACGGTAGATGGATGTAACTCGTTAGATTGCGATGTGTCGTTTTGCTGACAGAAGTTGTGTTTCTTCGTCGTGTTTGTTGGTTAAAATGTCGTGTTTTGTGTACGAGGCTAACGGGAATTTAGCGGCTAATAAGCGTTAGCTTTCTGACTGTCAGTTGTTCTCAGGCGTCTCTTCTTCATTGAACAGTTTGAATTAAAACGTTTTACTTGTATTGATAACTGTCTTTGTTAGCAGGAGTCTGCTGCAACTGCCGAAGAGGAGCCGACTGAAACCGTCACGTCCCAGAAGAGAGAAGCGAGACTGCGAAAATTTCGAGAGCTGCATTTCAAACGGGTGAGCTGTTTAACTTCAAAGCTTCAGTCAAATGTATCGTAAAATCACAGAAACCTCATGTTTAATCGCATGGTCAGCAAATTGGGGTCCCAAAGGCCGGAATCGATCCACTGTAGTGTGCAAACCAGTGGCATGTGAAAAACAAAGCTTGAATATGACCAGTATATCTCAAACATATCTCTCACGAATGATATCGAATCATCTTGAGCCCGAAAAAACATTCCTGTCACAAAGCAGAAGCTCACAAGCACAACAGCTCTATAAAGATTGGGCAAAAAAGGACTTGATTAATCATACAGGGTAGTGACAATAACGCAGTCATAAAGATGTTTGCAAAGCAGGTAATTTCTTTATTTTATATAAAACTCACTAACACATCCTGCTCACTGCAGTATATTTGTTAATATAAGCAAATATATCACAGAGACTTCAGCAATCACTTTTTGGTGTGACACCGGCCCAATGGATGGCAGTTGCAGTAAGGTCATTAACTAACCCAGTTTTTCAATCAAACGCACTGCTGCTCCTAGTGTCGTGATGGTGTGATTAATGTGGATAAAGTGAGATCTGCTGTTGAATATTTGTTTTTTAAAAGAAAATCTAAGGCTGTTCATCAGTTCTTGTTTACAAGAGAAGAACTTTTCTTCTAGTAAGGAAATAATGTTTTTAAACTTGGGCTGCTGGTATCACTAGCAATGGACCATCAGGACCATGCAGCCATTATAACACCCCCCAGTGCATTTGGAGAGTAATCAGGGCATAAAGAATCACCTGCCAAGTCTAAATATTGCTTTGAAATTTTGCCACAAAAACCCCCCGTTTTTTTAAAAGCTTATTTGCTGAAAGTTTAACTTCTAAAGGCGTGTTTTGGGGAATTGTAGGACTGAACGACAAGTTAAAAACACATTGTTATTGAATTGTAGGTTTCCAACAGTAGATATGTTAATGTACTATAACAGAAGATGTCTCTGTAAACTAGAGCTGGGCGATATGAGATTTTTTCATATCACGATATGTTTTTTTCATTTCAGGCGATAACGATATCTATCACGATATAAGCCAAATAACTATATTTGTAAGATTTAAATGTGCCGTTGCTCACAAGTAAAATGTGAAATAATCAGCAGCTTGTTTTTATTTAAATATTTATTTCCCATAATAAGTTCAACAGGGTAGATGTACTTATGGAACATGAGACTTTTTCAGATAAATAAAGGCAAATATTGCAAACTACACAAAAGGCAGCCGCTAAAGCGTTTAAGTTTCAAAATAGAACAAATGAAACAGACTAAATTGTCAATTCCACTTAGAAACAAAATATTAATTCTAAAAATAAATCTTAGTTTGTTTTACAGAAGAACAGACAAAACTGACTAACTTTTGTCAATATCAAATAAACTGAGCACTAAAAGGAAATTCTCAATCTCTCCTTGTTGTATAGCTGAGCTTTTCAAACAGTTTTAACAGTTACTTTAGTCTGACAAAAGCCGAATGACGAATTAGCGCTTCCAGTCAGAGACTGAGGCTACGTCCACACGTACACGGGTATTTTTGAAAACGGAGATTTTCCGTTTTCGTTTTAAAAAATAATCCCGTCCACACATAAAGGCAGAAATGAAGGAAAACGCTGCTATGAACATGCCAAAGCAGCAGGTGGCGCTAGATTCCTAACCGTGCAGAAATGTTGGCCAATCAGAAGTCTAGAAGCCTCGGTGGGAAAAAGTAAACAAAGCTGCGGCATAGAAGCAGAACCGAGTCGTATGTGTGGAGGGACAGTAACTGTGTGTATATGTAAGCATTTAAACACTGCAGAGAGTAGAATTAACAGTAACAGTATTGTAGAAATTCATTTCACCGAAACAATAACGTGGCGCACAGTGTGACGCATGCACCAGTTCATTGTATTTCCAGACTTGCTTTCGGCACAATTTACAGTGCACGCTACTCTATTTTTTGTCAGACTTGAAATAGCCGAAATACCTTCACACTACGGAACTTCTATGGCTCTTCCGTTTGACAATCTCTCCGGCATTGGAACCATCATCTTTTTTCTCTTCGGTCACGCTCGGTTGATTTTTCTAGTTGGCACACTCATTTCCTCCATTACCCGCTGGCTACTTCCCAAACAAACACACGTGCGGCTTGGCACTTGTGCTGTACGTAACAAGCCACGCGACGTGACTCTGCGGCTGTGATTGGTTCGGCTCTGCGCTACTTAATTTGGATTGGCTGACCTTTTTTTTTTTTTTTCTTTGAGGACAAGAGCGGCGAGGTCTATCGCGATAGCTTAATTTCTCTATCGAGTAAAAGTTATATCGCGATACATATCGTTATCGTTCTATCGCCCAGCTCTACTGTAAACATCTTCTAAAGATAAGTACTGTGTGTTACTCTTACTTTTCTTACCCATTTTGATCAAATTGGGCCAGGTGTGACCCATGAAATGAGGTATAGAGGTTTACAGGTGTATTGTATTTTAGTTTTTTCCCTTTTTTTCTTTCATGCAGCTTCTCCTCAAACCTGTCATTTGTGTTATTTGTCACTGCAGAATGAAGCACGTAAGCTCAATCACCAGGAGGTCGTGGAGGAAGACAAGAGGTTGAAGCTGCCCTCAAACTGGGAGGCTAAGAAAGCCCGACTGGAGTGGGAGCTTGCTGAAGATGACAAGAAAAAGGTATTTCAGTTTTTCTGTAGTCCTGGGTTGGTACACTGGATGTACTGATATACTGGTCCTAATTTCAGGCTAATTAAATACCATCATACCGAAGAACATGCAAAATCCCCACCAGGACTCTTAAAGTGATTTTTAGGTATCCACGACAGCTGTATTAACTGCATCCTTGTCAATCTCATATCATCACTAGTGCAGTTGCCCCAAAGTCTAAAGTGAATCACCTCCAGGCATTGTCAGAAAATTCTGTTTCTCTTCTATGTAGCACAACATAACGTGTTATCGCATCACCCAAAAATACTGTGGCAGTTTTATGCTGGATTTACTAGAATCAAAATATCTAAAAGTTTTGCGGTGGTGCAGCTGAATTTTTCCCAGTTTGAGCTGATTATTAAGTATCGATTACTGATTCAGGAGTGTGCTGCTCGTGGGGAGGACTATAACAGAGTGAAACTGCTGGACATCACTGCTGACGATGCAGAGAGGTGGGAGAGGAAAAAGAAGAAAAAGAATCCCGACACAGGATTTGCAGGTCGGTTGTTCCACTAAAGACAGATGCAGATTATTTTCTAATGACTCTATTCTTCTATTTATTAATGGCAAAAAATGTGTTAGAAAGTTGAGTCGGAGAAGGAAGAGTGACAGATGACTTTATCATCTACTTGTGCAGTCTAACATTTTATAGTGTGGTTATTAGACTAATTGGTTAAACATGCCATCATAATAGCAGTGGTTGCAAAGCTGTAGAAACTAGCCACAACATGACCCTGCGTTTGTATTAGTGTCATCGCTGGCACTTAAAAAAAACAAAGAGGAAATAGTGAACAGCGACAAAAATCTGTGGTCGATCCCATTAAAGATTTGCTCATATTCGCCTACACGGTAATGTTAAGGTGTCAGTAAAATATTTGGCAGCAGGAAAAATGTAACAGGTCTGCCCAGATTTAACCAGCAGAGTGATCATAGACTGTTGCACAGCACTCACGATGCATTTAATTTTCACATCTTAGACTTAAAAAAGCTTTTACAGGCAGTGAACTTCAGTGTGCTGGTAAAAGCTGAATGATTTTCTCCTGGAAATTTGAGTTAATGTATAGAAGCAAATATCAGCGAGTGATTCTTCATTATGTCCAAGACTAAGATATTTTTTTCCACTATTTATTTAGTTAAATATGTCATATTTAGCAACAATGTTAGCTTCACCTCCTAATGGATGTAACATTTTTAGTCCGTTCTTTGCTCAGAGTTGCTATAAAAAAATTCCTAAATCACTTATAAGCTGAAATTCCTCTTGTTGGTACTTTCTAGGCTAATGTAAGACCTCTCTGAGGTCTTTCTAAGGAGACTAGGAGCACACCCTTCTATTTACTTTTTGTCAGCATACACAGAAACTCTGCAGCTGACCTGTATTCTTTGGAAGAGCCAGACTGTCACCAGCCTACCAAAAAATGTCTGTTTGAATCAAGTTTGAAGCTCAGGCTAACAGCACCACCTTATTTAGCTTGAATCCTAAAAGAATTCTAATCTGATTGCATGATTCTCATCCTCTTTAACGTCCAGCATGATTGCTGAACAATGTTTAATACGGTGTAAAAATAGACCACGTCTAATGATTGTATTGGCTGAGGAATCCTTTTGCAGATGTTATAAGGTGATCAGATCAAACAGCTTTATTTTAGCCGTGGGCAACCCTCTTGTCACGCCAAAGAGCCTCAGTCCAATCATTTACTAGATACTTACTTAACTTAATTTACTCTTGAGAAAGTGGTGCACCGTGATTCTCGTCTTCTGTTTAGTTTCCAATTTCTTTATCACAAAAAATTCGAGTGACATAGATGAATGAAAGATGCTTTGAGCCGACATTACAGCAAAATGTAGGGAGCCAGCTTTGGCTCCCTACATTTGGAAATGCTTGTTTTTGCTATTTGTACCATTCTTTCTGTCCATTTTGGTGCTGGTTGGATTTTTCTGACTGTTTGGTAGCCGTTACTTTTCATCACACCATCTGTACTTTTTCAGTGATGGCAAGGTTTAGTGTAGCTCCTATTGGAAGAGTTGGAATAGAAGGTGAATGCCTTTGTGGATAGCTTTTATCTTTACCAGGATCTTTGTGACTAGGAACAAACTTTAGCATCAGGAAGCTTTGTGAACACAGATCCTGGCCTTACCGTGTCAGACTGCTCCTGCTTTAATCTGCTGGGAAAAAAACATTTGCTGTGTCTCCTAAATATGGCTGCCATGTGTGGCATCAAAACCTCCCCTGAATTAAAACCTCTGGGGAGAAAATAATCAGCAGAGGGGCTTCAAAAAAAAAGGGAGGGGGGGGCTGAGGTGGAGAGATGCCTCTTCAGCCCTCCTTAACAAGCCGCAGATTGTGATTGCTGAGCCTCGTGCCTGCTTGCTGTTTGTTCCACTAATTATAACTCTTTTTCTTTTTTCCTTTCCTCCTCTCACACACAAACGCACACATGATGGACTACAGGATATGCAGAAGCCCAGTTCCGGCAGTACCAGAGGCTTACCAAGCAGATCAGGCCAGACATGGAAAATTACGAGAAGCAAAAGGAGGAAAGGTGAGTTGGGCCTCTGTCAGACCCCAAGCAACCTCTGTATTCTCCAGCCAGGTGGTGAGTGGCTGCTGGCAGGGGAAATATGAACGTATAGATATAGAGGCACACAGCACCTTACTTGAAAGCTTCTTTAGTTTGCCTGGAAGGCACCAACTTGTTTGCAAAGACTCAAAATCACAGAACTGGGGACGTTTGCGTTCCCAGTACACCCTCCACTGGCATTCATCGTCGTCACACAGGAAGTCGCTGCAGTATAGCAATAGTTGCTGTCGCTTGGACAATACCACCACATCAATCTCCTACCAAAAATTGTGCAAACTGGCCGAAGCAACGCCAAAATGGCAGCTGACGTTGATTTTTTTTTTTTTTTTTGCACATCACCATGTGACAGGGAGCAAACAGAGAATTGGAGCGACAAAAACGAGGCCCATTGTTTTACAGATTTACTACTGGCGCATCTTTGTAGTAAAACCCCCATTAAGGGCATCACTGCATCTTGGAACCAAAACTAGAAGAAGAAGAAAAAGAATCCTTTAATTGTCCCAGATGGGGAAATTTGGGTATAACAGCAGCAAGAAAGACACATATACAAACAAACAGTATACAAGACACAGAACAGAAACATAAACAATTTTTACATATTTACATCAAGGACAATGGTTACCAAAAACAGAGTACTGTACCATTATTAAATTAAATTAAATGAAGTTAAGAGGCAAAATCTGGTTATAGTGTGAATCGGTTGATAAAATAGTGCAAGTTACAGCGCTGATGTAAACATCTGTGTTTGTTGGGAGCAGTTCTGATTGTACAGTCTGACAGCTGCAGGGAGGAAGGACCTGCAGAAACGCTCCTTCATGCATCAAGGATGCAGCAGTCTGTCACTGAAGGAGCCCTGCAGTTCAGCAGCATTTACATGCATGGGGTGGGAGACTCTGTCCATCAGAGGTGTTATTTTGGCCAGAGTCCTTCTGTCTCCCACCACCTGCACTGGGTCCAAGGTGCATCCCAGAACAGAGCTGGCCTTCTTAATGAGTTTATCCAATTATTATTAACTAACGTATGTTGCAAGTTAGATTTTGTACGTTGATTAAAATAAATATTACATTTAACTGACTAGCACTTCTGGAGTCTTTATTAATCCGGTTACACAGACTACTCAAATTATGAAGAAATGTCCTTGGGAGTTAGTTTGACGAATTTCCTCTAACAGTGTAATAAAAATGATGCATGAGGAGGTCTTTCTGTGACCCGAACTGTGAAATTTCCAGTCAAGTAAAATTAATTGAGAAAATGAAACTTGGTGATATTGATCTATAACGCCCGCCATCATGTGTGTGCAAAGCATTTTCTGTATATTAATTCGCATATCCCCGATTTTCCCTGGGCGATATGTTAACTTAGCTGCACACTCCAGAAATAATTTAAAGATTTATTTTTTTTAATGTGGAGAATGCGCACCAAGGTCAGAGAGGAATTCACTGCCCTGGAGGTGTTTTCCAGACTGTAAAAGCCGCCACATGCAGAACCATGAAGGATGCACCATCACGACTGGCCCCAAAGCGACATCATCTTCCCTCATTGGGATGTGCATAATCACAATGATGGGATAGAAAAGTGGATTTAGGAATGTTAAAGTGCCGATTATCTGTGGTTATGCATTTCTAATTGTTTTGCTGGTGCTCCACAGCGGTGAGGACTTCCACCCCACGTCCAATAGCCTGATCTACGGCACCCATGTTCCCACAAAGGATGGCATTGACCGCATGGTGGAGGATGTTGAGAAACAGTAAGTCACACTTTTCACGAAAGCAGTTCCCTATCCACTTCTGACCATCTCTTAATTTTATATCTACACCAGCCTGATTCACGGGGCAGACCGCTAAGATAAACCTCTGTACCCACTGATGCTCTGTGGTTACACAAAATCAAGCATGTGACGTAAAACAGAATTTTATCCACCTGTGGCAGTGTGGAAGAAAAGCCAAGCACTGATTTGGTTAAAGCTTGGTTATTATGATTGGTTTGCACCATCAAAGCTGCACAAAATGTTTGTTTTGTCTCAGGATGACCGTGGGTTCATGTCAGTTAAATCCCTGCTTCCCAATGCTGGCACACCACAAACGCAGTGTGAAGATAAGCAAAGGCAATGGGAGGCAATCTCTGAGTGGAAGAATTCAACCCCGGACCATAAATTCTGGTCCAAATGAGGATAGGAGGCAGTTCATTATCTGCCACCTTCTGACCAAGGTTTAAACTGAGTTTTCAAATACTGGGAAGTTCAACCTGCTAAACTGAACATAACCGTAACCAAGCTGGCAGGGTCACGTCTTGTTATGCCAGGAAGAGGAGGTGATTGGTTGTGCAATTTGACAAGAAAGTTTGAGCAATAAGTTGGTGACAAGCAGCGGGCTGCTAACTGCCTATGAAAGCTCCGTTGTGCTGCAGTCACACCGAGGAAAACAGTGGTTGGAGACCGGAGCACAATCAAGATACTGCAAAATAGTTGCTTCAGAAGACTGGGACCAGGTGTCGTGTTCAAAGCAACTTTTATGGTAATAAGACAAAGTTTGTTTGTTTACAGCCCACGAGTAAAGGGTCAATTACATGCAGTCTGTTTGTGATAATACAGAAATTGACTTTAAAAAATGTGAAATTTGTTGCTTGTCTTCAGACACAGAAAGTCACATCAAACTTCCAGAACCTCAGAGATTTGAAACAGAACTTCGAAAATGCCTCAAGAAATCGTGATGTAGTTTCAATCACTTGAGATCCATCAAAAACAAGATGCACCCGTTGGTGAAATGACTGTACAAACTCCATGACTGTACAAAGTCCAACTGCGATTGTTTGTAGATGGGTTGCCTCACACTGACGAGCATGCAACGTCTTCAGCCTCTGGGTGACCTGTTTCTTGCTGCAGCTGCTTGTAGTCAGTCTCCGAATGTGAAAAAAATCAGTGCGGTGACAACAAAACCACCAGTGTTTCATAATAGCAACAAAGTTGCCACCCTGTGTTAATGTGACCGAGCCATTGCTCGTCTCATAAGTGACCGTTGGTTCTTGATATGATAATCATAACATCACATGTGACATCCATGAGCTATGATGCTTTTATGTATTTCAAATGTTCAAATATGACATTGGTTTTTGGGGGTGTTTTGAAAATTGTTTGCAGCCAGTGACTGGATGTCTCCTCCCTTGAAATTCTCCAGCAGACCTGCAGAGCCTTGCAGATGTTTTCAGTTCAAAACTTTCAGACAGAACTGTGTTGAATAAAGTTCGGAGATCTCACAGATTAAATGAGTGTTGGCCAGTCTGTAAGTGACCGACTAGGTCACGTGATGGTGGAACCGGGTCATAGTCGGGGAACTGTCAAACCTGAACAGCCTGTGTGCACGGCTAAATGTCAGACAGATGGTGTGATGCTTTTTCAAAGCTTTATGATAACCACACTGGAGGCTACTTTAAGGTGACGAGACAAAGAGGTCTAACAGTACCTTCTGCCTCACTCACTTTTAATGTCACTCAGCTGAAGGTTTTCTCTTTCCTCCAGAAATCTTTGACCTTTTTCTTACCCCGGTCTTCCCCCAAGCTCTTCTATATTTAAGACAGTCGAAGGACTGTGTTGGAGATGCAACTGCAGGGCATTAGACAAGGATTCGGTTGCCAGGGTATGACGCACAACAATGCTTTGAAGACACGGTGGATGAGGAGTAGGAGCTCACAAATTGACAGTATTTTCCTCCGAGTATGTGCGCTAGGTTTTCCATCGCCACTCGGCTTGCCAAATTTAAAAATGCATGCTTCCAAATTATTGCCTGCAGCCAGTTATTGTTATTGGATCTGCCACAGTTGGAGGCCACGCCAGTTTATGAAAATGTCTCTAAGCTGCTTTTATTTTTGCTTTGTGTCAGGATTGAGAAGCGGTCCAAGTACAGCCGACGCAGGGCCTACAACGACGACGCCGACATCGACTACATCAACGAGAGGAACGCCAAGTTCAACAAGAAGGCGGAGCGTTTCTATGGCAAATACACAGCAGAGATCAAGCAAAACCTGGAGAGGGGCACAGCGGTGTAGAGCGTCAGGTCACTTTAGAGCTTCGCTTTTTATTTTTTCCTTCTTGCTTAAAGTCTCTGTGTTTATGAGCGAAAATGCAGTGTTGCCAGGTTTTTGAGCTGACATATGTAAAAAAATTTTGTTTTACTTGTACAGTATGAAAAGTCTGTCTCTGAACTCTTATTTTTTAATAAACCACTTCCAATTATCTCATTATCTTGCACACTTGTTGTGCTTTTTTTTTTTTTTTTTTCCTGTGGCTGCTTCTGTGTGTGGTCTCATGACGAGAGGGATTTTGAGCGTGAGAATGAACTGTTAGCTCACCATTGAATCTCTTTGGGGGCATGTTTAGCACAGAATGTCAGCCAACAGGGTTTCAGCGTAGGTGCATGAAGAGAACGGGACACGGAGCAACAGTTGGGTAATTCAATTTATCGCTTTTATCATCTGCATCTTGCCACTAACTTCCCCAGAGCAGATATGTGAACACAAAGCCTTGTGACTTCAGAGCAGACATGCAAACAGCTTTCCATGCCTGAACGTAGGGTCACTGTGCCCTCTACTGGATAAGCAGCGACAGGACAGAGCCAGAAGGGTTAAATGACATGAAATGTGTCCTTACTTGAAATTTATTTTATTTGGATGAGTCAGACCCTTAAAGTAAATTTATGAGATCTTCTTAAACACAATGCATGTTTATGTTTTGCTGATGAAAAGCAGGGGAAGTCTTCAGATTTTCCTTTTGATATCTGACTTGCTGTTGGTGTTCAGGTTTAAGAAGTCTTATCTGATTAGCCTGAGGACACTGGCTGTAGAAACGTTGCATAAATTCAGTTGTGTCTGACACTTTTGATTCATTCACGGCCAACTGACAGTTGGTGTGTCCTATAAAGCAATACTGATTTAAAACTAAGGCACAACTGATGCCAGTGTCTGCTCATAAAGGTGGGGGATCATTGAGTCACGCAGAAATGTCAGGATAAACCTGTCTTCTCACCTTTTCCTGTTAAAACAAGCTCAACGCTTGCTTTGTGTGTCAGTACTAAGTAATCAGCAGTATCTCCCATCAGTCATTAATCACAATTACAAGTCAGCTTACAGCCAGAGACGTTTAGTCTGGCAGTAAGGCGCTCAAAGCGGTGAATCCACCTTTGAATATCTTAGTATCAAGCTCAGATTTACCAGTATTGCACTGCTATTTATATTGTATTTAATATTTTCCAGGCAAAATATTAAATACATGTGCAAACATACTTTGAAATACATTAGGCACATCCTGAACTGTTCTCCAACACCACTACCGTATTTAAAATGTAGCTCCAAGAACATCCCCTTAAGAAAGTTTTTGCATTCAAAGTTGGCTGCCCATGGTGCCTACCCTGCAGGGTGATAATACTCCATCACCCTTTGCAGTGTAAAAGAAAAACTACACTACAAAAATGTCTTACCCATTGGAAGCCAAATCTAGTGAAGTCAGGCCCAGTCAAGTAAATGTACAGCATTATAACTAGAGGTGTTAACCTGGGCTAAAACAGAACAAGTGGAAGTGTCATGTCATGCTGTTACAACAGGTACAGATTTACCAATAACTGTTCTAAAAGATTTAATTTTAATGTTCAAGGTTTTGGAGATGCACTTTTTGATCTGCGTTACCACTGCTTGAATCAGCTGAACAAATCAGATCTGACAATTGAGGTCAGGAACCTTCTGGAAGCAGGCCTTTATATAACCAACCTTGCAGGCAGTGGAAATGCTGACACCATGTGGCTATTTCAGATACTGCAGGTCACTTTCCAGCTGATTTCCAACTACTAAACCCTTGGGGGTTTAAGTGGGGAAAAAAAGAAATTACACAAGTCTCTTTGGCACTGCTGCACCTTCACGTATGAAAGGACGTCCAGAAACAAGTATTATGTGAAATAACTTTATTGAGTTTATAAACATCACAAAAAACACAAGGAAACAAAAATAATAATAATCCCACCTGAACGATTCTTCACTTCTTCCCACAAATCTTTAACATCTGCAAGAAAACACCGATGTGTGAACATCTCATATGTACAGTATATACAGCATGTACAGTGTCCATGTGCTCTGCCCCGCAAGTGCGGGTTTAGGTATGTTTGCGTGCACTCAAGGATTGGCCTGATCTGACTGGGATCCACTGGCCGTAGGGCTTCCTACGCTCTACGCTGTCCACTCGGGGAGTTACCTTTGCTGTAGGAGGAGCTGCAGCTGTTGGCTTAGCAACAGAGTTCTGAAAACAAACAATTTTTATTTTATCATCACGAGTGATTCAGAGCAGTGTGAAACAAAGGAAGACTCACTTTAGTTTAGGTCACTTACATTAATGCTGAAAGCAATTTTTCCTTTCTGGGACGACCTTGGGCTGGAGACGTCATCAGGCTCCTCCTGTGTGCCCTGTTGAAAAACAAGGACAACAAGTAGTTACTCACAAGCCCCAAACTGGAGGCAGAGTGAGCTTTGACAGTTTGTGAAGGTCATATTAGATTAACTGCTTCTAACACAGTTAAGCTTTTCTACTGCGTAGGTAGGTATAACTTCAACAAACTACAGCTCTCATGCAACCCCCAAACACTTAATCCAAGCTTCAAGGTAAGACCTTGAAACAGAATTTCAAAACAAATTATTAAAAAAAAAATAAAAAGAAAAATAATAAAAAGAAAAATATACAGTTTCAGAATGGTGGTCACGCAGCTTTCCCAGCCCCTTAGCACACACCATGTGTACCAACTTATCTTTGGTATATGGAGAGGAGTTCTTCATCTGTTTTTAGCTCTATAATGCAGTCCACACACGTGCGCTCCATCAGCGAGTGGAGGGCTCTGCTAAATAAACAACCCACTTCAACTGCAAGCATAAATACATTTGTAATATCAAATTTTTACTTCCTTTCTACAAGGTGAATCAGTAATAACACATCTGAGTTGGCTGCATCTATGTGTGCAATTAGCAAGTATCTAAAATGTGAGATGTGACATCTACATTTGCATTTATTTGGCCTCTAGTGGAGAAAATGCAGATTGTGAAGATTACAAGGAGTACATTTTGTTATCACCCAAGTCACATGACAGCCCTTTAATCCCAGGTGCCGATGAGTGAAGGAGACCACTGTCATGTCATCTATGAAGACAGGAATAAATAAAGAGCATGTGTTCCCCTCAAGGTCCAAAAGGTTAAACAAGACAGGAAAGTCAACAACACCGACCACAATATAGTCACAGCTATAAAGTCTGAGTGCTGAATCATTTAAAAACAATGCATTGACCTCTACCTTGTGATTAAAAGTTAGAGAGCACTGCTGTGCACAGGAGATATTTCTAAGCTTCTTCATATCCCTCGTCTTTATATGGAAAGAAAATGCACATCAAAGTCTTTAGAGTATTAAAAGCTCCGCCTTCAGTGAATGGCAGGTTCCACATACAGGTAACGTTTCCTCCCACACTCACCTGTGCTGCGGTCTTTTCGGAGCCGTGTCTCACCCTTTTCTCTGGCTCACGCTCGGGTTCTGACAGGATTGGTTTCACACTCTCAGGAAGTTCCAGTTTCTCCACTCCCAGAATCTTCATGGCGTTTGCCTTTGCAGCTTCGAGAAGTTCCCTTTTATCTGCTCGACACAAACCAAATGAAGACATTTAATACGAGCATTATTACTGCTTGCTGCCAATTTCTACTGACATCAACTACAGAGCTTACCACACAGACTGAGGCTGACAGAACGTCCAACAGATCGGGATCGGCTCCTGGATGAGGATTGTGAAAATCTGCATCGATACTGGCTCACGCAGCCCCTGGACCTGCGGAAGGATGACCTGGATCGGGAAATTGAGCGGGACCTGGAGGGAGACCTGTACCGTCTGCGATGCGAGCATCTGGCTGGCGAGCGGCTGAATGAGCAAGTGTGGGCCCTGTAACAGCGGGGTGGGGAATGACTAGAACGACCTCTGCTGCGTCTGCTGTGGTCGTCACATCGACAGCGAGAGGAGCGTCTGTGGCAGCGGGGGTAGGAGCGTGACCTGGAGCGAGAAGACCTGCTCCTGGAAGAAGATGAGGACGATGAAGATGATGATCTGTAATAGCGTCTGCGTCTGTCGCGCCCTCTGTAAGAGCCTGAGGAGTGGCTGCTGTCATAGCTGCTCCTGGACACAGAGCGGGATATGGAATAGGATCGGGATGACCTGGGGCTTTTCTGGTCAAAGATCACATTGAGGCCATCGCTCTGGCGAGCACGGGCCATTTCGGAATGAGAGCCTGTTCCCTTGGCCATTATCTGGTCTTCTGTCAAAGGCTGGAAAGAGAAAAGAAAACCTGCATAAAACGTCAAGAACACTAAAATTACTAAGCTTTTTTTCCCCCTCCCCCTCTCTCCTCCCCTGGTGCAAGTCCCTACTACTAGATTTACTAGCCCTGCGCAAATTTGCATAAATTCCCCTGAACCCAACACCCTGCTTTCACAGGCCTTCAGCTCCATTGTTCTCCTGCTTTTTTTGTGCAAACACCCCCTGCCCCCCAACCAGGAGAGATTCTGGTCTTTCCTTACCTGCAAAGCTACTTTCCTTCCTTACCTGCAACCTACAATACACTATGGTAGTTTTTATGTGCAATATTTCTCATGCATGCCTGTCCATAAACATACATACACACACACAGAGTACATATATTTATATAGCCACAACTTACATAACATGCATAAAGTCTAGTTACACACACACACACACACACACACACACACACGTCCATATTTATGTTTCCAGACGTTTGTATAGTGCACTTTCTATACTGTGCTCTGTGTACAGTTTTTATTTTTGCTGCTTTTGTCTTGCACTGTCCACTTTTCTGCAATAACAATGCAGATTTTCCACTTGTGGAACTAATGTCGATTTGCTGCGTGCGCGCGTGGGCAACATTGCCATTTGTTTACTCCGATCCAAGGCCAAACCTCTGTTACAACCTTCAGAAATTCCTACCAAATCGATACAAAAGACAGACATTCACAATATATGGGTACACAAGTCTGTTTTATTTCAGTGTTTCAAACTTTACAGCGTTTGCAGACCCAGTGTCCATCATCCCTGCATTTGGCACAGGTGAATTTCTGACATGTTGCACAGGTAAACCTGCTGCGATTCCCGTTGCGGCTCTCTTGCACCTGGCACTGCGTTGTCTTTACAGTCCCTGGCACAGCAGCTGCAGCAGCTTGCCTCTGTGCTAATATTTCCTTGTGCTGTATGAATCGGCAACGAAGTTCCTGAGCTAGAAGACTCAGAAACAATCTTCTTTTGCCTGACCACCCTGTACATGCCTTGTACAAAATGTAGGCATTCACCACCGCCAGGTCCAGTATATTGCAGAAAACCGCTACTGGCCACCTGCGTGTTGCTGCTCTTACGGAATACATCCGCGCAAGTTGAGGAAGTTCACGCCAGACTTTATTCACTGTGCCCCTTAACGTCGTTTTGCGTTGCAGCAGTCTGTGCGACAGTGACAGTGAAGTAAAGAAATTGTCCATTGTGACATTTCTCCCATCAAACAAAAACAGTTTCATGACCACGTTCTCTGCCAGCCTCTCTCCCTTCTGATCACTGGGGTCCTTTCCCAAGTAAGGAGATGCACTGTGGACATATTCCTCTTCCGTGGAGGTATGTTGGTTTCTTGTTCCGTCTCCTTTTCAGATTCTTCTGAGGAGATATCAGTGGCCTGCTGGACAAATGAAACCTCTCCTCCATCAGTCTGCTTCGTCCATTTCCTGAAGCAAGGCAAAGCCTGTTGCGTGGAGAGGTTCTTCCTGCTGGCAGTGATATGGAGGCCATCCTGATGTGTGTGTGATTCTCCCGCCTGGTCGGTCTGCATTTATGCACAGCGCTGTGCTGTAGTAATGCAATGCCAGTCATACACATACACAGTCACAATGGAATAATGGAAGATCTGTGCTGAGAGTCAGGGAAGGTGTGAATGTGTGCCTTTCATAATTGCAGATCAGTCAATGTGTGGGATATTTTATAGACATTTGTGACGGTTGTAACGCAGAGGTTTGGCCTGTCTTGGATCCGAGCTACTCTGAGTAAACAAATGCATTATCCATTATCCTTGAGGCCTGGCACATTGCAGACCTCAAGGATAATGGGTGGTTGGCACAACAAAAGCTGGAGGAGAAACGAGCTGACGACCTGTGAAAATCTCAGCAGGGGTGATTTACACCTCAGAACTTGCACCAGAAAATAAAAAAGCCAGTAATTCTAGTAGGTGTTGGATTGAGGGAAGTTACGCAAATTTGTGCAGGTTTAGTACATCTAGTGTTAAGTGATCAACACGCCTCAGTAATTTTAAATACTTTACTGGAACGAAGTCTTTTTAATGTGGCATTACCACCACTTTCTCAATGACCTAGAGAGAAAGATCCCTAGAGCAAAACGCGACTGCAGACTACTGGTAAATCACATTTCAAGGCAAGCTAAAACTAAAAACTGCTCCCTGAACATTAAACAGCTTATAAAAGGAATACTTTAAGTTACATTCTGTGTTAGAAACGTGTGTCAGCGGTTAAAGTCTATTAAAAGACAGCATAACCGTTGCATAACCACTCTGCTGCCCCTAGTGAGCAAAGCAGTGTTGTGTAACCTCACCGGCTAAACCGGCTTGAACTGGAAAGTTCCAGGTTGACGTAACCCTGAGCTAACGCGTCTCCATCGTTGAACAACATTCGCAAAAAATAACTTATCCACATCACTCAATTTGCATTAGTCACAACCTTTTTTGTTTGTTTGTTTTTAATCTGAAACCGTTTCGTGTAACTCTAACTTAGAAATAAAATAAAGCCAACGGCGATGTTTGTCTTACCAGTTCGACTGTAACTAGGTCTTCTTTCTGTTGAAGTCGATTCAAAGGGCAAACGCTGTGGCAAATTGTTGCCCCCCAGAAGTATATCAAAAGACGAAAAGCTGTCAGAGAAACTCAAAATGCTCGAATTTGTTGGTTTGTAGCCAATTAGCTCAGAAAAAAAGCGACCGTAGCGTCTTCCTCGAAGTTCACTCTTCCACCGTCGTCACTCTAATGTAGGCGGGGAGAGACCGCAGCGGGCTTTAAACCTGCTTCTGGAAATTTCCATTCACGTGATGTTCGCGACGATTGGATTCTTTTGAATGACTCGCGGACTTAACGACTCTTTTTAGGAACAAAATAAGTCGAGTTATCTTCCCTTTAGCGGCTTCTGCTTTTTTAAATCTCCGCAATATTCATTCTTCCTTTAATCGTTGTTTATGAATCGTGCCATATTTGTGTTTCTACAATCAGTATAGGTTAAAAACAAGGTAAAAGAAACCGATTCAGCGGGTAACTGATACGGTTGGTGAAAATAATCAAATCGTTCAGGGCGACCGATAAACCCACTGAGAAAAAGGCGCATTGAGGGTTTTGTGTTTTGAAGGCCTCAGTGCTGCAGAAAAAGCTGCACACGCAGTTCTGAGATGCAGTAAAAGCTATTATTTAAGTATTATTTATAGAGGAGTTTAATCCTGATACCGAGCAAAGATTAGGATGGATGTATTCAGTGTATTATGTGCAGGATAGAGTTTACAAATGAATTCGGCAATGATTATGATTTCATTATATTGCATTTAAACAAAAGCTTGCTGCAGCAAATAGCAGAGCATGATGCGGTAGGTGAAGGGAGGGGGGCAGTTTGGAGTTTCTAGAAAATTCACATAGACCTGAAAGATTACATTATATCTGCAGCATTATCATTGATAAAGGGATAAAAGATGCATCACAGCATCAGCAGGTTATTGCTGTATTACAAGTCTGAGTGGTGAGTAAACATAGACTAGACATCAGTGTGATTCTCCATATCATTTCATTGATACTCAACATAAACAGCCAGTAAATGGTCAGATGGATTACATAATACTTCAAATTTAACTGCATTTATTATACGGGAAGAAAACGGAATCCGTGAAGTGCAGAGGAATTATTTTGATATTACAAATTTACGACTTGTTCTAACCCAGTTCTTACTTAGCATCATCCATTTTGTTGGACTAAAAATGAGTTGCAATGATTTGCATTAACCTATCCTTTCAAATAATGTTATATATTGCTATAGGTCTTTTGGTATTGGTTTACTTTGATAGCTGCTTGTTTCAGTCGCGGTTTCTTTTAGGATAAGGGATGGGAAATCCTTTAAACATGTTGGGGGGCCAAGCTTCAGCTGCTATAACTCAATCAAATGTGTCTTTGTTCTTGTTGAGTATTTGTTGAGTTGAGTAACTGATACTTTCTCATGTTTCTGATGTCTCCCTATCAGCGTCATTATCTTCCCTCCTCACTATTGCCCGTGTTTTATTTTGCTAATCTCTCTTCTGTTATTCATTTAGCTTTGCCTCTTTGTAACGTCTACCCCACCCACATTGGCTTGTCCTCCTATTGTTCGTTGTTTTGGTTTGTTTCTTTTTTTTTTCGCTTTTTTTTTGGGGGGGGGGGGGGGCATTGGCCATCAAGTCTTTTCCCCTTTCTATCAGTCTAAAGAACTCAAATATCTGGGTAAAAAGGTGCAATTTCAGTATTATATTCGTTTTTCTACATTGTAAAGGAATGTTGCAGAAACTCAAAGAAACCAGTCAGCACACATCTTCAAACTTAAGAGTAAATCAAATAAAACAAAATTTCAAAAAAGGCCTTGAAACTAATTATCCAAACTTTGTCCTACATAAAAGAGAAATTTTATTTTAAATAAAAAATGACAAATTTCACTATTTCCACATTTAATAGTATAAACCCAATAAGTTTTATGGTTTTTAGTGGAATAATAATTGTTTGTTTTTGTTGGCTTTTTAAATTGTATTTTAATGGTTTATTTTTGGCTTTTTGTACTTTGCCGTTGCTTGTCAGGCCATGACTGAGGTCTTTCTCAGCAGGAAGGCTGTTAAAGTGACAAAAGACAATTAAAAATCTGCTTACATTCTCTAAGGCCATCCAGCGTAATTGAATTTAAGATATTATCAGTCAGCTGAATGGGAGTTATCATTGCGTCTTCAACCAGAATGGGTCTTCAACACCTTCTAGACTCTAGAAGGTGTTGAAGACCCATTCTGAAATCTTAATGAATGATTCTTTCATATATTCTCCTTCCGTGAACGGCTTCCCATGCTTGACTATTTGCTAAATGGCCATAAAACTTGCATAGTTGAATTTGCAGACTTCATCCACTTCTTCAACTGATTTTTCCTCAGATCAGCCTTCCGCTTCAGTTCTTCAGCTTTATTTCTCTCCCTCCGGGTATTGTTCTGCAAAGGCTGTGTTTTTATTTTGGAAATGTCTTGCGACATTTGACATTTTATTGTTAGCCAATCTCTCTACACAAATTAGGCATACTGGTGGGCCACTCTGATCAGAAGTAAATGCAAATGCTCAGGATTTTCTACGAGTCTGTGGCCAGTGCAATCCTCTACACTATTGCATGCTGGGGGAGCAGGCTGAGGGTCGCTGATGCTGACAGACTCAATAAATTGATCTGTAAGGCCAGTAATGTTGTGGGGATGGAGCTGGACTCCCTTAAGGTGGTGTCGGAGAGGCAGATGTTGTCCAAAAATAAAGACAATGTTGGATAATACCTCCCACCCACTCCATGACATGCTGGTCAGTCACAGGAGCACGTTCAGTGAGAGACTTGAGTATCAAAAAGCACCACTGAACGCCACAGGAAATCATTCCTGCCTGTGGCCATTTCCCTGTACAACTCATCCACTTAAGACACTGTATACTGCAATAGCTACACCCTTTTTGCACACGCTCTTCTTCTTATTCAGCTATTTATCAATAAGTGACTTATATCTATATAAGTCATGTATATATTGTATATATTGTGTCTATTTCTTACTTAGTGTATTGTCTTTCTTTGTTACTGTTTATACTGGAGCACTGTAACCAAAATAATTTCCCCTAGGGATTGATGATTCTGAAATGAATCTGCCCGAGCATCATTAAATGTTTCATTTTCTTCAGATATTTTTCTTTCCTGACATTTCTCCATACTTGGCCTCCCTGGGGTTGAAAGTCTTGATATGCTTATTTTGAGCAACAAAAAAATAAATAGTCAAAGGAGCTTCAGAACTGAAGAAGCATCTCGGATGAGAGGTGAAACATCTTCAAGCAACTTAAAGAAGTCCACACGCTTTTCTTTGCAAGCTCCTTTGACTACGATGACCTGGATGAATGAGAACCTTCACAGACAAAAAAATAAATAAATAAAAAAATTAGAACTACAATTTAAAAAAACGTTTTAAAAAAAAGAACTGACACAAATAAAATACACTTCAAATAAATTCTGATAATTTATTTTCCCAAGGAGCTGCATGTGACCCCTGTTCTAGAGGTTAGGAGGTTGTTATCACTGGCAGGAATCATTTACCGTATGCTTGACACCTCTACTGTCTGTTTCCTATGCAAATAATTTCACAACCTTACAGCTTCATTAACGACCCAGTCAACCTCCCTGCTCTCTCATAAAAGCCCAAGTGAAATGTGATGTTTATTTATGTTATAAATACAGGATTTTCCTCTATCATGAGATGGAGGACTAGAAGATGAGTCTGGTAACAATTGTAGGTTAAAACGATGCCTTTCATATGCTGCCTTTTTTGGAATACATAAGGATGAAAGTTTACCCAAAATGCACTTTTTAAAGTTCTCTCCATTGTATTATCAGAAAACAGCTCAAACACCCAGAGTACCAAGATTTGTTCCTGTTCCTCTGTGTCACAGACATTTAACTGGTGGAGGTTTTCTATTCAAACTGTGATATATTCCCTGATGTTGATGCTGAGTGTTGGAATCATTGCTTGGACTGTGATGCAGAGTAAAATGAATTTGGTAAATTGACTGGTACTTATACTATGCCTTTCTACTCAACTTGAGCACTCAAAGCGTTTTTTATTCCAATATGTTATGATCCCTGAGTGGTGGACACCGTTTTATTTATGGTTCCTTTCTGAGGAGGACTCATGTTTGTGTTTTTTACAGAACTGTGAACCGAACCTTAACAATACTTTTGTTTAATTATTCCTCCCTGAGGGAATCTCTACAGTCTGTCATTTATGTCTTATATTTTATGTTATCTTTTTGTTTGGATTTTCTGTGTGTCTACGTTCAAATTAGTATTTAGAGTTCTATTCATGGGGTTATTGTTTACAAGTCTTGTTTATTTTGTGATGCTTTCTGTCTTTATGGTTCATTTTCTAGCGTTGCGGTTTTGGTATACACACATTACTTTTAGTTACCATCCCTACATCAGTCTCTGCTCTGTTTGTCTTTCACTTTGCTTCTGTGTGATTCTGTCTTCCCCTGTGTTTTGTTGTGTCTTAATTCCTGTTTTATTTCAGTAGCTGTTGGTCTCCTGTAACTTGTCTGGTTTTACTTCCTCGGCTTGTTGTCTTCATTGTTTTCAGCTATCTTTAATTACACTCCTAGTTCTATTTCAGTCATTACTTCTTGTATGTGTATATCACCTGAGCATTTCTGCACCCTTTGTTGTGTTATCCATTTAATTGTGTGTCTTGGGTTTCCTGAGCTTGAGCTCCATGTGATTTCTGAATATGTGTATTCCTTGGCATTGCTACTTGTGTAATTTTGGATTTGTCCTTATCAGCATGAAATACGTGCCTCTCTTGACTGCTCTCTTTTGCGTCCTGCTCTTGTCTTCTCAAAATTGCCAGCTGACTATGGTATAAAAGGAAATTAAATGTAGGCTATTTTTCAGCTTTGAACACTTAATTTGGATATTTCCCATGCTTATTAAATTACTCAAATACTAAAAAGTAATTTAAACTGTTGTCCCATCCCGATGTACTTTGATACATACTATTAATATGTGTGGTATGAAGATCACCTTTTGTACAGCATCATTAAACGCATTAAATTTATAAAAGGTGAGACAGCATTTATTTAATTGTTATAGCTATGAAAGTGTTATGCTTTGCAATTTATTTATTAATTTATTTTTGGTTCAAAATCGGAGCAGTTGTATTTGCATAGATGTGGTATAGAAACTTTTTTCTCCTGTAAAAAAAATGACCCCATAAGTCTCAAATTTTTTACATACTAACAAAACCTTTTTCAGACTAAACTTTGAGAACCTTTAATAAAATCGGAAATTTTATATCGCTATACCTACAAACTATCTATCTATCTTGTAAGCCTGCAGGCTTATAATTTGTATTTGATTAGGGCTTAAAAGGGAGAAACTAACGACTGTACCGTCATTGGGAGAAAGTGAAGTCGTGAATGCATTTCAAATGCAAATAAAGGAAGTCTCGGGCGATCTCGCGACATTTTATGTAACGTCTACTTAGCAGTAGTGATGGGACGTTCTGTATCGAGGCTTCGGAGCGTGTGTCGAGTAATGGAGGGGGCGTTTCCGCGAAGCGCGTATCGAGGCTTGCTTCATTTATGGGAGGAGCTGAAAATGATGACCTCCGAAGCCTCGCTGCCCGGCTGTACCACGTGACTGGTTCATGAAGTGGTTCGAACTTTGCCGCGAGCTATGACAGCGATATAAACCCCTCAGACTACATTCAAAAATGTGGGTGTTTGATGGAGAGTTGCGGTTAGTGTGAGTTTGGAGACCGTTTGGAGGTTTATGAGAGTGAGGAGAGAAAGTCTGGAGAGAATGGAGCCAGCTAAGAAGAGGAGGATGTCCTCCCCTGTGAGGGAACATTTTGATCTTATTCCTCCCAACAAGGTATGTAAATTTCTACAGAAGATGTATTTTCATGATACTGATGGTGCAATACAATTTATGTTAAGCTGTCTTTACTTTTGTACAAGGTGAAGTGTTTGCTATGTGCCAGGGAGCTGGGATATAACAACAACACCTCATCCATGCTTAGGCACTACAGAGCTTTGCATGAGAATAAGGGGAACACCGATTGTGGAGCAAGACCAGGTGAGCCATCAAATGCAATGATAATATAGGATGCAGTAATGTTACTAAATGATATAACAATATTATACAACTGTTATAAGTTACGTATGTGATATTTATATTTGTGCTTTATCTTTATTGTCTTTCCTCAGGAGAACAATCTCAAATAGATGAAGACCTGGTCAGCATGGTGATTGAGGACTCCCAGCCATTTAGCATTGTGGAGGACAAAGGATTCAAAAGATTTGTTAAATCATTAAATCCTAGCTATGTTCTCCCCACTAAAAAGGTCGTAAAAGCAGTGAAAATTTAGTTTTTACAGAATAAAATGTGAACAGGCAGGACTGAGGCTCAAAGCCTCAGTGTGTAGCTGTCCATACCTCAACGTTACAAAAGCACAACTACTGTCCACACCCCAACCACACCTCACCTCACAGTAAATGATCATTTCCATTTCAAGCATTTCCAAATAATCATTTCCCATACTGCCACTATAAATATACACAGTATACTGCCATCACTACAATATACATGTTTTACACACTCCTTTTGTTGTTGACATTTACAGGCTGTGTGCAAAATGCCACACTCTTCAAATTCATGCCAGCTATTATTTTTACGTCCAGTAGGTGTCCTGCTAGAGCAAATGAAGCTTCATGAAGCTTCGCGTTGGGGTGAACCAATTGGATGAAAAGCTTCAGTGCTTCATGGGGCTTCATCTGCCCATCACTACTTAGCAGTACTGTTTACTTTGTCGCTTCCTCCTCTTTCCTGCGTTATAAAAGCGGAGCGTGCGCACACCTCGCTGTTCACCTGATTTGATCGCAGGCTGAAAATGGACGCGCTCACCGTGCTGCCATCCAACTTCGGATATGTTATCCTCACGTACCTGTACAGCTGGATCATGCTGGGGTATTTGGCAGTTAAGGTTGGGGGAGCCAGAAAGAAGTACAACGTGAAAGTAAGTGAAAAACGAACACTGCACGCTCTGAAGTGATTTTTATTTGCATCTCGGGCTTATTTCACGCTGTTTATTCTGCAGTATCCCACCATGTACAGCGACAAGGAGCAAGTCTTTAACTGCATCCAGAGGGCGCATCAGAACACCCTGGAAGTGTACCCTCAGTGGCTGGTTTTCCAGACCATCGCAGCTCTTGTTTACCCGGTAAATTTGATCATATACACTTAAATCAGTCTTCACTACTAAGTTTTTTGTTTTATGCATTTATTGTGTTAGTGCAGTGGGTCAGGGGCCGAGCAGGAACACGCCCGCGTGAACTTTGGCATGATTTTTCCAGATAACAGTCTAGTTCAAATGTTAGTGTCAGAGTGAATAAGCAGATTTTCCTCGATCACAGGGGTGTGTCCACGACTTTTTTTCTCTGTGGTGGATTGGGGGTGCACAGTAAAACAGAAGTTATGGTCATAAATAAAGAGAGTTTATAAAATATAAATCTAATAATGTTAATTAGGTTAAAAATCTGGGATATCTCACTACAGATCACATAAGAACGGTTTACGATATATAGATAGCATGCAAATATCCTGTTAGGCAGTTTTGATGTATGTGCAGAGAGCGGGAAGATCCTTAGAGGAAAGTAAGTTTACAGAAAGTTTAAGTGGTCGATAATGAGATGTCAGTGAGGAAGTGAAATGTTTGTAGCTGCTGAAGTGAGCACAATTAAAGATGTCAGAAGAATTGTATTTGCAGGCTCAGTGCTTTTGAAAAACAGATTATTGTAGCAGATTACTAAATATAAAAAATTCAGTGCACATATCAGACTCATCTGTGGAGTGGAGACTCTGGTGGAGCACTCTCTGTCTCTTTTTTTTCTTTTTAGAAAAAAATCTGTGCATATGCTTGGTTTGTTACTTTATTTGATAACTGTTTGTTAGTAATGATCCAGGCCAAAGACCAGCGGTTACTCAAAGACCTCACTGAACCTGTTAGAGCCCCTGATACCTGTGAGAGTGCATGACAAAGAAAGAGAGACAAGAAGGCATTTAGACACTTATGACAGTAGGGGGAGTGTTTGAATAGAGGTAAATGATCTCAAATAAATAAATAGACGTGATCTTTATGTATGTTCATGGACACAAATCACCATATATTTATATGATGGTTTTCCAGACGAAGCGGTGAAATGTTGAAATACCTCATGAAAGGGCTTCAGCACATGTAGCGATTGTTATTTTAACCAAAATTGCAATCTTTTTCTGACCTTGACCCGGTAGTTTTTAATGCCTTAACAAACCCAATGAAGGCATTTTTAATTAATAATATAAAAAAGGGCAGCACAGTGGCATGGTGGTTAGCACTGTTGCCTTATAGCAAGAAGGTCTTTTTGTGTGGAGTTTGCGTGGTCTCCCCGTGTTTCCCCGGGGCCTCCGACTTCCTCCCACAGTCCAAAGACATGTACTTAGTGGGGTACGGTAAATAGGTGATTCTAAATTGCCCATGTGAATGTGAGTGCATATGGTTGTCTGTCCCTCTGTGATAGACTGGCACGGTGTACCCTGTCTCTCACCCTGTGACCCTGATAAGGATAAAAAGAAGAGAAAGGATGGGATATAAAAATAAAATGATATGAATGCAATGTGTGAATCTGTGGTGTGTAGGACCCAAACTGGATAATTATCGATTCGTTAATGTGTACTTGTGTTTAATATTCCAGGTAGAAGTAATTGTACTTTATATTCTGCTGGATGGTCATATCTTTAATAATTCATTATATTTTTAGGATATTGTTTTATAATGTGCTGAAAGTAGCACAACAGGAATATTTAAATAAAATAAAAGTAGTTTAAATCTATATTTAAGTTGAATTCATGAGTAATGTAATGATTCTGTGTGTACTTTATATCAGCGGCTTTGGTGAGGGGCAGCTGTGCCCTCATCTGGAAACTCTCCTGACTTCCTCCATTCTTTCTAACTCTTATTTGTGTGCGCTTCTAACCAGCTGTCAGCATCTGTCTTGGGGGTTATTTGGGTGACCAGCAGGTTTTCCTATGCCTGGGGCTACTACACAGGAGGTAAGACTGAAATTAAGTGAATGGAGTCATGATACGTAAAATTTATACACTCACGTTAATATTTTATTAATAAATACAGAGTTATGTTAGTATTAACCCCTAATCAATACCACAATCAGTAATGTCTACATTGGGTTGGTGTCTACAATTATGCCATGTCATAATATGCATGATATGGCAGTTAGACAGATGTTCAGAGCTGAAGTCCAGGTGCTGCAAGAGTTACAGCCCTGTGATAGTCTGAGCAGTTTTATTGCTCAGTATCTACGTTGTTTAATCATTTACATTTGATAACATATGGGTGAAAAGTTACTAAGCTAAGAAGTCAATGATCTGCATTATTAATGGAAGCAAAACATTTAAATGATCATGTGTTCAGAACTTCAGAGAAGACAGAAAAGTTTAGCCTCGTTTTCTTCGTATAATCCTGATTTGATCAATGTTTACTTTGTCCTTTTTATTGCAGATCCTGCCAAGAGGATGAACGGTGCTTACGGCTACATTGGCTATTTCGGAGTCATCATTCTCTCCATATCTGTTGCCCTGCAGCTGCTCGGCTTCCTCTAAGATGACTGTCATCTTGTGTTTGCCCATCTTACTGAAGAATCTGCTTGTGTATAGTGAACAATATTGCATCTTAACAAAACTATGCTATAAACTGTCTATATACGACTTAAAACCTTTTTTATGAACCACTAACCTGATATTCTGATATTTCTGTGACTATATACTCCATGTAATCAAAATTCTACAATAGTCATCAATAAAGTAAATGCTGTCTGATGGTGCAGCCTTAAATGGATTCTGCGTGCACTCAGGTAGTACAGATTATGGTCACTGAGAGGGTCAGAGGCAGCAGGGCTAAAGAGCGTGTCATGTGACTCACACATGAGGTATCAGGCGCAAATCCCCCATCTGTTCGAGCCCATAGTCAGTGGCTTCTAGATGATCTACATCCTGAGAAACAAGTCCACCAAGGTCAGCCCAAGATAATAAAGTCCTTTTTTTATAACTACTGTACAATAGAATTACCACAGAAAATGGTTTTTTTTAATTGACAGGGAATAAGTCCAGGTGATGAGCTGGTGGGGTGTTTTCTTTCATTTTGCACACTAAAAGCTAAATAAAACTTCTTTTTTTTTTTTTTGTCTATGTTAAAATGTTACAGCCCATATAGTTGTACAGAGGGGTTCCTTTGATGTATAAAAACTGAGATGTATTATTGGAAGTTAAGACATCTCATCTCTTTGCCATAGTTTAACAAAATGTAAGATACTTTGTTCAACAGACAGGAGCAGAGAAACCAAAATGTTATATTCTCATATGACGACGTGAGGTTTCAGGAGGTTAATTTGGGAATGAAAGAAGACAAAGGATGAAAGAAATAAGATGTACTTCATTTATCCCAAAAACTGAGAAACTAGTGTGTTACAGTCACCAAAACACGAAATAATTGTCTCTCAATAACACAAATTTAACCAGCTCAGAAAGATTATGCCCCCGCCCGCCCCCACACACACACAACAATAACAAAATAAGGAGCTCAGTTAAATAAAGATAAAAGAAGTGAAGAGTTCAATAAACCCAAATCAAAATATCATACAACAAGGAGATTAATGAGTAAAATATATAAGGTCATGCTATATATGATTCCAATGGTTTATATGAATAAGATGTACTTTATTCCAATAATAAATAAAGTACATCTATATATGATTCCAGTGTTTTATTGGAATCATATATAGCATCGCTGTGATTTTAAAAAGTATAGTCAGAGGAATAAAGAGTGGGAGAGCTGTGTGACACAAGGAAAAAAGTAGGATTAACTGTTTTATTGGAATCCGGTAAAATAAGCCTAACGGGATATTGTTGTCTTTATTTGTTTTGTATGAACTCTGAATCTGAATTCTTTTGCAATTAATTGTTTAAATCATATAAAGAAATGTGGACAGAAATGTAAAGTATTTTATTGTATTAGAATAAAGTGCCACAATTCTACTTATATGTCACATATATATATATATTGATTATTATCATATCATATCATTCCCTTATATTATAAATAGCATATAAGTGTGCCAAATGTGCGGCCCAGTAACAGTAACTGGTCCTCCAGAGGATCCTGTTCAGCCCGCTCAATAGCTGTGCAAAGAGTGATGAACAGTGTTAAAATGCGCAGGTACTGTAGAGATGTGATGCCAACCTTATTTCAGAAACACTAGTGTCATTAATGAGTCATTAAATGGGAAACTGTGAATCATTTTTATATTAATTGCACTTATTTAGAAACCTACTATGCAATAATTTTACTGGTCAGGAGTAACTGGAATTAGAAAGGAGAGATGTTTACAAATTCACACTTTATCCGTTGCTCCTGAAGGCAACAACATCAACAGCGTCTTTGATCGAAAAGGGTGTGGGTTTACTGCGCATGTGCATGACGAACCTCTGTCGGAAGCAAAGTCGGGTTTGTCCAAAGGTTTTACACACCAAAAAGCGAGAATAAAAGGTAGGAATTCCTTTGAAAATGGCACGAGGAACGGGTAACACTGTCGGGATGTGTGTTTCTATCCGTTCCCACCGCTGTCGTTTGGCTCGTGGTATTTTTTCAGCAACTTCGTAGCGAGAAGAAACCTTCAAGGAAATGTTTGCTAGTACCAAAGCGATGAACAAAAGAAAGCGACAGCGCAGGGTTTTAATCAAACACACGAGCATTGTTTGAGTTTCTAAAACTTATACCTGCTATTATCATCCCTTTAGGGGCTTAATGGATATTGCATGTGGCGATTAAACGGGATAAATGTGGAGTTACAGTATTGTTGGTGTTTGTGCGCGAGCACGAGCCTACTGTACGGCGCCTGCGCACTGATGGATTTTTGTGTCAGATTTCAGTCCACTTTTCTGACTTCGCTTATTGATTATTGGAAATAAGCATAATGAACAGCTGTTTTTCATGTTGCCCGCACTTACATTAGTGGAGTCAGGAATACACCTGGCTGGCTGTGGAAAGTGTGATGTCATCATTTATTTAAACTTTAATAAATCAGCTGTTCCTCCTGTACACAATGGGGTGGAAATTTTGCTGAGACACTTTTCCTTACTGCATTCAGTGACCTATTTTTACTGTTTTAAGAGTCACATAACGAGTCATCTGTGTCATTGTTGTTATGCATTCTCCAGACGGTGGCCTCCAGGGACGCTGTAATAATCTAGTAGCTGTGGCAACAGCCAGAGCGTTGATGTTCAGTTATTGAACCTAAAGTAGACGGCTTAGCATCATTATTTGAGTAGGTAGGTTTCCATGAGTCCTGAGGTTCAGGACAAATCCAGAGTACGTGTGTCCTCCACACCTCCATCAAAAGTCAATGGGAGCTGAAATCTACTCCTGGACAAGCTACTGTTCTGTCCGGTGTTATTTGTGTATTATTTTCAGTTGTATAATTTTTTTTGTTTTTGTTTTTTACCAATTTCATTATTTTGCTATTTGTATTTTATTTCATTATACTGAACATTTAAAAAAAATAATTATATTACTGTTTCGCCCCTTTTCCCCTCTTGACCTCCTTAATTCAATACATTTATTTGATATTTAACAAACAGTTTTAGCCTGTTGGGTTTTATAGTTTTTCTTTTCTGAACTTTTAAATTTTTTATAGTCAGTGTATATATTCTATGAAAATATGTATTTATGATTGAATTGAATTATTTTATTTCGATTTTTTTCTTATTCACCTTCTCATTGTATTATCTTCAGCTTTTTAAGGTTTGACTTGATTTGATTTTAACAGATTTTTATGTGTAATATTTATATTTTACATTTTACATTAATAAAAAGATATGTTATTTGTTTTTTTCAGACTGTTTAAACTGAGCTGCCTTTCTCTTAATTCAAATCCTGATTTACACCTACATTTACTTTTTTCCAGAGTCATGTCGGGATTTCTGGACGGGATCCGGTGCGGAGACTGTGAGTGTAATGTGGACTGGGGAGAGCGAAGAAACACAATTGCCTCTATAGCTGCTGGAGTCCTGGTATTTCCACTGATTTCTTCAAAACAATAAAGACATATATATAAATCTGTATAGAAGATTTTACATATTTACATAACCGGGGATGTTGTTTTTGCAGTTTTTCACCGGCTGGTGGATCATCATTGATGCTGCAGTGAAATACCCGGCACAGGATGAATTTCATCATGCATATCACACCTGTGGAGTCATCGCTACCGTGGCCTTTCTCATGTAAGACAGACTGCAGCTGTTTGGTGTTTCTGAAGCTTTAAAGCTCAACTTGCAGGTTTTCCAAATCACATGCGTAATATCACAGAGGAAGTAGAGCTGATGTCACATGACCTTAAAAAAAACCCAACAACAGCGATTTAGTCACGTAATAACTGGGAGTCGGGGGTTGTTGCCCTTTTCTGTTTTCAAGAGTGATTGATGACCCTGTCTAAGGTGACAGTGATACCAGTTTTGATCTTTTTATTCAGAGACATTTGTTAACATGTGAGTTAAATTCATACGTGTCACTCATGTGAAAAGTCTCAATAGCTAAATGAATGTGAAGAGAGACAACTTTAGCTTCATAGTGTGGATTTAGAGATCTCTCCAAAACAGGAAGTCTGGAACTGGTTCTTTTTTATCTTTATGGTTTCACAAAAATTTAAAAAGGGGATGCCCAGAATTTACATTTTTTGAATGCAGCATATTTTATTTCAGCAATTTAACATGAGCAAAGCAAAATCCAAGTAAGATAATAATAATTCAATGAACAAACTGTACTCTGAGATCATGCTGATTTCTACTGCTGGTTTTGAGATGAGGGAGATAGAGGGAAACATCCGCATCCTGACCACTTACACCAGTCTGTGCCGATATAATCCAGTAGGAATGCAGAAAAAAGTTCTCCAATTCCTCTGTGATTATACCCCGGCACAGCAAAAAATAAGAAGGGGAAACAGACGCAAATTCTAATTCTAAATCGTAAGTCCACAGTGTTTCTGCTTTTTTACACAGTGCCTGTTTGGTGCTCTCACTCTAACACACACAGAGCAAAGGGTGCACCGTGGTCATAACAATGCTCCTGGAATCTGGGTGAAAAAGTCAAGCATGAGGGTCATTACATTACTGAAACTACATTTTCTTACTCCTGTATTGATTACATTTATTCTTGATTATATTCTGATTAGAATTAAGCATGATTTAGTTCTCTGTATCACTGCAACCATAAAAAGGCTGGATGTTAAGTCCTCTTATTCCACTTTTGGATGAAGATAAGCCCAGGGATCTCAGTCTCTTCGACACCCCCTCCTTGAGATCGCTGGCTGCCTGTCATGGTGGTTAAGACGGGGGAGTCCACTTCATCAGCAGTGAACAGATGTTGCAAGGCCGATGAGCTGGTCCCCAGTTCTGTGGTCCAGCAGGGCCCTGAGTTGGTTCAAGGACTGTGGCCGGTCACCATCACTCATCTCGTGCTCTGCTCTTCCATCTACTCAATTTTCCTGATCTTGTATGTCCTCATCGACCTGGATGTTTTTGTAGCAACTTCCCTCATAGTAATCGTACTTGCACTCCCAGCTGGATGTTTGAATGGTGGCAGGTTTGGTCCAGCAAAAATAAAACCGCCATTAGGCAGATGTGTAGAGGTGATTTGGTGCCCATCAGGGTAGTAAACTCCATCAATATCCCTGCAGTTTCCAGATACAGCAGATCTCCGCACTATATTGGCCCAGCTCAAAAAAAGTTGGCTACTGGGACTGTTGGACTAAACTGGCAATCCATATGCAAGAAGATCCCCCACGCACTGTGGTGTTGGAGTTTATCTTTGTGGCACAATGTGCACTGTAAGGCTGAAGTGACACTTCAGTGATACTTTGCACTATGAGCATCTGTTCCACACTGCATGCACCGGCTGCCCCCTCTGAACGGTCCTTTTCGGACTGTGCTTGTTGTGTTTTCGGCCATGGTTCCTTAATGTCCCAGGAGTTTCTTCCATAACCTGTTATAAGCTCCTCGGACGTGCTGTTTTCCCTCCTCCTCATGTCCGAGGTCATCACTAATGGATTAATGACAAAACTTCTCTCCTGCCCCCCTGGAGCTTTACTGTGTGTAACCTGTGTAACTACACATGCCGCTGGTAGTGCCGTGTTTGCATCCTGTTCCTAAATATTACTTTTTCTGTAACTCAAGGTTGTACTCTCATCAAAATAATCACTCTTGCTTATTTCTTTATGACTGCTAGTCTTAACACTGCTTTCAGGCTAAATTCTCTTCAGCACAGCCACATTTGTATGTATTTATAAACCATTTCCATCCTTTTCTCTGGCATATGGTGGTAGCTGTGCTGTATTCTCTTGTATATACGCTTCTGGAGTCACCCCTTGCCTGGAGGTCTAATCTTCCCTATTCTTCGATTCCGTGAAAGAGTTTCTTTGTTACATCATCCAATTTATTTCATGCTTTTTCCAGCATCCTGTCTCTCTTTGTTATAAACCTTACAAAAGAAGACTGAACTTCATGTTGAAACACAGCTCTGTACTCTTTTTCTCTCTGACCTTGGATTGTCGTCACAATAATTCCTTACTCTCTTTTCAGCTTCTCTGTTTTTGCTAACTCGCTTTCACAAAACACACAAAAGGACATATGTTTCAAGTTTAAGCAAATATAAATGCTTCAAGTATTGAGTAATTTTGTCCCAAAATAAGGTTTAACGCCTTTTTTCCCTGCAAGATGTATTTCCACCACTCCTCTGTGCAGTTTCATAACTTTATATACTCCATAACATACATGTCCATGTTACTGATGCATTAAGTCAAGGAAGAGTTTAAAAAGGACTCTTACCCACGAGCACCTGAACAGGTTTAATCAGTTTGGGGTGTTTTTAGAGTCCTGTGAGTCCTCCTTATGAAACGTGTCCTCAGAAAGATTTCAAACGTTTAGTGGGTTTATGTTGATTCTTTTTCAACACTTTGTTAATCATAGTGAAATCTCTGTGCACACAGTGCTGTAACCTTCAGTCCGATGCATACAGTTTTGTAAAAAGCCAGACTTTGACCCTAATCAAGTCAGAAAGCAGCCTCATCTTAAGGCTTTAAGACGGGACTTGACAGTACCCATGTGTGACACTCTGAGAACCATGGAGGATTTTAGCGCTGGTGGATGAAGGAATTTTTGGTTTGCATGTAATAAACACATTTATACAACACTTACAGAGTTAACTGGCCTGGATAGGGTTTATAAATAACTTTTCTGCTCCAACAGTTATTAGTTAATGTTACTTTTTTCGGGTTGTAACATCTGAAGATTCTGCATTCTGCTTTTTTCCCTTTTAGGATAAATGCTGTTTCAAATGGCCAAGTGAGAGGAGACAGCTACAGCGAAGGCTGCATGGGACAGACAGGTGTGTGTCTGCTGTGATGACGACAGGTTGTCTATTTTCATTTAGCGATTATTTATTTAATGTCTCAGATATGCTTTCTACTGTTCTTGTGGCGTGTATCTGCGCATGCAGTAAAACGCAACGTGGTAAACGAAGCTCGACACCACGTCACTCAGTGTCCCGCCCTTTCTTATCTTTTACTTGCAGGTGCTCGAGTGTGGCTCTTTATCGGCTTCATGCTGGCTTTTGGCTCCCTCATCGCCTCCATGTGGATTCTCTTTGGAGGATTTGTAGTGCCCCGTGAGTCCACTTTATCTGCTTAGCACTTTTCTACTTGGCCCAAGTGTTCAGCTGTGTTTTCAACTGTAGAAACTTTGGACTGGGAACTTTGGCACCTCGGTTATAATATGAATGAATATAATGGAAATAATTTGTATTTCCAGTTGGAGCCATATTTCCACGTAGTGACGTGCAGAGGCAAAGCTATAAACAAAAGTGTCCCCGTCTAAAAAGATCTAATTGTATTTATAAACAGCATAACTGTGGTCATATTACACAGTTATACAGTCCGCGTACCTGGACTCATCGATGTTTAGTTGTCTGTACGCAGCCGTTTCATAACCCAGCTATGAAGTGTGTATTTAAAAAGAGAAAGGCATGCGTTCTTTAATGTGATAATTTGAATAACTTGTCGCTTGGTAAGAGATGGTCTGAGTGAATCAGCGTCGTCTGCGGTGCAACCTGTGTTAGGCTAGGCAGATAACGTTCAGGCGTCAGTGTTTGCTGGGTGAAAATGAGGCTGTTTAGAGGGATGTTTGCTGCAGTAAGGAACTCTTGGATCAAAGCTGTGACGGCGTGATGCTGTAACTGACGCCGTAAACCTGTTGCGTCTTTTGCAGAGAAGCCCACTGTGTACCCTGGAATTGCTGTTTTCTTCCAAAATGCGTTCATTTTCTTCGGGTGAGTTGTTGAGTCCTCTTTCTCTCGTCCGTTTCAGGACAATGAAAACATTTCACTCATCTTATCGTTTTCCTCTTCAGGGGTTTGGTGTTCAAGTTTGGTCGTACAGAGGATCTCTGGCAGTAATGAACTCTGCGTGTCTCTTCATGTCCACAGTTATACACTCTGCTTTCTATACTGTATGAGACTGTATGCTTCAGTGGGTATTCACTTTATATATAAACTATTTCCTTTTTTTTTTTAGCCTTCAGATTAACATGTTTAATTTATCTGGTTTGCTGTATAAAAGCTAAATCATAATTAAGCACAAATCTTCATAGATTTCTTTAAAGTTTGAATATTTTCAAATGTGGCATGTCTATTTGCAATCGGACTCTGTAGCCATGTTGTTAAAATGGTTTACTTATGCATAAACAAAATTGTGTATTTTGGGAGCTTCAAGACACTAAACTGTCTCCATCTCCTTTGTTTTATGGCATCCCCTAATTTAGCCTGCCTGCCAAGCGCACATTCCATAAGTGGTTATGGTACAAAATATTAACTGACGGATTTTTCGTAGATGTGTACACATACATGTTTCATTGAATGTAACCATGGGGGGTTGTTTGTAATTTTCCAGGAATAACACTATATCAGCTCTGAAAGTTTGCAGCAATCCAGATTTATTGTTGAGTTTCAGTTAGCCACAGTGCTGACCTCTGGCAGACAGAGGTTTCACATCTGTAGGGTGTCCTCTCAGTGCTGCGACTTTGTATTTGAATGCAACATCTGTCCATTCAGCTTGTGTAACACCCAGAGCATCAGGGCAGTGTTTCACAGCCATGGCAGCAATAAAAACATACTGAGCAGTAAATCAGTCTGACACTCCTCACTCCCGATTTTTATCCTCCTTTTTTTTTTTCCTCCCTCACACAAAAAAATATATCCCACTACATTATTTTATAAAAGTCAGGAGAGAGTGTGAAATTATATACAGGGGTCTTCGTCTTCTTATTTGCGCACAGCCAGATGAGAGAACTGCAAAAACATGAAAACATTTTGTCTGTTTAAGGTTTTGTGAAGGTTTTAAAGTTCAGCATGGTGGAAAATATGTCAGAAATATCTTCAGACTTTAATCATTGAAAGGGAAGCATTAAAGAAGATGACTGCATACCTCCCAGAAGGCTTGATCATCAAAGCAATTCTTGTACTGGGGTGGTCTCCAAAACTTCAACCTGATAAGGAGCCCTTCAAACAAGGAGATGAAACTTATAAAGAAGACGGCGCACTGACTGTACCTGCTGCTGGAATAGAGGTTAAGGCATACTGTACCTGTAAGGATTCCCAGCGTCACACTCAGAGCGATGGTGATGAGGAGACTACAGATGTGAAATACAGCAAACCGGATCGCTCTGTCAGAAGAAGAAGGAAAGAAAAACAAATAATTAAGCAGGGTATTCCTTCTTTTACGTGTTGCAGTCCAACATCACGGGACCGTTTCATTCTTACACTGTGTGATCATCTGAGTCTTTGATCTGCAGGACAAGATGCGCTATCCATCCCAGTAGACCAGGAAGTGCATGACTGCTTAAGATAGCGCATGTGTCATGGCACTGAAATGCCAGCAGCATGTGGATCTGTGAAATAAGTTAACAGCTGAGTTTTATCATACAGACTGTGCAAGCTTGAGGCAAATGTCCACGTCTAGGAGGGGGTGAGGAAAACCTTAAGATACTGGAATCCAATGGATGATATTATGGCAGCAGCAAAGCCGATTATCATGGCTTCCCAAGGATGACGAACTGCTGACATGGAGACGCCGACAGCGACGCCACCAGCGAGGATGCAGGACTGCAGGTGGATCTGAAAGAAAATCAGACTTTTAGGTGCTTCACATGGTGACGAAGCTGAGCTTGCACTGCAAATTTTAATAAACACCAAAATGTGTTTAAATTAACCCCAATTTTTTAATAAGTCCACCAAAAGTTTGTGAATAACATAAACTTCATTTTTGTCATATATTAGGTTTCTGTGTTAACGCAGCCAGAACATCAAAAACCACTTATGGCTTTAAAGCGTATTTAGGTGCTGATAATTGCAGTCCTCATTTTTAAAATAAAATACTGACAAAAATAATGTTCTACATCAGTCACTTTATTAGGTATGCCTGTTCATCTGCTCAGTAATGCAAATATATAATCAGCTAATCACATGGCAGTAGTTTAGTGCATTCAAACATGCAGGCATGGTCAAAAAGAAAGGGGATTCCCACTGGCTGAAAATGCTTTGAAAGGCAGTACAGTAACTCAAATATCACTCGTTACAACACAGGTGTGCACAAGAGCGTCTCTGAATGCATAACACGTGGAACCTTGAAGCAGATGGTTTTACCAGCAGCAGAAGATCACACCAGGTGCCAGGAGACTGAGACTACAGTCCACACAAGCTGTTCAGAGTGTAACGGTGTCACACTCTGAGCCCCTCAGTGCCAACTAAGAATCATTTAAATGCCACAGCCTGCCTGAGTGTTGTTGCTGACCATGTCCATCCCTTTATGATCACAACTTGCACATCTAAAACTGGTTTCTTGAGCATGGCGATGAGTTCACTGAACTCAAATGGTCTCCAAAAAATATCTCTGAAGAATGTTTCCTGCACCTTGATGAATCTGTGCCACAAAGAATTAAGACAGCTTATAAAGGAAAATGTGGTCCAGAATTAAGACAGCTTATAAAGGAAAATGTGGTCCAACCTGACACTAGCAAGGTGTATCTAATAAAGTGGCAGATGAGGGCATTTTCCCATTAAAATATTAATAAAAGCCCTTCCTGTGGGGATGGTTTAAATGGGAAGAAAAGCAGTGTTTTCAGCTGTTCAGAGAGAGTAGAAATGAAAAAAGCTAAAATGAAAGCAGATAAACTGATAGATCTTGACTTTAATGTTGCTTTAAGCCAGCAGCTGCTACCATATGTCTCTCTTTCTAACAGAGATGCCTGCAGGTAGCAGGGGTTAGTCTAAAGAGCAGCACAGCATTTGGTCCACTGCATTTATTTTGGCTTTAGTTTTAAAGCTAAATGAGCAAAAACAGTTAGCTGTATTCAAACTGACTTTTTGTGGGTCAGTAAAAGTCTGTCTACTGGCACAGAGGGGAAGTTTTATGCTGGACACCTTATGTTGACATTGCACATAAAGTCTCATAATAATGTGCAAACATATCAAGTGTCAGGTCATACCAGGTGTAGTTTTCCCTTGGGGTTGGAGAGCACAGACATCGCAGCTGCTGTCACAGCACTAACGGCCAGGGCCAGGTAGGTGCTGCACACGGCTTCCAGCTTCCTCCCAGGAGTCCGATCATCCACGAGGACAGAGTTAAAACTGGGCCAAAACATCCAGAGGACAACAGTCCCTGGAGAGGAGAGACAGATTCAGCTGTACACAGATTCACTAGAGTGGAAATTAGCCAAATGATGCAGCAGATATCTGGGAAAGCTGTTACCTAACATGGAAAACAATCCCATCTTTGTGTCAAATTTCTCCTTTTCAAATCGCTGCTCTGAGCCTTTACGGTAAAGTGTCCCTGTCAGCATGAGTCCAAACAAGGACCCAAAGATGTGAAGCATCATGATGCTGATCAGAGGACGGGTCTAGAAGGACCAGAAAAACATTAGCAGCGGCATATCGATGTGAATACACTTTATCTAAAGATATGATATGAGGGTGAAACGTGGGCTTACGTTCAGGAGAAACTGCAGAAGCCATTTGTTTAGGATGAACCCTGACACCTCGAGCAGTCCAATAAGGATGAGGTGGACTGGGTTGGTCTTCCCCAGCACAGCTCCAATTGAAATGAGGGCTGAGGCAGTGCACATCTCAGCAACTATCAAGCTACAGCAAACAAGTTCCAGTTAAATTGATTTATATAAGCTCCTTTAGAGGAAATTATCTGCACCAACCGTCTCCTCCCACCTTTTCAGATCTATCCTGAGCCTTCCCCTGTAGTACAAGGACTCCACACCGTTCAGTATGAGGGCCCACTGGGTGGCCATGGCAGCCACAAGGAGGTTGAACCCGGAGCCACTGAAACCATGGCGCACTAGAAAAGTGCCCAAAAAGCCAAAGCCTAGAATCACTATCACATTCACATCCTGGAACTCTGAAAAAGAAGAAGAGAAGGCACAAAAATAAACAGTTACAGCTGAATTTTAGCTGAGGACACAACACATTTACTCACGGGCTTATCAATGACCAACAAACGGCAGCTCCTCCCCACACTCTTGGACTGAAGTGTGTTTATTTCGCACACTAAAGCATGCACATGAAGTTAGTTTAACCCTTGTGTGGTGTTCGTATTTTTGTTACTCAGCCAGTGTTCATGGGTCTGGTGGACCCGCTAGAGTTTTGGCTTTCCAAATTAACACTATCAAACAATTTTATGTTAAATTACTCAACAGATGTTTACTTCATCCCAATTACAAGACATATGAACAGCAAACATGGTTAATTTTTTCCCTTTACCTTTGTTAGATCACATTTATGAATTAATGTGCTTCTCGTTTTTCTTTTATATAAAATGTTATAAATAAATCAGTTATAATCAAGTGGAGTGAGTGGAAAGACACAACACATTTACACGTGAAAAAATAATTAATTGTTTAATTTTTCTTTTGAAAAAAACTGAACACGGGTCTCACAGACCCGAACACCATACAAGGGTTAAAAGATAGTTGCTTCATGAATTAGCTAATCAAAGTAAACACGAACATCTTTAACCTCATCTGACCTCAACACCCCCCTTCCAAGCTCACAAAAATAAAACTCACCTGGGTAACGTTTGCTGAAGTCATCAGCGTTTCCATTTCTTTCGATTTCAGTGTAAAAAGCAAATATGATGATAAACCCAGTCTGCAGGAAAAGCAGCAAGGGTGCCAGACGAGAGCGCAGGCTTGGTGCGTACTGAGGAGGCATTGAAGATGTTTGTTGCACAACTTCTCTTCACACTGATGCTCAGACAAACGGGCGCAACCCCACAGCACGCAGCTTCTCCTCTTTATCAGCTGCTGCGCATGAAAGCGTCTTGGCAAGACAGCGTGAGCTGTACTAATAGATTTGAATCAAATAAAAAAAAATTCTAACTGTTTGTGGGGATAAGTGAAATATTTGGGGTATTTGAGGGAATATTTTGAAACATAAGGAAGTGAGCATGATGAAGCTTTATTATATCCCTATAGATAATAATAATTTTAAAAGGCACAAATAATTCACTTTTTAAGCAGAGACAACTGCGGCCCTCATTTTTTGCCGCACACGCATGCACACTATTTCAACCTGGTAACAAAGCATAAATGACATTCATCTCCTTGGGGCAAGTCAGTCAGCGAAACACACACAAAGGCCGTGATATAAATACCCCGCCGCCCCCCATGTCGGACTGGATGTTTTTGTATCAAGCACAAAGGGAATTTTGTCCCGAATACAGCATATTTGAGTCCTCATAATAAACCAAAGGCAGAAACATATAAGGGAAATACCCGCCCCCGCTGTCAGTTAATTGGCCGATCGGGGATGCCCAATTTGTTCACAACAATCTGATTGGTTGAACGCCAAGACGCTCCACAAACGGTGATGAGCGCTCAGTGAGCAGCCACTGAGGGCAGTGATTGGCTCTTCTGTGTGTCTGTCAAAAAAGGAGTCCTTGACGGAAACGGTGATTGGTCGCACCGGCCGTCTGACAGCCACACTAGGTAAAACACAACGCGCTCTGGGCTTATTGAGCCTGCGCTAACAGAAAAGAGGAGGTTCCCCGAATAGTCATTTATTTATTTCTTTGTTTCAAGTGGGGGAAAAAATAATAACAACAGCGATATATATCACAAGCACCTTTATTTATTATCTCTGTCCGCACACGCAAGAAAACTGGATAAGATTACGGCGGGTACTCGAAGGCCAAAGCCAAGTGGAGGAGGATGAAGCGGCGCAATGCGGACTGCAGCAAACTCCGACGGCCGTTAAAACGGAACCGAATCACCGAGGGGATATACGGCAGGTAACTTACACGGAGCCTGCTCAACGAAGGGAAATGAATGGGTTGTTTGCGTTAATACGCCTCCCTAACCTCACAGCTGCTGCCACTTCTTGACAGCCTGTTAACCTAGCCAGGCAGCTAGCTCTAGTATGTTTTCGTTATATGCTACACTAGCATGTAAGCTAACTATAGCGCTAGGCCCCAAAACAGCCTGTTTTGAGCTTTGACTCCGGCTCCATAGCACAGTTACTAATTGAATTACACTGCAGCTGACTTTTTCATGATAACTAAAGAATCCCGGGTGTTAACTGTGCGCCAGAGTCAGCTGTCACTGGCTGAAGGTGCCAAAGTTAGCTGCTTCGCTGTTAGCAGGTCCACCAGCTTATTATTGCCAACATCATCACATGAGCCTCAACGACAGTGGTGTAACATTAACCACAAACGTGTCGATAAGGCTGCTGTCACTCGCTTTTAACAGCTCTCAGTGGCTTGGCTGTGCTTCCAGTCTCCAGCTGTGTGTGGCTTCATACATATTAACGTTAAAGGCCATTTAGTTTACACACGTGGCATGAGGACCTGGAAATGTGGGGCAATGTTTGAATTATTGAACAGGTGCCTCCCCCCGACATCAGAGCACCCCCAGTGGGCCACTTTCTGGGTCTCTAGCAAATGCAGGATAAAAGCAGCAAGAGGTTAGAGCAGTGTTTATATCCCTGCTGCAGTGTGGCACCGATGTCATATCCAAATCTTCAGCTCCAGGTACACATCTTACTTCATTCTCCTACAGTCTTTGTCAGCAGAGAAATCGTCTTCCAACTTCTTGTGCCCAAGGCAAAACAAAAGTCTTGAGCCACTCCTCATGTTTTTTTTGCGTCCAAGGAGCCAGATGTACTTGTAATAGTTCTCCAGGCTTTCTGAAGTTAGTTTAAAAACATTTTGCACTTTGGCTATATTTTTTTGTTTTTTTTCCCCACGTTTTCAGTCCAGTCCTTCTACTTGACCATGTTCAGAGGAATGCCTTCCAATCTTGACCTATGAATCCTTCAAGAAAAAAATAGTTACCTAACTGAACCAGTGTTGTGTCTACAGACAACTGGCAAAAAGAAAAATTAAATTGTAAAGAAGCATGAGATGCAGACCAGATGCAGTCCCGAGAGCTGCATCTGGTCCTTCAGTTGATCGTTTAATGTTGGCTGAAGCCTCGTCAGAAATGCTGTCAGTGGAAGGGTGGCTGCCAAGAAGCCATTCTTAAGGAAGAAAAATGGGGCAAAAAGGCTGAGATATGCCAAATTACACTAGAACTGTACTTAAGATCAGTGGCAACAGCTTCATTTCTCAGGATGACAGTTATCCCTGACAGACTGCCCATCCAGTAAAAGTGTACCAGGGCAGTCATGGATTGGCTTCGCCAGAACCTGGACCTCCACATGATTGAAGCATGGTGGGATTGTCTTATGAGAGACAACAGAACACAAGGGAGCCAACATCCAGAGAAGAGCTTTGATTTTCCTCCAGGAAGCCTGGAAAACTATTTCTGAGGGCTGCTTTAAGAAATTGCAGGGATTTCTTGAAGAGCGTCCAGGCTGTGTTGAAGAATAAATTGCTACACTTCTTTCCCATTTTCCTAGCAAAATATAAATCCGGAAGGGATGGCTCTAGACTTTTGCTCAGTACTATATTTTCACATGTAGGCACTATCAAGGTTTTTTTTTTTTTTTGGCTATATTTTCCCACAATCAAACACATGTTCTTGCTGCCTGGGGTTCAGGTTCTTTGCTCTGTCACAGCAGGCAGAAGAGAGATTTGGTTTCCAAGTGCCTCTTTTAAATTGCTTGGCACTGTTGTCCAGCTGAAGCCATGAGATAGGAAGCTTTAGTCAGGCTTTTTTTTTGTGCTTCTGGTGGTTTTTGTTCAAACAAGAAAGTGAGCAGTTGTACCTCCTCACAGTTTTTATTCTCACTATTATTGAGTGCATCTGATGTGAACTAATAACTATAAACTCATAATTGCTTTTTGTGCATTTATGGAAATACTTGCTTGAGAAAATCTACGCTGCAACAAATGTCATTACCAGTCTAGACTCTTAAATTTTCTTGTGTGTTTGTGTTGGAAAACAGTTTTCTGTCATTCAGGGTTTTTTGTTTTTGTTTGTAAATGTATTTCTAGTACCTTCCTGTACCTGAAGTTCCTGGTGGTCTGGGCACTGGTGCTACTGGCAGATTTTGTACTTGAGTTCAGGTTTGAGTACCTCTGGCCATTCTGGCTCTTCATCCGGAGCGTGTACGACTCCTTTAGATACCAGGGGCTGGTGAGTAGATGACTTATATGGACTACACACTGAACAACTGAAAAGATGCACAGAATTTACATAGTCTGATTTGCAGCCAAACGAATAAAACAGTACCACACATTAAAAAAAAAAAAAGTAACATAGATAAAAAGTAATCAGAATTTTTCAAAAATGGGTGTTCAGTCAGGTTTTAGTAGGGTCTTATGATGGAGGGGGCCTCATATGTAGGGGCAATTTCCTCTGTAGTTAATGAACAGCTACTGCAAAGGCCTGACTTCGTATATTTTTTAATCCAAACTTCTGGGGAACCAGAATCCTTTGTTCAGTTCACTGATGTGTGCGAATACAGGGCCATACCTATAGATATGATAGAACTGAAGTCATTGGAGTATTTAGCCTGTGTCGCTAACTCGGACCTGCATCACTGTGTAAAGATAGCTCAGTGTAATATTTCATATTTATAAACACAGGTGAGTGCTTCCTGCACATGGTCTCACTGATATAGTCTCAGTCTCTCAGTGAATTGTCTGTTTTTGATTGTGTATTTTCAACCATCTTAGATGGCATAGTATCGATTCACTAGTTGACAAAACCGACGCTCTTTTTTTGGAAAGCTAGCAGTGGTCGGCAGGGACTCTCACCCTGTGACAGACT